>NC_046161.1:37247608-37862608 GCF_011064425.1 Rattus rattus
TTCTATTTCTGGATGCACAGGCTGCTTACACAGGTGTGCTCACTTGGAGACAGATCCTTGCTCTGTGCATATATAATGTGCACGGTGTCCTGTATGCACGCCAGACTTGAATAAATGGTCCCGTGCGCTAGGCATGCTGGCAGACACCTGTAACTCCAGCACTCAGGAGGCTGAGGCAGAAGGATGAGGCCAGCCCGTGATACAAGGAAAAACAGTTGCAGCAAACCACAGTGTTAGGCACAGGTTAGGGGTTTGATGAACCAGCCATGGTCTTTCAAGTTCAAGTCACCGGGACTGACTTCCTTGCACGGGTGGAGGGAGACCCCATACCAGAAGGAAGAGATTGGCTCATTCCTTTACAGCCTTTCATTCTGGGAGCTTGGGTTCAGGGTTAGCAATTCCAAGTCAGCCCCAAGAGGGAGCTGTCCGTGGTACCAATGGTCAATTCAGACCTGTTTCTCCAGACAAGCATCTCTTAAATACTGCAGGACCAAGAAAGAGACCTGCCCCAGTTCCCAGGAGGGAGACTGCATGACCTTCTAAGCCATCCTGTGCACACTGTCAGCAAGGTCTTTACTAACAAGCAACCTTTCTCTTTGTAAGGTCGAAGCATCTAAACTGTGAGGCTGAATTCTGTTGCTTAGCAAGGGTCTCACCACTCATTGGTTGGTTATCTTTAAAGAAGGGTGTCGGCAGAGTAGTGGATAAAAACAAGTGATCTCACATTCCAGGGAACGCATGAGTTTAAAGGCCCTTGCTGTTTTCTGGACATACCCTGAACCATCTTAAATCCAGCTACCTGAGGGTACAGTTCCTTATCCTGGTCTTCCTTTCCTTGGGAGTACAGAAGGACCCTATCTTTCTCCTACAACTTTCTTCAATGAAGCTGCTCCCCATTGCCCTAGGGTGAGTCCCTGCCCAAGGGGCTGGTGCAGTTCATGACTTATCTAGAAATAGAATTCTCTACATTTTACTGTCTGAGGTATTTGGATTTCTTTTTTACAAAGCATGCCGTGCTTCTTGCTATGATGATAATGGACTGAACCTCTGAAACCAGCCTGCCCCAATTAACATTTGCCTTTAGAAGAGTTGCCTTGGTTGCAGTGTCTCTTCATAGCAATAGGAATCCTAACTGTACACATGATATACAAGAAATACCCAGCAGCACATCTGAGAGCACATCTGGATGAAGGGGCTGTCTAGTGCCATTATTTGGATGTAAGAGATCCCTTACAGGTTCATGCTTGAATGCATGGTTCCCACCAGTACTGTTTGGAGAAGTATGCAGTCCTTGGAAGGTGGGGCCTCTCGCTGGGTGAAGGCTCACAGAGGGTTATGAACTACAGCCTGACCCCAGTTCCAGGACAATCCCACTCTGTCCACAGAATGGGAAAATGGGGTATGTTGAAAACTCCAAGTTTCCAGCCTGATTCCAAGACATGCTTCACCAACATGGTGGACCGTCCTCTCAATCTGTGAGCCGGAATAAACCCTTCCTCCCTTAGGTTGCTTCTTGTCAGGTAATTGGTCACAGCCGTGAGAAAAGTAATGGCTACCCCCAGTCCAGTGATTTATAAAATAAAATAAAGTTCTCTGAATGCTGGTCCATAATAGCACACAGAACCAAAACATCGTCCTGCCTATGAGCAACTGAGCAAATTGGGGGCCAACTAAACCATGAGGCCTACACAGTACTAAAGATGCAAAACCCAGGCGGGTACCCAGGGCTCTGCTGCTACCTCAGAAGGTCACCCACAGTGTCACTTTCCTTAGAGAGGTGGGACACCAGCTGCTCAGGTTCAGCGGTGATAAGAAGGGGCGTGGCAGGTGTAACTTTAGAGCGGTGGCCTGAGGAAAGCCGTGTGGGCCCCAAGATTGGCAAATACATATATGTAGCTATCTTTGTGACTTCTTAGATATCTTCTCACGATTCCTAAATTAAAGTTACACGTTTTAAAGGGTCAGAGTTTTAATTTTATATGTCTTTGCGTGCTAGAGTGGGCATGTGAGTGCAGATACCTGCAGAGCCATAAGGGGGCATCAGATCCCTGGGAGCTGGAGTTAGAGGTGGTTGTGAGCCACCCGTGTGGGTGGGAGGAACCAAACTTGGGTCCTTGCAAAACCAGCAGGTGCTCTTAACCACTGAGCCATGACCTCACTCCGGTTTTATTTGTTTTAATGCAAGTTTTCTTAGTTTCTTGACTAATCTTGAGTTGATGATATACATTGATATATACTATACATATATTTACATATATTTCTATGTACACATATCACGATAATTTTCACATTTTTTAAATTTTGAAACAGAGTATCTCTGGCTGTCCTGGAGCTTACTCTGTAGGCCAGGCTGGCCTTGAACGTCAGAGATCCACCTGCCTCTGCCTCCCCAATGCTGGGATTAAAGGCGTGCGCCACTACCAGCCAGCAGTCTCACAGTTTTTAACGCTTTGCAATTTCAAAATGCTTCCACATCTGTTAGGTCCTATAATTAACCAGCAGCCCAGTGATGTAGCTGTTCATGTCTGTATCTTGATGGCTAAGCACACCACACACAGCTCAATGCCTTGTTAAAGGGCACATGGCTGGTATTTTGGCAAAGCTAGTACTTAAACCCAATTCGATCAATTTCTAGTTTTCTCATCCGTAAAATAAGAGGTCTAGCCAAGGTGACCTGCAGAGACACACGTGGTTGCGGCACCATCAGACATGCATACTTCTTGTGCCCTAGTTTTCCTCCTTCTGAGTTATCATCGTGATTAGGGGGAGGTGGGGGGATGACATCGTACTGCAAACCATGAACTGTACCCACTAAAGAGGCTCACCCACCGCCCAGCTGCCCTGAGGAATCATTGCTATAAAACCAGTGACAGCTGGAGGAGGCAGGCATCAGAGCCTCCAAATCCCCCTTCTCGCAGGGCTAAGTGTTGGCACGATCGTCCCACAGGCTTCTGGATCCTGTGTCTTCACGCTGCTTAGACACTGGGTTGACTTCTGCTCTTTTTTGCCTCCCTTTCCCCATAAACCATCTTCCAGATATCATCCCATCAGGAGCAACTAGCCCTGGCCACTGACAACAGGATGCTGGGGAAGAGGACTGTGGAAAAGCCTTACCAGATTGGTGAAGATGTAGGTGTAATAGGCTGACACCATCCCCAGTTCAGCTGCCTGCAAGGTAAAGAGAAAGCCATTAAAGAAGGGGTCACTGGAAGCACAGGAGTAGCGAGGGCACTGCCTCTACCATTTATCTGGCCCCCGGAACCCTCAGCACAAAGCAGAGAGGAACATCTCGGCTGGTTCCCAAGTGGCCCTGGAAGCTAGAGGTTGAAAGACAGAAACTTTAGCCTCTAGAGGATGTTCTCTCCACCTCCCCCTCCTCACCACCCAGGCGACAAGCACACGTCTGGTGCTCTTAGGTATAACACACTCCCACAAATGGGACTGAGTGTTACGGAAAGCAGAATGGAGTCAAGGGGAATGAAGCAGATAAGGAAACATACTAGAATGTTTCATGGCCCCTAACAATAACACTGGCTAATGTTTACCCACTGTTAGGTCTGCTCTAGGTACTCTAAAGCCATCCGATGGGTTAACCGAAAGGGGACAAGCACTGGTTTTCTTCCTCAACTCCCGTTTTCCAGCAGAGGAAACTGGTACAACAATGACTAAGTCATTGGCATGAGATTATGTAGACCGTAAATTCCAAGGTTCTTAACCAAACCACCTGCCCCCTTCAGGGACCACAAGTCCTACAGAAGTGTGCACACAGCACTCTTAGGGACTGTGATGAGGAATGTGGAGCACACCCAAATGAACCCTGAGTCTGTCAGAAGGTACACGAGACGTGAGCAGGCTATATCTGCAGTCACGTAGAGATCAAGTGAGCCATTTGCAAACCTGACTCTCTTATTCCTGCTAAGGCACAAGTTCCCCGTGACATGCTCTACCCTTGATCACTGTGCAGTAGTGTGGTGCCATCCCGCTTCTGAGAAATGTGGCTTTGGTACAGCCTTCCTTTGGTCTGATCTATGTAGCCATCATAAACACCCCCGACCAACCTTCCCTGTCAGTGTGCCTGGCTTTGAGTGTGACAGGTGCTATAGAAATTGACAAGGAGATCATGTAAGTAATGAGCCTGGCTCTCTCCAGGGCCCTGATCCCTCCCGACAGTCCCTTAGATTCTCATATATATCCTGCAGTCCTGGGCCACTGGGAGATGGCTCTTGTCATAACTACTGGGGAAGAGGAAGGGAGAAACAAGACCAGGATAATTGCATTTCCCTCTTTCTCTCCCAAGAACTCAAATAACTTTGCAAGCATTCTTAACTCTGCATCTCCCCAGCTGCTTGAGGTTCAGGAGACACTGACATCACCATAGTCCCAATGGGCACCTGAAGGGCTCGGTGACAAGATCAAGATTGTGTGGGGCTGCGGCAGAGTGCAAAGTTTCCATCGGGCTCTTCCCTATAACACTTCCTTCCCCGTTCTCAAAACAAGGATAAGGCAGGATGCCACCCTCCATTCAAACCTTACCGTAGCCACTCACATCTTTCCTATGAGAGTATCAATGCCTCGAACACTTCCTAGACCCACATGACTACTGCTGACGCATCCAGCCAGGAGCAGGCTAAGGGGCATAGTCGGTAGTTAAAGTCTATTTTGTGAAACCTGCTTTCCTAGAGATAAAAGACAAGAGATCCTTGCCTTTTAAGACATGAATTCTGGGTAAATATGGAGTTCACTGCTGAAACAGCCACTCAATAAACTAGGGGATTACTGTGATAAGCCTCCTCAAATCAAGAAGCTGCCAAGAGCTGCCAACCAGAGCGTGGCTCCCAAGCACATACCAGGGCCCCAGAAAGTCTCGTGAGCCCCAGGAGACAAATGTGGAGCCTCATGGTAGCTGGAGGATAGAGGCCAGGCTTGCTGGAAATACTGCCTGCCTATGGCTACCGGGATGTCAGGTGGGAAGCAAGGGAACAGCCTTCCCCAAAGCGTCCCTGTTCATCGACCAGTTCGGCTGTAAAGATACAAGAGTGTAAGTAGAAGGGGGCAAGGAGGTTGGAAAGGATGGCCACGGGACATGTAGAGCAGCTGTCGGCTAATGAGGATCACTGTAGACAGTTGCCTTCGAAAGCATGATGCGCTAAGTAAACCCACCCATCCATCCCAGGTCCCCCTCCCCCTGCATAAAATCCCTAAGATGTGGGGAAATGCAAGCTACATTTAAAAGAACATCTCTGGACTGGCAAAGGTGCACAGTCATCCCAAACTCCTTCAGGGTGTGTAGTGCTTGAACTTGGCCTTCCACTCCAAGAGCATATGCTAAAGAACTATGCATGAACGCACGTGCAGAGAGATTTATGCATGAAGATGTGTGCCCTAACATTATTTATCGTAGCAAAAGATTGGAAGCAACCTGTTTCTACAAGGATGAAGGGACGGCTAAATAAATTATGGGACACGAGCATGATAGGAAATGATACAGCCACTAAAATATCTGTAGAGAAATATTTAATGACATGGAAAATGTGTGAGACATAGTTGAGCAAAAAAGAATAGCTGATTACAGAAGGTTTTAAACAGTGTGGGGATGATTGGGGGAAGTCTGAGGCAGAAAGAACAGACATGGAAATTTTAGGAAAGGCTAGGGCCGCGAGGGGTTGTGAGTGACGTTTATTTTCTTCTTTGTACTTTTTTTTGTGGGGGGTGGGTAATTTTTAAAATCTCGGCAATGAACTCAAAAGGTTAGCAGGGTGTGGGTAGAATGGGGGTTGGGGAACATCAGTTTGCTATGGCAGGAGTTGTGGAGCACTCTTGCAAAGAGCCGCTCCTTCTCTAGCCTCTGCTCTCCACTGGCTTGCCGGAAGGGCATCTGATTACCAAGCTGAAGCTCTTACCCATAAAGATAACCCTCAGCCTGCTTCTCTCGTCCCCTGAAGCCTGCAGGAGGCTTTTCACTCTTAATGGCATCACGGATAATGTCTCCTGATGTGAGAAGGAAAGGGCAAAAAGAGGGGTGTGTCTGTCTGTCTGTGTGTGTCTGTGTTCATGTCTCTGTGTATGTTTGTGTGCATATAAGTGTGTCTCTATGACTGGGTGTCTGTGTGTCTGGGTATGTTCATGACTCTCCATGTGTGTCTGTGTGTCTCTATGTGTGTGTGTGTGTGTGTGTCTAGGTTTGTTTCTCTGTGTGTATCTGTGTTCGTGACTTTGTGTGTTCGTATCTCTGTGTGTATGTCTGTGTGTATGTAAGTGTGTCTGTGTGTCTGACTGTGTTCATGACTCTGTGTGTGACTCTGTTTGTCTCTGTATGTGTGTGTGTGTATCTCTGTGTTTGTCTGAGTGTGTTCATGAATGTATGTGTGTCTCTCTATGTTTGTCTTTATATGTGAATCTGTGTGTGAGCATGTATCTGTGTGTGCATGTGTGTGTGTCTATGTGTTTCTATGTTTATTTCCGTATGTGGATCTCTCTCTCTCTCTCTCTCTCTCTCTCTCTCTCTCTCTCTCTCTCTCTGTGTGTGTGTGTGAGTGTGTGTGTGTGTGTGTGTGTGTGTGTGTGTATCTGTGTGTGTCTGAGTGCTCTTTCATAAGTTGAGTGCTCATAGACAAATGTGGTTTTGGTGCTGTGGAAAATTACTATAGCAACAGGCTGAAGGGACAGCCCTGGGTACTGAGAGAACTCATTCAAATCTCTTATTAACTCTTAGATTAAAAAGAAAAAAAGACCTGGTCAGGGGAGGGAGGAAAAGGCAGAAAAGAAAGGAGAGGAAGAGACAGATATTGAGTCTTCTGGGGGCTTCGCACACCCAGGCAGAGGTTAACAAGAAGCGTGGCTACCCCAGTGGAAGATGGCCGTGCAATTTAAATAGCATTAAGAGAGGTCAGTGTGCCTGAGCAGTTATGAGGACTGCCGAGGAGCCCAGGAAGACCCAAGAGCAAGGCCTGCCTTCTGAAGCACATGCTTAGCCCAGGGACTGGTGCCAGGTGGCACCTCGGCTGGCCCCTGCTGCCAGCTGTCCATGTGACCCTAATTACCTGATATCTCTCTCTCTCTCTCTCTCTCTCTCTCTCTCTCTCTCTCTCTCTCTCTCTCTGGACTCTCTCTCTGACCACCTCTCTGACAAATGGCCATGTGCCTATGTCTGCTTAGATCATCATGAGCACAACAGAAAGTGGCTGCCCTGGGGGTGATGCTCCCACTAGGTATATTGTGCCCTGCTTCCCTGGTCTCTAACAGCTGATAACCTCCCTGACTGATCTTCTTCACCTGCATGATGAAGACAACAATATACACGCCTCCCGTCACCTTGGAGAGGGCTGTGCTGTGGAATGACAGAGAGGCACTTTGCAAGCTGTTGAAATACTGTCAGGGCCGAGGACAGGCTGGCACTTGGCACCCTGCGTGAGCGGTGCTATATGTACACTGTTTGACAAGTGCACCCACTGGAGCCTCTCAAGTCTGACTCTAGGTCCAACTGGTGTCTCAGCCCCACCAGGTGCTAAGTGTTTCCAAGTGACAGCATCATCCTGAGCCTTCTCTCTGGAGGGGCTGTTGCCTACGGAAACAGAATTAGACTAAGGGGATCTACATTCAGATCCATCCCGGGGGCCAAGAGACAACCATAGCTCAAGTCGGGAAAGACAGAGTAAGCAGAGTGAACCATTCTCCTAGCACCCACCCCAGCCAGGCTCCCACCTTCAGGAGGATGGTGTGCGACATGGAGGCGTTGGCATGGATGATGATAGTAGCTGTCTTGTCATCCCGGATCTCCTTGAGGAGCGGAGTGGGGTCCCGTGTGTCATCCAGCATCCGGACCGACAGTGTGTCCTTGGAGATAAGGAATTGCCGGAGCAGCTTCTCCAGGTTTAAAAGGCCTGGAATGGGAAGGAGGGGGAAGCCCCTGAGGGTCTGCAGAGCCGTTTCCACAGACACTCACAAAAAGTGGGCCACATGGTGACTCAGCGCAGCTCAGAGGCAGTGCCGTGAGCTTTAAACCCCAAGCAGGTTTCTCTGCCCCTTGAGCTTCAGTTATGCTAACTCTAAGGAGCACCTAGAAGCTCCTATCAGCTCCCCAGTTGTCCTCTAGTTTTAGAACCTAAGGCCCCTTCAGGGATGCAAGGATAGGTAAGGGAGTCCCCCAGTCCTTCTTTGAAGCACTGTGCCCAGTGGCTGAGAGCTGAATTCAGAGAGCAGAGGCCCGGATTTCTTTCCCCACTTCCAGATCCTTCTCATGCAGCCGGTTGGTTGTCTAGTCAGCTCCTCTAAGAAGAATGAATCCTAACAGCAGACAGCTCCCAGGGCTGCGCGTGCATTAAATGATGCACTGTAAGCTCCCAGGTGCTCAAGAGAACCCAGAAGTGTTCCATCAAGCTCCATCAAGAAAAGCCTTTGTTTCCGTTTTGGTGGTGGCAAAGCAGTTCCCTCAAGATCCCAAGGCCCAAGGAAGAGTCCTAGCAAACCCTTTTGAAATTCTTTAGAGCCCTGTGGCTGCTCTAAGACGAGGTATTATCCTAATCATAAAAGAAAAGGCTTTGAACGGCAGCAAGCCTGGACTCGGAACCCAACAGGGAAAGGGGACCCTGGGCTAAGATTTCTCCCCTTCCCCTCCACCCCCAGCTAGTAGATGTCAGGGGTCTTGGTGTGAAGAAACGATTCAGAATAACAATGCTGAGACTCAAGGGGTTTAGTTCTGTCTGTCCCTACCAAGGCAGGCCAGGGGGAGGGCAGAAGTGTGACAGGAGAGCCATCTCCCCAGAGCCAGTAGTCCTGAGTCTGGTAGAAAAGGTACCTGCAGGCATTTGCTCACAGAGCAATGACAGGAGAAACGTTTATCAAAACTTATTATGCTCTGGCTAATGTACTACATTTTTTACATGGCTTATCTTATGTAAGTCTTCATAACAATGCCGTACAGCATTAGAACTCCCGAGTTCCAGGAAGAGTGGGAAGTAGGGAGGTAAGGAACGCACCTCATGCTGTGGGCAGTAAAAGGACGCTGATTTCTACCACTGTACGTTCTCTATGCCAGCTTCAGTGCTGGCTGACACAGTCAGTTCAATTCAGAGGGGCCATCAACACAGCACATAAAGACTCTCTCCTGTAGCATCCTGAGGTTCAGGGGCAGTTGGCATCATTGACAGGTGGCACCGAGGAACATCTACTCAGTCCTTCTGTCATAGAAAATGGAGTGACTTGCGCGGTCACACATGCGGGGGGACACAGCTGAGACTAGAATTCCCACTTTCTAACCTCCACCTGACCCTTAATCCAGGAGACCACATTGCCTCTTGGACGAAAGCAGGAAGCAGCAGGTACGGTACCTACACAGCTCCCCAGGGACATGGACGCGTGTTTAAAACCTAAGTGTGGAAGCCAACACTCAAGTGTGTTTGTTTCGTTTAACAATAAGAGTGGTTTCGTTTCATTTTGTTTTGTTTTGTTTTTGAGACAAGGAACCAGAGTGAGAACTTGAGGACCTGTATGATAGAGGAGAAAGCTGGGAAGGTGTGGCTCCCATATTTTTCCCGTGTCTGTGTCCTGCCCCTCCCCCACTACTTTACCCCAAGTCTTGAGAAGGTGAGAGATGTGGGCTGGAATAACTGTGGAATAACTTGCTTCACAAAGAGGAGCTATGTGGTGTATGGTGGTCTGAATGAGAATGGCCCACATGGGCTCATAAGCTTGGTCCCTAGCTGGTGGAATGGCTTTGGAAGGACTAGGAGGTGTGGCTTTATTGAAGGAGGTAGGTCACTGGGGGCTTTATGTACACAGATGGCAGGCAGACACAATGGATCCTGCCCTCAGAGTGACCTGAGTGGATTTAGACTGCTGTGGGAGCAGCCTCTTTTTGTCCCAGCTGCAAGATGGAGAGAAGGAATACTGCATGGCCCCCACCAGACACAGACCTGTCTTCTGCCCCAAAAGGCACTGTTCTCACCAGGAGGTCAGGGGGGGCACAGAGATGGCACTCCAGGGTCTCAGTCAGGTCCTAGACATTGAATGATTACTGAGGTCACAGGGATTAAAATGTAAAAGTTGAGTGAACCCCAAGGGCCTGGTCTGTAGCAATGAGAATCTTTGGAGGCTGGCTAGAAAGAGGCTAATTGTCTCCCAACCCAAAATGCATGAGATGGGCAAAGCCGTTCAGTAGAGTGAGACTGGGAAGCCCAGGGGACTACAGCAGGAGGGTGGACAGAATGGCCAGGCCTGACAAAGGTAGCCCAGAGACCCATCATCCCTTTCATCCTGGCAGGGACCCTGGGCTCTTGGGGAAAGAGCTCTCCAGGCTTCTGACACACCAGAGGCCCTGCTCCAATCAATCTGTGGCCTCTAACCCCTCAGTTGCTCTGTGACCCTTTAAACAGAAACAGTACATTCCTCTGCTTCACCCCACATTCTGTGTGCTAAGAGGAAGGGCCAGAGACAAGGGCACTGAGCACCCCTAAAGGTGTGCACGCACCCCCGCTGCCCCTCAGAAAACTATACCTTCCCCTACCTGGAGTGGTCAAAAAAAATCCCAACATTGAGGTTCAAACACAGCAAGGGAGCTAACGGAACAATGTCCCCAGTCCACTGTGCCTCCATGTCTGGGAGATCAGGGGCAAGGTTGTCAGTTAGTCACGCAGCACCGTGGCGTCAGTCACCCAGATAGGCTTCTGCAAATCTTATTTTTGCACCTCCGCGCCTCTCCTCCTGAAAACATCCCTCCTTTCTCTAGTCTTCACCCATCCCCCACCCCAACACTTACTGGAGCAATTGCCCAGCGCCTAAATCGTAGCCCCTGCTGATAAATCGCATAAAATATTTACCGGCATCCATAGTGCCCTGAATTTTCAATCCCGATAAGGCCATTGTCAGACGGAGCTACCCTAATCTGAAAACACACTGCACACACGGCTGCTGTGGAACACTGCGGCTTAGCAACACCACACACTGTACGCTCTAGTGTGCGTGTGTTTGGGGGGGGGGGTTGCCCCTTGTGATCACATGACTTACTATATCACTGCCAAGCATCCCTGAAAAGGTGTGAGACCTAACACCATTATCCATGGAAGAGATCCAAATCAAGATTTCAAGCATGGTATGAGGGGGAGGGGTAGAGTGGGGAGGGTGTGGGGGAGGGCAATGTCAGTTGTCTCCTGAAATCACTGCTCTACATTTTGAAGCAGGGCCTCTCCCCGAACCAGAGGCTCACCAGTCCAGCTAGGATGATGCCCAACAAATCCAGGGGTTCTCCTGTTTCTATCTCCCTAGTGCCAAGATTATAAAACACATGCCACTGCTCCCAAGTTTTTTATGTGGGTTCCGGAAAACCCAAACTTGGGTCTCACACTGTAGCTACTAAGCTATCTTGCAAGCCCCTTAAGAATGATTTCCACTGAGGGCACATTGCTTCTGTCAATGGTAAATGTAGGAAAATGTAAGTTAGGTCATTGTAAGTTGGGACCATCCAAATACAATGCTCTATACCTGAATGGTTCCCCTTGGGGGAGCCAGGGAACCCCTTCAGACACCTCTGCAGAGCCCTAGGAAACTATACACTGTACATTGTACTTGCTGGACCAGATCGAGTTAGAAACTAGAGGAAGTAACTCTGAGGCCAGGGGACAGCAGTGCCTGGGAAGGCCTGTCACACTGTCTTCAGGTAGCAGCTTAAAGGAAGGGGTGTGGCCTGAGGAGACATGGGAAAGGCAATCGGGAGACAGACTGCATTTTCAGTTCACTGTCTAGAGAGGCATTGGGCTGCATGCGTGGCAGTTCCGATCCCTGGGAAGACCCTCTGTGGACTTTTCTCTAGGGAATTCAACTGTGGGTGGGAAGTGGACAGTGAGAAAGGCCGATTATCTCCAGCTCAGGGAGCCTCTGAGCCTGCAAGTCTAAACAAACAAAAATGGTTTAAAATTAACTTTGTATTTGTGTTGACAAAACCCTTTTAAAATTAACTCTGTATTTGTGTGTGTGTGTGTGTGTGTGTGTGTGTGAGAGAGAGAGAGAGAGAGAGAGAGAGAGAGAGAGAGAGAGAGAGAATATGCATGTTCTCACACATGTGAGCACACATGCTCATGTGGAGGTTAGAGAGCACTTTCTGAACCCCGTGCTTTTTCTACTCCGTGGATCCTGGGGTTCCAGCTCAGGCCGGCATGTTTGTCATTGACCCATCTCGCGGGTCCCAGAAGTTGGTACTTTTATTTCCAGGCCGTGGGAGATTCGCAGAAGAGAAAACACGCATTGCTTGGTAATGCTGGGCCGGTGCCGTTCTCACCTGTTTACCAGAACTGAGGATTTACCAGGCACAGCCGCCATCACAGGGGTTAAACTCCACTCTCCCTTCAGGTTTCCTCCACCCACCCACATCTTTCTCTCTTGTAGGATGGGGACAGAAGGCTGGCCCAGCGGCAGGCCTGCCTGCCAAGGCTGGGCTGAGGAGCCTGGGGAACCCATTAGTTTCCATCAGGATCAAAGTGGATCAATGTGGAGCCCAATAGGCAGCTGCTCTGGGAGGAAGGGCATAGGCTGGTTTCCAGAACTAGAAGGCAGGGGAGGGGCCCGAGAGCCAGAGAGAGGACATCAGGGCTCTGAAAGTGGATCTGGAGTTGGTTACAGACACAGGACAGGGGCATAGATGCTTGAGGAATGTCTCTGCAGGGGACACAGAATCCAATATCAAAACCTAAAAGCAGGGCCTGCGTAGATGGCTTAGGGTTTGAGTGCTTACTGCACAGAAGTTCCAAGTGTAGTGAGGAAAGCAAACCTCAAAAAAGAAAAAGAAAAAGAAAAAGAAAAAAAGAAAAAAAAACAGGTGAAGGTCTGTCAAGATGGTTCAGCAGGAAAGGGTGTTTGCTGCCCAGTGATGGCCTAAGTTTGATCCCTGGGACCTACAGGATCCCAGGATCCCTGGGAGAAGGAAAGAACTACCTCTCTCTCTCTCTCTCTCTCTCTCTCTCTCTCTCTCTCTCTCCCTCCCCCTCTCCCTCCCCCCCCCTCTCTCTCTCTCTCTCTCTCTCTCTCTCTCTCTCTCTCTCTCTCATACACACACACACACACACACACACACACACACACACACACACACACACACACACACACAAAATACAGTAATACATCAGGCTGCCGGAGAGTAGTTCGGTTGGTTGAGCTTTGCCCAGCTTGCAGGAATCCCTGGCTTCAACCTCCAGCATCATATAAAAGGAGCAAGGGACCTCATACCACGATCCCAGTCATCCGTTGTTAGAGACAGGAGTATTGGAAAGTTCAAGGTTACCTCTGGCTACACGGTGAGTCTGAGGCCATCCTGTGACACATGCGACCAATCTCAAAGAAGAAAATACAAGACAGCATCTAGTCCAGCTGGTCCCCTCTGCACTTCCCTTCCCCTGCTCCTCCACTAGCCGACTCCGTCAGTACAGCACTTGGCTGTAGGAAGTGCTGTCTTCCCAGGGAGCGAAGTGCTGTGAAGTCCTGGGGGAATCAGCTAGTGCTGGTGGACTGACCTTGGGGAGGACCTTGGGGGAATGCACTACGTTAGATGAGTATGATGTGGTGCCTGGTGCCCTTGACCCTGCCCAGGGCTCATTTTTCTTCCCTTGCCAAGTGTCAAAGCCAGGCTGCATGGCTGACAAACATTCTCTGTGGCACCAATTAATTTCCCACTTTTTGCAGGGACGGACGGGGTCAGTTGGAGACTAGGTCTTTTCCTTATGTAACCCAGGGTGGCCTCAAATTCAACATCCTTCTCCTTCAACGTCCTGAGTGCCACCCTACCTAGCTGGAGAAACTTGAGTCTCACCAGAGGAGGTGAGAGAACAGAGTGACTGGTCACTATATGGTGAGGGGCACATTTCAGATCCAAATGTGGAAACAATGCCTTTCCCATGCCCCTGTCCTGTCCCATCTCACACCTGAGGCTGGCCCCGGGAACAAGGAGGGTGGAGAAGGCTGTGGAACTGAGGTGGAAGGGAAGAGGTCCACAAGAGACAGAGGTCTGAGTAGGTGTGGATCAAGCACAATTATTCGGCTCCAGCACCTGCCTCCAACTGCACCACTCTCTGTGCTCCCCATGTATAGGAGAAGGTAGTCCTTGCTCCTGTCTCTCCTGCGTGGATTAGAGGAGTAAGCAAGGCCAAGGGGGATGGGAACCATGTGACCTTGAAATTGAACGTCACCTCTCCTTTCATTCTGCGTATAATAATATGGATAACAAAATCCATCATACACGGTCATTTTCACTTCTCCAGTTTAAACTGTAGGATTTAAATGCTCTGGGTAACGTCAAGGATCAAACCCAGGACCTGAGAACTTAAGGTTAAGATAATATAAATACTCTCGGCACAGTGCTCAGTACACCGTAAATGTCACTGGGTCATGGGGTCAGTGTCCCCTCCCCAGATCAGCCTGTAGGTGCATGGTTAAGTCTATAACATTGTGAACAAGAGACTTCTCACAGCAGCTCACAAAGCCCAATACTGCCCCAAATACTTTTTGAAAGCATGCTGGGTGGCAAGCCATAACGTCCACCTTGTCAGCCAGTTGCAGGGTACGATGACAGTCATCAAATGTGCATTATCCTCTGGGTGTGGGGACCTCCTCAACATCTCTGGCAACCGGAAAGAATGGCTCAGAAAGGCGGAGTGTCTGCTGAACATCAAACAGCCCCTCTGGGTTACAACAGTGAGGTGTTCTCTCTCTCTCTCTCTCTCTCTCTCTCTCTCTCTCTCTCTCTCTCTCTCTCTCTCTCTCTCTGATGCATATGCTTTCAAGTAGAGGCCACTGGTTGATTTTGGATGCCCCCCAATCACTGTCCTTTTTTGGGACAGTGACACTGGAGCTCAACAATTTGGCTAGACTGGCTGGCCACGAGCCTCCTGTCTACCACCGACTAGGTTTTTAAGTGGCTTCTATGAGGATCTAGACTTGAATCCCTATGGTTACATGGTGGCAAGCACTTCACTAACAGCCATTTCATCCTCCCCAGCATGGTTCTCTTTCCCACCACCATCTTGCCTCTCTCTTAGACACTTCTTCCTATGACCATGACACGTGTGTTTCCATAGCCACCGTGGGAAACACAACTCCCCCTTGGAAGCCCTCTTCCAGCCAACTTCTTTCGGGTTCTGTGGGGATAACTAGGAGGGCCATGGCAGGGCCACTCGCGACATCTCCTTAACCTTTTCAGAGATAAAACTTAGAGACTTTCTGACTTTTCTCTCCTCGTTAAAGAAGAGTAACGTAATTCACCATGCCTGGTCCCAAACCTGCTTATTAAAATAAAAACTCCTTCTGGGAAACAGGAGCATGCATGGTCGGCTCCCTGTGGAATGATCCCCGTTATGCGATTCCGAGGTGGAGAAATAGAATTAGATTCCTGTTCCTAATTCCACCCTCAGTGTCTCTTGGCCCAGCATTAATAAGGAAGACGGAAGAAGGTCTCACCCAGAGCTCCGAGCCACAATTCCCTGCAGCCCCTCATTTTCTCAGCCTTTGATTAGATTTTTAATCTTCTCTGCCCTTGAACTTCTCCTGCCTGCCCCACCTTCCTTCCCCTGGCCTGGTGGGTGGGGAAAACCTAGTGAATTCTCTAAGCACATTATGCTCTGGCTGGAGGCCCTGAGCCTGTGTCCAGACATCCTTGAGTTTTCCAGACCCTGGAGTGGATTCAGCCACCCTCCTCCCTTTTCCAGGACAGTGGGGACCTCTGCTTCAGAAGTCTCCATTCCTGCCAGGCAGAGCCTAGACTGAAACTGCTGCCCGGGGACTGTGTACACAGATGTGGGGAGTGGGAGGATGGGTCACTGAGCGGTGAGCCCCAGCCTGAGCTAGGAGGACCTGAAGAAGAATCCTGACTTTGCCATGATAAGACCTTAAAGTCCCTTAAAACGAAACGAAACACCCAATGCTGTTTTCTCCACTCCAGCATGCCTGAGAAGGGGAGGATGTGCCAGGATCCTAACAGAAAGGGTGCTGAGCTTGGAGACAGCAGTATCCATCTAAGTATCAGTGCAGACTTGATGTTTCACATGCACCCAAGCTACAGACTTCCTCAGGCCCCATAAGAGCGAGAGAGAGAGAGACAGGCTCAGTTTATAAGCAGGTATAAGATGGGCCATGGCTTAGACACAAGAAAGAATTTCCTGAGGGGTGGGTGAGCTCTTGCTAACTAGCACCGAGGTAGACTTCGAGACAACTTTTGCCTCCAGATATTTCCGACAGCCTTCTCCTCTAGCTCTTAAAGGCCCTGCTGTGTAAGTCCCATTAGAGTGTCTTTGTCACAATCAATTCCCAGAATGGGGAGGGGGGCTCAATTCTGGGACATCGCTCATTGATGCTGGGTACTATATACAGAGGGCAGAAAGACAGCACCTCCCAACCACATTCCACCAACTATTAGAGTACTGTGGACTACCAGGTCTTCATGAGGCTTTGGGGAGACTATTTGGAGAGGCACGGGCATCTTGGAATGACCACGCCAAGTCGAAGTGTGAGTTGCCACATGAGGGGGAGAAGAGGATGAAGGTTCATTTTCTATTCACTTAGTTCTTTCTATAACCACAGAACTCTTTGGCCATGCTCATTCACATCAGAGCAATGCTGTCCCACAGAGCTTTCCACAGTGCTATGCTATTCTGTCTCAGCGCTCACCGGTGGGTGGCCAATGGCTACAGGTGACTGCTGAACACCTGAAGTGAGGACAGTGAGACTGAGGGGTTTAGTGTAAATTTATCTTATTGCACTTTTTAAAAATAAACTGACTCTTGCTCTGTGGCCTCTGATGGCTTCCATCTACAGCAAGCCTCCTGTCTAAGGCTACAGAGGAGCACGACCACACCCAGCTCTGAACATTTCATTTTCCTTAGTTCAGATTTGACATTTCAATGGTGAAAAGTGACCTGGGACTCCTGCATAGGTCAGCTCTGAACCCGGTTTGACAAATGCAAAGGAAAGGCTGGTAACACAAACTACTTTCCAGGAAACCTGGATTTAAGCCTCAACTCTACCACTCATTAGCTATGGGACTCGAGACAAGGGCAACTCTTCCCTGAGTTCTTTCCTCGTTTGTACTGAAGAGATTTGATGTCGGTCTGCTCAGCCCTTGCCAAAGCCCTTCAGTGAGCCTCCAGCCTGAGAACCCTAACACACCCCATTCCCTACAAAGTCACTTTCTTGTATGAGTTGCTTCAGTGCCCATATTGACTGACAGTGAGAGGAGCTCGTGTGTTCTTGCGCGTGACCCATGTGCGAGCCTTCACAGGGCCTTTTTGCTGGAACCCTTCAGAACCAGCATTGAGGGTCTTCAGCTCCTTATAAAGTCCAATTCGAGTCCCTAACCCTGACCTCATTTTCAACTACTCAAACTAGCTGTTCCTTAACAGTGAACTCAACATTACAAGGGCCGTTCTTCCGAGGCCATTCCTCAGGGAAGAGATCTCCAGAGTCCCTTAATGAACACAGGACCCAAGTCTACACTCCCTTACTTGCCACCCATGGGCTTGGATTTCCTTCTTCAACTGCCTTCGTTTATCTCTTATGAATATCCATTCTTCCTGAAGTCAACTCCTCCTCAGACATAGAACCAGTATCTCTTCTTTTGCTTTCCTCTTCCTTGGCCTGCATCTCTCCTCTCTGTTAACCTAAGCCATTTGGATCTTTCCAGGTTCATCTGAAGTCCCACCTAAGCCTGAACACTTTTCCTGGCATCCCTGGTCTCAGAGAATCTCCTCCCGTGAGCCACAGGGCTCCCCTGACACTTAGCAGTTTGTCAGGGGACAGCTCACAGTGCAGGCAGTGGCCCTTCTTAGTGTCCACTTTGGGCTCTGAAAGAGCTTGGGTTGTCGGGAGACCTGTTTGGTTCTGCTGCATAAGGTTTAGGACAAGGAGTGAGTCAATTTACCTCCAAGTCTCAACTTCCTCAACTTGGAAACGGGGACTGCCATGGCTTTCAAACCCCTGGCTGGTTGTAGTAATTAGGTACAGATAAAACATATGGGAGATCGGGCTTTGCTGAGTAGACAGTCAGAAAAGCTGGAGGATGGACACAAAAGTGTACTTGTGGAGGCAGTCAAGGGTAAGGTGGGTTGAAGTGGGTACTTCTGACCTGTCCCGTGGTTTTGTTTTTAGATATTACTTGGATTCGAGGATAGAGGGAGGCCTTGCTTAGAGCAGCTCAGACAAGTCCAAGACAGGTCCCGGCAGAAGAGAGCACACACCCATAAATGAGCACAGCCCATGGCAACCCGAAGGGTAAGGAACAACTTGCATCGCTCACCTCCGCAGGTGACATGCTAGGTTCAAGCACTGGCCACCAGGACACACAGAGGCCAGCATCTAAACCGACAATAAGCAGGTATATGAATGCCACCCGGGCTCCACGAACACACATGTTTGCTGACTCAAATTAGCTAAATCTCATAAACACCGAATCTACGTCTCGAAATTGTGTGCGAGGCGCAGAAAATGCATTTCCAAACCCGTGTTTGCAGAAAGAGAAAAGAGGATGCTTTATCAGGGATTGACCTTGGACCTTGTTCCATCAGCAAAACCTGCTCTCCGGGGGAAGATACTCTTCAGCTCATCAAGTAGAAATGCATTCAATTTTGTGTTCCCACCTCTCTCTCTCTCCCTCTCTCTTTGTATCTCCTTAACAATGAGGCTGAAAATGTGGGAATTGAGTTTGCAGATACAAAAGGACTTGGCAGTTGGCCAGTCTCTCTGCAGCCTAGTTCCATGCCAAAGGGTGCTTATGGGCACTGTTTCTCTTTTACACATGGGGGAGAGAGGGAGAGAGAGAGAGAGAGAGAGAGAGAGAGAGAGAGAGAGAGAGGATTGCATGTGTTTATTATAGTGAGAGTAGAATCCTAGAGACACCCCCTTCCTGGGTTGTTGCAGGTGCCCACAGCCTGACAGAAATAAACAAGACCGGCCCGTCTGGCCACGGAGCGAGCCCGGGGAGTACGTACATTCTGCTTTGGCACAGATGAGGCAGGCGGTGGTGCAGTTGAAGAAGTTCAGGATCCCAGCCACAGCCACGCTGATATCGGTGTTGCTGGGGTGAAGGTTCAGGGTGGTGAATCTCTGGAGTTGGAACCTGACAAACTCCTCTGGGGCCACTTTGAAATGAGGGACCTGGCAAGAAGAGAGAGAGAGGGAGAGAAAAAAAAAAGACAACAAGGAGAATCTAGATGCAGAATGGCAGAGAGATGGAGAGCAGGATGGGTGACCCAGGCTGTGCCTGAGCACAAGTCTTCTTTTGCTGAACACCATTGACAACGCACCAAGAGGAAAGCAGCGTGCAGGACCTGGGCTCCAAGTCCATGGGAGTACGACATGGTAGCATCCCTGGCAAGACCCGGAACAAGCCGCCCTTTGACTAGAGACATATATATATATATATATATATATATGTGTGTGTGTGTGTGTGTGTGTGTGTGTGTGTGTGTGTATGTATATATATATATATGTATATATATATGTATATATATACTCTGTAGAGTATGGGTGCAATCACTCTTGAAGTCCTTACAGTTTATTATCTGTAGCTAATAAATTGGAGCAGAGATGTCAAGAAGAGACACCCAGTACCCTATAGGTTAGAGAGGAGGTTCTCAGTACAACCCAACAGAGCTGGTATATAGTCATTCCCAGAAAGCTCTCTGGGTAAATCCCAGGGGCGGCGGGGGTGGGGGTGGGGGCAGACAGCAGTGATCCTGAGGGTCACTCAGAGCCTCTGGATGGAGTCAGATGGACAGACACCTGCCCTGGATTCATCAGAGCAGTGTTGGCTTCCCGCCACGTCTACCGGTGATGTTTCTAGAAGGTGCCATGTTCCTTCTCTTGGCTGGGAAGGGGATATTAAGAGGCACCAATGGTGGCTTTATTGACAGCTTAAGCTATTTGGTAGGTAATAGGGAAGTTAAATCGCAATAAGCTGCCATCCACCTTGATTTTATTCAGACGCTCTCATCTCTGGTGCTCAGAGCTGGGAGAGCGGAAACGGACCGTGAGTCGGTACCGATGCGAAAGCAAGTGAGATTGAAAGTGGACAGCAGGAAGGATTTCCTGGTGATGGGGTGCTTGGCTTCTAGAATGGATTAGTCAGATGTGATTACAGTTTTCTTGGCCTGGCTTTGCTCGGAGGCTCTGCTACAGGGGTCTGGGGATGACGCTGTGATGGTCTCTATAGGATTCTACCATCTTATCCTTTTCCGATTTAGAGAGAAGTCTGCCAGAAACCAGCTCTTCAGAAATTGAGATGGGAAGAGAGCAAAGATCTAGTAAAATCCGAAGAGAAAATTACTGAATTCAAGGAGGCTTAGTCCCTGACCCATGGACAGAACACAACCATATTTTTTTCCCCCAGCAGGGACTGCATGGTGCAGAATTGACAAAAGCCTGAAGTATGGAGGGGTGGTTCTCAAGATCAGAGCTGACCCAGTGTATTTCACCGCGTGCTTTCCTCCTGCCTGCATCATCTAAAGTGAGTAGCACGTACACCTTGAAGGCAAGAGAGGTGACAAATGAGAGGAAGGGCAAGGCTGGGATGGGCCGGGTGCCCTGGCTCATTCAGATCCAGACACTGGAGTCTCTGACCTTACTCCCCCTGTGTGACTGGCAGCCCACTGAGCTTCTGTAGCAGCTGGACAAAAGAGCTCTGCCCATTACCACCCCCACCCAGGGTGAGGAGTCCTTGTAGACACTGATGAACTCATAGCTCCCAGCCCTGGATCTGAGGAGGGGTCCTTCATTTGGGGAGAAGAATAGGTAGTTTTTGGAGCCTGCAGACTGTTTTGCCTCTAGGTTCCATTGTGTGATTCAGGAGCAAACCATTTAACCTGGCTAACCTCCATCAAAACAGAGGGGACCTCGGGTGTCTCTGAGAGTCCAGGAAGAGAGAATGTGATTCGGGGTCAAGAGGGAACCAGCCCAGAAAACCCGCACACAGTCATTGTGTGGACAGTGCCTAACTTCTCTCCCTTCTCTCTTCTCTAATTGTAGAAGTTTCCAGAGGCCCTGATCTCTGTGTAAGGGAGGGTGGACATAAGTGTTCCGTCACTAGCAGGGGCCTCTGGAAGGCTGCTGGAGAGGCAGCCAGCTGCTTGTGGCCTGGGCAAGGGTAGCTAGGCCTTGCCTGCTAGTTTGCTCTCTTTCTTGGAGAAAAATCAATCCCTGATTGATTCATGATTGCAAATCCGTCCCAGGAAGTCACCACAGTGGGGCTGAGGGGAGAGCAGGAGGCAGGAAGCAGCCAGCCATGGGGTCTCAGAAATATTAGCAGCATTTAAAGGGCTGGAGCCCACGGTGAGGACTCCATGGCTTTTCCCCAGAGTCAGGCCTCATAAAATATTAACCAAAATGCATAATCTGAGTGGCAGGCAAGGTCGCTCTGGAAAGAACATGACCAGACAGAGGAGAGGTAGCTGCCTGGCTGCTGTCTGGGCAGTGCCTCCTGACTGGACTGTGCAGGACGCTGTAAATCAGTGGCTCCCATGGTGGCCCCTGTCCTGAAAGGTCATGCAAGCCAATGTGAAACAACTCCATCTCCAAGACAGGGCTCTTTGGAGTGGGAGCTGGGGGAGGAGAGCAGGGGCTAGTGAAGGGAAGGGAGTGTGGTAGAGAGAGGGAGAAAACAGGAAGGAAAAGGAATTAGCCAAAGAAATGTGGGAGCTCAAACGCTGCCGGCAACCTAGCTGGGTGGAGATCAGAGAGCCAAGGCTAGAGTAACAACCGCCACAAGCTTGACTGTCACCTGAAGCCCAGCGAGAGAGATTTAAATTAAACGGCAGCTCCTGGCTGAGCCCATGAGACGCTGTGGCAGGACAGAAGTGACTTTGTGGTCTGAGCTTGCCTAAGAAGCATCTTCAGGGTTAACTGAGCATGGGGGCGGTGTTCTGAAGGTCTGTGAGAAGCAAATCCAGCCTTGGAACAGGGGTGGCGAGGACCATAAAATGCTTAAACGTAACAGTTCTGAGAGGAGGTTATCTCACAAACCCAGGACCTACACACAAACCCTGGTCACGGCATCAAGGGGTCAGTTCCAGGAAGCTGGGTAGACAGAAGCCTGTCTGTGATTCCCCCACTTTGGTAAGGGTGGTTTGCTGTGGGGATGTTAGGCCTTCTCTGAAGGAGCAACTGGCTATTCTTCCACCTCAGACGCTGCTGGAAAGCCAAGCCTCAGGTCTCTAGCACAGACCTGAGGAGGAGGTGATGCTGCCTCCCCATCTTCCCCCCAGAGTCCAAGCTCTTTCTGCTTCCTACATAGTCATTCAGAAAGGCTTTGGGACAGAGGGAGGCTGGTGCAGGGCAGGGATGGGGGTGGGTGGAGATGTGGGGGTATAGGAGGTGTGGGGGTGTTGGAGTAGGGGGTGTGGGGAGTGTGTGGGATGTGGAAATGTGTGGAGTGGGGGTGGGGAGTCGGGAGTGGTGGGGTGTGTAGGGGTGTGTAGGGGTGTGGGTGTGGGAGGGGGAGGGGGAGTGTTGTCCTCTTGCCCGCTGTCTTCTGGGCATGTATTTGCAGGTGGAAGACCGGCAACTTCTAAAAGGGCCATGATGATGCCTTCAATCGGCAGGCTCTCTAAAGTGCAAGTTGCTAGGAAACCTGTCTCCCATCCTGTCTTTGTCCCATGAACCGGAACCAGAGGACGTGGCCTCCAGACTCTGGGTCCGGAGAGACTCCAGGCAGAGGTCATACCTGAAGACCAGCATTCTGCTTGGAAGGGCAAAGGCAGGAATGAGGAAAACAAAATAAAATCTCTTTCCCACCCACTTAGAAGGCAGAGGCCTTTGCGTTTTATTTCTCGAAATAAAACGGAGCAGAGGCTTCTTCCTCCCAAGGCGCTCTTCCCCAGAATCCCAAATATCAGGCCACCAATACACTGCCTACACTGACCACGGTGAGGAACTCAGACCTCTGTCCCCTCAGCCCCATGGCAGAGCACCAGCCCTATCTCTGCATCAGAGAGGTCACCGCAGGCACTGCCCTGTCCTGGAGCACTAAGGCATTGAGCTTATCTTAGAAATCCTGTTACCAAATCTCCATCTTCCCGTCACTTGGGAAGAGGACATGTCCCCCAGGGGCCATTCTACCTCACATTTGCGTTTTTGATGTCCTTAACGTCTTGGCCTCCTTGGGCACTTCCCGCATTCAAGGATGCAATCTACAGGCACCATTGCCACGGCAGTTCCACACTCACCTCCTTCTCTCCACAGATGTTGCTGATGATGGAGCTGGAGGCTGGGCTGGACGACGGTCCCAGGACAGCGACCACTCCCTTGGGGAGGATCTGACACACTGTGGCCAGGGCAAAGACAGGATCAGGAAAGAAAACAGCGCTCAGAGGGGGCAGCCGAAGCTCTGCCCTGACTAAGTCCTCAAATCATCACCCAACACTCACCTTCCGCCCACGCCAACCCAGGCTCCTGTCCGTCCCTTCTAAACCCAAGTCCCTCCTCTCCCTGGCCTGCTAGGCTCTCTAACAGTTTTATTAGTGTTTATGGACAATATTAAACGAAGAAATGACCCAGGTTATGACAACATATGGGGGTATAAATTGTCCAAGCCATCACCAAAGAACAGAGGAAATAGCGAATCCAAGGTGCGCCCCCCCCCCCCTGTCTGCTCTGCAGAGTGTTGGGGAACACAGCTGCTGCAAAGGAACGAGGTCTAGGTGGTAGCCAGCCTTCCATGTCTTAACACCTCAGACAAAGACAGTTGAGGAAGAAGAAAAGCAGACAGTCAGGCTACTGGGGGCGGCTGAGAGATGCTAGCAGAGAGGTGAAAAGCAGGCTGTGGAAGTCAGAGGAAGTGTGTGTGTGTGTGTGTGTGTGTGTGTGTGTGTGTGTGTGTGTGTGTGTGTGTGTGTGTGTGGTGTGTGTGTGTGTGTGTGTGTGTGTGTGTGTGTGTGTGTCTTTGTAATGTGGACACTAGAAGTCATCCTATGCTGCCCCCCACTTTAATTTCTATGACAAGGTATCTCACTGAACCTGGGTCTTACCCTCTGGCTAGCCTGTGTAGCTGTGCAGTGAGCCGAGAGGTCCAGCTATCTTCCTTACCCTGCACTGAAGTTGCACATGTGTATAACTATATCCAGATTTTCTGTGGGAGCTGGGGATTCAAACTCAGGTCCTCATGCTTGTGTAGCAAGCACTTAGCCCATTGAACCATCTCCCTAGACTCACTTGCTCACTAGACTGCAAATCCCTTTTGGCCCGGTGACCTTTGATGTCAGGCACAATGTTTTCTAGGTAGAATCCCAGATTGGATTCATGACTGGATGCGGAATGATGGGGCCTGTGGTCAGAAGAGGAAGGGAGAATCAAAGTTTCGGAGTGCTAGAGACTGAGAGGTGGCAGATGGGAAGAAACGAGGGAACAGAAAGAGTCAAAGGTCATTTTCTGCACACATCAATGATGCCAGAGCCAACATACCACCCTTGGCTTCACACAGAGGCTCAACACTGCAAGATCCAACATCACAGCCCCAACCGAAACCCCAGCTCCACACACATTTCTCTCTTATTCATGACAGAGCTCATTTCCCAGGCCCAGAAACTGCAAGTGAGGAAAGATTGCCTGTTGGTTTGTGGAAGAAGACACCAAGCCATGCCTGAAGTCTGGAGAGAACCCTAACCATCAGCCACAAAAGCCATGGGACCAACTGCATGGGGTGCAGGCCCCAGGGGAGGACTCCATGGTTCACAGAGTTGTGGTTGCCATGTGAACTTCGGGTCTTCCATATCCTCTCTTCACCTGTGGCCTCCAACATCTCAAAGCTGCAGAAGACTCAACAGTACTAAGTATACCCATCCCCAGGGGCGTACAGTCTGGTGACCAGGCCCGACCTTGAATGAGCCTCAGAAGTCTTCTCAGGCCTTCAGTATAGCTCCCCCTGCCTGCTGGACGCTCTCAGTATCATCCCCAGCATGGCAGCCTTCAAGAGGAGTCCTCCCTCCTGATGTTAAGTGACACATAATAGGTCAAGGTCAGAGTCAGCTTTGGGCTTCAAGCCCCTGGCCCCATTCACTGTACAAACTGATTCTCTCCAGCCATACCTTCCCTCAGCTCTCTCCTCCATGACTACAGCACCTCCATCACCTCCATGCTTACAGGCGCTCTCTCTCTCTCTCTCTCTCTCTCTCTCTCTCTCTCTCTCTCTCTCTCTCCTCTGAGCCTACCTTGTTCTACTGCATGTACTTTTGTCAAGATCATCACCACCTGTTACTGGTTCTCATCTGACTCTCTTCCCTAGCATATGACAAGCTGGTGATGCTATTCCTTGGATTTCATAACACCGTCTGGCACTGCTTCTCATTTAGTTCTCTGACATTCTCTCTCTTGGCTAATGGTTCTTTCTTATTTGCTTAATCCAGGCTTTATCTATGCCTTCCTCTGCCTGAACAAGCTTATCATTGCCGCATTTGCCCAGGTGACCCTACCAAATGGTTTATATCTTGAGTACAAAATCACATTCCAAGCACCTGCTGGTCTTAGCCAAGGCACCTGCCCTCTGGCACTCTTGCTCAGTACGGCAGAGTTGAGTGTAGAATGAGCATGGACTCTGTTGCCGAATGGCCTGGGTCTGAGAGGGCATCAGACTCCCTGTAGTAAGAATTGCAGATGGTCGTGAGCCATCCAACATACATGCCAGGATTCAAACTGAGGTCCTCTGCAAGAGCAGTAAGGGCTTTTTCCTGCTGAGCCATCACCCCATCCCTCCAAATGTATTAATGTTTAAAGTTGGCCACAAGTGATGAGTTTCATTATGGCGTTTCCATACAAATACATCATCCCTTTTTTTTATTCATCCGTCTTCCCATAATGTGTCCTCCATCTTCCTCTGTCATCTCTTCCTAATCCTCTTCCTCCCCCTAAGGAAGATTCATTTTATTCCTACTTTACAGCTGTGGGAATGAAGGTGTAGTATATAAGTAACTCATTCAAGCTCACATGGGTAATACATGGCTGATCCAGTCTTGACCTTAGACGTCCATCTGACACCAAAGCTCATGTTCTTAACCACTGGGTTTCACTTCCCTTAGTTCCTGGAGGTCAAAGCTATAGTCACTCTTGATTCTCCCTCACCTTCCCTTTCCCTAGGCTCTGCCAATCTGACCTCACCTCCTAAGGGTTCTGTTTCCAGGGATCTCCATTTACAATCCTTTTCCATGCTGCGGGGTAAGCCATAATCAGAAAACCTCCTTTGGTCTGTCTTATGTATCTGGGCACCCTTCAGCCCTTAGAGTAGTAACACAGCAAGGAACCACGGCTTAGCTAGACTTCTCAGGGGAAACTAGAAATAAACTAAATGTTTAACCATCAAGGAATAGTTATAAAGAGTGGGCCATATGCCCAAATAGAACTGTATTTAGGTATTTAAGATGTATCTGAACAGTTAATAATAGCATTATGATTATTTATATAATAGTATTAAGAGAATTAAGTAGGATGTAAAATTATATGTGCATCTACATGAAGCTCATGCTAAGCCAATACTGGAGCTAGTTAGGTATTGAAGAATGGGCCAAAGAAGATATGATTAGTGCCAACATTTACCATGGCCTACTTAGAGAACATCTTAGGGATGGATTTATGTAATTCTAAAGCAGCCTGATGAAACAGGTACAATAGCTGGCATCTTCACTTTACAGACACCAAAACAAGACAAGGAAACTAAGCAATAGAGTGTAGATTGGACAGCTCGACCCCTGGCCCTGGGACCAACTCCTAAACCACAGCCTTCCACAGAGAATGGCAATTAACTGGAATGTTCTATGACACTGCCTTGGCAGTGAGAATG
Organism: Rattus rattus; assembly: GCF_011064425.1. Taxonomy (NCBI): domain Eukaryota; kingdom Metazoa; phylum Chordata; class Mammalia; order Rodentia; family Muridae; genus Rattus; species Rattus rattus. The sequence continues at coordinate 37,274,397 of NC_046161.1, forward strand.
TTCTGTGGTTTTCTTCCTTTTTTATTTCTTCGCTCTCTGTAATGAGCATGTATTCTTTTTATAATATGTTGTAAGGAATGTGATAAAAAAAAATCTCCCAATGACAAGTAAAATTTAAGAGGTCTGATCTGCCTGTCACCCTGCCTTTGCAGCCCCCGTGCCTCTTCTGGCTCTGTGCCTGACTCTGTCTGCCTCCTCCAGGCTCCCTCTGAGTGGTTAGCTTTGCCTAAATCAGCTGTTCCCTACCTGACCAGTGACCTGTGCTCTGTGACAAGCAGTCAGGGGTGGGAAAGGGTGAGTGTGTGTGTGTGTGTGTGTGTGTGTGTCTGTGTGTGTGTGTGTGTGTGGTGAGAGTAAGTGTATATGCATGTATGTGTGTGTTTGTGTTTGTATGTGTGTTAAGAGTGTATATGTGTGCATGTGTATGTTTGTGTATGTGTGGTGACAGTGTGTGTGTTCATGTGTATGTGTGTGTGGTAAAAGTGTATGCATGTGTATGTGTGTGTGGTAAGAGTGTGTATGTGTATGTGGTGAGAATGTGTGTATATGTGTGTATGTGTTTGTGTGTGTGGTGAGTGTGTCTGTGTATGTATGTGGTGAGAGTATGTGTATATGCATGTATGTGTGTATGTGTGTGTTTGTATGTGTGCAGTGAGAGTGTGTGTGCATGTGTGCATGTGCATGTGTGTGTATATGTGGTGAGAGTGTGTGTGTATATGCATGTATGTGTATATGTGTGTGTGCATTTGTATGTGTGTGATGAGAGTGTGTGTGTGGTGAGAGTGTGTGTATGTGTATGTCTGTGTGTGTGTGTATGGTGAGAGTGTGTGTGTGCATGTGCATGTCTCTGTGTGTGTTTGTATGTATGTAGTGAGTGTGAGTGTGCATGTGTGTGTGGGGGGGTGTATGTGTGTGTGTATTTGTATGTGTGTGGTGAGAGTGTGTGTGTGCATGTGCATGTCTCTGTGTGTGTGTGTTTGTATGTGTGTGGTTCAAGTGTATGTGTGCATGTGCATGTCTGTGTGTGTGTTTATATGTGTGTGGTGCAAGTGTGTGTGCATGTGCATGTCTCTGTGTGTACATGTGCATGTCTGTGTGTGTGTGTGCGTTTGTGTGTGTGGTGAGAGTGTGTGTGTGTGTGTGTGTGTGCGTTTGTGTGTGTGGTGAGAGTCTGTGTGTATGGTGTTGCTGCTGCTGCTGCTCGCCCCTCTCTGTAAGCCTACTGAACTTAGCGTTTCCTTTGCAGTCAGTGCATGTTCTAAAGCACAGTGCATCTGCAGCACATGTGCCTTTGTCACCAGCAGAAGTTACCAATGTTTTCATATCCCATCGCAAACATCATTTATATTCATGACTCGTTCAACCTTCTTCTAGTGGTTAACCCAATGCTGGGCTTGCCTATGAATACATTAAAAGAGCACAGATATTAATATATCACTATTAAAATATTTTCGCTGCTTTTCTAAGTAATTGGTTTCCATGGTCAGCTATTTTATCTACTTGAAAAGACTTCTCTAAGATGGGGTCCTTTAGCACTCCCAGCCTGCCATGGTCTAGGCCCTGTTCTTCTGCTTGGGAAACTCATATTGATCCTCCAGCACCCAGCTCCGATCCCGCCCCAAGGCAACACAGCACCTCTGTCCTGCCTCTGAGCCAGCTGCCTGTAGCAACAAGGCAATTCCCTTATTCTCTCAGTGCCCAGCCAGCGTCCGCCCCAAGCATACTTGTGATGGCTGCCAGCAGAGGGATTTTTTTTTCCTAAAGATAAATCTTACAGAAGGTCATAATCCCAAATTTGGATGTGTTACCTCAAAGCAGGGTGGTAAAAATCTCATCTAAGTAGACAGACGTGTAGCTATTTATCAGCTAAGCAGCCCTAATCCAAAAATCCTAACTCGTATCAGGAACTTTTTGAGCACTGGCATGATGCTCAAAACACTTGAGACCTAGGATTTCAGATATAGTGATTATTAGGAATTCTCCTCTACGAAGGTCCATGCCAACAGTTCAAAGCCTCACCTTCTGGTCCCATGCATTTCATTCTGGGGATTTTTTTTCAACCTGTACAGTGTGTGACTATTAAATACATTCGTTTGCACATGGAGACATTCTTCACTGTCTGGCATATGTACTATGTGCACTTTCTATAGTCTCAAAATGCACACATGCATGCACATGCACACTCACACTCTTACCACACACATACATACATATACACACACACTCTCACCACACACACATACACACAAACACATACACACTCTCACCACACACATACAAACACACACACACACACACACATACACACATACATGCGTATACACACACTCTGAGTTCTAAACGTATCAGGAGCTTAGGGTGCTGGACCTGCCCTTCTGAGCTCTCCAGACCCACATCCATTTATCCATTGACTTCAACTGGGTTATAAACTCTTGAGGGCATCGGGACATTTGTCCAGACCTGGCAGAAAGCAATTGCTCACCAGATGCTTGCTCTACTGAACTGAGGTGATCCAAGATGAGTCTCGAGAAATAGGATGGTCCTCCTATCAGTAGCACAGCTTGGGAATCCCTGAGGTGGATGGGGAACATCCACAAAAAAAAAAAAAAAAAAAAAAAACCTTATCTCTTGAAATTCTGGGCCTGGATCCCACAGGCCCAAACCACCAGAGTGAGGGCAATGAGTGGTTGGGAGGGCTATCAAGGAAGAGAAACAGATGCCCCTAACTGTTTCCAGGGGAATGGGGAAGTGAGGATACAAGAAGATGTATGCGACACGGACAGGACAACTGTTTTCCAGGCATCAGAGGAAAGACCAGCTAAGAGAACAGAAGACCAGGAGGTGCTGATGCAGCCCCATGGAGAAGCGTCTCTGAGCCTTCTACATCCGTCTAGGGAGCTGGGCATGTAGGAACAATGTAGGATGGTGAAGGCTGGCCATGAGGCATGTGGTCCAGAGAGGTTAATCCAGAGGCCACCGAGTGGAGGTCCTTGTCCCTGGTGAGGTAGCTCTAGATGAGCCACTCAGTTACCCTCAGGTGCCAAACATCCCAGTTTCACAGGACCAGGAGAGCCGTGGGGCAGAAAACACTGGACATGACTCAGGTCCTGGAGAGCAGCATGGCGCAGGTACCTCCTTCTTGCTGCATGCAGAACACATCAAGAGGCCCCTACAATGAGGCAGCAACTGCCTCTGTTTACTCTGACACACAGTCTCCGTTGGCACCAAAGCTTTCAGGGATACCCCCTGTTCATGTCCCCAAGGTGATCAGTGGGTCGAGTGAGGTGGTCTTGCTGGCTGAGCCAGGGAAGGCAGTGTGTGTGGGTTGAGGAGGACATCTCACCACACTATCATGCTACACAGTGTGGCCTGGTTCCAGAAACCGCCACCACCACCTCCCTCCCTAAGAGTCACAAACCACTGAGGAAGGCACAACGCCATTCCCTGGGGCTTCCCACATGCCAGGCATCCGGCTGGCAGGCACACCACCACTGAGAAGGAGCCATGAATCTAGGCTTCACAAAAATGGGTCAAAGTTGCTGAGAGCACACACCAGGCTGTGCGCTACTCCGAGTGTGTTAAATACTCCCATTCTCATACACCCCGCCCCCACTAACCTCAGGAAGGGAGAGTGTTGTGTATGCCCATTTCCAGAGAAATCTGATTCTTCTCCCACAAGGAATTAGAGAAATAAGACATGAGCTCGAGATGTGGTAGAACCAAGGTTAGAATTCTGGGGCATACAGGTGACCCCAGCCCTGAATGTGAGTGTTGGTCTTTACTGACTTTCACATCTGACCATCAACTATGTCTGCTGTAGGTTCATCAGCCACTTCGCTCCATTGTACCCCCACTGTCCGGGCTCAAACCATTGCTCCAGCTAATGTAACTATCTACTGGGGTGCTAGGCCTCTTCACCTATGGAACATTCCAAGGCTTTGCCTTGAGCTTTACCATCAGGCCTATGTCCTAGCTCTGATGTAGGCCCTGTCTGAGCCATTCTCCGACACCTCTAGAAGTCACCTAAGACTTATGTCACTTTGAAGAATGTCTTCCTTGAAAAAAATCAGGAGCCTCAATTACTTAAGAGGATTGGACCATATGGTTTCTGAGCACTGCCATTCTGTGTGTTTCTGAGTCCTCACTATGCACCTGAGCAGTAGTGATCTCAGACAGCAGAGCTGAGAATGTTTGCTGAATGACTCCTCACAATTTGCATGGCTTTCTAGCGTCTCGTTATCCTGACACTGTGTGTGTGTGTGTGTGTGTGTGTGTGTGTGTGTGTGTGTGTGTGTGTGTGTGTGTGTGTGTGTGTGTGTGTGTGTGTGTGTGTGTGTCCCACACATGCTCATAGAGGCCAGAAGTCAACCTTGGGTCTTGTTTCTCAAGCACAATTCATCTTGCTCTGTTTTGAGACAATGTCTCTTGCTTGGCTAGAACTCAGCAAGCAGTAGTCTAGGCTGACTGGCCACTGAGCCTAGAGAATCTATTAACCTCCACCCTCCACGTGCTGTAATTTACAGAGATAGCAAGCACTATACCGCTGAGCCATCACTCCAGGTGCTTTGGATTGATTTTGAGGGAACCTTGAATCTGTGGAGTTCATGATCTCTAGCCTTCAAGAATCTTGGAAGCCTAGGAGGAGTGGACTTGCAGATGGAATCAGAATATATCAGACAAGTGTCCTGTGCCAGGAATGCTTGAGCCTTCCTTGGTCCCGGCTCCCTGGGAACCTTCTGGATATCAAGGGGAGACAGTGTGGACAGTGGATGGTATGCTTGCCTCACCGAAGCAAACAGAGGTAAGGGGTCGACAGGAAGCCTGCTTCTAGCTCTACAGTAAATTAAGCTTCAAACTGACTCAGGCTACATAGTGATTGAGCCTGGGGATATTTGAGTGGCAAAGGGGAGGTGCTCAGTTAAATCTAACACATTCGCCACAGGAGACAGAGCGATCTATGGAGCAAAGGGCATCCTAATCTGATGCCTCTTAGGGCTTCCTTGCAAAAAGGAAGGCTGTGATGGAGAGATGGCAATAAGATACAGTGGGTAGCCAGAAGGGCCAAGTGGGCTGGGGGGCGGGGGGGAGGAAATGGCCTAATAGGTCTTGTCCGTTCCTTTCACTTCAGATCTCTGAGCTGTGCAGGGGGAGTTAGCAAATCAAATATCTGGAAGCCTGAGGCAGTGGTGGTAAAGGGCAGAGGTGGGGGGAGTCCCGTGAGTGTTGGTGGAAGCTTTGTAAGTGACCCTCACTTTAACTAAACCTACTGGATGAAAACCTGCCTATTTGAACCCAGACAGAACGGGGGTTGATTTTCCACATCGTATCTTCCCAGCTTCCGGGTTGGCTGTTAATTAATGCCCTGTGTGATACTTTCCATCTCTGAGCCTTGTGCTCGGCGGCGAGCAGACGACGCTAGCATCTTCATCTTCGTTATACTCCCACCTCTTTGATCCTCAAAATAACCTCCACTTTCCTGGACTGGCTGGCCCACCCTGAGTGTGATTCATTAAGTGTGCGGGTACGTGGAGCTTTTTGAAAAGCGCCTATTACTTCAGTAAGACCAAATAGCCCTGCTGAATTGCTAAAGTCCCAACTTCAGTCACAGCCTTGACTCTGCACAACCAAATCCTTCACCGGCAGTCTCTTTCATCTCCTTGAAGCACAGTCCCTGGCCACAGGGTGATAGGTGAGGGATTGGGGGAGTCATCCAAGGCGTCGGATCCATGCAAATGTCTTCAATTAGCAATGAAAATCAGACCTGGACCACTAGCCCAGGGAAATCTCAGACTGTGGTACGAACCAGCCGCTGGCACAAAGTGACCCACCACAACTTTCAAAGGCTCAAAGCCGTCAGGCCCATCAAATTCAGGAAAACTGGAAAGAGACTGGGAACATCCAATTATGCAGGATGTAGACATTATGCAGGTCACCTAACACGAGCCTCAGAGAGAGTGGAGCCTGCCCTCGGGGACAGCTGAGCTTTGAAACAGGATAGAAGAGGTGATGGTGAGGGTAGCGGAGGGGAGGTAGCATGCACGGCTGAGACAGGAGCAAAAGTAAACAACCAAAGCTCTATAGCTTGCTGAAGACCCGTGTGTGCACCCACCAAGGGGCATGTGTCACCGTTACTGTTGCATGGACCATTCTGATAAGACAACATGACTGTCACTATCATTTGACACATCAGCAAACCTAAGGCATAAAAATGGCCTTTCCACACCACACAGGTAGCACTCTGCTCGACCCAGTTCTCAAACCCACAATCCTGTCATGCCATTTAGACCCCCTTCCTAAGTAGGGGCCAGGGTGGCTAACCTTCTCCATCCTCAGGATCCTGTTCCTCAATCTACCTATCTTTTTTCCTGCATTGCTATGGACACTGGAGAGACTGCTCACCTTGCTTTAGCCACTGCATGAAGCCACCATCCACCTGTTCCCTTCCCTGAATATAGGGGGAAAAAAAAAAACCTAGGCTTGGCCTTTCAAAGAACTATCTAGGTGGTATTTAAAACCTATGGTGGTGGTACACTCATCAGATGAAAGACCTTTGGGGGTAGAAAACTCCAGAACCCATCTGAAGCTTGCCTCAAACACACTGATACAAAAGCTGAACCGAAGGCCACTTGCTAATAAAATCCTCGGTGCCTAAAAGGACATTAAAGAGATGTCCAAAGCCCTGCAAAGGGGAATAAAGATATCAATTTCCTCTACGCCCTGATTCATCTGGCTTCATATTTTAGATACCTTGACTTCTCCAAGGCGGGCTGTGTGGGTCACTGGGAGAGGAAATTTCTTCCCACCAATGACATCATCCACAATACGCACATATGCATTGAGTCCTGCTGGGGAGGCCCTGAAGAACTGAAGGGAAGGACAGGGTTGGTTTTCAAAGAGCTATGAAGAAATCCAGACGCTTGTCTGACGCCTAGGTGCAGAAACTCCACAGACCAGACTAGGAGACTCAAGAGAAGCTATTGGTATTTCTGATTTTCTTTTTCTTTTTTCTTTTTTGGAAGATCTCAAGCAATCTGTCTTCCTTTTGTTATCCTAGAAATTAACCGTGACGTCTTCTTGGAGATATTTCTGTTCCCTGATAAATTCTTGTTGGCTAGAACCAGGTGCAAGGGGCACTTGTTGAATATCTATTTACTTCTCGAGTGAATAAATGAATGTTTTCGTACTGGGCGCACCACACCCTGTTCTGGAGAAATGTGTGTCACTCGAGGCTACTGAACCAGGAGAGGACACTGTCCCCAAGGATAGTCAAGCTCTGTTGGTGGCCCGGCAAACATCGGCATCCTGTGAGACTGGCCACAAAAGCAAGGTGGGTAGTCCTGATGAGATCTTCCTCTTTGGGTTTCCGGAGGAACAGGTACTACGTGGGAGATCTATGTCATACTATGTCATACTGCTCCCCTGGAGGCTCAGGGGACATCATGAAAGAGTAAGCAGAAGATGATATGAGAGTTGAGAGCAGGGAAGAGCAGAGCAAAGCTGTGTCCTTTGGTCATGGCGGACAGCAGCAAACATGAATTCACAATAGCTGTGGGAGCCTGAGCAAGACTTACACAAGATCAAGCCAGTGTGGAGGGTGGGGGGGAGCCCACAAGCCCCTCCCCTAGCTGAGGGGGTTTGGGTAGTTAATGGTGCCAGGGGAAAGCGAGTTGGTTTTGTTTAGAGGTGTGGCCCCTGATAGGTTGGCCATGCTCCAGATAATGGCCCCACACCCTTGTCTACAAAGCAGCACAAAGCAGACGCAGTGGGTTATTTACAAACAAAAGACATTTAGTTCGGATGGGTGGCGTGTAATGGAAACAGAAGGACTGGGAAGATGGTTATGGGGATGAATGTGATCAAAGTACATTGTATCACCCTTCTTAAAAGGGGAACGAATACCTCAAAGGCAAGAAAGTGTCCAAAGCTTAATAGAAATGTATTATAAAAGCGGTTCTAGGGGGAGGCTGACACTGAAAAAGTGTATCCTCTGAAGGACTCCCATGAGACCAGAGGTCCCTATCTACCTTGTTTCCAACACTGTTCCCAGGTGTATAACACCCTGAATCATAGAGGAAACACTCAATAAAAAGTTCCAGGGCGATGAATCACAGGGTATCATCCTGGGAATCAAAATTAATTTCATTAGGACACAGTGTAAGATGGATGGAGAGGAAGACTAACCAGCAGAGGGAAGAGTCTTGACCCAGAAGGACAAGAGGGTTCTAGAGAAGCAACAGAACGGGGGAGAGGCAGAGGTAGAGAAAGAGAAAGGAATGACACACACACACACACACACACACACACACACACACACACACACACACACACACACACGCAAAGACAGAGAGACAGGGAGATGCTGGTGGGGCTGGGGACCACCGCCTGCCTCCCCATCATCTGCTGTACTTAAACCAGTGAGAACCTGCTCCCTTTCTTGCAGCCCTAACAGCCCAGGGTAGAGCAATATATAGCACTGTTGCCTCTTCATGGGAAGACCGGGGTCTAGTAACCAATAGTTACACCAATCATTGTCCTTTTATTCATTTGGTTTGGGGTTGGAAAAGGAAGAGGGACACCCCAAGGCTTACAGAAACAGTGCCATCATGTGTCTGGCCTGAGCAACCCTTGCTACAGTTGGGGTGCAAATGTCCTTCAAAGGCTTGTATGGTGAAGGCTTGGTCATCACATGGTGGTAGGGGGTGAGGCCCAGTGGAAGAAAGTGAGTTCACTGGGGACGTGTCCTTACAGGGGTTTCGGGAGCCTTGCTCCCCCTCTTCCCATCTCTTCTTGCTTCCCAGTTACCACAAGGAGAGAACTTTACTCTAACATGAGCCTCTCCACAATGCTCAGTCATGGACCCAGACCTCAAAAACTGTGCCACCAAACGAGCATCTCCTCATTTTAAATGATGTCTCTGGCACTTGGACAGAGAAGCAGAAAATCGACTGATACTCTTTGCTTTCCTTCTGCACTGGAGCTGTTCATTTCTGGCTTGGCTACAAGGCAGGGGCTCAGTTCCTCTAAGTCACCAGGCAATGCCAGCACCAGACAGGGGCTAGCAAGGGCGATGAAGCAGGTTGTACAGGCAAGCTCTGTGCTCAGGATGATTTTCCCACACCTTTGAGTATCGCTCTTTTCCCTCAAATAGAGGAAACAGCCTCTAATTCTCATACAATTGTCAGATGTTAAAGAGGCATCCAGCACATGGGACCCACCCTACGTGCTCTGACTCACTAGAGGGTCCTACTGTGTCTGAAATCCTACAATTCACAGGGAATTCTCCCATCTTTTAACTCACAGGAACCTCAGAACCAATGTGCAAGATCTGCAAAGTAGAACCTAGCACTCCCATTTTACTGATGAATAAACTGAGGTATAGATAGGCTGAATACCTCAGTCAGAGAAAATAGTCATACTCCATAGCAGCACATAGCATCTTCCTACACTTCTGCCTTCAGCACAAGAACATAAGGCAGAGCTGGGTCGGGTAGGAGAATGGCTATGACTTCAAAGCTAGCCTGGCCTATTTCCTGAGCTCTGGACCAGCCTCAGTAAAGTGAAAGTCTTTATCAATGATGAACTACTAAAGACTAGAAGGGAAGGGAAAAGGAAAAGGAAAGGAAAGGAGAAGGAAGTAGGGGAAGAGGAAAGAAGGGTGGGAAGGAAGGAAGGAAGGAAGGAAGGAAGGAAGGAAGGAAGAAGGTACCAAAGCATAAGCTGTACTTTATACTGGTTTTTCCCAATCATCCACAAACCTTAGTTCAAGTATCTGTATAGAAAATGTCCAGGATGTGAATGAATAAATGAATGTATGAGTGAATGAATGAATCAATGAACGAACGAACGAATGGAGAGATGGATATATGGATGTATGGATGGATTACTTGGTGAATTAATGTTCTATCCAATTAAGGATTCACATAGTACCTAGGAGTCTCATCTGGGCTGAGATTCTCACAGGCCTTCCTAGCGTGTAACTCTCTCCCTCCCCTGGAGACATTGTATCAGAGGCCCGGCACTAGGCACATGCCCACCACCAACTCTTCCTCTGCCAGCCTGTCCAGTCTACGTACTGGTTTCTGCAGTTTCGTACTCGCTGTCTCTGAGAAGCTCAAAGATGTCCACTTCGACTTTGGCCTTGCCCAGCCTCTCTGGTGCGCGGTTGATGCGGTTCTTGGCCAGGGTGATGGAGAGCCGTTCCCCTCTGCTGCACTCCATGGGGTCATCCAAGATAGCAGCTGTGGGCAGGTAACCATATGGAGACAGTTGGTATGCCACCCACTGCCATTGCCCATCCCCCTTCTCCACCCTCCCCACACTGCCACCTTCCTTTTCCAGACAGCTCCCCAAATCCCTCTCCGCCTCGACATCCACAGAACTCTCCAGAAAGAGTTCCGTGTACGCTTCTGTCTCTAGCCATAGAGCAATGAATTCTATGGCATAAGCCCAGGAGCAGCAATGCAGTACCACAACTGGCCACCAGGGGTCCTACCTGTCTGAAGTCCTTGGGCCCAGGTTCTAAAATACCCTCAGAGACATGGACACAGAAAGGTGCACACGAGCAACCCTTTTGGAAATGGAATTCTAAGTCAACAAGAAACTCCCTGAGGAAGGAGAAGGCTACGCATTTGTGAGGGACAGCTGTGGGAGCAGGGAAGCAGCTGCAGAGTACTGTGGAATGCTCACACGCCAGTCTCTGGTGCCCATGAGCCATGTGTCCCAGGTGAGCTATGAAACTCCTCTGACTATCTTTTCTTTACTGAGCATCGGAATAGTAAAGACGAACTCAGCGGTTAGTGGAGGGATTCAGTTCAGGTAATGGCTGTCAGGGACCCATCATCTGGACTTAAGCAGTGTGGATGACTTGGAGAGATACAGTACAAGTAGCGGCCCAGCCTCAGGATGCAGTGTGAAGGGAATCACGAAGAACCGGGCTGTAACCCCAACTCCACCCATATGAACTAATGGATCTGTTTCCTTACTTGAAAAATGAGGAGGAAAGCTACTTGTTGGCCTACTGTGAGAAGTATATGAGATAGGACATACTCAGTGCCGTCTTGCACCTAGTAGGCAATCGATAATGCTGAGACTCTTACCTCCTGGGAGAGCTGAAAACTGACTTGTATATAAACACTTACAGCCACTATTCACAAAGACTAGCAGGGGGACATGGTTCAAATGTCCATCAATCGAGGGGCGAGGAAGACGCTGCTTTCCTATAGCGGTAGATTATTACTGTTTAATAAGAGGAATAAAAATATTTCCACATGTGGCAAGGTGGATGACCCTTAACAACATGATGCCAAGCAAAAGAAGCCAGACACAAACAACAATGTATCATTGGATGGGTGGGTCTATCTAGACGAAGTGAGTCCCTAGAGACACGGGTCAGAGGAACAGTTGCCAGTGGTTATGAGACAACCGTGAGTGTAGTAAAAAGCACCAAACTGTATGCTTTAGGTGGGTGAATTCAGCAGGAGATGAATTTTAACCACAGTAAAGTAATTACAAAAAAGACAGCCAAATGTATCTTTCAGAGGCTGAAGGAAACACAGGGTGTATCACAACAGATTCCTCTGCCACATGGCCCTGAGTAGCTGTGGCCAAGTGGACAGCAGGGAGGCGTTCCTAAATTCTCATCTTCACATGGGATATAAACTTGGTGCTAGCTGGCTTTCCATCACTGTGACTCTGAGGGCATCCCTGTACCTCAGTGGCCCAGGCTCCACGCTTTCGGTTTGTCCATTGCTGTCCTGCACACAATTTCACAAAGAAAACACCAGGACAGGGCAGGGAACGTGACCGTGCATTTCTCCTGACTTGAGGATTTATTTATATGCACACTCCCAGTGAACAAGGCAAACTCAATTTCACATTCACAGCGTAGGCTCGAGCATGCAGGGAAGGTGAGTCCCAAGGCCTAGACAATGAGGTAGATGTATTAACTAGCAAAGCACATACGGAGTGGCTGACCACTTGTAGGGGTGGTCAAGGAAATGTAAGTGGAAAGATTTAAAAGCCCTCCCGTGCCCACGTTCCTTGTGAATGGGAGGACTTGGGGTGTTCTGATGTCAGAAGGTGTTTATGTTACAGTCTCACTGGACTGGCTCAGGGAACAGGACTCAGAACGAGCCCCATCAAGGTCAGAAATGGAGAGTCACACTATGTCATACTAGGATTACAAGCTGAGACCATAAGGAAGCAGCAATAAAAAAGAATGATTCTCAAATGATGTCCCTTAAGGGACAGATGACGTTCCTTCTACAAGCAGACAGGTGGTGTGTAGCCCCATGCCAACGGTGACCACCACACCTTCACATCCATCGGCTATGGAATACTGATTCCATGGAGGATTTGATACTAAGAAACAAACTTTACAGTGGAAATTATGTCACAACTAGACTGGCCCCGGGGTGTGGACAGGAGCTAGGACAGGAACTGGCAATCCAGCAGAGTCATGAGCAGGAGATCCTAGATCCGAGATCGAGCTGTGCTGTGTACTCAGCAACAGGAGTGCGCTTAGTGGTCACATCACAATCTTCTTCAACTCAGTAAGACCAGTGTCTCGTCTTCCTGTGGGTTGAGAAGTTTTGGAGCTGCCCATGCTTTCGGAGCTGGCAAGCAATGGAGGTGGGAGTGGTCTCGGGTTGGCTTGACCTCAGACACCCAAAGCTGTCCTCCCAGAACTTGGGCAAAAGAGAGGGTGTAGCAGGCAGGGATCCTTCACTTTATGGGAGCTTTAAAGGAAGTGTCAACAAGGCAAACCAACCCTGAGACACTTAGAGTGACAGGCTGGATTCCGGGGCTCTGAAAACCCCCAGGTCATCTGTCTGCTTCCCAACTCCTAGCAGACACCACGCGCTGATGAGATTTTCCAACTAGGGATAGCCATTCTATTAAGTACTAACGTCAACTAGATATTTTATACATTACTTGTGCTAAATCAATCACTAAAATAATCTCCCCCAAAACATTATAGGGTTTAGATCTGAAGCGTGCCCCAGAGGCTGGGTCTACTGAGAGCTATTAGAACTTCAAGAGGCAGACCATATTGGAGAGAGGTTAGGTCACTGAAGGGTGACAATGATCCTAGCCGCCCTAGTCTGTCTCTCTTTCCCTCCCTCCCTCCCTCCTTCCTTCCTGGCCACCTGAGCAAAGTGGCTTTCTCTGCCACATACATCTACCATGATACAGAGCCTCATTTTGGTCCTTAGAGGAAAAGAGCAAAGCAACCAAGGGCTGAAATCGCTGACACCACGGCCCCACACACCCTTCTTCCTTTAAGTTGAAGGACCTCAGGGACATTTTCGCAGTGATGGAAGGCTAGCTAGCTCGAGGTCAGTAGCCTTTGGGAGCCCATTGTCAATAGAAGTATTTAGGAGGGCCTGCCCTGGGTGTCCACATTACAGTCTCGCTGGCTTTGCTGCTACTCTGTCACTACACAAATGGCACAATTACAGCCAAGTTACAAGGGGCAGCACGCATCCCAGGGGCAGCTCCAGATACAACTGGAGCTTCCGTCTCTTCTTTCTGAAAACGATGCCTCTAAGGTGTATGCTACCCCGGTTTCATTACCTCTCCTTCGTGGCTCTCCTTCACAGTACATTTTTAAAGCCCTAAGTCCCAATGTGACAATATTTGGAAGGAGGGTTTTCAGGGGTCAGTTGTGGTTCCATGGGGTCACAGGGGTGGTAGAGCCCTGAACTCACAGAATTAGTGTCCCTCTCAGGAGAAAGAGAAGGCAGCTCAGTTACTTGCTCTCTACTATAGGAAAATGCAGTGAGACGATGACCCGACCCTCTAGTATAACCAGGAAGAGAGGCCTCACTAGGAATAGACTTGACCAGCTCCCTGACCTCGAACATTCCAGAGAACACTGAGAAATAAAGTCCTATTTTTAAGCCGCTCGGTTTGCAATCTTACTGAATTGCATCCTATGCTGATTAAGACAATGTGTTCATGAGAACTGGGATGGGCCGGCCCCAGCCAACCGTGTCAACACACACACACACACACACACACACACACACACACACACACACACACACACACACACACACACACACACACACACAGTACACCCAATACCCAGAGCCCGGTCTAATGTGCTGAGTCAGAGGAACAATGGAAGGCAGAAGAGGAAATGTGGGAAACTGACGTGGAACCCTCTTCTTTCTTTCCTCATGAGGACCTCAGGGTCCTGCTCCCCCGACCCCCGTGCCCACACTGAGGCTATGCCAAGTCCCACATTTCACTAAGGGTTTGGTTCTTGATGGCGACTAATTACTGACAGGGAAGAGGCTTGACTGGATTTTGTTGGCAGCAGACATGTTGGAACCAGGAGCTTGAAAATAGGAACTGAATTCGAGGGCTATGAACGCCCGACACGAGGTAGAGACTCAGGCTCTTCTGTGATGCTGAAGGAACCTAACCCCCAACAGGCAGTTACCAAACAGCACGCTTGTTCTTCCGCAGTCCCAGGAGAGGAGCCAGATGGATGGAAGAGAGCAATGTGCTCAAGACTTAATGGGCAGCGGATGCTCCTGGACCACACTGGGTCCCTCGGGCCCAGCTACCGGGCTGGACCAGAATGTTCAGAGCTCCCAGCTGCTGCCCAGTGAGGAGCAGTATGCTGCACATGCTGTGGCCCTGGGGACTGCTCTGAACAGGAGTCAACTAGTAACCACGGTGAGGCTGAGAGGCCTGGGAGGCAGCAAGGGCAGGGTTGAGATTAGGAGACACATGTAGGGGCTACCGTCTGCCCTTTCATCTAACCGTGAAGACCCAGTAGTGCCCAGTGCTTCTCTGGATTTAGCACACCTTCTTTATGTCAAGAAAGCCTCTGCATTCACGTCGAGCCTCTCGCTCAAACCTCAAGCATTGTGTTCTCTACAGAGCTCTCTCCTCATCTGGAGTCTGAGGTCCCTGACACTGGAAGGGCCATCCTGTGACAGTGCACATCCTGATCCCAAACTCCCCATTCCTCCCCCTCACCCCTATGTGGGCCTGCTTTGGACAGGGTGACTCCCTTTGTGTTGGTGGGCCTGGCTCAGCCTACTGTAGCACTGGTTAGCTGAGCGCTAGGACATGTGAGCAGGCCTGTGCAGAGGTGGACCCTCCCAAAGCGTTGGGAATTGCCTTCGGTCATGCTAAGCGGCATTCTCACTGGTGGCAAAGTTTCCCCCACCTATGCTATTCTTTCTCCCTCTCCTCCCTGTGGACTCACCTCTTCCTGAAGGCCCTCTCTGACTCCTGGGTTCCAGTGCTCTCTTCCATAGATTGCCTGAGAACCCAAACAGCTCCCTGGCCCACTGGCAGAGACTTGGCCGCCCACCCGGACCTGTGTGTCCTCAGCTGTTCATGCCTTAAATGCCCAGATAATTCTTCCTTCCTACCTGCTTGCTCTCCCAGAGCGCTCATCTCCCTTGTACTCCCTTGGAGCTCTATGAGTTTCTCCTGCTGCCCATCCCTGGCCTCTCTTCTTTCTCCTAGTCAGCCCTTTGAGGGCGTGGGTTTGGCTGAGCCTGAGTCCATGGGTGAATCTGGGCATGCAGTGCTCAGAACTGGGTGGTTACCGAGTGCATAATAGTGCAGGATCACCTGACTCTTCGTCCTCTGCAGCAATTGCAGCAAATGCTGGTTATGTGCAACATCAGATGAAAGGCAGTTCCTGTGTGAATGGCAGAGGACCCACTGCTACCTGTACTCGTCTTCATTCCTCCCGGGATGGCAGCATCCTGTTCTCTGTTTGCCTGTGGGAACTGGGGCGGGGCTTGCCTTCCCTCCATATATTACTGAAAGCTCGAGGGTGACCCCTCAAGCATGGGTGCTGGCTACCTTAATCTCCAAGCTCCACCAGAGGCCTGCTACGGAAGATTCTAGGCACCTCAACAACTCTCGGCTCTTTAAGGAGGGCATAAAGAAGTTTTACTGCTGAGCCTTTATAGGCCATATCTATAACACTGCCAATGGCTGTTCGGACCAACCCATTATGGCCCTGTGCTAACAAGGAAAAGAGATGGGTTGAGCCCTGGGGAATCAGTTACCCTTGCTTCCCAGATGTTTGCCCGAAGCTCCAGGTTCCCAAATATGGTGATGGTCCTGTCACTTGTCTATCATCAGTTCTGTTCTCTTACTGTCCTCCATTTCCTTGTTGCCACTCACCTCTTCCACGGAAGGAAGTCTCCCCCACACGAGTTGTTGTACCTTTATCCTCACCCAGATCCCCTCTTCCAGGACAGCCTCCATCCCCATTCCCTGCCTTCCTCCCCAACATTCTACCTGCCTCATTAAGCCCTCTTTGATCCTGCCTTCAGTTGCTTCCAGATGAGCTTGTCTCTCTATGCTCCGGCAGGGTCAAAGCCCAAGAAGACAGAACTTCCTGTGTTATGTGCCACACTGGCCCTAGGCTCCTGATTCGGTAAGTAGAAAGCCAAAAAACTTCATAGCCAATACTCAGTAGAGCAAAGGAGGGAGGTGAGCGCAGCCCCCCCCCCAAGATATTTTACAATACTCACAGCTCCCCTTCCCCCTCACCTGCAGTGTAAGCCAGGCTTATTGAATACAATTCCTCAGTTTGCTGCTGACTTCAGCCCAAAGTCCCCCAATCCACTCACTGCAAGCCACCCTCTGCCTCCCCACTTCACTCAGACTGCACACAATGCCAGAGCCAACAAGCATCCTGGTGAAATCATGGGGCACTTCTGATCCCCTGTCTAATTGCATCATAGCCAGCATTGTTGTTTATGATTACCAGGTGCGCGCTGAGAACATCAAATATATGATCTCATTTAATCCCCATGCAATGTGCAGTTTATTACTCTGCCTTAGAGTGAGATAAGTGAGAAAGGGCAGGTTAGGTAACTTGGCCAAGATTGCATGGCTTACAGTGGCACCTGGGGCCTGGGACACATTCGTGGGTGTGCCCCTGCCTCAGCTGTGCCTGGGCTAGGGTTCTTTGCAGCCAAGCTCTGCTCCCATTTTCTTGCCAAGGCCCTCAACTTCATTGTCTCCCAGGAAGCTGTTCTCTAGGGATTCTACTAATTTCCTGGCCATTCCTGCAGGTACCCTCTGCTCCTGCCATCTTTTAACATGGATGGATCCCCAGGGTCTTCTGCACAGCCCCCTTTCTCCTGCCTTATTGACAGGAGCTTCCTAAGCAATGGATCTCATTTCCAGCCACCTCCCCGGGGAAGAAGCATGCGCATGCAACAATCCATTGGCACCTCAGGTAAATGTCTAAAAGGCCTCTCAAACGTATCAAGACCCAAACAAGGAGGTTGGCAAGATTGATCAGTAGGTAAAGCTCTTGTCACACAAGCCTGAGAACCTGAGTTTGATGCACATGTCTTAGTTGGGTTTCTATTTCTATGATAAGAGACCATAGCCAAGGCAACTTATGAAAGAGTTTAGTTGGGCTTATGATTCCAGAGCATTAGAGTTTGTGATGGCGGAAGGAAGGATGGAGCAACATCTGGGGGCTTCCTTACATCCTGATTCACAGGCAGAAGGTGAAGGAAACACTGAGAACAGCACTGTTCTTGAAACCTCAAAACCCACTCCCATCAACTCCTCTGTCAAGGCCACACATCCTAATCCTTCCCAAACAGTTCCACCAAGTAACAACAAGTATTCAAACATATTAACGTATGAGGTCATTTTCATTTCATTTTCATTCAAGCTATCATACCGCCTAGAAGAGGACCAAAGACAAAAATGTTGTCCTCTAATCTCCACATATATGCTGTGGCATACACACTTGTCCCCATTACACACACACACACACACACACACACACACACACACACACACACACACAGAGAGGGGGGGGGGATAGGGAAGGGAAGGGAGGGGGGGGAGAGGGGGAGGAAGAGAGAGAGAGAGAGAGAGAGAGAGAGAGAGACTAAGTTCAGCCTTTCCCCCTTCTCCCTCCTGCTAAAATCCAAGCTTAGCAAAGGGCAGCATCAGCTTCCCAGATTCCAAACCCTTGCTCAACTCCTCACTTCCAAGTCACCAGCCCCACCACGCCTGCATCTGCCTCCTCAGTACTTCTCTTGTTGGTTCTTCTAACAATATTGTCTGTTTCCAGTTCTTTCATCCCAACTAGTTGTAATACCAACTAGTCAGGAGGCAGTTGCTTAGCTGGGTCTTGGGCAACTTACCAAGGTATAAAGATGAAAACAAAAATAAAAACAGGCTTGGGGTGTGGCTCAGTGAAAGAACACTTCCCTGGCATATGTAATGCCCTGGGTTCCATCCATGGCATAGCTGGTGAGACCTGCCGCTCCCTTAGAGTCTGCTTCCCTACTTATTCCTCTCAACTTACCACAAATAGCAAAATGTTGGCATGTCGTGTGCACACACCTACATACACACACATACACACAACAAGAAAAAGAAAGAGAGGCATGCACGTAAGCACACACAAATGCTTGCACATAAACACGAACATGCAAGCACAACCGTGTGGCTGTGTGTCTGCATTCCTTTCATCCGCCACTTCCTCTGCATTCTCCTCTTAGCTTGCTGGTCCTGCCCACTCAGGATAACTCCTTGGACATCTCCCCCTCCAAGAATCCTTACCCCGAACATGGCGGCTCACCAAGCACCACAGCCGTGTATTTTCCAACAAGCCGTTGCCTCTTGTAGTGCATTTCAACTGAGGCTTCACTCATCCACTCCTTCTAACCTGGTGCTTGGCACCCCATCTGGCAAGGGCACAGCCTTTATAAACATTTGAGCCAAATTAGCCTTGACTTTGGGGCTATTCTAAGCCAACTTCCATCAAGATCATCACTCTGCTCCATATGACTGTGAGGCAAAAAGTGCTTTTGACATTGGCAGAGTGAAAACCAGCACCACACTGCGCTGAGTCAAAATAACCAGATCCTCACACGCTAAAGGTAGACAAGAACTTCAAACTGCCGCGCGCCATGTGTCAAAATGAACACAAAATGGGCTGCGGACATAGATGTAAACCCCAACTTAAGACTGTAAAACGGCTAAGAAAATCTGCATGGCCCCCAGTTAGGAAAAGACTTCGGCGCAACCCATGGAGTAAAAACTCAGGAAGTTAGACTACATTTAAGCTACCCTGGTCTGTTCTTGCAACGACACCATGAACAGAATGACTCAGACAAGCAATAACCTGGGAGAAGATTTGTGCAGAGCCAATCCTAGACAGAGGTTTCACATCCAGAAAACATGAAGACTTTCAAGACAGTAATAAGAAAATTATGCACATTTTAAGTCACACAAACTTTAAAAAGACACTTCACACATGTGTTATATACTGGTAATATATATATATATACATATATATATATATATATATATATATATATATGCTCAGTACAAACAGTAACCAGTGAAATATAAGTAAAAACCATAATGAGATGCTACTCCAAGCCTGTTTGAATGGCTGAGATTAAAAGACTTGACCATAGTAAGTGTTGGCAAAGATACCCTGGGATTCCCATTCAACCACCCTCTCTTGCTCTCACCCTGATCCCCGCTGTGAGTATTGCCCAAGCCTGGGTCTAATCTTCAGTTTTCCTGCACTTGTACACTTGTATACTTTCTCCCTAAAGACTTACTCAACTGGAGAGGCAGCTCAGTTGGGAGCATGCTTGCTTTACAAGCACAAGGGCCTGAGTTAGATCCCCAGGACCATGTAAAGAAGTAGGACATGGTGGTCCATGCTTGAAGTCCCAATTACAAAGACAGGCAGGTCCCTGGGGCTCCCTGCTTAGTTAGCCTACCTTACTTGTTTAACTCCAGGACACTGAGAGACTGACTCTGTCTCAAAAGCAAGGTGGATGGGGCCTGGTAAACAGCATCCAGAGTTGTCTGGCCTCCACAGGCACACATGCCCACGCATACACTGAGTACACACAAACATGCATACACACAGCGAAAGAGATAACTTACTAATTCTCACATCAGTTCTCAACTTAAGCTCCTCGGATGTTATGTACAGACTCAAGTTGGCAACCAATACTCCCTCAGAACTTATTGCAAATTCTCTGTGTCCCAAATGGCAACCAATAGCTGCACAGACAATCAGGGACTCACTCTCGCCTCTCAGGCTTAATTAATAGCGCAGTAGTGGCTCACACACATTCCTGCCAGAGCTGGCTTGCACTCTCCCACACCCTTTGTCCACTCCATCTGCTCAATCACTGAGGTCAGCCAAGGGACCTGCTTCCCACTGCTCTCCTTCCTGCTGCCAGCTCTCATCTCCTCCTCCCCTGACCTGCCTCAGTCTCCCTCACACCAGTGTCGATCCCCGAGCCTTAAGAACACCTTGATCTAATATGCCTTCCCAGGATCATGTTCTACTAAATCCCATGGTCACTTAGCTGTTTCTAGATCATCCTTGCTGAACATGGATCAGGTCATGGGGCTTTGCCCTGGGGTTTTGAGTTTTTATTTGTGTTGGTTTTGTCCAGGTAGTCTCTTCTATTTGGAAAGCTCTTGGGTTTTCTCTGACCACATCTACATCTTAACTGAACTGCACCTTATTCTTGCTTCCCCCCCAGGGATCCATGATGAGCTCCAGCTGAATGGACACCCTACTTTTCAGGACCCCCCCAAAACATTTATGATGTGAATCATCAATTCATTACTTCATCATGAACTTGGTAAATGATACAGAAAGTATCATTTTCTATACAGGAAGTCAGTGCATTCATTCAATCATTCCTATATTTATTAGTTCTCAAAATCTGTTGACCAACCCTCTTAATCAAGGTGATGTATCTATAAGGGATGGGATGTTTCTGATTCCTAAGTGTCCAGAGAAAGACAAAGCTACGTAAGCAAATGGCCCCAAGCCAGCTAGGAATGTGAAAGAACAAAATAATTTATTCTGCAACTATGCTGCAGGTATTCACGTTCCAGAAACTCGCTGGTCAGAGAGGCTAGGTCTTTGGTTCTCAAAGAGATACTGGAGTGTGGAGAAGAAGCAAGAGAGCTTTACTGTATATGGAAACAAAACATTCTTAGGATGATAAAGGAAAAGCAAACCCTCAGATGGGGAAACTTCAGGGAAAGACATTTATCTAATGAATGCATACATGTTAAGTGGCTATTGACTACCTATGTATCTGTGACTACCAGGCTTCACAGAGGAGATAGCTGTGAAAGCTGTGAAAGAAGTGGGTGGAGCTTTTCAGAGAGGCAGACAAGAAATGTGTCATGTATGGATCGCCCCCAAGCCTAAGGAAGCCTGGGGTGCCTGGTCAGAGAGGCCTGGAAAGAGGGCGCACGAAGAATGTCACTGCATGAAGGACCTTATGAAGGCTCACTAGGAGGCTGGAATGGTGCCCTACGATGCTGAGAAACAGCCCAAGGACTTTAAACAGGTCATGACATGGCAAGGTTTGCATTTCAGGGTGATTGCTCTTGTAGGGATATTGGAGAGAGAGTGGAAATTTGTTCTGAAAAGATCAGTCTGGGTGCTATTTTAGAATCCAGCAGAGGGAAATGAGGCCAGAAGCGAGGGTCAGGGCAAGGAGAGTTGAAAACGTGTGTTAGCCTCCCCTGAGTTCAGGAGACCAAGGACAGGCTTTGGGCTTACAAAGGTGAGGCAGATCTGAATGACGCTGATGAGGTGGGGTCAGTAAGAATCCCTGGGGACAGGGTTATCATGGCTGTTTGAGTTCAGTGTTGAATGAAGACTGGGGGGAGGGAAAACAAGGCTTAAGACCTTGGAGATGCCATGCTTGGGGGAAGTCTGAAGGAAGACTGAAAAAACAATGTTTTGACCTAAGAACTTACTGGGGCTAGAAGGGAGATGGACCAGAGATAATAAGAACCAAGGATTTCCCACGAGGCTTGGCAATCGGCGGGTCTCTGGGGACTTCAGTGGAGAGACAGGAGCAATGCCAATATGGTATCAGGTATCTTGGGACAGCTGGAGGGTGGGGCATATCACACATTGCAAGGATTCAGGAAGCTATGAAGACAAGGACTTAGAAAGAGGAGGAAAACTGACCATGGGAGAAGAAAAGGAGCCATTCCTGAACAAGCTCTGTAAAAGGCAGACAGAACCTAGAGAGGATTAAAGAGGCATGACGGGGGACAGTCCTCCGCCAAGATGGCAGTCCACGGTGCCAACCCAGGGGCTTTTCTCTTCTTCCTGTTAACAGCCCATCACCCCTGATATTAACTGGATGTGTGGTGACCCAGCTCAGACAATATTTGACAGCCTCCTAGGAGCTCAGAAGACCTGAGCTGACTTTGAGCTCACAGAGGTAGGTGAAGGCTACTGTGGCACTCAGGTCATTTCTTTGCTTTCTCCTCCTTGCTCCTGGAAGAATACGGTGACGGAGCAACACACACAAACCCCATGGGTGATAATGGCACATTGCTCTTCACCTCTGTCCTTGAACTACCACATACCCTAGGCTCTCATGTGCAGGGAACATACATCCACATTTGAGTGACTGTCTCTTCGGGTTTTTGTTCTACTGCGGCTCAGCCTCTATCCTGCCTCAGGGCTACCCAACAGGGGGTGGGGGGAGCCTCTGTTGGTGTTCTAGTGGGCACTTTGTAAAAGGTCAAAAGAAATGTATGAGATTATAAAATTAAATCACAAGTACTATAATGCCAACATCCAATCAATACGAAAAATCATTGAGATGTTTTATATTCTTGTTTTCATATCCAGTGTGTGTGTGTGTTACACATCTCCAATCAGGCCAGCTCCTCTTCAAGTGCTGAAACAGATAGCTCAGGTCTGAGACTAATAAACACTGCAGCACCTTAAGTGTTTGGTGGGAGGGGAAGTCAAGAGAGACCGAGCAGGAAAGTTTCCATTTTCTTGAAGGAGAAGCAATATCTTCATCTCCTGCAAGCCGGAGTGACAGAGGAGGTGGCTACAGGTGACAGCTGAGAGCAACTGCTCTGTTAATAAATGCCTTTCTGGGCACTTGAAATGGGGAGAGGCTGGTGTGGCTCAAGCTACAGAGCAGGGCAGGTGGGTTCCAGAGCTCTCGAGAGGAACTGGGCGTCGTTAGGGAGGTGACGGTGCTCATGGCAACAGAGAGAAGAGGTGGGTTGGGGTCTTTCCATTAGGTGGGGAAAGGAGTGTATCCCAAACAGATATGTGCCAAGGGTTCCACCAGCAGATAGGAAGGTGGGGATGTGGGGGATGTGTGGCAGATCCGGGGACAAACAGAGAAGCAGGCATTGTGGGAGAAAGGAGCCAGAAGGTCAGGGACAGGAGGCTGTATTCAGAGAATCTAGAGATGTGGCTTAGTGGCACGAGCAAAGTCCCCTCCAGCCTTCCAGCAAACCAAAGGGCTGGGCTCTGTCATGACCGAGTGAAACATTGAATTTGACATGGGTTGGGAGAGAAGTCAGTAAGGGAATGGGTACTGTGATCTCCATAGACACGGTGCCCAAGAGGGCTGGGTCCACAGGCCTGAAGGATGATCAGGATGGAGCAAGGTAGATGAGGGGAGAGGGGGGAGTCCAGAGTTTCATTTTTATGACAGGGCAGGCACAGATTGCATGGGCACCTGTACCAAAAGCTTACCCAAGAGTGGCTGCTACATCGTCCCAACTCCCTGGTGTAACACGCTTGGGTAAGCAGCTGCCTCTGGAGATGGGAGGGAGGAAGGGAAGCCTTCTACCCGTTAGAGCTGTGTGCTAGCTCATGGAGGGCATGTGGGAGAGAGACTTGATGGATGGGACAATGGTGGCTCTGGGTGCCTGCTGCCAAAGTGTGGAGAACAACTCAAAGGGGGGGCTGTGAACTGAGGTCAGAACACAGTCCAGAAAAGGCGAGAGGATGAGGCTCCAGGTGGGAAGCATGTAGGGAATGAAGCCAGCGCCACACCTTGTGTGTGGCCTGCCAGCTGGACAGGGAAGAGCGAGTGTGGAAAACTCAGCAAGCCCCTCCCACCATCCCTGGCCACAGTACAACCCAGCACTGAGCTGGACACTCGTTAGGCATGGATGCCTCTCAGATCTATCCAACAGAAACGCATGCCTGAACGTCACGGCATGGTTCTTTGTATCTTTCCTACACCTATAGCTGAATAAAGGACACGACCCTGGAAAAATTTATGAATGAATTCCCTGGCATAGCCAACAATTATATCTGTACTGAGTGCTTTTTTAATATGGTCACTCTGCAGAGTTTATGGATGTATCTGTTCAACATTCCTAATTAACCCTCTTAAGCTGGTCTCTCTTTTTCTCTCCTAGTCCTTGCCACTTCCCTCTTATTTTCTTTTTCTTTTTGTTCTTCTTAGCTGTGGTCACAGAGGGAGCCCCCACCTCACCCTGTCTGGGAAACTTTGTGGGCAGCTCGTGGCTGACCCCAATACAGGATGTGGCAGCCCGGTGCTTGGAGGAGCCACACAATAGCCTCACTGCATACAGAGCCAGCATGGGGAGGACTGGGAGCTGGAGCTGCCCATTTATATTGTTTAATGGCTGCTGGTGACAGCCTTCTGGCCAAGTTGTGGGACAGAACAGGAAGAAAGGCTGAAGGGATGTGGAACAATGAAGGCCGCTGGGAGCCTTGAGTTTGCGTGTACAGGATGCCAGACAAAGTCAGCCTTTTAACAGCGGAGGAAACTGAAACCAGGCCGGCCTCTTTGACTGCAGTCATTTGATCTGAAGAGCCTACATGGACCAATCCAGGCACCAGGCAGGGTGGGTGTAGCTGAGAACCCAAAATATGAAGACACGAAGCAGCTCTGATTGCTGCTCTCTAAGACTCATCCACGGCTTGCTGGGAAGGTAGAAATGGAGAGTGGGGAGTGGGGTAGGTGTCATAAGCCATGTGCTAAGCAGATTCCGTAGGTGAGCCTTGATGGATGGCTGTCAAAGGCTTTCTCAAGAGTTCACACATCTCTGAGCGAGCACCACTCTTCAGTGCATTCGACCCACTGATGAGTCCATCCGGGTTTGAATGTGAAATGTCTCCCTTAGTCCCAAGTGTCTGAAAACTCAGTCTTTAATGGCGGTGCTATGTGGAGGGTTGTAGAACCTTCAGAAGTGAAGCTAGGGGCACTGGAGAGCAGGCCTTGAAGTGTCACAGCCTGGCTTCACTTCTGTCCACTCTGTTTCTTGACTGCCAGTGCACTGTGACCAGCTGACCCCTGTTCCTGCCTCCACACCTTCCCCGCAATCATGGACTGTGTTCCTGTGGACTGTAAGCCAAAATAAACCTTGCCCCTCACCCTTAAGTTGTCATCGGATATTTTATCAGAGCAGTGAGGTTGGTAATCAGTTAGATTACAACACCACTAATCACATCCGTCAGGCAAGGAGACACTAAGGCACACATTTCACCCCAAGCTTTGAACAAATGCAGGTCAAGTCTACTAGAGTTGACAACACAGGACCTTTGATCAGAAAGGAAAAATGGGTTCCTAAAGCATTGTGTCAATACCCTTCCATCTCAGGCATGAGCAAAAGCCAGAGAAATAACCTATTGGGTCAGCCATGAGTTTGCAAAACATGGCAGGAAAATCTGAAGAGCCAGCTCTTTGATTGTTTCTACCTTAGTGTTATCCATCTCTTTTTATCAGGAGGTCAAAGCACCAGTAATGGACTTTTATCATCATCATCATTACCACCACCATCATCATCGTCATCGTTGTCATCATCATCATTCATTCATTCATTCATTCATTCATTCATTGTCATCATCCCCCAAGGAAAGAGCCAGAAGCCAGAACAGGGCGTGGGATATTTATCTGTCAGGACACTGGTATTTAGAGTCTAAGCTAGGAATTCCCAGTAGGACAAGAATATTCATGTGCTCATTCATTCGAAAAGCATTCAGATAATCTGTCATTCTTCTTCTCTTGCCCTTTACCTAAGCTGGGAGAGAAGAGATTCATATCCACAAAATGTGTCTGACTCGTGGCTCACACTGCAATTATGATTCCTGGTTGGAGTGATAGTTGCTGTTCTATTAGCCGGAAGACAGGCAGAATTGTCTTGGAGACCACATGTAGCATGCAGGTTGAAAGCCTGTCCCTTCCTTCCCAGCCCCTGTGAAAATGAGACTTCAGTACCACAATGCCTCCTTAGGGGACCACAGACATTTAAACATCCTTGTGACAGTCTATGGCAGTTGTCTTTCCGGACCCCTCCCTCTGGGTGCCATTTTCCTTGAAACTAAACCACTGGTTAGGCTGGCATCCATGGGTACATCAGGCTACTCTGGTTAGGAACCATTTCTGTGAGGTGATGAGGAGGAGTTAGGAGATCAACTCCAAGAGCCATGGCCTCCCTCCCCTTTTCATGCTAGAGCCTGGGACATCAGTTCAGGATGAGAAAGGGTAGGGTAGGGATAGGGAGAGCATGCACCACAGCCATGCTCTTGACCCTAACAGCACAGACTGGGTCTTCCTTCTGCCTGGTTCCATTGACTGAGTTTCCACAGAAACAGTGGCTGAAAGAGATACTCACCTGACTGTTGTCGGAAAATGCAAAATGCACAGAAACGTAATGGAAGAAAGATCACCAACTGCAGGGGATAAAAGCCAGCCCCATCCGGATGCCATATGCCACAGAAGTAAAAAGCTAGTAAATCTAATTTAGTATAAACCATGCAATTACCCACCTTAAAAATTAAGGACCGAGACCATAAACCCACTAAACTTCAAATGTTTGTAATGGGCAGTTAAATGGGAGAGACAAAGTACAGGGGAGAGAGGAAATGGGAGAAAGGAGAGAAGGAAAGAGGAAGAAGAAATAATAGAGGGAAAACAAGAAAACCCAGGATCAGAAAGGAGGCTGAAATGGTGGGAGAAGATGGGGGAGGGGCAGAGAAATGGCTCAATGCAAGCACACTGTGTCTCAGAGGGTCCACTCAGGTCCTTGCATTCTACTGCCAAAAGGACCTAAAGTCACCTCTCTAGGCACAGATCATGACAAAGGCTTCTCCAAAGACTAGAAAACATTTGGTTTGTTCTTTTCTCTCCTCCAGTCACCATTCTGGTTTAGAGCAGCTTTATTGACCTCAGCAGTGCTGATATTTGGGGGCTGTTCTGAGCATCCTTGAAGGTTTAATAGCACTGCTGGCCCCTATCCGCTAGATGCCATGGCACCCTCCCTTGCTAGGACAACTAAAACTCCACCTGATGCTCCCGAGTTGAGTCAGAGATAGCCACGACCTCCAGTTGAGAGGCAACGGTTTGGACCATTATCCTTTTACAATCCAACTCTTGCCTTTAGCCGTTGTCTCTCTGTGCCTCACTCAAACGCACCGGAGGACTCTCCCCACAAGGCGTATCTTTGATAGTGTTCCTTCACTATTCAGGGCTGATTCAAAGCATTCCAGTGTCCAGAGAATGAAAAACAATAACCCTGGTTACCTGCCACGCACCACACTTTGTTCTGAGCATCGGAAATAGGGCTGGGAACCCTGAGATCCCGATGCAAGGGGAGGCGGACAGAAAGGTGCAAATAAAAGACACGGGGCTGGCTTCACACACAGCAACAAGAAGTAGAAAAAAAGGGGAGTGGACAAGTCCGAGCAAACCAGGAGTGGCAGGGGAAGTTCCCTCTACCTAGGCTCCATCTGAGGCAGGACTGGAATAACCAAGGCTACATCTGACCAGGACAGAATAATGTGGAGGAAGAAGATACAACCAGAGACAAAGAACACTGGCGTTGAAGGAAGACAGTAAGAAAGAGCTCCTGGGGGGTGGGGGGGACCTGGGCCAGCATCTGGAGTATAGTGACCAAGAAGTCCACTGTAGAGAGAGCAGTGAGCCACACACAGGTGGCCAGCCATATGTCTCTGTGACAAGAAGCCTAATGTTTTTCCCGTCCTGATAGCCAGCCACTGAGTTCAAAAACAACTGGAGTTCAAAAGGCACTGGAGTGCTTCTGTTGTTTGGTTTACTTTGGGGTTTTTGCTTTTCTGTTTTGTTTTTGTGTGGCTGGTTTTTGTTGTCTTGTTTTCTGCTTTGTGGCTTTTTGTTTTGTTGTTTTGTGGCTTTCCCCTCTGCTTTTTTTTTTTTTTGTGGGGGTGGGGTGTTTGATTGGTTTTGTTTTGTTGTTGAGATTGGGTCCCTCTACATATCCCTGGCTATCCTGTAACTCACTATTTAGACCAAGCCGGCCTGGAACCGATCCGCCTATCTCTGCCTCCCAAGTGCAGGCGTTAAAGGTATGCACCACCACACTTACCCACTGGAGATTCTAAACATAACCCCACTCCCCAGCCTAACTCTAGAATCCACAGTCAGTCCCTCAGCAGCTCATCTTAGCGAGCTTGCACTCCTCTCTAACTTAAGAATGTACTCAGAAGTTCCCATGAGACCTGTAAGATACAGGTTGCCCGGTCCATGTCTCCACTGGGTGACTGAGTAGGGGTCTGGAGTGGTACCCAACAGCACTCATTTGTCACAAGTTCCCAGGAACTGCTGGCACTGCTGATCCAGAGAGCATGTTTGACGCAATCCTCCCATGAGGACTGCATGTGTCCTCAATCATGTTGCTGCCACCTCGCCAGCCCACCTGTGTTTAAAATCGCAGACACTTGTCAAAGCCTGACTCGTACATCCCTCCATCGGTGCCTTGGGCACATGGACCAATCCCCTGCGAGCATCATATCAGTTAGCATTACGAAGGCATCACCATCTTCTGACCTCCTGTATATGCTTGAATGGGAGACTCAGTTGCACTTCTAAACCAAGACCCATACCCTAGCCTAGCAAATCTGCTAGGAATCCCTCTTTCCTGTTTTGGATGTGTTGAGCCACCCATAATAAATGACTAACGTTGCATCTTTGTCTCATGCAAAGCATTCCAAAATCTGTTATAAACCCCTCAGAACAGGCAAATCAAAGCCAACAAACAAATGCTGGAAAGGTGCTGGGGAAATGATTCAGTCAATAAAGTGCCTACTGCACATGAGGACCTGAGTCCAATCTTCTAGAAGCCGTGTTAAAAAAAAAAGTCAGCCATGAAAGCATGCACCTGTAGTCCCAGCACCAGGGAGGTGGTGGCAGGCAGATCCCCAAAGCTTGATAGCTGGCCAGTCTAGTTTAATCAGCAAGTTCCCGGTTCAGTAAGAGACACCCCACCCCATCCCCAAAGAGCAAGGTGGAAAGTGATTGAGAAAAACACCCAACACTGACTTCTGTATTACAAGCATGTACACACATATGCATGCCCATACCTCCCACATACATACATACACATGTACATATGTACATACATTTTTTTTAAAACTTGAAGACTAAGACGTGTTGGTAAGGAAGTGGAGAAAATAGAATGCTTGCATAAGTGTTCTGCTGGGAGAAATGTAAAATGGTACAAGTACTATAAAAAAAGTATCAAATTCCCTCAAAAAAATAAAATCCAATTGCCATATTTGATAGTTAGAGTTAATTGTCAACTTGGTAGAATCTAGAGTCACCTGGAAGATGGTGGGCCCTTTGGGTATACTGTAGGGGATTATTATTTGATTGTATAAGTTGAGGTGGGAAGAGCTGCCCAGTGTGGGTGGCACCATTCCCTAGGCTGTATCCTGGACTGTGCAAACTGGAAAGTAGGAGGTGAACAGTAGTATGCATCCATTGCTCTGTATCCCTGATTGTGTATGTGATGTGAGCAGCAGTTTTAATTCCTGCTGCCTTGACTTTCCTGACACGGTAGACTGTGGAACACTTGAAACATAAACCAGGATAAACCTTTCTCCCTTAATGCTTTTGTCAGAGTATTTTAACATAAAAACAGGGGATAAAACTGAGATACCATATGTCCCAGCATATTTTAGAGTCTATTTCCATTGAAAGCAGTGTCTCAAACTGATACTTGGGCATCCATGTTTACCTATGCCTCTTTACTAGAGAAAGAGTCAGCTCTCGTGCCCACTGCGGATGAATGGATAAAAGGTATAATCAAACAATGAAATGTTACTCTGCCTTACAGAGGAAGAAAAGTCTGATATGCTAAGAAAAAGGTGAGTCTTGAGGTCATTGTGCTAAGTGAAATAGGCCGGTCTCGAGATGACAAACATTGTGTGTCCCACTTAGATGAGGTGCGTAGAGCACTTGAATTCTGGAGGTGGAAAGCATGATGGTGGTTGTCACAGGCTTGGGAAATGGCAAGTCACTCTGCAATAATAAATATTTTCAGTTTTGCAAGATAAAGCAGGTTCCAAAGACATATGGTGGCGATGGTATAGCACAAAGCCCTGAAGGTCTTCATCCCTGCTGAACCATACACTTAAAAATGAGTAAACTGGGAACTGCAGGGATGGCTTAGTTGGTAAAGTGCTGGCTTTGCAGGCATGAGGACAAGAACTCAACCCCTAAAATCCAAGGTTAAAAAACCTGGGTATAGTGGCACACAATTGAAATTACTGGTTGGGTAGAGATAGGCAGCTCTCTGGGGCTCACTGGCTATCAAGCCTAGCTTAATGGGTGAGCTACAGGCTAATGACATACCTTATCTCAAAAGAGCATGGATTGTGTTCCTGAAGGTAACATCCAAGGTTATCCTCAGACCTCTACACACGAACACACACACACACACACACACACACACACACACACACACACGCACACACACAGGCACGCACTCATACACAAACATATGTTCACACACGGCTCGTTCTCAAAAGATCAAATTTTATCAGAATTAAGGATGAAATTTAAAGGAATAAATGAAAATATTGAAAAACGATTAAATGCTTAAGGTGGCAATTTTTATGCTGTGCATATTTTATCACAGGTGCTTTATAGTTTGCAGAGTACTTCACAGAACTTACCTCATTTGCATATTTACATAATCCACAACGCAGAGGTAAAAAAGAACGGTATCATTACTAGTTTCGTAGATCAGAAACTCGGGAAGCCTAAATCAACCCAAGGGCACACAGAGGCTAGGATCAGATTAAAAATAGAAGCCAAGTCCTTTGCTGCACCAATGCTCAGCCCAGATCATAACATGGGGTTCTACAGAGTAGACTACTTTCATGTGCTAAGGAAGATGCTAGCTAGCCTGCCTGGAGAAAGAAAAGACACAGCAAGTGTGATGACACAGTTGAGGGGGATTCCTATCTCGTGCCCTGGGGAAGAAGGAAAGCAAACATCTGCGTTTTGTGGTGGGGATTATTTTACAGATGTAGGGTGGGTAGACCCCCTGAGTCATCTAACCGGTTTTACAAACAAAACAAAACATCCCTCTCTCCATCGGTGTGGTTTCTGGTGGGAGATGCCGCCAGGCCTTTGAGTGGTATGAATACCGCCAATGTGTGGCACTTGTGTCTCTAGGCCTAAGCTACCAGTCAGTTGATTGCCCAGCTCGCTGTCTTCCTCCCCATCATTCCTGTCAGGAAAGCTGCAATGGAAAGGAGACACTGTCCAGCAAAGCCCTCCTCTCCAGGGACTCAGAAGGCAGCTGTACATTGACTTAGGTCTGGCCACTTGGAGCTGTCTGAGGTTCTTGGGTTTGAGGGTGTGGCCTATAGGAGCTTTCCTTTCCTTTCCTTTGCCTGGCCTCCTACCTCACAAGGAAGGCCTATGTACCACCAGCCGGTCCCTCTTTTGAGTCTCTGAATTAACACCTCTGTGGGATATCTCATGGGACACAGAAGAACTCTATCAGAGCAATTACTCCTTTCTCAAGGCCCTGCCCTTCCTTCATCATTGTCTGAAGGCATGGTGTGGGTCTTCCATCAATCCAGCACTCACCATTCCCTGAGTAGTAAAGGTGAGTCACATTTAGTCCAGGGCAGGCCCCTCCCAAGGGACTACTGTCCAGCATCTCCAGGGCACCTTGGGGAAAGATATACTGAAGATGCAGTACATTCAAGAGTCTATAAGGAGCCCACTCCCTCGTGACCATTTGGATCATATGGCATCTTACATCACCGCTTCTAGATCAGCTTTTTCTCCATTCCTGCATCCCTAGAGTCTGGTGCCTGGGCTGACTGAGCCAACAAAGGCATCTGCAGCCTTCCCTTGCTTTAAGAATGTAGAGGGAACTGAGGTCCCACTGATTTAAAGCAAAGGCTCATCGGGCCCCTGTGTAATGAACTTGGCTGCGAATGTGACTCCAGCCCCCAAGTCTCCATCAAAATCCGTCACTTAGTGGCCATCCTGTCTTAGCATCCAGAACTGGTTAAATCTACCAAATGTTAACCCCACCACCCCCTCCATGAATCTGACGGCAATGAGGTCGACTTTCTCTTTATTTATCATTAAAGCTGGCAGTTCCAAAAGGTAATTTAGTGTTTGGAAAGACCAATGTTTAAAACTTTATGTCAGGGGACGCATTGCCAAATGCGTCCTAATAACGGCATCATTAAATACAGACTAAAGTCTTTATTTAAATTCACTTCCATCTCATCCCTGTCTATAAAACGTAGGGATATATACAGAGTGGGTCTTTAATCCTCACAACAAATTTCTCCGCTCTTATATCTTCTTTAGTTGTCTTGGTGATTCTGGAAGTTCACTGGGTGCCTAAGCCTGCCTGACTCCGACATATCTCAACCCTGGCACATTACTCAGTCTTCACGGCCAAAGCTGTTCTATGTAGCAGGACGAAGAGCACGCAAAGTGGATGTCCTCATGGTCCCTGCCCATGAGGGAGTGGGGGTGCTGCCAGATTTGGATGGAAAGGAGAGAGATTTTGGTCACGTACCGCATATGACACCCAGGTCTACAACAGACAACCGTCCGAGGGAGATGTATAAGATTATAAAAACAGAGAAAATTTCCCATTGCCTAGTAATGTCATGGCCCTCGTGACATCATGGCACACCACATTGATCACATGAGTGTGGTGATGGGGGAGGCCAGCAAACTAGTTTGTGTTCTGCCACAGATAAGAGAGTACAGCGTATACAGCTCTATCATGTGCCTAAGAGAGGATGTGCTAATGAATGGCTGTGTTGCTAGCTTACATAATTACTACGCTGTGCTTTGTATAATTATTCTACGGGGCTTACATCTACTTGTGCTGGGAAGAATGTTTACTGTAGAGCAGTGTGCCAAGTGGCACTGGAAGCAACCCCATACATTTGGTGTTTACCATGTCTCCTGACTGCAGTGTTTTCCTTCGTGTTTGACTTAATCGTATGTTGTTTTGTTCACCATGGCCCTAGGAGCAACAGACTACATTAGTAATATATACACACCATATGGCCTACCAATGTATATGTACGTATGCATGCATTTATATATAACCTTAATGGCATAAGTGGTGTGAGGTGATACACACCAGTAATCCCAGTATTGGAGAGCTTATGGCAGGAGGGTTTCGAGTTCAGTACCAGACTGAGTGACACAGTAAGATCCTGTCTCAGACGTAAACAAAATGATAACAGCAAGAAATAAAAGGGGGCAGACAGAGTACAGCTAATTTGTGGGGCATCTTAAAACTGCCTAAGGTTTCAGGTTTTATACCTGATGATGCAAAAGTAAGTAAATAATCTAAGTAGCAAGCATCTCTCTCTCTCTCTCTCTCTCTCTCTCTCTCTCACACACACACACACACACACACACACACACACACACACACACACAGTATGCATAAGTATGTTCTATGATGTTAGCACAAGATCACCCAGCAATGCAGGTCCCAGAATGTATTTCATCACAAGTGACACCCTACTGTAACTATACCACGCCGGGCAAAATGTTCTCCCCCCAGCTTCAAGCTCAATGCTTTGCCTCTGGGCTTTGTTTCATGCTTCCTCCACAGGAGTAAATTTCCCCCAGGTCTAATACTGGAAGGGCCCTCCCTTCTGCCGGGACGCTCTCCTCTTCATGACTCTCTTCAACCTTGTCTGCACGTGTAGCCCCCATCACACGCCACTTTCCTGGTTTTTCTGTTGCCTTACACTGGCATTTTATCCACCACTGTCTCTGTGGCCCAGCACAGAGCATGGCACCCAGGGCACACTCAGGAATCCTGCCTGCCTGGGGAATGAAACGATGTTGCTGAGAGAGAGGCACAAGGCTCTGGGGGTACTGAGAGACTCACAGCGGAGATGGCTAAACTAGGCCATGACATAGAAACCTACTGGCTGGAGACAGAACAGTAGGTGTAGGCACAGAGGAATCAAACAAATAGTCCATGGAGCTGGCATCTGAGGCAGCTGGAGAGAAGGGCAGGAAATGAGGCTGCGGGTATTTACCGGAACTTGAACTCTCTGTCAGAGAAGTGCAACAATGTTGCTGGGTGGTACTGCAGAAAAGGCCTCCAGGTGAACTGTCCAGTTACCCACTCATCTCTACCAGTACATGACCTTGACCGGTCTGTGTTCTGACTCATCCCCAAGATGGTCCACACGATTACTGCCTCCTGTATCCCACGTCCTTCTTGCATTTACTCCCACCTAGGGAGGGCAGCCCTGACCAAGGGCTCATGATGCAGGTGGTGGAAGAGTTGCTGTAGGGTTTCCTGCACCCCACTCTGGGGAAAGCAAGATCACCCTGGAGAATCACCCAGTGGAAAGATACACAGACAGGTACTGAGGACTCCAGCTGACAGCCAAAGGAATACCAAAGCCTGCTGAAAATCACCAGGCAGGAGCTTAGGAGTGGAGCCCCCAGCCCCAGCCCCAGCCCCAGCCCCAGCCCCAGCCCCAGCCCCAGCCCCAGCCCCAGCCCCAGCCCCAGCCCCAGTGGGCTCTGTATAGGCTGCAGCCTCAGATCACCTTTGACTGGAACCTTGAGATCCAGTGTGGGCCAGAAACAGCCCAAGAAACAATTCCAAACTCCAATGGTCAGAAAATAAAGGAGACGATACACAGATATGCAGTTGTCGCTCAAAGCTGCTAAATCCGAGGAAAATGTGTTACATGGTGAGAAGTCACTAGGACAGCCATTTTTCTCTCCAAGAGCTTGGAGTGGCTTCTGCCCGAGTGGCAGAGATTGGACAGAGATGAGGACTATTGCTTCCATGAAGGCTACTCCTCAGAGGAACCTAGTAAGGCTTGGCAAAGAAAAGGATGGGGCCTCCAACTCTTTCACTTCAAAGGAAGATCTGGAGTCCAGCTTCTGCCAGAGAGTGACACGCATCTCTATGCCTCTAGCTCTGCCCACACACCTGCTGTGTGCCCCAGTCCCAGAGGTACAATAGAGATGGAGGCCTGCCCTCTTTCACTGCCTCCTGTGCACTGAACTCACTGGCTAGCCAGGAGCTGCTGAGTCTGCCCAACAATAATAGAGAGCAGATGTTTCGTGGAAGGTTCATCTCCTGTTGGCACAATACTCAGAGGCTGACCTTTCTCTGTCACGTTTAGTAAATGTTATTAACACTCTTAAGAGGGCCTTGGGTACGCAGGTTCTCAGTCAAAATGAGAGATGCCTTCATCGGAATGTCTCCTGGACACGCCATTGTAGCCTGCCAGGAGAATCTCTAAGGAAAACCAATGGCAAAGGAGGGCAGGGGCTGAGCCAAGTGATAATAAAAGTACCTAGCGAATACCCTGAGAAACAGCATGATGTGTGCAGAGTGGGCAAACTGGCCGGG
Organism: Rattus rattus; assembly: GCF_011064425.1. Taxonomy (NCBI): domain Eukaryota; kingdom Metazoa; phylum Chordata; class Mammalia; order Rodentia; family Muridae; genus Rattus; species Rattus rattus. The sequence goes on from NC_046161.1 coordinate 37,309,872, forward strand.
GAATCCAGATATTGCTGAATCCCAGTGTCAGCTCTATCATTTAGTTCTGCCCCTGGGCAAATCGCTTCATTTCTCTGCACAAACACAGTTGAACAAACAGTACTCGCCAGCATTGTCCTCGGGTGTAAGTAAGAGGCCACATGGGTCGGAACGTGACAGGTACCCAGTACTGCCGGGATGATAAGTAAAGGGGTCCACCCCACCCTCTTTATCAGTACACTTCGAAGTTCTTTTCTCTTTGTTCCATGTTTGTAGGGAGCACCCCAGACAGTACTCGTCACAACAGTTCGACAGCTGTCTTATATATTTTACAAAGCACTTCCAAAGTCACCATGCCGTTATCTATGAAGACAACCTTGTGAGCTCGAAAGGACAGAGACAGAAGGCCTTAGTCTGCCCAAGTCAAACAGATATGCAAGAGAGAGTCAGGACTGAGCCTGGGCAAGCCTCAGCCTTCATGCTATCCGCCCTCAGCCCGGCTGAAGGGGCCTCTGGAATGGTCTGTGTTGTGATTTTGTAACTAGGAAGTCTGGTGCCCATGAGGGACAGGGAGGCTCTTCTGAGTGCTCAAGTCAGACCCCTGTCCTACATCTGCTTCCTTGAGCAAACCATCTCATTTTCTCTCGTACAAAAGTGGCATGTTTAAGAGGCATGTGGGAGTCAATGGGTGGTGGCACAGGCCTTTAATCCTAGCACTTGGGAGGCAGAGGCAGGAGGATCTCTGTAAATTTGAGAACAGCATGGTCTACAGAGCAAGTTCCAGGACAATCAAGGCTACACAGACAAAGCCTGTCTCAAAAAAGGGAGGGGGGAGAAGGAGGGAAGGAGGAAGGAAGAAAGGAGGCATTCAAGAGTCCCAGCCTGAATCTGGTCTCCAAAGGAAAGATCCAATGGCTTCCCTTGTACATCTCTCAAAAGAATGGATTTAGGTTCAAAAAAGTGATGCCAGGCCAACGGTGGAACATCTTACATCTTCCATTCGCTAAACCCCTTCACACTCCTTTCTCTTTCAAAACTTGGGATCTTTGAAATGGAATTTCTACCCCCATTTTCCTCATGGCTGCGTATGAGTAAAACCTCTATAACAGAATGGATCACCGAGGCCATCTCTCCCTGACCCATCTCAGGCAAGTCTGGGTGTTTTCTGGCCTTTGTTTCATGGTTTTCTCCCATGTCTTCACCATGTCTGACCCCACTTAACTTCCAAGTCTGAGATCTGCTTGTTCAGAGTGGAATGGCCACACGGTGTCATTATCTTCTATAAACGGAATGACTGTCACAGACCTGGTAAAGAAGAAATTGACTCTTTCTTTCCCCTGTTTGGTCAAACTGTAAACAAGTCCTTTTTTTTTACAATGGCTATTTGATTGGTTATGGAAACAGAGAGACTGAGGTATAAACCTGCGTGTCTGGGAACAGCTTGATGTGCAGATTCTTCTGTCATTAAGTTGTGGGAGCCAGGGCCTGTCCACTGCTCGGCAGAGACGTCACAGGAGAAACGGTCCGGTCTGGAACTTCACAGTGGGAGCTAACCAGGCTGGGGTCCTGGGAGATGGCCTCTCTCTTCAATCTCCTTAGCAAACAGGTACCTGGCTACATCTTCATCCACTCCCCATTGTGCCTCACGTACTTCACAATGTCATGGGCTTGATTTCTCAACTATTTTAAGTTCTCCTTCCCTTTCTTAACGAATACAACTGAAAGTCATTTATCTTTTCTCACATATACTACCACCACCACCACCACCACCACTACTACTACTACTACTACTACTACTATTACTACTACTACTACTACATCTCTCACATACTCAAGCTTGCATGCGCAAATGCTTGCACTCACGTTCACACACATGCACTCATTCATTCATGCATGCATGCACACTCACTTGCATGCACACATGCTCACACATACTCACGCACGTTTGCATGCACATACACACTCACGTTCATATGCATCCACTCACACAGCCAAGCTGTACCTTTAGCACGTGGCTTAGAAATGTCCTCAGCCAAATATCCACTACCTAACTCACAAGTTCTAGCTTCCAAATAGCACAAGGACGTGAGTCTGAGTCAGACAAAGACTTTGCAGCCAGGATGGCCTTTCTTCTGCTGTCAATATCATCTTCCATGCTCCTGTGATTGCAGGACTGCCTTAACTACCCCTGTGTCTATGAACTCCACTCAGAACCACTTATCTATCTATCTATCTATCTATCTATCTATCTATCTATCTATCTATCTATCTATCTATCTATCAAGACTGGGGCTTTCTCTGCAGTCTCCTCTGTTTCTTTCCCTTTCCCCAGGACCAGCACTGACAGTTTCTTCATGTCGGTCTAAGCTTTCTCGAGTATACACCTCAAAACTCTCTGGTTCTTCCTTGTTACTCAGTTCCAAAACAGTTTCCATTCTCAGGGGAGGGGGGTCTTTATTATAGAGCAACTCCCTCCTTTTTAAAGATGAATTTATGGGGGACCGATTGGCTTGGCAGCTAAGAGCACTTCTTGCTCTTGTAACGAACCCAGATCTGATTTCTAGCACCCACAAGGCAGCCCCCAGATGCCTGGAACTCCAGTTCCTGCGGATCTAATGCCTCTTCTGGCCTCTGCAGCCAGACCCAGAGGAGGCATACACAGGTGCAGGTAAACACTCTCACATGCAAAGTACAAAGAAATAATCTTTTAAAATAGCAACTTTCAGTGTAGTATATCTGGGCTTAGAAAATACTATATCCTAACTGATTATCAAAGAATAACTAAGGACTGGACATCCTAGATGAAAACATGGTAGATTTAGTGCTTGGGGAGGGCTTTTATTTCAGGTTCCTAAATGCATCCATCTTGCTATGGCCTCATGTGGAATAAGGGTCAAGGCATTCTCTGGGCCTCCTTAATAAGGGTGCTTATGCCATGTGGCTAAGACTCATGAGCCAGTCACTCCCCAGAGGACCTTGCCCCTTACTACCATCACACTGGTGGTCAGATTCCAACAGATACACTTTGAGGAGACCCAGAACTTAGACCATACACTTCTCCGAGGACAAAACCTTCACACGTATAACTATATAAGTAGACAGAAGCCAGCAGAACACAAACAGGCAATGAGAAAAACTACAAGTGAAATCCACTTCAAAGCGAAGTATCCTCCGTCAACTGGTCTTAACGGGCCAGTGACAGACCCTCGTCATGGATAGAGCCACGGTCAAAGAGGAGACAAAGTCTGACGTGATGATAACCCTGAGAAATAGTTTGCTACTAAGAGAGGGGACCTGTTCTCTGAAGGGACGGCTGTAGCCAGGGGCTGAACTTTGGTTGACTTCCCAGTTTTGCTGAGGGTCAGCCTTCATTAACTTTGACTGCATGGCATAAACAGATGCTGGGAGCCGAGGTCATTTCATCATGCCACTGCCACCCAGGGAAGCTCCGTGCTGCAGGATTTGGGAAGATTTGTAGATGTTTGTTTTGCACGCCATGCCTGCTCCTATAAAGGAGGCTCATTCCACTCCTTCTGCTTCCCGATGGCACCCAGGGGGGCTGCAAACCTAGTCAGTGTTTCAATGACTACTTACTGACTAGCTGACTAATTGCAGGAACTCCTTGGGGTCTAGCAAGAAAAGTGGGAGCTACCTTATCAGGAAGCCCCTGCTCAAAGGCATGGGTTTAGTGTTAACCTAGAAGAAAGAAGGAAATTCCCCAGCCAGTGCCGCCATTTTTAAGGACTCATCCCTTGAATAATATGTGAGTCAGGTGAGGTGGGAGCCACAGCCCTGCTCAGGCAGAGAGAGCGCTGTCTTGAGAATGCTTGGTAGCCTCTGTCCACCATGGAGCCTGCATCAATGTCAGCAGTCTCTCTGCAGACACGTGCAAGCATCGGGCTCTCAAGGGAAGATCCTGAGTGGACTTCCATCTACCATACTACCCACTTCCTCTGCATTCAGCAACAATATAGTATAGGGATGAAACCTTCGCTCCAGGACACAATCCTGATTTGCCTAAGTTGGGGGTCCACACACTATGATCCATGGGCCAAATCAAGCCTCTATGCATCAGTGTGTGAAGGTGAGCTGCAAGGGTGTGGTCTAGGTGCTGAGAGTGGCTTCTCACGTCTTTCTTTTAAAATATTCATTATTTTTACTTTTTACTTTAGCTTTACATTTTCTTTATTTACATTTATGTTGCATTCAAGTGTACATGCTCATATGTGCATGTCTCTGTGTGTATGTGTGTGTGTGTGTGTGTGTGTGTTTGTGTGTGTCTGTGTGTGTATGTGTGTGTGTGTGTGTGTGTCTGTGTGTGTGTCTCTGTGTGTGTGTGTGTGTGTGTGTGTGTGTGTGTGTGTCTGTGTGTCTGTGTGAGCATTTATGTGTGGAAGCCAGAGGTTGATATTAGGTGTCTTCTTTGATTACCCTCCCAGTTAATTTTGGAGAGAGGGTATTTCAGGGAACCTGGAGCTCAATCAGTTCAGCTAGGCTGGCTGGTCAGTGGGTTCAGAGATCCACCTCCAACCCCACTGGGGTTAGATAAATGCAGTACTCAGCCTGTTTTTGTTTCTCCTCTACAGGGATCTTCACGTTAACACAAAAGGCCCTTTACCGACAAGGCTATAACCCTAGCCCTGTTTTTCTTTCACTTCTTAATGGCTACAAAAAAAAGGCAAAAGAAGATTATTTTACAGGAAAAAAATTATCAATTTAAAATATTAGTATCTATTACTAAAAGCTTACTGGGACAGAGCCAGACTCATTCATTTATGCATGCCCTGTAGCTGCTGTGTGCCACCATGGCAGTTAGGAGGTTGTAATAGAGGCTGTATTTTAGGCCCAGAAAGCCTAAAATATTTACGACCTGACCCTCTGTGGAAAAAGTTTGCTCAGCCTTGGTCTAAGTCAAGCAAAGATCTCGTTTGCCATACCAGTGGTTTTGGGTGTTTTCTTAAGAACTCAGACTTAGTCAGTTAGAGCTAGATGTTCCCAGGTGCAATGATTGGTTCAGGGTGGCTAGTGACCCAAATTGTCCCGCTAAGACTTGAGGGAAGAGGAGGTGGCTTGTCTGGTTCTTACTCCCCTCCTAGGCTTGGAGGAAAAAAATCACTGCCGGAAGCCCAGGATTCAAGGGGAAGCCATCTTTTCAATGAAGCTGTTGTCCTGGACAATGGAGCCAAAGTAAGAGACCCTGTTTCCACTGAGCACGTCAATAAACAATGCCACCACCTACTGTTAGACCTCTGGTGGTGGAGCCCAGACCCTTTCCTTATGGTTGAAGCTGCCTTCAACTGAATGTCTGTGATTTGGAGCCAGGAGAACCTCTTAACTCTGGTCCTTTGCATGCATAGACCTTCTGCACAGAAAACTCCCCCGCTCCCTATCCTTGCCAAGCAACATTGAAATTACAGAATCCTAGGAGGTCACATGTGACCTGCTAGAACAGGTTTTATACACCACCTCATCCACAGTTCTCAGGATGCCTTTTTGCCACACATACCATTTATCTATTTATTCTACACTTACCCATGCCCTCCCTCGATAATGTCCACATGGGTCATCATAGGCAAGTCCATGTCTGGCGGGTTCTGCACCAATTCCCCAGGGCCCAGTGTCCACCATTAAATACGATGTTTCTCAAAGAGACTACCAGCCCCTACCTGCAGGGCTGGTTCCTGGGACATGTTGTTAGGTAGGGTGTAAAGATTCTGTCACTTGCGTATACCCATTAGACCAATAAAGAAGGGGTGTGTGGTTTGCAGCTCATTCCCTTCCTTGCCCACACTATTTCTCTCTAAGACAGACTGTGGAGTAGAGACCACAACATTTTTACCAAGCATGCCGGGTCTCAGACCTATGCCATTTTTGCGAAACAAAGCTAAACTGCTCTCTCCACTGTGGGATTTCTCGGAGACCTTGACACAGTGCTGTGTCTGCAGTGGTGGGAGCGGAGGTAGGCAGTGCCAGGGCTCGGCTTACGAGCCCGTAAGACAAGAGACATGATATGTAGTGCTTCTCAAACCTATTTGCTGATGGCACCTTTTTCTCCAAGCCAAGTCTCACTAGACTCTAGAGATAAATATTTCTCTGTGAAACTTCCTGGCTTAGGGCCTCTGGGAAAAGACAAACACAGACGTAATACATTAAGAGGTCTTCCAAGGTATCCAACAGAAAGCTCTAGTTTACTAATGAGCTTTGGAATCATATGTTAGGTACAGGGCCCCCTGGGTACAGGATGGAGAGTCAAGGCAGACAGCCAAAGAGGTGGGTGGATAGGAGGCTCACAATCCTGTCTACTGCACCATGGTCCACTCTGCTCTTAATGTGGTTTGGGAGCAGTGAGGGTACAGCAAGTATGGAATTGAGCAGCAAGGAATCCTCTAGAAAATGGGTGATAAGGAACACCTAGAGGCCAAGGGAGCCTCCACTGTTATCCCAAGCCACATTCCCACTCCGAGGCCTTGGGCTACGTTTGAATAGTTGGCTATGAAGATGATCCTTCCAAAGAGGTGGGTGCCATTTATTCTGCACAGCTCCCCTCTGCGTCACTGAGGTCAAGTTCCACAACCTGTAAGGAATTGGCAAAACCTTTAAAGAGACCCAGTCAAGAGCATCCAGAGGAGGGAAACACAAGGCTTTCTGCTTGCTTCACGTGTCCCGGATTTTTGGAGTGTAGGGTGGAGGGACCCGCCTAAGAGGCCAGAGGGAAAGAATCTCACAGAGGCCAAGCCCCCCCATCCAGTTTCTCCTCCCAGGCAATGAGCTATGCCAACAGTTCTATCATTCAGGAAGGCTGGTGGCTACATGCCCAGGAAAGAAACCAGCATTTAAATGTGGCTTTCCTCCCTTTCTAGAGCCCGGGTTCTATTTTGGAAGGTAAAAAACAGAAGGTGAGGTCCAGTGGGTTGAGGTTTCATTGCTTTGTATCTGACCCCCGAGAGCTCATCTCCCATTTATAGTTCTGGGGGTGGACAGAGTCTCAAGAAGGAGAAATACTAGCAGTGGTCCCGGATGCACTCAGCATCCTCGGTGCCTTGGAAGTTCGTCTTGCGTTGCCTTCCCTGTCAGACAGATGGTATCATGATCTAGACACAGAGAAGAGTCTGAAGCAAGGAGGAGGTGGAGGTCTTGCCCTGAAGAACCAACCCAAGGAAAATAAAGATGGGATTGGCAAAAATCCCAGGCTCCTTTCAAGAGACCGTAGCATCTTTCCAAATCCCCAAGGCAGGGAAATACTAGCAGTGGTCCAGCTGCCGGGGCGCACAGCATCCTTGGTGCCTCAGGCAGTTCTGCCATGTATCACCTTCCCTGTCAAGCAGGCGGCACCATGACCATCAGACAGAGCCCTTCCCTTTCTGGTGGCCTCCTCCACTTCTCCTGAGACTGCTTCCTGTTATCTCTGGCCTGGAGTGGTGGCTCCCAGTAGCCAGAGATGTGCCTCTGATCTCCTCTCAGAGCAGTCTGAGAATCCCTTCCTCTACCTGGGGTAGAGGCAGCCCCACGGCTGCCATTGCATCCGAGATGGGGTGTCATGGACCACTGAGCTGGTGAGTTCACACTCAGTTCACGAGAGGGTAAACAGTAAACTGACTTCAAGAACAGCAAATTCAGATTTACTGAACTGAATCCTCCAGCAGGAAGTGAAATGAGATGCCCCGGCTGTTGCCTCCGGGAGTCTGGTGCATTAAGAAGAGAGAGTATAAAGGGAGTTGAGCTATCCAAGCTCTACAAAGCCTGAAAAAAAAACACTGCAAGGTCTAGCCCACCTGTGTTACAGCTTTGGGCCTGGGCACCTACCATACTTAAACTCCCCATCTTGTAAGTAATAAAAGCAACCAGAATTCTCAGCAGCAGAGTGTGAGCCATCATCAATGGGGAATTGGGGATGCCCAGGGGGGTTTCTATTGAGGACTGACTATGCCTGAGGAGCCCAAGAAGACAGTCCCCAAGAGAAGGGGCAATAATAAGCTTCATTTAAGACCTAGCAGCAAGAGAAATGACCGTGTGTCCCGCAAGGCTCCCAGACCTCACAATGTCCTGTGGGTCAAGGCCTCAAAAGTATGGAACAGAGAACAGGCCAAGCTGACAGAGGGGGCTTCCAGATACCAAGCACATGCAGCATCCTGGTCTCTAACCCTGTCCTGTAGATGCTGTCACAGAGATCCTGGGGGATACTGGGTACATATCAGGACATCCCAGCGGCCTTAGGGGTGAACGATTCCAATGTCACAGAGACACTGCAATCACAAAGCGAAGAATATGCTGGGTACGGGATCTTGCCACTTTTTTAAAGGGTGGTGGTGCAGTGTTTAGATGATGCAGCAGATGAGCAAAAGTCTATGTTTATATAAAGCATGGGGGCTTACATCTGTAACTGCAGCATTTAGGAGGTTGAGGCAGGAGGATTGCCATGAGTCCAGCCTGTGCTGAATAGGAAGTATGTGAGGGTATCTTAAACAAAACATAAACACACACACACACACACACACACACACACACACACACACACACACACACACACGGTGGGGGGGAAAGAGAGAAAGAGAGAGAGAGCCATTCAAACATTAGCTATGGAGAACCCACCATTGAACAGTTTTACACACCGTCCTCTAATTTTGAGCTGCACAGGTAAGCATGTGCCTCCTCACCCCAGGGCAGGTAGCACAGCTCCTCTCCTGGGGAAGGCAGTAAGTTCACATCGCTGGAGAGCTTCATGATGCTGTAGATGGGCCCTCTCTCTCAATGCCAGTCCCAACAATTAATCTTGTCACCTTGAGGGAGTCACTTAACTTGCCCAAGCTACAGTTTTCTGATAGAAACGGTGACAACCCATAGATTCTCGTGAGGATTAAAGATGACAAAGTGTCCTGAGCCCATGGAGGGGCAGGGGGAGGTATCCAAGCTCCGCCTAGAAGGTCGAAGGACAAAGACAATCATATCTCTGTTAGCACAGACATCGGCACCAGCAAGAGACTCCAGGGTATAAAAAGCAGTTTATTTTCCTAAATAGTTTCCACCACTCACACGCTTACTAAACCCTTTTTTAATGGAGCTGGGTTTTCCTCCCCCAGAACTCCTGAGCCCCGCACTGTGCTGCTTGAGATCTGCCCGTTATCTGGCATGGGGTTAGAGTGTTCTCCTTACCGCAGGCTGTGGCCTGTGCAGGCTCTGCCCCGTTCACCTCTCCGTCCCCAGGGCTTGCCACAATCTCCGACCACAGACAGTCTCAATAACTATTTGTTGAGAAAATGGACTTTGACACTCTGCCCCAACCAATTCCAAATTGCTAGAGTCCAAATTAATGAGGTTTCAGTGTAATTAAAACTGACAATTTTTTTTTTATCGCTCACATTCAGATGTCTCACTTCAAAGGACGCCATCAAGACAGTAAAACAACAGCCAGCTCAAAAAGGAAATATACTTGCCAACTATGCATAAAACAGGGAATTGTGTCTAGAGCACATAGAGAGCCCTTTTAACTTAATAGAACGAAACAGCGCAATTAAAAATGGGCAGAGGATCTGAATAGACTGATCTTCAAAGATTACAAATGACCGGTAGGCGCGCAGAAGGGTCCTCCTCATCATTAACACCCAGGGGATGCTCCCCAGAACCACAGAAGACCACTGTGAAGTGTGAACAGTCACACATGAACAGGAAAGCAAAAGTGGGCAGCCACTTGGCAAACAGCCCGAAGTCCTCCAAATAATCATATACTGAGTTAGCCCATGGTGGAGTAGTTCTGCTGCTGGGCTTAAGCCTGAGAGAATCAGAAGGGATATCTGCAAAAAATAACAAAACAAAACAAAAAACAAAAAACAAAAAAAACAAAACCCTGTGCACCTGAGCATTTACAGAAGTGTCACTCGTTGTAGCTCAAAATGGGGGAGCAAACCAAATACCTGTGAGCTGATAAACCGACAGTGTGGGTGCTCGAACAGTAGAACATACTTCTACCATGGAAAGGGATAGGGTGCTCAACATGGATGGACTCTGCAAACATCATACAGGTGAAAAGAAACCAGATTATCTGCATTGGGTTAATCTCAGTCCACGGCATAACTAACCATCCTGATTAGCTCAGGTGGGAAACCTTTCCTTCATCCCAGGAGGTACCGCTCTCTGGCTCGGGTCTTGGGGCTGGTATAAAGGAGACAGAGAGGTAAGCTCGAGCCTCTGTTACTCCTCTCTCCCGGACTGCGGCCATAACATGCTTCAGGCTCCTTGACTTCCCTGTGATAATGGACCGCACCAATGGTGAGCCAAAATGGCGCCCTTATCCATGTGAAGAGGGTGCTCATCTGTAACGCTCTCAAAAGAAATGACGAAGACTTGAAAGAATATATAGAAAGACTTCCTTCATTGTTTTTTTCCAGGTGTTTTAATCACAGTGGCAGTAAAAGTAACTAAGAAATGCCTCCGACTGGCACATTTGCAGACACAGAAAGTGCGTACGTGGGTGCTCCGGAGCCTGCGAGAGGTCCGGGAATGAAGGAGAGATAGTAAAAGGGGGGGATGAGGCTTTCTCAGGGTGACATTCGTGCTCTAAAGTTGAGCAGGGAGATGTTTGCATAGTTGTGTAGATATGCGAAAACCTGTTTGATTGTGCCATGATGTGTATGATACATAAATTCATTTGAATGAATCAGTGTTAAGAATGGAATGAGGTGATGGATGAAGTGGCCAGTGGGTAAAGGCATCTGTGGGAGGGACAAGTGTGGGAACCTGAGTTCCATTCCAGGAGCCCACCTCAAGCAGAAAAAGAGAACTGACTCTTCAGTGTCCTCTAACCTCCACATGTGCACACATATACACAAGTGTGTGTGCACATGTACATATATACATATGCATACATATACATATACACATACACATATGTGCATATGCACATGTATACATATACACATACATACATGGGGCACTTACACACACACACACACACACACACATACACACACACTACACTACACTTTAAAAAGAGATGTAAAGAAACAACCAGCTTCTGATTTCCTCATTTTTCTCAGGCCTCTAATGTTAGCAAATGAACCTTGAGTCTGGCCTATTGTATTACCCACAATGCCTCCAACCGGGCTGGATATCCGCTAACCAGATTTGATTTCTTAAACCGAAAATCATAAATCATTTTGACCCAAAACAAAATTGGGGTGTTTAGACCCTCATTCAAATTCAGTATAATCAGAGAAACTGTCTCCTGCTATCCAGATGGGGATATGGGATTCTATTTCACTTTTTTGTTTAATATGGAAGGAGGATTGGGTCAGAGACCTCATATGTAGCTTGAGCTGATCCACACCCTGCTATACAACATGAAACAACCTAAAGTTGTCCATCCTCCTGCTTCAGCCTACAAGTGTGTGCCACCATACCTGGTCCTCCACCTCACTTTTGTCTAGCTATGACCAGCTGGGATTGCATAGAGAAGGAAACTGAAGAGCAGTGAGATTTGGGTCACTTGTCTGAGGTGATGCAGATACCCGATAACAGGGATGAAGTTAGAGTCAAGTCTCCTGACATTTTTGTTTCTTAAGCAAAACTTTCCTAATCTACTCCCTCTACCCACCCAGCCTTCCTCCTCCTTCCTTCTCCCACTTCCCATGGTTCTCTGATAACCGAACTGTGGTCTAGGGTTTGGTCTGCCTCTGCTCCTTATCCTCAGCTTGGGCTGAACTCAGAACAGGGCTCAGATGGTGCCCTTAGGTTCTTCTTTGGGAAATCTGAGCAAAACCCCACCAAAATCTCATCTTCTCCAAACTTCTCCATCTTGTGAATAGCTGTCACCCTGCCAAAGACACAAAGGGACAGCCCTACCTACCTGAGCCACTTCCCCGTAGGCTGCAAGATGGGAAAAGTGCAGAGGAGGTAGTGGGTAGAGTCTAGGGGAGTCACAGTTTCCTGCTTCCAACCCTGCACTGGAAGGAACTGACCTCACTGCAGAAGGAAGTGAAGGGGACTCTGTCTGACCTCGCTAGAGATGGGGCTGGAGGGACCACCCTGACTTCATTGTGGAGGAGGGTGGAAGGGACCACCCCTGACCTCATTGAAGAGGGCATGGAGGGGACCTTCCTAGATCTCTCTGAGGTGAGGGTAGAGGGTAGCACCCCTGATCTCGCTACAGGGAGGCTGAGCAGATTTAGAAGGCTATGTGAGTCACTGATGGTCACTGTCCCCTGCACTTTGGCTGTGCAACAGTGACAATGAAGACCCACAAAAGAGGACTCAAGACTTGGAGCAGGGGACCTGCCTCTCGTTCTGGCCTCTCTGGACTGCGTCTCCCTGCTCCTGACTGCTACTGGAAGGCAGAAGATAAAACCAATTATTGGGAGCAAGAGACCCTTAAGAGAAAGAAAAATCTTAAGCCGGATGTCCTTTAAGGGTCACTGGGACAACACTGTTAAACCATCTGTACGTATGAACCAATCTGCCGGGCTCAGGAAAGATCCTCTTGCTTCCTGTGAAAATGCAGCAAGACTTTGCGTCTGAAGAGCTAGATTATAAATTCATCTCTCCTACTTACTGGCTAAGTAACCTAAGGCAGACCCTTGCTGACCCATGAGTCCTCCATGTTAACTTAGGGAATCAGTTGACTTTTACCACAAACTGCATGTGGGGTGAGGTGGGGGGCTGGGGAGCTGGGAGGCTGGGGGAAGATATGCTGTGACCTCAAGATGGGGGTCAGACCTCGGAGTGAATGAATAACTGTCAGCCTGTAGGAGATACTTGGCATCTTACTAGTTCTGGCTGCCCAAATCTGGGCAGATTCCCCAGAGGGTGGATCTCTTACCCCAATGCCAGGTAGAGAGTTTAGGCTCCCATTCCTGACAGCCTACAATATTCTCTCTGGATGGACCCAAGATCTCTCACTGGGTAGGATACCCAGGATTACCCATTCACTCCGACATGAAGAGGCGTTTTTAGCATATTGCCAGCTGTAGACTCAGGTGGGCTGAGGAGGGAGAAAGCCAGTGGAACTGGAAGGCTTTGCTGTTACCAATATGGTGCCGAGGGGCTAAAGAAACTGCATCCTAGCAGCACTACGGGGTTTTCTAGGCTATGGTCAGGACTCACTCTGACTGCGAACCTGACCTGTGTTTCCTCTGAACCCCATGAAGCCTGCCCTTCCTCTGCCTTGCCTCACCTACCCAGAGTGCTGCAGTGAGAGGCTCTCGAGACTCTAGAGACTCTCAGCAAAGTGGTAACTTCTCAGGGAGCACAAGTTTATGAGGATCGGCTTAGCAACTCCCCCAGCCCACCCACCTTATTTATTTTATTTCATAAAGCTACAGACAGGACTTTCCCATGCAAATGACTCCCAGACGAGATGCAAATTGGGACCTGAAGCTGCCAGGAACCTATGTGGCTTTTCTTCTCCGTGTCCTTTTAAGAACTGGAACGCGGCACTGTGACACCTCCTCCTGCCTCTCTGCCCTCTGCTCAGAAGATCCTGCGCCATGAGCTTCCTGCTGGCAGCCACCAGCAGGGCTCTGCTGGATCCTGCCAGGGATGGGATCGGAGCGCTCTGTGGAGAGAGGCTTAATTGCACTCGAAGGAGGAGCAGGCCCGGGTAGTCAGTGAGCATGGGGGTGGGGGTGCCAATGTGAAAAGTTCCCTCTCCACATGCTGGAGTCTTTTCACCCCATGCCCTCTCTACACACAAGCCAAGTTTGGTGCAGGGTTGCTGCGAGAAACTGTCCAATGAACAGGCTTTATACAGGGGTACTTTTGGGGAGCCTAGAGACCTGGGCTCAAATCCTTCACAACCACCTGGCAGCCGTGTCACTTGAAAGAGTGGCTGAAATCTTCTAGGGCTTCCATGATAATAAAATGATACATCATCCATGAGGAGGACATGCCCACTTCTTGATTCAGAAGATGACAAATCATTTCTCTAAAGTCCAGTGCCCATTACAGAACACCTAATCTGCAGGCTACTGTAGAAGGAAACAGAGAACACCCCGCTTCAAGGACCATGCGTTCTAGATGTGGGAGTGTAAAGAACACGAGAAGACGCCATTCCGTAATCTGTTTGTCACCAGGGCTAGGGCAGGAGGCGCCAAGACCCTGCTTTAACCGGTTTTCCTCAGGCCAGAACATACTCTTTAGGAATACTCTATGTGAAAGAGTATGTGAGGAGAGGCCCAGTGGAGATAGTCACCTGGCCTGAGTCCCCTTCTTCCTTCTTTTCATAATTTTTTTTTCCTTTTCTTTTTTTAAGAGCTGGGGATCGAACCCAGGGCCTTGAGCTTGCTAGGCAAGCGCTCTACCACTGAGCTAAATCCCCAAGCCCTCATAATTTTTTAATTTTAAAAAATGTTGGTGTTTGCCTGCGCGTATGTCTCTGTGCCCTGTGTGTGCCTGGCACTCTCAGAAGCCAGAAGAGGGTATTGGAGCCTCTCAAACTGGAGTTACAGATGTTCGTGAGCTGCTATGTGGGTGCTGGGAAATCTAACCCAGGTCCTCTGGAGGAGCAGTCAGTGCTTTTAGCTGCTAAGCTATCTCTCCAATCCCCTTTTCTCTTTTTCCTCAGGCCAGCACATAGTCCCTCCCCTCTCTTTTCACAAAATGGTTAGTCTGCAAACAAGAGCCTTGGGTCCTGGTCTCCATCCCGACACAAACCAGCCTGTTCCAGGCCTTCTCTGCACAGTTACACCAGTTTGTCTAAGGCTCCTCCCAGTGCTAGCCTTGCAGCTTCCCTCCTTCAAGCATGGCTAAGAAACCCCATTAGCACATGGCTCTGGGACGTACATACAGACATCCCTGAAGTGGGACCCACCGCCAGATTGAATTTTCTTTCTAATTGTACAGATAAAAACAGTAATAATGGGGGGAAAGGACATTTTAAGAGGATCCTAAAATTTCCCTCCATCCCATCCTAGTCTACGAGTCCCCTCTACGAGTGCAGAGGGTCTCTTCTCCACAGTTTTCCTGGGTGTGAGCATCCCGCCATGAAGCTGTGAAAGCTTGCGGACAGCTCACTATCCCCTCTCCTGTTCTCTCTTTCTTCTCCTTGAGACTCATGGCTCTCAGCGACTCCTCAGGAGCTCCTCAGTGGTCCTTTGCATGCTCCCTTTTGCCTAGAGATCCCTGCAGACTGCTCTGACACCAGCAGTCAGATGATTCCCACAGCAACAGCACCACCTCTTGTCTGTGGCTCCTGGACATTGGGACTGGGTAAACCCAGTTCTCTGGTCCTGTCTCATACCCCAGAGAGCACTGGAGAGTCCTTCCAGCCTGGCAACATAGCTGCCAGTGTCCGGAAGCTATTCACCCAGGAGTTCTGGAATATTCTGTCTTTCCCTAGCAACCCCAGAGCAAGGGGAGGGAACAAGAGAGCCAAGAAGAAATCTAATTCTGCCTAAGAAACCCTAAACCCATTGCTTAAACACACCCAGCACTGCCAAGCCTTATAGATCCTTAGGAGAAAGAGGGGCTTAGACACCTCAACAACAGACTCCAGGCAGAGCAAGGCATGGTGGGTTGCCGGCATTATGTCCAAGATAGAGTTGCCAGTCCAGCTCTTTTGCTCTCTGATTCTCACCATTCCCAGCACAAGCTCCAATGACACAGACTTGGAATTTGGTTAAAAGGTTGCCGGTACTTTTCTGAGAAAGATGAGGTTGTATAAGAACTACCAGGGAAGAAAAACAGGTTCCTATAACCATCTCGAGCAGACAGAAGGCTACATTATTCTTAGCTTCCTCTCAACTCCCAGGGGATGTGGGACAGTTCACTTTCTAGGGTTTCAAAGGGAAGCCTTACCTTTTTCGTGGGAAAAGCTAATGATTCTGACAGAGGGTGTGGGTTTTACATCCGGTTGGGAATAGTGAGTGGGCGTGAGGTATCAGGGAGGCATTTGTCATAGGTGAAGAAGAGTCAGGAGCCAACCCCACAGCCAGGAAAACACAAAACGTGACTCAGCTCTCACTCTCCCCCTTGCTCATTAACTCCTGTGCTTCGAGTGCTTTGTAGACCTGAAGATATAACTGTGAGGTCACCGGGGTGCACAGAGGTCGATAAGGACACCGCAGATTCCAGAGAAAGAAGCCTTAGGATTGTATGCCCACTGCACAGCAGTCTGTGCTACTGCCCAGCTCTCCCCACAGCTGCCGATACCAAGGAGGGGCTTATGGGTGATAGATACAAGTGAGGCAAAACGAGCTGCAAGAAGAAGACAGAATCGATTATTCAAAGCAAATTAAAAGTGTTCAGCCGAGGGTGGAGAAAGATGGGGGGGAGGAAGGGGAAGGCTCCAAAAACTTCCAGTGGACATTAGAGGCAAGCAAGCACTGTGGAGGGAGACTGGGAAGGAGACAGCAGGATCAGCCTGACGGTGGGCTTGCCAGAGCCCTCCTCCAGAGGCAAGATGAACGACCCCGTTGGCCTTGATGCTGAATGGAGAGATCCAGGGCTGCTACTTAGAGCAGAGTCGCATTGGCCGACAGCACTGCTTAGAGCGGATATTGAATTAGCTGCATTAATCCACAGAGGTGCCTGGTTCAGGGTAACAGTGATAAGCATAATTAAACTACTTAGTTACTGGATCATGGGCTTGGGCTACACATGGTCAAGTCTGCTCATCCTGTTAAGGATCCCTCCTCTTGTGGCTTGTACCCTGGGTCTTGCTTCGAAAGAAAATCTGGAGACAGTGGAGGTTGAAAACCGAGGAGGAAGGTTGTGTGCCCGCCTGTGTGTGTGAGCTCAGGCTCAGACCCTCGGGGCAGGGGGGGGGAGGGGTTGTACCAGGCCCAGAGCCCACTGGCAGATGCCTTGACAGCATTCTGATCGAAGTCTGATAACAGTGCTGATCACAAAGCCCTGGCTTGAACCCTAGCTGGGCACAGTAGCACGCCTGCAATCCCAGCCCTCAAGAAACGGAAGCGAGGAAACCTGACCTGGTTAGTGTAGTGAACTGAAGGCCAGTCTGGGCGACATTCACCTCGGCCATAAAAAGAAAAGGCAGAAGAGAAGGAGCTGGGGAAGGTTAAAAATAAACCCCACGCTACTGAGTGCAATACTAAAAATATTAATGATAAGATGGCCCTGTGTTCAAAATAAACAGGAAGCCACTGCAAATGGAAGGCTAGTCCAAACCAGGGACCCTGGCAGCCCATGCGCCTCTCCTCTGACCCTCGCCTCCCAGACTGATCTGAAGGCTTCTGATGAGATTCCCAGAGCCTCAGCCTTTTCGTCTACGTTTTCACTGGCCTCAAACCACCTCAACACTTGCATCTAGGGCAATCCATTTATGGGGTTTTGGACTTCCTCCACCACTTGCTGGCTCTTATCCTGCCATCTTCACTGATCTCAACACAGACTCGGTTTGTCACATCCCCAGGAGCCGGGGAAGACTGCAGTGAGTTGGGATAGGGTGGGGGGACATGCAGGGTTTTGCTTCATTACTGAAGTAGTGCAGGCTTGAGATGTGCAGCTAATCAGCTTGCAAACTACCGTGAACTAATGACCAGCGGATGAATGGGAGGCACTGGGAAGGAGACTTCCACACACCCCTAATGCTCGCACTTAACTGGTGATCGTGGTACTCATCGGGGGTTGCGAGTACGTCAGCGCAATGTCTGCTGATGCTGGGGGAGGCCCAGTGACTTGGACCTTTAATTACTTGTTAGAGTTCTGTAACAGTATACGGCTGTTACTTCATGGACTTGACTGTATGCTTTCTGCCCTCTAGGTCCTTGTCTCTTCATTTTCATAGACATGTTCCCAGAAAGGCACTATGGCGCTATTGTCCCTATTTTGGTAATAAAGACTCTCTGGTTCAGAGAGGTTAAGTGTCTCACAATGTTACACAGCTTGCCAGTGATGGAGGAGTCAGGGGTCCAACTCCATAGCCTTAGGTTTCTTTTCATCTCGTCCCAACTCCCAACCTGTGTGTGTGTGTGTGTGTGTGTGTGTGTGTGTGTGTGTGTGTGTGTGTGTTGCTAGAAACTGAGCCCAAAGCCTTACACTTGCTAGGTAATTTCTCTATCATTGAGTTCCAGCCCTGTCTCCTAAACTACGCTGAACCTACCACCATCTTCTACTCCTGAAAGGAGCAATGTCATTGATGTAATATTTTACTGTTTGAAATTCCGGGCATAGCACGCTAAGAGGAGGCAAGAAAGCTGTGTTCTGGCCACGTCCCTGTAGCAAGACCTGGAGCTCCTGACAGTGACAGAGAGCCCTGCCATCCCATAGACTCAACTCATGAATATTTCTTGGTTCTGCTTCAGAATTGATGAAAATGGAGCCTCATGCCACCGTTGGATGAGCAGCAGCCACTCTCCCTCTGCTCTCCAGGACAGTTCCTGGGTTCCCTCCTTGTCAGTAATGCGATCTTGTCAGGGCACCCCGACCAGGCTGGGACAGAAGGGTTTAGGGTAGTGCATTCTTCGTGTCCTGTCCTCAGGACCTTCCCACGTATTGTTCCATCTGCCCCATCTGTCTACCCACCTGCCCCACCTTCTACCTTCAGATGACAACGTTCCTGTGCTCAGCCATGCCAGGCTACATGGGTTTTCTCTGGTAAAAGAGGCCGCTGCTCTTCCATAAATTTGCCCCTCTCTCAAACAGAAACTCTTTGACTTGTGAAGATTACATATCTCTCG
This sequence comes from Rattus rattus, assembly GCF_011064425.1. Taxonomy (NCBI): domain Eukaryota; kingdom Metazoa; phylum Chordata; class Mammalia; order Rodentia; family Muridae; genus Rattus; species Rattus rattus. The sequence goes on from NC_046161.1 coordinate 37,328,477, forward strand.
AAAGGTCAAAGGGCAAAGAGGACAATACTAAACCTCTGTCCTTTAGGCCATGGGGCTCTCAGCCCTGTAGTGAGGCAGGGAAGAGCACATAGTTCTCTAATAAACCTCATATCTGTTATTAATTTTTAACCAGCATTTAAGTAGCGGTCTGTACTTCACACAGCAGGATTGCAAGGTTATTTCATTTAGCCCTCAAGTCAGTCACTCAGTGAGGTACGTGTGACGGTCCCTCTTTCACACAGGAAACATGCACATTATGAGACTCTAACTTACTCATGGGACAGAGGGTGTCAGATTCCATGACTGAAGTTCAAAAATCCTCAACTGATTTTAATTGAAAATGTCCATCCCCTCTCACCCACTTCTATCACTTCTAGGAATAATACTCCAGAAACACAGAGAGTCAGGTACAGGGATGGAGAGAGGCCACACACACAGAGAGGAAACACTACTTCAGTGTTCGGTGCTGGAACAGTCATACACCGAAGAGCGTGTGGCTTTCAAAAGGAAGTAGGCGTAGGCATGTTGGTCAGCTTCCTTTTCACTGCATATTTCATTATGTGTGTAATGTGTTTGCAATGTATTTAGATGTGTGTGCATATGTGTGTGATGTGTGTATATATGTGTAATGTGTTTGTGATGTGTGATGTGTGTATGTGTGTGCATATGTATGATGTGTGTGTATGTGTGTAATGTGCTTGTGATGTGTGTATATGTGTGTGCATATGTATGTGATATGTTTATATATGTGTAATGTGTTTGTGATGGATGTATGTGTATATGTGTGTGCATATGTGTATATGTGTGTGTGCATATGTGTATATGTATATGTGTGTGCATATGTGTGAGATGTGTGTATATGTATGTAATGTATGTGTGATGTTTGTATGTATGTGCAGTGTATATATGTGTGTGTATGTGTGTGGTATATATGTATGTAGTGTATAATATGTGTGTGATGTGTGTGCAATTTGTGTGGTGTGTATGTATGTGTCATGTGTGTCTATGTGTGTAATGTGTATGATATGTGTGTATATGTATGTATAATGTATGTGTGATGTGTGAATGCATGTGTGTATGTATATGTGATGTGTTTATATGTGTAGTTGTGAGATGTACGAGTATGTGTGATGTGTGTGTGTGTGATGTATTTAAGTGAGGGCACACATATGTCATGAATGCATATGAAGGTCAGAAGACAACTTTGGGGAGTCAGTTCCTTCCTCCCTTCCATCACAGGGTCCAGGAAAAGAGCTCAGGTCATCAAGCCTCCAAGTGAGTGCTTCTACCCAAGCCCAGGCAGCTCTACTTCACTGTAGCAAATACTTGAGTTGATCAATTCATTGAGAGGAGCGTGTATACTGGCTTACAGTTTTGGCTTCAGTCCATGACTGGTTGGCTTTGCTGTCTTTAGGCCAGCAGGAAGGAAATGCATGATGGTAGAAGGGCTTTGTTCTCACAGGGAAAGGAGAGAGAGGAAGTAGATTTCAACCACCAACTGCAAGAGCAATGGCCCAATGACCCTGGGCTCTACCTTTTAAAGGTTCCAACACTCCTCAATCTGGGACTGTAGTTCAGTGGTAAAGCACTTGACTAACATAAACCAAGCCCTAGGTTCGATTCCCAGCAGCACACACAAAGATCATTTGAATGCATACACACACACACACACACACACACACACACACACACACACACACACGCATGTGCACATGCATGTTTGATCATTTCTTAATAGCACACAGCTCTTTGGAGGACATTTAAGAGCCAAGATGTAGAGATTTATATGAACAGATATGGAAGGCAGTAGAAAGGTCTAGCAGAATACAGTGTGCATAGAATGGTCCCTACTTTTTCTAAAAGGAAAAGGAGAATGAACAGTTGTAACACAGATGGGAAAAAGAAATCCCCAGGAATGCAATCTCTGGTTTCTCTTAACTCGTGGGTGAGAGAGAGGCAGAATGCAGAATGTGAGAGCAAGCCTCTGCGAGGATACTTCCCAGACTCTGACCACTGTTTTCCTTCCAGCTGTGGCCAGGATAGAAGCAAGAAATGCGGTGTGTTCAACCACCACAGTTCAACACGTGTGCAGACATGCTAGGGAGGTCACCCTCCAGTCACACCCTCTGAGGCTCCCCTCATCCATCAGTTCTCATTGGAGTCAGAACAAAATCAAATCATAAAACTAAAAAGGCAAATTTATTTACCACCACGGTAGGACCGAGTCATTTTTTTTCTATCAACTTCCAAGTCTAGAAATTGCCTTTTAAATAGATAATGATGATTCCGGGGGTCCAGTTATTACCTTGAAACCTCACATTTTGATAGATCCAATGCTTTTCTCTTATATAAATAACAGTTATTACTGCAAGGCCATTTTTTCCCTTTGCACTTCCAAAGCGCTCCTGCAGGAGACGGCAGGAAAATGGAGGCCATTAATATTCCACTTAGAGCGTGGCTTTCTCCAGTGCTAACTTCCACATAAATCTCTTCGGGAGTCTTTTTATACAAATGCCATCGCTCCCACCCTGTTGGCCTGCTCCTTCCGCCCTTCTCTCTTCCTGCACCCTCTCCACCTCCTCTTCCCAGAACCGTGGACTCTCTGTTCTCTACCGGGTCCATCAAAGCCTGTGCCCTGCACGGAGAAGACCATAGTTGACTTTATTTGTGCTGTTGTATTGCCTGCAGCCCCCTCTCCCTCTGCCAGGCAGAGAACAAGCCCTCCAGCACTTTAGTCCTGCCTATTCGGTACTAATTAGGACCCTGAAGTAACACGTCTAAACAATAAAATTGCCAGCTAGTTGACACGGCTGAGGGAAGACTTCACTGTGTTCAGATCCTGGCCCAGGGCATCAGGAAACTGGAAGGCCACCTGCCTTTTCACTGATTGGTCTCCAAATGGGTGAAAGGCATTTTGGGATATATCCCTCAGATCCTAAGCAGAGACAGAGTCTGGGGATGCTAAGGGTGACATAGTCAGTGTCTTTCCACAGGGATTCTCCTCCATCCCAATCCTTGCTCTGATTATAAACTTTGCCCCTCATGTTGGAGATGGGGAGGCAGGGTCTAAAATCTACTGCTACCATGATAGGCTGGCTGTGACAGTCCTGGGTCCCTTTGTTCTATAAACCAAAAGCTGATGCCTGGAAAGTGGATGATTTTCCCAGCTGCCCAGTTACAACCCAGTGCTTCAGGCCTAATAGTTATGGGCTATAGAGCCCAGCAAGGCTTAAGCATCTGATTAGCCCTCCCCCAGCCCTTGGAGGCTAGGTGTGAGCTCCAAAGGAGAAATAAGACTGTGTGCCCCACGATGCTAAGCATCTGCCTGGCTCTGCGGAAGTTCAGCCAACTGTCCATGTCATCCAGTTCCCAAGCTGTTCCGTGTCCTGCAGACCAGCCACCTGCATTTCCCAGATGCGAGCTCTGGCTAACTAACCAGATGGGCTGCCCTGGTGGACAAGGTTAGAACTCATTGGAGGTCAGTTGGCTGGAACACAGTCCCACGACAGTGTAACAGGTTTAGTTTGTCTGTGACCTTGTTAGGCCGAATCTGTTGATGACACAAATTTTCTACATTCCCTCGGCTCCCCCAGATGTCAGACAGGGTGGGATTGGGCCAGTTCACGGAAAGTTCATCACACAGGCTAGAAAACAACTGAATAGGGATGGCCGACATTGGGCATCACCACCCGTGCCTAGCAAGACTGCTGACAGACAGACAGACACACAGACAGACACACAGAGACCCACTGAGGCCTCCAACCTTCTCACAATGCAGTCTTTAATATGTGCCCAGTGACATGAAGGATCTATAACAATTTGAAGCAACGACATTGCAGAATAAGAGAAAATTCTAGTGATAGGAAAGATTTCGTCCTGTGGACCTCAATTTTCTCACCTAGAGAATCGTCACCGGGATCCCTCACACCTCCATGGAAGCTGCATTCATGGAGTGTGCCTGGTAGAAAACGATGGATGCCGTAATGTTTCTGGAAGAGGGCAGTGAGGCAGGCAAAGATTTCGGGGTGCTTATCACCAGGCCTGCTAAGGTCACCCCCAACGTGGCCAGTGTGGTTCTGAGCTTTGACGCAAAGTCAGTCATTTCTCACAGACTGTGTAGGAGGTAGGCACCAGAGGTGAGCCAATCCAAGCCCTGGTCTTTATCACCAGGCTATCTTGTCCCACGGCCTCTGCCCCTGGGCAGGATGGATAGCTGGAGATGGCGGTCCTGAGCCTGAGTAAATGCACCCACAAGGGAGGTAACTCCAGATGTTAGATCTAGGGCCGTAAATGCTTCTTAAAATTGCCAGGCTCCTCTCAAATTGTGTGCACCTACTATACCCGTCTCAGCCCCTGCTTCTCTCAGCCCCTCGGTGAACGATCGGACCAGTGCTGCTCTGTGCTGAGTGGCTGCCATCAGATCCCACTGGCTGGGTCTCCGATGGCCCTGGCCTGCCTCTGTCCAGTGTTAGGGATCTTGCATCATTGGGGTGACAGGTGGCTGTGCCTGACTGGCCCTTACAGGAGAGGCGAAGGCAGGATGCAAAGAGAGCCCCAGCAGATGACTCAGGTCTGACCGGCCCCCTCCCTCCACAGTTGGTAGCTGCTGTCCACATCTGCTGATCCACGGCGGTAGCTCAGTAGTCCTGCCTTGCTGTGACTCAGACATTTTTTGTTTTTGTCCCATGGGTTCACATAGTGGAGGGCCAGTCTTTAATATGACAATGGGGGAGTTGGTGGGGCCTTTAAGAGGGAGGGCCCAGTGCTAGTGTGGGGGTCCTTGAGTCACTGAGCATTTTTGCTCTCAGAAAGAATTAAGGTACCTCTCATGTGATCTTGAGTTTTCAAAGAAAATTAAAAATTAAAAAATAAAATCATCATCACCACCACCACCACCACCACCACCACCACCATCCTGAGTTGTTGTAAAAAGGGCCAGCTGGCCCCACTCAGCCGTCTCCCTTCCTGGCTGGAGGTGTGATCTCTTGCCCTTCTATACCCTTGTCATTCTGAAGCCATCTGCTCAAAGCCTTCACTGAAGGACAAACTTGCAGGGCTATCAGACCTTGGAATTTCTGTCTCCAATGTATGCAAAAACCTCTTTCTTTATGTGATTAGCCTGCCTCATGCATTTTATTACAGTCTTAGAAAAAGCACACTTCGGTGACAGTCCTCCTCGGTCTTTCCTTCTTTCTAGCCTCTGAAATGTTGGGGTGCCCTCAAGGCTCAGCCCTGGCTTGTCATCCCCAACTATCCCTCTTCTTTTCCCAAATAAACTCATTCAATTCCTTATAGCTTTAAAATTCTACTTGTATTCTTTTCCATTGTTAATCAGCTCACTGTTGGCTAAAACACAAGTATAAAGTTCCACACAAATAAGTGACTTGGGAAAGTACCCTATGGAAGGCTATGATACCCAACTATTCTAGCCAGCCAGAGGCTCTCCTTGTCCCACTGCCCACCACTCCTCCCTCCTCTTCCCTGTGCATGTTTCTTTTGCAGTTTCTATCACCTGTGTACACTGCTAGACACGGTAGTCAGCCTTGCCTAACTCTTGAGAGTGTCTCTTGTGTCTTTTCGAATTCACTGTCCTCTCTCACCTCTCCTCTCTGTCATCTGCCCCAAGACGACCCGCCTCCATCTGGAGTCTGTTCACTTGATTCTTAGCCACTCCCCTGCCTCTGGATTCTGAGACATTAGGCTCAAGTTTGACAGCCAAGATTATGGTGGTGCCCTCTCATCAGGAAGCGCATGATGCCTTCCTTTTCTTTGTAAAGAAAAGTGGATTAGTATCAGCTGTTGGCGCTTTCTTGTCTAAAATATCGACTCAAATTCACAACTCATTTCAGATTTTACAAATCAGCTGAGGTCCACCACACAGGGGGTGCCCTCCAGCTATTATTTGGTTACCCAAGGCTATGGTTCAGATGGGAATGACAGGATAAATGCTTATTTCTTTACATCTACCCAGCTTTCAAGATAAATTGGTTCCTTGCCATCCTTAGAAGACAACTAATTAGTAAATTTTTAATATGCCATTATTAATGTGAAAGTATATAAACTCATTAAAATGAAAGTATATGAAACTCACATTTAAACATGGGTTTCAACTAATGGCATTTATACTCTTATTAAAGCCAAACTGTCACCTTCAGTTGACGGGGACTCTTGTTAAGTGGGTTCCTACATCCTTTTGACATGACCTGTCCTGGGGTCACCATCTTGTATATCTGTCACCAGGCTTGGGAGTTGGCCAGTTCTCACAGGATTCTGTTTTCTGCCATGGGAATGGTGTCATAACTGTAGTCAAGCATAAGAGATGGTCATTGCATTTAATCTATAGTTCCCAAGCCTCATCCAGTAGACCTAGCTGGAAGTACATATGTGTGTATGTGCATGTATATGTGTGAGTAGGTATATGTATGTATGTATGCATGTGTTTATGTATGTGTATATGATATATGTATATGTACATGTATGTATGTATACATGTATTTGTGTATATATTTGTGTGTATGTATGTGGGCATATGTGTATGTGTACATGTATGTGTATGTGTGTGCATGTGTGCATATCCACATGTATGCATGTAAGAAGGTATGTGTGTATGTATATGCACGCATGTGTGTTTGTATGTGTATGTATATGAGTTGTGTGCATACGTGTACATGTGTATATGTACATGTGTTCATGTGTGAGTGTATGTATATGTTTGTGTTATGTGTATGCATCATGTGTGTATACAGGCATGAATGTGTGTACATGTATGGGTATATATATATATATATGCATGTATGTATGAATGTGTGTGAGCATATGTGTGTGTGCATAAATGTGTATGTAAGTATGTATAAGTGCCTGTGTGTATGTATATGTATGTGTGCATGCATGTCTGTATGAGTGTATGTGAGTATACATGTATGTGTATGTGCATGTATATGGGTATATGTTTGTGTATGTGAGTGTGTATGTATGTGGATGTATGTATATTCTGAATATGTGTATGTGTGTATATATATGAGTTGTGTATGTGTGCATGTATATGTTTGTATGTATATGTGTATGCATGTATATGTTGTGTGTATGTGTTTATGAGTGTGTATGTGCTTGTGCATGTGTGCATGTGTTTGTATCGATGTGTAGTGTGTTTAAAATGCAGCCCCACAGCATCACCTCTTCAGTCTTACTCAGCGCTCTCTCTTGTGAACTGAGAACACAGGTTTTCAAGGACACAAAAATGACAGCACCACAATGACATTTCCTCGCATCATCTCACATTACACACACAGCAGTCTTGGAATAACAAAACAATGCTAGCATCAATACAAGAAAATTATGACTGTAAAAACATTTAAAATGCTTTTCACACAACACTCCATCCCCAGCACTCCAGGGCTACCCCTCCTCTCCATCCCCAGACCATCCTGCCCAAAACAGAACAAGATGCAGCCCTCCCAACCTGTCCTGCCTGACTGTCCTGCCTGACATTGGTCCCCATGTCACCAGGTGTTTGGTGCTGACCCTCAGTGTCTGTGCCTCAGACATCTCACTTGCTGTCTGAAATGCAGTTTCCTAGAGAAGAACTCATGGGAGCAGTGGCGTGTCCACTCTTTCATGCCACGTTAATAATAGTTTGTGCTCTTTATGCTTGAAGGTCAATCTTGCTAAACACAAAGCCCTTGGCTCGTGTGCATTCATATATACATGTGTGTGTGTGTGTGTGTGTGTGTGTACATGTATGGGTATATATATATATGTATATATATATATGTATGTATGTATATATATATATGCATGTATGCATGAATGTGTGTGAGCATATGTGTGTGCATAAATGTGTATGTAAGTATGTATATGTGCCTGTGTGTATGTATATGTATGTGTATCCTTCAATATGTTATTCCATTCTCTTCTGTCACAACACACGGCTGCAGAAGAGTCTCAGGACTGTTTGCCTTCTCACATAAGTTGCCTGTTCTCTGTTTAGCTGTTGCCCAGTGGGCTTCTCTTCCTGTTTCTTGAGACCTGATGATTTGTATAGAGTGGATTTTGGTCCTTCTAGGTCAATACTTTCAAGCACGCCGTTTGCATTTTCAATATACTGCTTTAAACCATTTTTGTTGTTGTTGTTGTTGTTTGGTTTTGGTTTGGTTTTAAAACTAGATCCCATGTATCCCAGGCTGACTTGGAACGTCCTGTATAGCCAAGGCTAGCCTTGAATTGACCCTCTCACCGTCACCTCCCCAATGTGGATTACACATTGTACCCGGGTGGGGTACACCTCCACGCCCGGTTTCCAGCAGTGCTCTGGAGGGAACCCAGGGTTTCATGCATGCGAGGCAGACACCACCAAATGAACCTGCACGTGTGTGATCACGTGAGGTGATCGTGTGAGGTCTTTTGAACTGTGGTGGGGTGGTTACTGTTGCCCTCTCCGGGGGCCCTGCTGCCATTTTCTCCCTCTACATTTTCTCCTCGTGGATTCCCTTTGATTCTAAAATTCTCAGAAGTATTTACAGTGGTTACTGTCTCTTCTGTTCCTTGCATTTTAGTTTTCATTCACAAGATCCCGTCCATCTTCCACTTTTCATTTGTCTTGCGCATTGTCAGTGGTTTCTACAGCTTTTCTCCTGATTTACATTGATCCCTAGGGTCTACGGTTTGTGTCCTCTTTTAAATACTTCTGAGCATGTTCCAGTGATGTATTTCCAACCCCCCCAAAAGGCTGCATGACTTCAGATATGTAAAATAGGTGCGCAAATCAAACATTATTGACAATAAATCATAAAGAAATTTATCTTAAAATAATTCTTCCTTGCACGTATAATTTACCACTTAATTAAAGACAGAGAAAATTTGCATACCAGTGAGATGGCTCCGGTTGTTTACTTTTACGGAAAGCATTAAGTCTTGGCTGAATATTCGATACTGCAGATGTAGACCTTTTCCAGAGATGATCAATATTTTGATTTTATAATCATCAATGCTGAGAACAGCATTTTGTATAAATACTACTTAGTACAAAATGGCAGAGGTACACTTGGGGCCATTTCAGAAATGGTTGGAGAGTCTGTCCCTATCTCAAGCCAACATTTATTTAGTGATGTTTCAGAAAACCTAAGGAGCAGCTCAAACAGCATTTTAAAAAAATCAAGCATTGAGCCTGTTTGTTTTCTAATGAGAGACAGGAAGGGGATGGATGTAGATGGCAGGGGAGGTGGGGAAGGACCGGGAGGAGTGGAGGGGAGGGAAATAATAACCAGGATGGATTATAAGAGGGAGGATCTATTTTCAATAAAAGAAAAATGTTAAGTAGAATAAAAGGAAGAAAAAAATAAAATCCAACGTTCTACCATAATCCAATCCAAAGATGTATACATCCCTCGGAGTGATAGTGGGTAAATATCAAAAGAGTTGATTCTATAATTACACCACTGTGTTTCTGCAAGAGCAAAAACCTTAAAAAAATCACTTCTATGTATGTTTGGTCACTAAGCATTGCAAAACCTTATTTTGTGGGAAAAGAGCCTGCCAAGTAAGTGTGAGAACTGGAGCTGAGCTCCTAGCCCCCCAATAAATGCCAGGTGAATGAAGGGGCCAGCCTGCAGTCCCAGCCTATGGGAGGCGGGGCAGGGGGTCCCTGCAGCAAGCTGACTAACTGAAACAGTGAGCTCTGGGTTCAGATGAGAGACTCTCTCAATGAGTAAGGGGGAAAGCCATGGAGGGAGACATACAATGTCAGCCTGGCAACCACTGACCATGCATCCAAATGTGTGCACGCACAACTGCACCCACAGGTGAGCTCAAGTGCGTACACACACACACACACACACACACACACACACACACACACACACATGCCCCGACCCCGTAAAAGTGGACTTATTACTCTGGACACATTTTCAAGACTTCCACATTCAATTAGCCTGTATTGGTCAAATCCCATTTAAGAAGCTTGGTTCCTACTGTTTGTGAATTTGTATAAATGATAACAAAGATCCTCTTAAAACGTTTATATTCTTACAGTAAAAGGTGAAACCGATATTTATATAATAAAAGAGGAAATATGAAGTATGTTTTTGAAAAAAAAAGCACAAAATCAAAAAAAAAAAAAAAGCTTTGTTCCAGGGTGCTGCTACAGTTTGCACGTTTTTTCCTCATCTTTGTTATGTGTGATGCATGTGTATGTGGCATATGCACATATGTGTGTGACAATATTCAGTTCTTTGCATGTGCAGAGCCCAGAGGATGATGTCAGGGATCCTGTTAACCTTATTCTCTTGATACCCTCATAGTATCAGATGGACCGGCTGGCCTGAGAGCCTCAGCAAGGCCGTACCCTCCACAGCAGTGCAGTGACAGGCATTTGTATGGCCACTCCTGGCTTTTTATGTGGGTGCTCAGGTCCTCACCAGGCCATCTCCCCAGTCCATAGTTTGGGTCTTAAGTGTTGCCCAAAGGCTGGTCACCAACCCCAGAACTATTAGAAGGTACTATAGCTGTTACATGGAACATAGTGGAGGGACGTTGAACTCTTGGAGTGGGCCTCTGAAGTGGGTACTAAGACCTAGGCCCTCTTCTCTCTCTTCTTTCTTCCTGGCCACAGTGAAAGAAGCACCTTTCCTCTAAGGAGACTGCCAGCTGTGACACTCTGTCTCACCACAAGTCCAAAACAATGAAATCACCCCACAGTGAGATGAGACCTATGAAACTGAGCCAAAATAAACCTTCCCTCCACTGGAGATGGTTGCCTCAGGCATTTCGTCATAGCAATGGACTCTAACACACAGTCCGTTGCCACACACAACCCCACGTTCCCCCGCCCCCTGGGTGTGGGAGGTACATAGCTTTCTGGTGTGCTTTTATTGTCTCCAAGGATATTCTTCTTCTCTGTTCGCTTTCTCTTTTTTACAGTATATTTTTTTTATAGAATTTGTATTCAGTCATTTCATTTTATATAAAATAAGTTGGGTTTTTTTTTCCATTTTGGTTTTGCGTGAGACAAAGTCCCATGCATTTGCAGCTGGCTTTCTGCCTCTACCTCCTAGGTGCTGGGATTATAGGCATGTACCACCATACCCAGGTTAAAGTATTTACTAGGCTGTAAGACAAAGGCTTTACTCAGACAGCTGTTTTAACTCCACAGAGCTGGGGCGTTAAAACAAAGCAACAACAAAAACAAGCAAAACCAGGTCACTTGCTTTCTAAGGTTGCCTAGCTTCCATTTCTTCCATTGGCTCTCTCCCCTTCTCCCCGTCCTTTTTTTCTGAGACAAGGTTTCTCTATGTAGCACTGGCTGTCCTGGAACTCACTCAGTATGTAGACCAGGCTGGCCTCGAACTCAGAGACCTGCCTGCCTCCCGAGTGCTGGCATTAATGGTATGTACCACCCCTGACCAGTAAGGCTCTGTCTTTCTTATCCAACCTGTTTAATCTTATTCTGTTCCTTGCAGCATCTCCTCAATGGACCCTGGGAGAAAGCAATGGGGGCCACTCTTGACCAGATGCAGAGCCTGGACTCTCTTGGGTCTACAGGCCATCTGGTGACTCTGCACTCACCAGTGCCTGCTGTAAACATGCATCTTCCCTTGCAGCTGCCCGGCTTACACTTGTCAGCCAAGAACTGTTGAGGCCCCAGTCCTGGGTCCATTTTCTCTCTGCTTCTCTATGCATGGACACCAAAACCAGACAGGTCTCAGAAGTCCCTTCCTCCCTCCCTCTTTTCATACCTTCCTCTCTCCCTCCTTCCTTCCCTCCCTTCCCTCCTTCTATCCCTTCCTCCCTCGATGTATGTTGGAGCACAGGAGAAGACCCTGCAGCTTAGTTTTGGGGTAAATATTACCGTGGACTTTCATTTTGCTTTTATTTTATGGTTCTGGGTATCAAGTCTGCGTCTTTGCCCATGCCAGGCACTGTGTATTGGCTTCTGTTATCTTTTTGTTCCTCTTTAGGTAGACTTTTGGAAGACATAAAGTACACTGTCGCCATGACCACTATCTTATGAGCCCTGCCCTGCTGACGCTTGCAAGCCTCTGTTCTGAGGCTGCACCGCTCGCCTGCCCTTGGAGACCCAACTACAAACTGCTATCTTCCCATGGATGTCCAGTTGGCATCTCAACCCGAACCTGGGAAACAAAACCCCACTTGCATCGTCTCCCTTAATCTCCTCAACACACATTCCCGGTTCCTCAGGCCAAGCCTCTCCCACATCCTCCCAAACCAGTCCTGTTCAGAGTCACCAGGCAGTGCACACCCTCCACAGGGCTGACAACTCCCTCGCGCTCCATTTCTCTGATGATTTCAGGATAAACTGCCTGACTGGTCTCTTGCATTCTGCTTCAGATCAGTTCAGCCAGACTGTTCCTGCAGCGTCCCCACGCTCTTCATGTCCCAAAGCCTCTCACCACAATGTTCTAACCCCTAACCACGGCCAAAAGCCCCTGTAGGATTTGCGCCACACTCTCCCCTCTGACTCAGTCTCCCTCCACCCTCCTGCCTTCAGTATGTCACCAACATCAAATCTTCTCTCTTTTTGTCCCTACAGCTGCCCCGTAGTCCCGTCTATCAAAAGGGTATTTGTCTATGTGGTAGGAATGTTTTTCTCCCAGGTCCTTGCAACTCTGCCTCCGTCTCACCATAGTGTCAGATTTGGAGACGGTTGCCAGGATATCCCAAAGATACCTGTTACCTAGTTCGTCTTTACCTTAGAACTCATCCAAACCTGGGAAATTACCTGTAAATGCTCTGCAGTTTATCTCACTCTTACAACCCCCAGCATGAGCGCCCACACTGGAACTCTCCTTGCAGAAAACTAGAGGTAGCTGCTGGTACATAAAGGTGTTTGACGGAGATCCCTCAGCTAACACCTCCAGGAGCCTCTGGATGTGACCAAGGGAGTCCGGCTCTGCACCACAGTAAGCTCAGAAGCAAGGACATTACCCTGAAAACACCATCTGTCCACCTCAACGCTTCGCTCGGGAAGGATGTGAACCCAGTCCAAGCCACTCAGTGTGTCGGCCACCTAACTCACGAGCAGAGCAGTGGCCCTCAGCTTGCCTTTTCCTGGATGCACAGTCCGTGATGTTTCCTTTTTATTTGAGAATGCAATTTATATATAACTGCATACCTAATCATTTCTGAAAACCCTAACATAATTCCCTAACTATAATAAAAAGGAGTAATAAAAAAGGCGGAAATATATAACAAAATAATAAGCATTTCATTATGCAAACGCTTTTGGAAGGCCAAACTGGAAGACAATGGAACAGGCAGAAGCTTGCACCTACCCGTGGGATTCCCCGTGAGCACAGCCATGGAGGACCCAGGCTAAAGCAGCTTGCGTTGGTAACTTCAACACCACAAACCAAGTCAGCGAGGAAGATGAATACTGATGTGAGCCCTCCCCAAGTGGTAGGCAACAGTTGATAAAACTTGGAGCAAAGCAAAATCATGGTCCTTTTAAGTTAGCAGTTGCATTAATGGAGAATTCAATACATGCAAGGGCTTGAGAAAAGTACTCTGGGGGCTGGAGAGATGCTCAGTGATTAGGAACACTAGCTGCTCTCCAGAGGACCTGATCCACCCAGCACCCACATGGCAGCTATAACCATTCCTCAGAATCTGACCCCCTCTCCTGGCCTCTGCAGGCCCTGCATGCATATACTACACAGATATAGTAAAGGCAAAGCATCTGTACAAATAAAAACCTTTAATGAAAAATTATTATTTTAGAAAGTGCTATGTGAGTTGGAGAGATGACTCAGCAGTTAAGAGCACTGACTGTTCTTCCAGAGGTCCCAAGTTCAATTATTAGCAACCACATGGTGGCTCACAACCAATGATCGGGATCCAATGCCCTCTTCTGGTGTGCAGGCATACATGCAGGCAGAACATCGTGCACATAATAAACAAACAAATCTCTCTTTAAAAAGTACTGTGTATTAATAGAGTTCTTTCTAGGTTTACATACCTATAAACATCATTGTCTTGGGGGATTATCTGGCAGGACACTTAAAGCCTTGCAGAAAGTTGAAAATGTCTGATCCTTGAATAGTACCAAGGACCTCAGGCCTGCCCCCTTCACATGCCAAAAGCATGCTCCTTCTAAGAACTAAAAAACCAAAAGTTGATCTAATGAATTTGCAAAATGCCCTCTCCATATGTATTATTGTGAGATATCACACTTATTAACCATCACCAACCACTACAAACAGCCCAACAGCCCCTCGCTTGGTGAGTGGTCATATGCACCGAGGCCCATTTAACACCGTGGAATATTACTCAGTAGTGAAAAGGAGCAAACCTCATAAAAGCGACAGCAACATTCTCAATGCACCATGATGAGCGAAAGGAGGCAGATACAAAACCCTGCATGCTGTATAGTTCTGCCTCCAAGATACATTAGAAAAGTGGTCAGCATAGCAGACAGTCTAGTCACCCTGTAGGGGTGAAGTGTCTGCTTTGTACTCCAGACCTTCAGAGGCCAGAAATGAGCCCAGATTCCAGGAAGTCCCCACCGGCACCTCTGAGAAAAGTCAAAGGCCCTGAAGCTGGTATCGTGCCCTGAAGTCTTACTCACTGGAAGACCACTCAGGTGCCCAAACCTCAGCACCCATGTCTTCCTCTCCCGCCTGTCACTACAGCCTTGACAATGGCGCCCCTCTGCATCCACCATTGCTCTCCTATAAAGCCCTGCTTACTGATGAAGGGCAGCTAGTGTCTGAGGAAAAGCCTGTTCATTCCTGCCTCCTTTAAACCAAGTTATGGAAAACATAATTGCTGAGGAAATCTCATTTGGGTTCAATCATGTGCCATGGACCCCAGAGCAGGCAGGCCCTTCCCCTTCCTTATGGAAGGAATGCACACCATCGATCCCATTGTCGTCATGGGCCGCAGCCCCACCCAGTGTTATTGGCATTGTGAAAACAAGTCATACCCAAAGTCTCATTTCTGCCGTGGTGTCCCTGGTGCTAAGATCCACATCTTTGACTTGGGACGGAAGAAAGCAAAAGTATATGAATTCCCACTTTGTGGCCACATGGTGTCAGATAAATATGAACAACTCTCTTCTGAAGCACTGGAGGCTGCCTGTATCTGTGCCAACAAATACTTGGTAAAGAGTTGTGGCAAGGATAGATTTCATATCCGGGTGAGGCTCCGCCCTGTCCATGTCATCCGTATCCACAAGATGTTGTCCTGTGCTGGGTTGACAGGCTCCAGACAGGTATGCTCGGTGCCTTAGGGAAGCCCCAGGGCACAGTGGCCAGGGTTCACATTGGCCAGGTCATCACGTCCATCCACACCAAGCTGCAGAATAAGGAACATGTGATTGAGCCTCTGCACAGAGCCAAGTTCAAGTTCCCTGGCCGCCAGAAGATCCACATCTCAAAGAAGTGGGGCTTCACCAAGTTTAATGCAGATGAATCTGAAGACATGGTTGCCGAGAAGTGGCTCATTCCTGATGGCTGTGGTGTCAGATATATCCCCAGTCATGGTCCTCTGGACAAGTGGAGAGCCCTGAATTCCCGAAGGCTTCCACAGCGCGCTCCTGTACCCTATCAAATCATGTTTAGTAATAAATCTCACATCAAATCTGAAAAAAAACACAAGGAATGCACACGGGCTTGCCACAGGGTCCTTGAGCCCAAGAGACACCAATGTGCATGCAGCTGAAGGACCCTCACATCTGGGGAAGGCCTGCTGGTGTCAGCTAGAGGGAAAGGCCAGCTCCCGGGGCCCTGTTCAGAGCAGGCTGATCAAGAGGAAATCTCCCTCATCTTCATTTGGTCACCACAAAATGCTGTCACTTGCATCAGGGTCAAGGTAGTAGGTTTGAAAGAGGAAACCAACCATGTCTGGAAATATAAGGAATCTTCAACTTGAGCTAAAATGCTTGGCAGGGGTGAGCAACCTACACTCTCTGCTTCGCTGTGCTCAACACTGAAGGGGTGGGATAATACAACTGCTAGTCTGGGAGCCATTTGTTTGGTTTGGTTTTTGCTGTGTGATCTACCTGTAGTTGCTGAGCCTCTCTGAACTTCAGTTTCTTAACTGGCAAAGTAACTCTTGAGCTCCTAAGATATGGTGACTCTTAAGTCATTTGAAATACATTAATTATTAAGAGCACCTGACACATAGTTCTCCATGTCCCTTTCCATAACTGCTCTGTCCGCCATGTTTTCCTGTTCTATATTTTGATGCTTTGGTATCTTGGAGCCCCCACTGACCCTGGAGAGACCATCCCTCCCCAGCTTTGCCCTTTCCCTAAAAGCAGCAAGCGACTGACCATCAGAGGTGCTTTTCAAATCCAAATGAACTATCCAGATTCCATCCACCCAACTTCCTTTATGGAGTACTTACTCTTGGGAGCCACTAGCCATTGAACCACTCACCCCAACGTCACAGAACCCACTGAAGTCATCTAAACAGCCAAGCTGAGCCTGCACTTCCCTACGACATCTACCACCAAGGCTCCTCCACACCTCACATGGCTCCTGCCCCCATCCCAGGGTATGCTGAGTGGCCCATGGCATGGCGTGTCCCCTGCTCATACAGATTGTGAGTGCCCAGTTCTTGGCAATGGCAGCTGACCCTGCTATCTTGGCTTTGCTGCACCTGAATTTGCTCTGAATGTACTGTTTTAAACAGATGCCTTGCCCTAGTTTGGTTCTCCTGAAAGTGCCCGATTGAAGGGCACTGGTGCTATCCTAGCTACCAACCAGATGGCCTCATTCACAGATATTTGCTTTCCTGGCCTTACTACACTATTTGACTTTGATGACTGGCCACCTGATCCCCAAAGGACGTGTTCCACAAGGCCCTGGCCAGTGCCACCTTCCACCTCTGCTGGCCCTAATGGCCTAAGCCTCCCTTAGAGACTCTGCCCAGATGCATGCCTCTCCCCTAGAGTGCAGACCCCTGACCCTGCCCTAGCTGCTGGGTAACTATTAGCCTAAAGAGTGAATGGCCGCCATGTTGAGTGAAAAAAACTCGCCCATTACTTCTATCCTGGATTCATCTTTGACTGTTCAGACCCCCTCCTCTGTCCTTTTTCTCTTTATGGCCCCTTCCTCCAGCACTGCTCGTCTCCTAACCTTACCATAACATGAGAACACAAAGCAATGGCCTGGTGTGTGTGTGTGTGTGTGTGTGTGTGTGTGTGTGTGTGTGATAGGGAGGCAATGTTCACATGCGTACAGAGGCAAGAGACACTTGGTGTCCTCCTCAATCACTCCTTAAAAGTTTACCTTTCTTTTGTCTAAGTATATATGCAGGTATTTGGATGCCTGTATAGGGTGTGTGCCTGTAAATGTAGGTTACCAAGGAAGCCAGAAGAAGGCATCAGGTTCTTATGATAATTTGAGCTTCTTTATGTGGGTTCTAGGAAACTAACTCGGGGCCTCTGCAAAAGTCATATATTCTCTTAGCCTCTGAGCTATCTCTTTGGCCCTGCCCTGGACTTGGAGTTCAGTAATTCAGCAATACAAGCTGGCCTGCTAAGCCCCCAGGACTCCCCCTGCCTCTGTATTTCTTTAATCCCAATCTCTCTTCCAACCTACACTGCACTCAGACTCCCTCAAACGCAGCTAAACCCTCAGGCACCTCTCTTCTTGACCCTCCCCACCCAACCATCTTAGAATAAAACCCAGGGGTGTCAATTCTGGTCTCAGCACCTCTCCTCCCCACTCGGACTCTTCTCCCAAAGACCACGGCCAGAACCCAGCAGTTCCCCACTTGAAAGCCATTCAACCAAGGCAGGACACATTCCCCATCCTCAGCTGCTGCCTCTGCAATGCCCAGGACTGGGAAGGACTGGATTGCCCCAGAGCACTCCTTCCTAGTTCCAAGATGCCATATTGTGGGACAGTCAATCTTAGACCTGCAATGTGCAGGAGAATCTGCAGCAGCCAGTTCACGGTCAAAGTCACGTCCCAGGATGTCTGGAGAAAATGGTCTACAGTAAACCAGAGTCAAACACAGAATGCAATGTTGATCGATTTCATGACCAATTCTGCCTCAGAAGACCTTAATGTGCTGTGACTGTGACCAGAAATAGTTACACTGCTCATGTCAATGAGCCTTGGCTTCTCACTCTAACCCTCCCTCCCTTCTCTCTGCCTCTCTCACCTCTGCTGTTCATGTGCAAGTGTGTGCTTGCATGTGTATGCTTGCATGTGTGTGTGCATGTGCATGTGCATGTGCATGTATGTGCACTATACAACCTGAACTTTTATCAGCCAATTCCCAGCTTCCTCTCTCAATTCTTACTCTGCACATCTGTAAAAACCTACAACAATAATTCCTCAGGATCTGAAGAGGATCCACCCATGACCCCCATGGATTCTTAAAACTGCAGCAGGTCTACTCATGCTGTGTTATTTTGTACAGAAAGACATACAATAAAGTTTTGTGTGTAAACTAGGCACAGGAATAGATGAGCAATAGCCAATAGGACAATTGCAATAATATTCTGCAATAAAGATGGGTGAGTGTTCGTGTCACCCTGCTCTCTGTCCTGCACCCAGCCCAGTACCTGAGACAGCAGAAAGGAAAGTCACAGACACAGAGAACCCCTTCTGTCTCCTTTCCAGCTGATCTTTGGGAAGTGGGTTTCTGACATCATTGCCTCAGCTTCCCAGCCCCTTTCTGCCACGGGGATATCAGCATCTCATGAAGAAAAAAAAAAAAAAAAAAAAAAAAAAAAGCTCAGGAGTGGAAGTGCCCTAATAAATATCTGTAGGCAAAATGAATAATTTCCCAAAGACTGAGGGAATAGCTCAGTCAGTAAGGTGTCTGCCTTGCAAACCTGAGGTCCTGAGTTCAATTCCTGGAACACATATAAGATAAGCTGGGTATGGTAGTGTCTGCTTGTAATCTTAGCAGAGGGAGGTGGAGACAAGATGTCCAGGTCTCCCTGGCAGGCCAGCAAGCCTAGCACACTGTAGGAATTCCAGGCTAACAAGAGACTTACACACACACACACACACACACACACACACACACACACACACAAAGTAGACAGCTTTCTAAGGTACAATAGCCAAGGGTGACCTCTGACCTCCACGACATGCACACATGAGTGTGACTGCACTCATACATGTGATGATTTGTCTGTATTAGCCCAGCCGTTGCCTAATTTCCTATTTTGTAAATTCTGGTTTTAAAATTAGGTGGGAGGAAAGCTGATCTAATTCCTTTTGTTTCAGATGAAATACCTTTTAAGGGGAAAAAGAAAGACACTTTTTTTGGTATGGGAAGGAATGTGTACAAGCAATTCTGGCTCCTGCCGCCTGAAGGGAGAGGGAAGGGAAGGAGGGCGTGGTAGCACCTTCAGGAGATGGGGCTCACTAGGTAGGGCATTGCAGCATGTTTTCATAGCAACTGGGAGGAAGGGAGAATCCCCCATCTGAATTTACCTGAAACGACAGCATTTAAGACCCCTGAGGGAGGGCAGGCAGCCCAAAGTCATACAGACAGAGAATGTCCGAGCTGGGATTTCAACTCAGATCTGTCATATTTAAACCTTCAGCATCTATCAGAGCCTATGGAAGAGAGCCATCTGGTCAACCCGCTATTCACACATTCCCCTTCACTCTATCTAGAACAGACAGATGAGAGGGAATATGGCTTCCTGTGTGCCTATTGGCATGTCCTAGCTGCTCTGTTATTTTAAAAGCCTACTCTTAAATACTCATCCAATCATGCATCAAATGCTATTCAATTATCAAAGTGGTCTATAGAAGACTGCGAGAGCTCTCATTTTAAAATTCTCATGTATTTAAATTTTTCAGTATTCATTTTACTCCCCTTTAAAATTAACTCTTTTATGCAACTTCTCAATGTAAAGAGTCAGCGTGTATCCAAAAAAAAAACCAAAACAACCTCTCCAACCTTTCGTTTCACTTCTCTGAGATCTGGAAGACACCATCTTTCTTACTAAATTAATTGTGTGGTCTGCAGCTGGGCTGTTCAAACCCTAGCTTGGCCAAGAATGAAATGGTTCAAATGACTAAGTTAGATGCCAGGCAGAATGAAGGAGAGAGAAAGAGTCAAGCAGACTTCCGGAAGGCCCTACCAGGGATGTGAAAGCAGGAGCTGGGCTGGGCTGTAGTCCATGAGATAGGGCAGAGTGGACAGTGACCAGGCTCACCCCAGTCTGGGGCAATCTTCTGTCCACACGAGGTAAGGTGGACACTAGATTCTAAGGTCTCCCTGGATTCAGACAGTACTCAATATGTGTAAGGTCCTCCCTGTTTACATCTATCTCAGAGACAGGTCACATCACACTTGGTAGATTCACTCACAACCAGGGGTAGATCATCCCAGGATAGACCACACAGAAGCCAGGGAGAAAGTCAAGAAGTCTGCATCCAGAGTCTCAGAGCTCTTCTTCAATGCCAGCTGAAATCTATCTGGCTACTCAGAGAAAATGGAAACTGCCTGGCATCTTCCACTGACTGTAGATGCTGAAGTCATTACAGCTGACCACAGCACTCCCAAGTCTACCAGAAATGAAGGGGGGGGTCTGCTTCTTGGACACTGGCTGGGTAGAAATGGGAGGAGAGGGGGGGGCTGAAGTGGCTAGGAAGTTACTTACAGATGTGCGGGGCTTAGGGAATAAATGCACATCTGGACTGAACTGACTTCCAGAGGAATCCAGTAACAGTCATACTTCTTGCCATCTTGATGCTCCAGGGTTGAGCTGTGCCTTTGTGTGAGGAAGGAAGGAGGGGAGGAGGAAGAGAAGGAAGCCGTAAGTGATTGCCTTCCTGGTATCCAAGGCAGTAAAGGGATGACTTATGATCTTCCTGCTTGGAGTCAGGTGTTGTGTGTAGACAGACATGGGGAAAAGAAGCCTCGCTGCTTTAATTCTGTTCCACATTTCCCAAAGCCCCTTTGCTGCAGTCCCTGCAGAGGTAGGATGACAAGCTAGGGAGAACACTGGGCGGTGCCCCCTGCGAGTCTCGGCCAGGCAGTGCAGAGCCTACACCACCCCAGCAGCTTGGCTATGGAACAGCAAGTCACTAAGCCAAGTGCTAGCACAGCAGGTCACAGGGCCTGGGCTGTCCTGATTAGCACCAGAGAGGTGGGGGGGGGATAAGAAACAGAGAGATAGACAGTCAGAGAGACAAGGACAGAGACAGAGACAGACAGAGAGATAGACAGAGACAGAGACAAAAATAAAGACAATGACAGAGACACCGAGACAGACAGAGACACAGAGACACAGACACAGAGACACAAAGAGAGACAAAGACAGGGGCAGTTTTCTCCCTCTGACTCACTCTCACACCATTTCATTTAATCTCTGTACATCATCTGGTAAGGTAGAAAGCAAGAAGACCTTTATTTTCTTCACCTACGCAAAGAAACAGAGATCAAATGGCCTGCAACGGCCACATCACAAACCAGCCTCAAGCCCAGGTGTGTCTGGCTTTTTAAGCTCTGGGGTTCCGATTTTCTGAGTCTATATTCTTTTTCTAAACTATTAGGAAGTACCAGGCAGGCAGAGTAGGAAAGACGCAGGCCTCCCTTTCTGTATCAGCCTCAGCCGTCTGCATCAGCAAGGGCTGTGGTCCAGCTGTTCCTGACAGCTGCATTACCTACCACCCAACTGTTTATGGACGGACGCTTCTTCCTTCCACCTCTCACTCTACACCTGCTGGGTGGTCTCTAGCTAAAGGAACCCGACCTGCAGTGATGAGCAGAGGGTAGCTGGATCCCATTTCAAGATCATTTGGTCAGTGGGAGAAATCTTCCAGCAGACCTCCAGCTGCCTGTCAGTGAGAAGTGCCTGCCTCAGCAGTCTTGCCCCTCCCGGGAGGGAAGGGATCCCTGCAGCAAATATTTAGAGGATTTGCCTCCTAATCTCAGCCCATGCCCTCTCCAATGCTCTAAGCTAAAATCTCATGCCAGGGCTTTGCAAACAGGCTTTCCAGCATGATCCAGATCCTCAAAATGAAGTTCAGAGAACCATCCTGCTCAAAAGTAGCTTTTCTATCGAGCTCTGTTTGGAGTGCTGCTATAAGGTTGGCTGATGGTCTGGAAATTTCTGGAAGTTCTTCTCCTTTCTCTGAAAGGGTGCTGTGCAGAACAGATGAATGGCAGCTGGGGGTGGGGTGGGGGCTGAGGGTCTGAGTTTACTACATGCCGTTTCCTCAGCCGGACTGTCTGCTCTCTGAAATGGGGACCACGTCATAGTCATCCTTGCATCTCTGCTGTTGAGGATCAGACACAGCACAAAGAAGTCACTCGGTTCACAGAGAGTAAACGAAAAAACTTCATCATGTCGAATCCAAATTTGGGCATCTGCAAATCAGCTTCCACTTCTCAAGCCACTTAGATGTGGTCACTTCCATTTCAAAAACCTCAGCCAGTCAGGTGGGCTTGGCAGACACCTGTAATCTCAGCACTCAGGTGGTTGAGGGTCAAGAGTTCAAGGCCATCCTGGGCTGTATAAAGAAACCTTAGCTCATCATCATCATCATCATCAACAACAACAACAGAAAAGCAAAACAAACCCCCCCCCAAAAAATAAAAAAACATTAACCTGCTCCCTGTCTAGCCTACAGAACAGTCTGGACCCCTTCCTTCCCTCTCTCGGCATTTTGAGCCACCTACCCTAGACTCCAGCCTCCTGCCATGCAGGCTCCTAACACCATGCAGCTTCTTACACACCCGATTCTTAATGACACCTAAGCACCTTCTCTGCCTAGGACGCTCCTTCCTTTGTGCCTATGCTTGGGGGCCAGGCCATCCTGGAACCCTGGAGCTGAGTGTGTTGTGCAGAGAAGACCTAGGGAAACAATGTTTCCATCGACAAACTGAGTTCAAGTTGGAACCCAGAAGACTCTATACCCAGTTTTCTATTCTCTCCACCCAGCTCTGTCTAAAAACAGGACCTCTGGCCCACAGTTCACGGGCCACATACGGGAGATGGGGAGTTGCCTGTGCACCCTGCATTAAAGCCATCAGCAAGTGACCTTTCCCTCCCTGGGCCACTGGGACTTGAAAATCCCTGAGCCCTTTGCAAATGTCATTCTCCCTACCTGATCAGAAAGGCACTGATGGGGAAAATGATGTCTAGGAAAGAGAAGCCCAGCAAGGAGGAAAGGGGGGAGGGGATGGGGAGCTGGAATTGGGGGTGGGGTGGGAAGGACTCAACCTAAACCAATATGTCTTCATCTGAGCTCACCAAGCAGCCTGGGAGGGGCTCCTAGCTTCTTCTGAGAGGCTCACAATGCTCTCAATGTAGTCTGTGACCTATCCAAAAGGCTTCCTTCTCTTGGACCAGTTATGAGTTCTGTTTTTTTGTCTGGGCTCCCAGCTTGGAGCCTCCTGAGGTCTGCTCCAGGCTTTATTGTTCCCCCTCCCATGTTCCTAGCTTCAATCTCTGCTCCATCTTTGACTCTTGGCTCCTGGCACTGGTCAGCAGTTGTGGCCCAGGGGTAGTGAGAGAGGAAAAATTCAGGTTTCTAGTCTGCACCTGTCTTCTAAGTTCCAGATTCACTCATCAGAGCAGCCCTCTTGCATGGACCACTCCGGTAAAGCCAGAAGCCCCTAGGAATCAACAGGAACAGCTGCAACACTAACCCTCTCACCTACTCTCCCACTCCAGCCCCTCCTCACACTCTGCACCCACTCGGAGGGCCCTCGACAGAACAAATTTAGGGTCAGGGTCCTCCCTGCTTCTACCTGGAATAGAGTGTGCTAGCCCTTCCTAATAGGACTGTTAAGGTCCTTCATGGTCTTCCCACTTCCCTACCTCGATAAACTCACCTCCTCCCAACATCGTTATTTCTCCCTTACCCTCTCTCACCACAGCACCTAACATGCCCCCTTCATCCACATTGATACCTTTTCTATAAACGTCAGGTCTCTTATTTGAGTCAAATCTCCTCTAGGAAGCCTTTGCTCCCAGGCTGAGTCATTGACCCTCCCTAAGTGACCCCGCCATCCTCTATATTTGCCCTGTTAATACAAACATCACCCTTTTATGGGGATGGGGTTTAAGACAAGGTTTCTCTATGTAGCCCTGGCTACCCTAGAACTCTTTCTATAGAACAGGATGGCCTCAAACTCACAAAGATCTGCCTGCCTCTGCCTCCCAAGTACTGGGACTAAAGGCGCGCACCACCACAGCCGAGCCATCCCCCTTTTTAATTGGTGTTTTATCTTGCGTGTCCCTGCCCCGGCCAGAGACTGGGTCATTGTGTCCATGACTGTGACCACAGCACCTGACTGAATGCCAGACACACAGTAGGTGTGCAGTGAATAACTGATAGAAATTAATCAGAGGAGAGGCTGGAGAGATGACTCAGTGGGTAAAGTGACCTTGTAGGCAGGAAGACTAGGTCCACCCCAGAACCCGAGCCAAGCATGGGGGTACGCACTTGTACTCCCTGTGGCCAGCCAGCATAGCCTACTTGGGGAGCTCCAGGCTGTGGCAAAAAGCAAAGGAGATGGCTCCTGAGGAATGACACCAAAAGTTGACCTCTCACCTCCAAACTCACAGCCTCTCAGGAGCACAACAAAGGAAATGTATTCTTTGATAAGTGAGAAAAAAACAACCCGGAGACTAGGGGCGCTAGAGAGCAAAGGAAGGAAAGCAGGACACAGCCCTGAGTATCTTTACTCAAAGCATTTGGGAGGCAGAGGCAGTCTGATCAGCACAGAGTTACAGGACAGCCAAGGCAACACAGGGAGAGCAAATAAAGAGAGGGTAGGAGGTAGGAGGTTGGCGTTAGTTCTTACTATGGTTTGACTTTGAAATGACCCCCGCACAGGCCCGTGTTTTGAACACTCCATCCCCAGGCCGTGATGTTATTTTGAGGTGTGGTTCCCTCACCACCATGCCTTCCTGCCACATTGGCTGAAACTCCTCTCCCCTGAGAGCTGGTCTCTGTAAAGCGTTTTGTCACAGTGATACGGAGAATAACTAACAGAGCCCTTTCCTGAGAGTCCCTCGTCTTGGCTCCACAACACAACAGACCCGTGTATTGACATTTTCTTTCGTCTAGGAATGTAATCAAGATGAGCCTCCGGGCTGTGCGATTCTTCACACTGTCACCGCTGTTCCTGTCGGAAAGCCAGGTGCACTGGCGCCTCGAATGGCTTCGCTCACACAGCATGTCCTCGATCATCACAGCAGGAACCGCGGGTAGCACTTCCAGGCTCTAGGGTACACTATGCTGTCTCTTGCACGGTCTCATCAATAATTATGTAAGAGAGAATGGGACCGGCAGAGACGGGTCCACTATGGCTAATGTCCCAGTAGCATGTGTTCTGCAGGGACATCAGAGCCTAAGTCCAGACTCTGGCCTCAATTCTGTTCATGGTTTTCCCTGAGACACTGACCAACCAGCAATCCACGGTCAACTCAATCTCTCTCTCTGTAGAATAGAAGAGTGGAGCCCTCTGTTCCTATCTTCCTAGGCTGCTGCAAAGAGATAAGGTTCGGGAGCCAGCTACCTAAGCAATGGAAGCCATGAATATTCATGTGGTGAGCTCTTAAGGCAACTCTGTGGCTGGCTGTAGTTCATCCAGCCGCTTTTTCACCTTGCAGTTTCTAGACCCTGTCCCACTTGACTCTCCCCCTTCCCTCAAAACCCCTCTATGGCCAAAGAGAATGATAGAGACACGGCTCTATCTCTTCCCTCCTACGGGCAGTGATCATAAATCCTGTTGCAATTAAACCCAAACTGGCAACAAGTTCTAAGCACAAAACAGGAAAGCACTCCTGTGCTTTTGAATTCCCCAATTACAACCTGACAGAGATTGAATAGCCCTGTGTTGGATGCACCCAGGGCATCCCCTGTCTTCTTCTTGCTTTCATATGAGGTTTCACCAGTCAGGGTCTGGGGGCAGGATCACAGCGTCACCATCCAGAGCATACTGGTCACATCTGCAGGGGCCATGACACTGGAAGCAGGACCATACTTAGCAAACTCTAGATGACTCCACAGAGCACGAACAAATACAGTCCCTTCTTTCTGAGAGCCCCTCATCTTGACTCCAGGGTGCAGCAGACATGGGCATGGGACCGACCGTTCCTTTCTCCAGACAGAGCATCCAAGTGAAATACTGATGGAAAATACAAAGACTTGCATCTGGATTCAAGAGATCAATAGCAGACCGATAAACAGAGGGTACGTGGTTATTAACAGAGAAAGAAAATGTATGTATGGGCTGTGTTTGTCCATGTGGTTTTAGAACCATGTCCTTAATTTGAGCCAAGTGGCAAACTGACTTTTTTTTTTAAGTGATGGGCTAAGGGCAGCTCCATGGGGAAGGCACTTGTAACACAAGTGTAAGGAGCAGAGTTCTGATCTCCAGAGCCCACGTAAAGCTGGACACAGGGCTGTGTGTCTGTAATCCCTGGGGTCTGACAGTGTGATGGGAGGTGGAGACAGAAGCATTCCCAGAGGCTCGAGGCTCAGCTAGGCTGGTACACACAGCTGTGAATAACAAGAACTTGCTTCAAACACAGAGGAAGAAGGTAGCTTCTGTCTTCTATGTGTGACCTCTAACTGGGATGCATGCACACCACACACACACACCATACACACACACGTACACACACCATACACATACACATACACACACCATACACACACACACGTACACACACACACACACACACACACACACACACACACATTACACACACACACACACACACACCATATGCACACCACACACACACACACCATACACACACACACACACACCACACACACATACACACACACATGCACACACACCATACATACCACACACACACATACACACACATTCACATACACACACACTCACACATACACACACCATACACACACACATTTACACACACACCTTACACACACCACACACACACTTACACACACATACATACACACACACCATACACAAAGATGGGGTGAGGAATGAAACCTTGGGCTGTGTGAACAGTAGAGTATTGACAAAGGAATGGAATGTTTCTCTAATCTCAACCGCATTCGGACCAACATAGACCATGATGACCAGATGCAAAAGGACCGTGACGAGCTAGAAAAAAACAAGGAATCTGGCCTGGTGACATAGAAACCAAGCCACATGAGAAGTGAGGGAAGAAATGGGAGACACCCAACCTTAGGAAGAGGAGCGCATGATTTCCCATGGCTGCTGGCTTTTGGTGCATAGCAGGGATGTCTGAAGAGCAAAGAGTTCACTTTGCAGATTCAGGAAGACCAAGCCAGGCCAGCAGAAGGAAAACTGACGGATAGCCAGGCTGCTGTGAGCCTCCTGACTCTGGCAAGGTTGAAGGTCAGGTAAAGATGGGGGTGGTGACCTCCATCAAACTGCCCCTGCAAGGCCCAGAGCACCGCATTTGCAGGAGACTCTCCTGACAGGCTGCAGTTGGCTCGCACTCAGGCTGCCTGGCTCAGAAACTCCACTTCAGGAGGCCAGCAGGCCTAGTCCCTTGTCTCTCTTAAATCGTGCCTCGGCTCTCGTTTCCTGCCTCTTTGCCCCCTCACTGCCCGACCTCTCCTAAGCATCCCACATGGCTAGACACTGGCACTCTGCCATCACTGCTGTTTCTTCTGAGAAGCCTCCTACCTGACTCCCTCAGAACCTTACCTTTTCCAATCTGGAGCCTTACCCCCACCTTCCAGTTACTGCTCGTGACCAATCTCTTTGATTTCCCTGCTGAACCAAGGCTGGGTGGGGGCAGCAGGCTTTGTCTGCTTTGCCCCTGGTTGCATCCTGAGGAACTTGCAACGTGCACGGCACAGTGCGTCATGTGACATGGGAAGGAGACACGTAGTGCTCCTAGATGGTGCTACTCAGACAATAGCACTGGGGAATGACCAAACACATCATCCCTCATAGAACATGCATCCTCCGTCCTCTGGGCTGCAGACTAGCATTAAAAATTTTCTGTCCAGTACTCAGAATCCTGGGGAACTAGCTCTGCCCCATGAAAGCCTTCTACAACTTCCAGGTACATCAGCCAGGCCTTAACCAGTGGCTGGTCCGGCAACAGACAAGAGACAAAGTTCATTCTGGAAAACTTGGAGGGTTTACCTGTCTGATAAGATTTTGCCAGGAAGCAAGAGAGCAGGAGAGATGGCCAAGGAGGGCCCTTTCTCACCTGAGGATCTCTGTCCTCCTGAGAGATGTCCCCAGAAAGGACAGCCAGGATAGGACTCAGCAATGCTGCCAAAGAGACTCACAGTCATGCAGTCAGGTGCTGGCCTGGGTGCTTCTCCTTCTGGGACAGCAGAGAGTCTGGTCGGGACTTGTTGAGTCCAGGGAGATAGGACCCAAGGAGCTCGTAGCCTCTGATCCACTCTTGAAAAGACTCCTGCTACTCCCTGCCATATTGGGAACACGGTTGGCCTTAAAATGAACATTTGACAACTCGCTCTGTTTACCCTCTGTCTCTATTGCTGCCATTAATATTTAATGTCTCTCGAGGAAGGCATGCTTTCCCGACACACGGAGTCCTGGTGCAGCATTAATCAGAGTCTGGCTCGCTGCTTGATGCCCTCCTACAGTTCTGTGTGGCCCAGAATGAAGAGTAGGGCCCTTCTTGTGTCTTCCCCACCCCAAAGTGGCAGCTAGGTAAGGCAGGAACGCTGAGTGCTTGAGTCCCCACTGCGCTCCTGGGCACACCGGTCCTGGGTGGGCTGAGGACTCCCAGTTTATGTATTTACCCACCTCCTTACTCTGTGCATCTGGAAGAGGCCTCAAGGCACACAAACCAACTTTAAATAATATAAACCATTAATGCCTAAAGTAGCAAAGCAGAAACACCTACTCTGCCTTCCCTGGGGCAAAGCAAGCTGAAGAGAGAGCCGGGTGTGAGTGGACGAGGCTCCATGGTTAACCCTCTGTGCTACTGAGAACAATCTGGAGGTGACCGTTTGTCCTTGGAGACAGAGCTCAAGCTGCATGGCACTTGCGAAGGGCAATTGCCCTGAATATTCAAATCCATGAAGAAAGATTATATTGTGAGTGACGAAGCTCAGGAGAAAGGGATCAATCTGTCTGTACAGGTTAGAATCAGCTACTGAAGGCCCAGAGGGAGACGATGGCATTTATGACAAACAGGTGGGGATGAGGAAGAGAGGACACACACTCAACCCTTGTCACTAGTGACTGACGTGGTCTCAGCCACCTCTTCCTACCTCCCAGGGTTTCGGTTCAGTCCAATTCAGTTTTCTCATCTGGCAAACAACAGAATCATTCAATTTGAGAGCTGGAAGAGGCCCCAGAAACTATCTAGTCCAATCTCCTCATTGTACTGATAACATCTGTCTTACCTATTCCTCCAACTTTTTTTTATAAGGATTAATTGGAATACAGGGAATCCGTGTTTGTAGGTTCCGGATTGAAGACAAGACACGGGGCAGTCACTCCATTTGGCTTCTCCCTCATCTGTTCCCAGCGGAGACACAGAAGCACTTCAGAAGCCAGGGTATCCAGTTCTTGTTATTAACCATGGTGCTTTGCATGCCTGAGGTTGCTTCTCCCTTCCCAAAGACCCTCATCTGCCTTAGATATTAGATTTCACAGAGGACATGAATGTGACAAATGGGAATACAGCCTCAGAGGGGAACACATGAAGTCTCAGAGACAGAGGAGATGGGACTCTGTGGGTTGCTTTAGCCTACATTTCTGGTTCCTCCCGCACAGTCTACCTTATTTTTGAGGCAGGCTCTCTCATTGGCTTGGAGCTCACCAATGAGGCTCTGTTGGCCAGCAATCCCCCAGGGACCCTTCTGTCTCCACCTTCCCAGCTCTGTCTAGGATCATGGGTGTGCCTTGGCCCAGCTTTTTCACATGAGCTCTGGGGTAGAGCTCAGCTAGCTCTTCATGCTTGTTCAGCAAGCACTTTACCCACTGAGCCATCTCCCTAGCCTATATTCTACTTTGCAAAGAAAAACTAAGGCTTGCTTTGCATACTCAGAAAATTGCAAAGGAGCGGGCTTGGGGAAACGGGTGAACAGCTGTCCAAAGCATTCTGTGTGTGCAACAAATACTTCTAGATCGGTCTATTTGCAGGGAGAGTCAGACGGGTCATGTAAAACTAAAGTATGGCTGTTATCAAAATCTCGTACTGCCGAACCAGATGGCATCCCAATCCCAGGGCTCCTGTCCAAATGACCTTTGCTTTCTGTAAGCCACTCAGCATTTGCAAAGAATCCCTTGGAAAGAAAGCCCCAGATCCTGGAAGAAGGTGAGAAGAGTTAGAGGGAGTGAATCCAACTACCACCACCACCCCTACACACACACACACACACTCACACACACACACACACACACACACTCACACGTACATACACACACGTACACACACACATACACACACTCACACATACATACACACATACATACACACACACACACATACACACACACAGACACACACACACACACACACACACACACACACACACACACAGACACACACACACACACACACACACAGACACACACACACACACACAGACACACAGACACACACAGAGACACACAGAGACACACAGACACAGACACAGACACACAGACACATACACACACAGACACACACAGACACACACAGACACACACAGAGAGACACACAGACACACACACACACAGACACACACACACACACACGCGCGCACACACACACACACGCATACTTTTCTTCTCCAGAAAATAAAGTTTAGCGCAAGAATTGCTGGAAACAATTATCTCCTCCCTGGCTGATACCTTGTCTTATTTATCCTTACATCTCCAGCATCAAATACAACCGATGCCATAAAGGAGGTGCTCCAGAGAGACAGAGGGAAGCTTGCTCCACGGGATGAGAACTGAGCTTCAAACTCCGGGGCGCTTGTTAAAATGCAGAGAACTGACTCAGACACTGGCGACTCAGTCAGCCCGAAGTCTGCATGTTTAATAAGTCCTCTAGGTAAGATGCTGAATAGGTTCAATAGGTGATCCTTGGGCCTTCCTTTGAAAACAGTGGCTTAGGACAGATTGAATTCCCCAGTTGGTGGGCTCACTCTCTCCAGAGGGTTATTTATACACCTCCTGCCCACAGTCTGTCCCCAAGCTCTTGGTTTTTATAAATGTCCACAGGCCAGAGCACTCAAGGTGACAACCTAGAGTCTTCTCAGACTCTCGGCCGCCATTAGCAAGGAGTCAGCTGGTGGGCGGGAAGTCCCACAGGTGCACAGTGGGGCACTGGGTGGGAAGAGGAACATCTGCGAGGAGCGGTGTCTGCACCCCACCCCGCGCCCAGCAGCAGGTACCAGCGAAGGGAAAGCTGTTGCGAAATCCTGCGACAGCAGCGCTCGGCTCCGCTAGCAGCCCCACACAGCTGAGGACAATTAACCTTTAGCGGGGCAGCTTCATTACCACGAGAAGCAGCTGCCTCCAGAGCCTGCTTGTGTTCCCTTCAGGAGCCCCAAGCTGAGGGCATCTTCCTGATGTGGCCCCGGAGGTTCAAACTGAAAACAACCCACGCCAGCCAGCCAACACCTCAAAGCGCTGTGTGTATCCTGTCTCTGCCAGGCTGCCCGGGAGACAGATCTCTTTCCCAGCCGCCCTCCCCTGTGAGTTTTCTCCATCACTGTGGCGCGTGCTTGGGCTGAGGGGAAGGATGGGAAGAGGGGACTTAGCCAGCGCAACTCCATCTAGGGCTTCCCCCACAAAGGCACGTCAAGGTAGCAAATCAAAAGCCTGGCTGTCTCCCCACACGCAGAGCAGAAACAAATCAAGTAGCCCAGGTTAGGATCCTTCCCTGTGCCTGCAGGAAAATCCATTCCTCAGCATCTCATCAGTCGACCTATGTCCGCTCCGAAAGAAAAAAAAATCCCTTAGGGGTGCATGATGACATCCAAATATAGCTACTCTTCTGCACTGGCTGTATTTTCTCCAAAAACACACAATGCCATCTCTCAGCCCTGTGATCTTCTCATGGTGTGACTTATGGTCTGCACCGGTCACTAAGAAGTTGGGTCTGTGGCTCCTCGTTTTAAATCTAGAATGGAGCTGCAAATGTTGCCAGATACAAAACCTTGAACTAACTTAGACCATTCTGTAGTGTATTTTGTAACCCGTAATACTCAAGGCATGAGCCTTGTAGATGTTGATGTGACGGTATTGTAATGTCAAAAGGCTGGTCGTGTTGGACTAGGGAGATAATCCAATCAATAAAGGGCTTGCCTCACAAACATGAGGTCCCGAGTTCAGATTCCCAGAGCCATGCAAAAATGTTGGATGTGTGGTATATGCTGACAATCTCAACAGTGGGGAGGTGGGCACAGACCTGGGGCTCGCTAACCAGTCGGCCTAAGCTAATTGGTGAGCTCTGGACCAGTGAGAGAGCCTGCTTCAAAGGAGATGGATGGACTTACATCTGAGTTTGTCCTCTGACTTCCACATACATGTGATGCACGTATACCTGCATATACACCAACACACACTAACACACACACACACACACACACACACACACACACACACCACACGGATATAAATAATAAAATCAATTAATTATACATAAAGGAAATAAAACTGGACAGCCCTAATCTAGATGCTCCTACATGACTTCTTTCCTTTGGTTCTTTTTTTTTTTTTTTTTTTTTTTTTTTTTCTGGAGCTGGGGACCGAACCCAGGGCCTTGCGCTTCCTAGGCAAGCGCTCTACCACTGAGCTAAACCCCAACCCCTCCTACATGACTTCTGCTAGCTCAATCCTAAGAGGAAAGACCAAAGGGATTCTGATGGGTCATTTGAGTTTCTCCAGCTCAGCCTGGAACCTACCACAAAGCCACATGGAGAATGTTGCAGGCCCTGGTTGCAGCAGAGACTCCAGCCCATAGCCAGCTGTACAAGCGGGCTGTCTTGAAGGAATTCCTCCAACCATTGCCAACTGGTGCTCCGTGGATGCAGCCTAGATGTCCCAGAGCCTTCCCCACCAACTCAACGCACTAAAAATTTGCAAACTAAAGCACGGGCAACTGTTGTGTTAAGTCATGACATTTTGGGATGCATTTTTACTCTATGCACTGGAAGCCAAATCTCTGGGACACCCTCACTAAACACTTGCCAGTCACCAAAAGGAGCCTCACAGTGAGAAAACCTCAAGGTCCCACTGAGAAAGAAAGAAGTGTGGATCCTCCTGAGGACAAAGATCCCAGCAGAATCAACCGCAGTGGCAGGTACTTCCTCTAGCTTTCTTTCCAGCAGAATGGCTGTGCTTGCAGGCTACTCGAGCTCAGTGGGTCTCAGGCAAAAGACAGCAGATTCAGAACTCCCTTATAGTTCTAGCTCCCAGGTCATGAAGTCTAGCTCATGTACCAAGGGTCCTTCCATCATTCCCTAAGGTCTCCCATCATCCCTACCTCCTTCCCTCCCCTGTCTCCAGGTTTCTGCAAATGGACCTCACTCTGCAGGACCCCTCTGAGAGCCCTCTCCTGGCAGCTCACTACCAGGTGACTGGTGACTGGTGGTGGCTCAGTGCTGACGAAGACAAAAGGCTCTGCCAGGCTGTCCCAGGAGCACACAGGTGCTCGAGGATCTTAGCCAGAGTCAGAGATCAGTAGACGCAGATTCCTTTCATGAGACCCATCACTGTCAAATGACATTACTGTGAGGCCGATGTCAACGCCCGGTACAACACGGTGATATCAACAAAGGGCAGTACTGAGAGGAGACAGGGCCACCCAGGAGCATGTGTCTCCTGAAAAGAGACCTGAAATCAGGAGACTGGCAGGGTTGGTGCAGACCCCAGGCTCTCTGACACTGCGTGTGTCAGGTACCGTATGTGTCCTATGTGACAAGGGCAGGTTGAGCAGTCTGTGGGATGGAAATCAGCTACATGCCTTTTGGGGATGTTCCACAGTTTAAAGTCTCAGAACACATCAAGCATCAACA
Source organism: Rattus rattus (assembly GCF_011064425.1). Classification (NCBI taxonomy): domain Eukaryota; kingdom Metazoa; phylum Chordata; class Mammalia; order Rodentia; family Muridae; genus Rattus; species Rattus rattus. The sequence goes on from NC_046161.1 coordinate 37,362,391, forward strand.
GTATAACTGTCCACCACGTCCCCTTCCATGGCTTTCTCTACAAGCTCCCTGTGAGGGCTCCGGGCTTGAAGAAAGGGACAGACCAAGGGCAGGCAGGCCTGAGAAGAGGTTCCACCATTCTCTACATCTATACCCACAAGTATGTATTCTCACTCAAGCCCATGCAAGCCAACTAACCAATCGTGATAAAGGAAGTATGGGAGCCAGGAATAGAAGTACCTGGTACAACGGGAGGCCCATTGAGCCAGGAGATAAGAACGGGGACCACATGTTGGCCAGAGAGGATATCGTCTCTACATGGAGCAGCCAGAGAGGTGTAACTGGCAGTAGAAACAAGAAGTCTCTGCAGAACCCAAGGTCAGTCAACAGGAGCATGCTGCACATTGTAAGAGCATACATGCATGCATACATGTAACTATTTCATGTGACATTGCTACATGGCATTGTCATTTAAAAAGTTCATATTCTAGAACCGACCACATAATCAAGTTACAAATAATACAGGCAAAAAACATCTCAATGATTTCAGTGACTTTGAGATTCTGGGTCGGGCTCCATTTTTCCTAACCATGGATCACATGTGACTCATGGTCCACATGTATTAGACTCCTTCACCTATAGTTCTTGGTGCTTTCTGAATTACAGGACAGACAGCAAGACTCCTGCAGACAGACAGTGGAAGAGGCTCTGTGTCTCCCCTGAGCAGGTACCAAGTAAACTTGTCATAGCGGCTAATGAGAGTCCACAGGACTAGGGCGAACTTAAGGAAGACTGGACAGTGGGGAGGAGACCTCTCGGATTGTGAGGATGTCCTGTGTGTGTCACAGTGGCCGGAACGGAAGGCAAATATAATATAATCCTGGGATGCTCCAGTAAAACCATAGCCCTCCAGTGAAAACAAGTGATGTAGCTTGTCTTTAGGCTTTGAGTTTAACCCCGGCCAAGAGCAGATCACACGATTACGTGTAAAGTGCCTTTCAAGTCTTCGAGGGCCATGACCCATACACAGTGCTGTGTGTCACATTGTTAACCAGGGTGCCCATTCCTGTAGGTATCTATAAAATCCCTCCAAACACCATACTGCCTAAGACTGCACTCCTGTGCTCTACTCAACTTTCCCCCACTTTTCTAAAGTTGCTGATTGTGACCCTAAACTAATTTCTACAACACTAACAGGTCTTGACTTGTGGGTTGAAAAACACTTTTGTAGAAGTAAAACAACAACAACAACAACAACAACAAACAAACAAACAAACAAACAAAAAATTAAACCTACAGTATACAGGCCAAATCATGTCATCTGTTTGATTGTGTGTGTGGCAAACTAATGTGGAGAGGTGTTGTATGTGTGATATATGTATGTGTTCATGTGGGTATGTGCATATGTAAGTGTACATGCATGCGTATGTGTGCATGTGTGTGTATGTGTACATGCAAATGTATATGTGCATGCTTGTGTATGTGGACATGCAAATGTATGTGTGCGTGCATGTATATGTGTGCATGCATGTATATGTGTGCATGCATGTGTATGTGTGCATGCATGTGGAGGCCAGAGGTTGATGTCAGGTATTTCCCTTAATCCCTCCACTTCCTATTTTATCTTTGGAGACTGAGTCTTTCACTGGCCTTGGAGGTCACGGATTCAGCTAGACTGGCTGGCCAGTGAGCTCAGGGATCAGCCTATCTCTACCATGTTCTCAGTGCTAGGATTACAGGTGAACATCACTACACCCAGCTCCTATTTGCGTGCTGGACTCAGGCCCTCATACTGTCATAGCAAGCGCTTTCCAGATAGTCATACTCTGTTTGATTGGCTGGTTGATTGATCTACTGATTGATTTCTGTTTGTGCACGCCAAGGAGAGGGGAGTGTCACAGCAGTCAGTTCTCTACTGACACGTGAGTCCCAGGATGGAATTCAGGTGGCCAGGTTTGGCAGCCTTTTCCTGCTGAGTCATCTCACTGGCCCAAGTTAGTTTTGATTGAAACCTTACGTATTAATTTTTGTAATGTCATACTGCATGTTCACATTGCCATGTGGATTAGGCAGCACCGAGTACACGGGTCCCGTGTTGTGTGGCCACCACCTAGCTCTATCTTCAAAGCCTTCCACCACCTCAGAAGAACGCTCATGCCCTTTAAGCTACCATCCTCCGGCCCCTCTCTCCCCATCCCTGGCAATCACTAATCTGCTTTCTCTCTCTAGGATTTACCTATTCTGCATGTTTCGCACAGGGGCAGGGCACACTGTGTGTGCCTCTGTGTTTTCCCCTGCATACTGCGTTTTTGAGGTTCACCCGAGTTCTAGCTTCCGTCCATGCCTTCACTCCTTCTTACACCTAAATAACTCTCCCATCTAGGGGCCGACGGCAGCCGCTCGTGCATTCATCTGGAGGCTGACATTTGGGGTTTCCCCATGCTTTGCCTATTCTGGATAATGCCACGTTAAGTGCTTGTGTAAGTTTCTGTGTGGACAGCTGGTTTTGCTTCTCCTGGAGACTAAGGAACTAGTCGCTGGCCCATATGGTAATTACATGTTTAGCTTTTGGAGGAGTTAGCAAGCCACTTTTCACAGTGGCTACACCACTTCACCTCCCCACCAGCAAAAGAATAAAATCCCCGCTTCTGCCCGCCCTTCCTAACACCTGCTATTTTGCTGGGTATTTTTAATTTGAGTCTATACTCGTGCTAGGCAATGGTCCTGGTGAGCATAAAGTGGTTATCTTGTTACAGTTTTGATTTGCATTTCCTTAAGGATCCATGAAACTGAACATTTTCTCGGGTACTCCTTGGCCATTTGGCTATCTTTAGAGAAATGTCTATTCAAATCGACATCCCGTTATAATTGGGGCGTTTAGCTTTCTGTAGTTGAGTTGTATGGGCTCTTTACATATTCTGATTCTCAAGGCTTTATCAAATATATGGTTGTGAATATGTTCTTCCATTCTGTAGGTTTTCTTTACACTTCCTGGATAATGGCTTTTGCCACACAGAGGTTTGAAGCTAATGGGAAGTCTCTTGACTTTTGCTTTGGTGACCTTGCTTTAGGCAAAAAAAACAAAAAAAAAAAACAAAAAACCTAAGAATTCACTAGTGCGTTTGATCTGCAGTGCAACTCCAAAGACCTGTGTGCTAAACGGATAGTCCTCGCTATTCGAGCAGAAGGGATTTGATGAGCTGGTGCCTGCTGGGAAGATTTCAGGCCACCAAGGATGAGCTTGCAGAACTTGCAGATCATCACAAGAATGCCAGGATACTCAACACTACAGGGACAGGAAGATCTCTTCAACAGTGATGTCAGGATGGCTTTAAAAGGTGTGCCTAATTCTCTGCTGGAACACAGTCCTGCTGGGCACTTTGCATGCTACCTGTGGTTGAGGTGAACAGGCACCATGGAGACAGTGGGATCCATAGATCTAAACTGAATACTCTTTGGTCCGTTACCAAAACAAAGCTGCAGATTCCTGTTCTAAAATGCTTCACATTCTCATCTGTGAACATTTTTCTATCCAAAACATCCTACCCCACACCACACAGCTGCCCCACACCACACACCTGTCCTATACTACACACCTGCCCCACACCACTCACCTGCCCCACACCACACACCTGCTCCACACCACACACCTGCCCCACACCACTCACCTGCTCCACACCACACACCTGCCCCACACCACTCACCTGTTCCACACCACACACCTGTTCCACACCACACACCTGCCCTATACTGCACACCGGCCCATACCATGCATTACACTGGCATAGTGAATACGTAGACAAAAGGGGCTCCTCTTCCAGCACAAAGATGAAACAGGACAGCTCTGCAATCTCAAGAACTTGGACCCCCCCCCCAGAAAAGCAGTGAGACTGTCTGAAAATTACCAGCAGGCTTTTTACCTGAGCTAAAGGTCATGACTACTCTAAGCTCGGGCACCCACAAATGCTTACTAGTAGCCCTGGGTCACGTCTCATTCCACAATATCTCCTGAGCCGGGGCCAGAGGTATCCAGCAAACAATAAATCTAATACATTCCCAGGAATCTGCTCTATTCAGGATGCTGTGTAAGCACAGTGGAGTGCACTGGTGGCCACTGCCCCGCCCCCACAGAGAAGACGAAGCCAACTGCACACATCAGGAGAAGACGTGGAAGAAACACTACCGTGTAATGAGCATCCAGTGTGCAAAGTTGTCTACTGTCATTATCTCATTCAATCCCCGTGAGAACACCAAAGTGCAGCGTCACACTTGACGGACGAACAAATTGGGTCTCAAACAGCTTTGTGTTTTGCCCTGGGCGACAGACCTAGTGTGGGCAGAAACTCTGAAACCTGAACAGAGACTGTGAGATTCCAACGTCAGCCGCTCCGTTATTAAACAGCCTTTTATCGGAGTCCCACAGCCTTCTGAGCGTCATTCCAGACTCTGGTGTTACAAGGACGATCTTTTATACCATCTCATCCCATCCCCACCAGGAACAGGAAACAGAACATGTCATCATTCACCTGCAGGAAGGAGACAGGATGCAGACATCACTGAAATACTGACAACGATGGGTGATAGGTCCCAAGTCCACAGGGAGTCTATAATAACAATTATTTCAGAGGGTTTGAAATGTTTAGGGAAAACATCCCAAGGGAAACAGACAAGTATCAGGATTTATAGGTGGTCACTAGTCTAGGTACCCTTCCTCTCTCCTCCTCTGCCCCCTCACCCTGCAGCCTGGGCTGATGGTAGAGGGAGAAGGTATCAGATATGTTAGAGGACTTGCAAACTGGCTAATAAAGACCAGAATTTGAAATGGGACGCTGAGCCCTACACATCACCTCTGACTCATCAGCTCAAGCCAACCCACCTCCCTTTGTAACATTCCACAGCCTTCCTGAGGAGCAGAGGGGAGACCGGAAGAACCAGGCTTTAATTCGGAAGACTTGGCTTGAAATACAGATTTGGCTCCTAGGAATTAATTGTGCTGTCCACGGATGTGGCCACGAGGCACAGCTGACTTTTTAAAGTAAGTCAAAATACAGTTAAAACGTCAGCTAGGTTGTGCCCTCTGCATTCAGTGCTGCATGGCTGTGTGGGGGCCAACACTGCCTGAAGCAGACATTTCCACCATGACAGAAAGTCCTATTGGCCAGCACTGATTTATAAAAGCCCCTAGCTGTGCTGCTTCTCCATACCCCATTTTCTCAGCTTATAAACACGTCCAAGGTAGGTTTATAGAGATAAAAAGAGATGATGAATTCGTGTGCTGGAACTTTCCATGTTTCCTTTCCACGCTCACAGTATCTGGTAGCTGATCTGCCTTAGGTACCTGGTCAGAGGGGGTCACATGCAGCTGTAATGGACTGAAGCAGCTGGTCTTGGGATGGTGTCATGGCAACAGGAAATACAAGGTGTGAGAATCGGTAGGGAAGTGGGTTGCCCCACAGGCAGGCAGACTTTCTAGAGCTGACAGCCCCTCATTTTGTATAGCAGGGAGGGGGATCATCTAACTAAGGACTTATACTAACTAGGGTTCACTGGGGACCATGAAGAGCCAAACTGCCCCACCCCTAGCTTCTGGAACATGAAAGAGAGAGACTGTGGCTTTGGACAAGAGAGAGGCAGAGGAGGGGTGGAGGTAGGTCTGAGAAGGGACAAGAAGGAGCTGAGATCCTCCACAGAGACCATGTTGGACCAGCCCTTCTCAGAAAAGATAGAGAACCTCAAACCCATACACAGAGAGCACGCAGAGATCAATGTTCAGGGACTGTGCCACCATGTCCTTCCCTTGAGTGGGATGTCGAGGGTTCTGTGGCACTGCTGTGCAAATGTTAGAGGAAAGAGTCCGCTTTGCTAGCCCACGCTCATTGGCTACGAGCGTCAAGATCAGGAATTCTCATTCAGTTCCTGTATTCAACACAGCTACCCCAGGGCTCCCACAATCCTTTCTTCAGCAGTCAGACTGTCTGCTTGATCTATGTTAAACCACGATGGCGCTGGATGAGTGAGGTAGTTGCGTAGGCAAAGGGAAGTAGTTTGGAAGAGAAGGGGACTTTGATGGGGTATGGCAGCAATGACAGTGCATGAGAATCTGACCTCAGGGTGCTAGATGTGGGGCCATCTTACCATGAACCTGCCTCCTCCTGTGGTCTTTGAAGGAAGGGAGCTGGACCTCAAGCTGTCTAAAGGCTTCTGACAACCGGGAGTGGGGAAGGCAGGTGGCAAGGTGGTGCAAAGAGCAGAGTCTGGGTTGGCACTGTGGGGCGGGAGTTGTCCTCAGCCCCTGCTTTCCCTTGTCTGCCACCCCTGCTGTGACCAGACCCTGAAATCTCCTAGACCTTCCTCCAGGTCTTTCTCACAATTGAGCTACCTCTGTTCTCTCCCCAAAATACACATCTGGAAGACACTGTCTCCATCTGCATTAACGCCCACTGTTCCCCAGACTGTGCCTGTACCCTCACGGCAGACACAGCCTCCAAGTCACCTCTCCAACCTCCACAGCCTGACCTTGAGCATTGTGCGTGTGATTTCAGCTTTAAGGCTCCTTCCTCCACCACCGATTCTCCCCAGACATTCCTCGCTACAACAATCTTGCTCAAAAGGTCACCAGACTCCACCTCTCGTGAGCAGCTAGCCCTGAGGGTCCAGGCACAGAAGAGCAGTTCCCTTCCAGTCACTTTCACTCAACCACCCTGGGATACCCGTCACTAGCATGCCAAGCCAGGAGGAAGCTTCGCATAGGTCACGACACACCAGCTTTCCTGAACGCCACCACCAACCTTGACTCCAACACCAACCACCTTTGTGGCATTAAAGAAGCACATTTCCGTTAATGAAGGGGTCTTCTTTTCAGCCCGACCCTCTAGGTTTCCCCATCGTTCTGCAGGACTGCGAGTGCATGACACTGAGGTCCCTGGCTGCCACTGGGGCAGACATGCGTTGGCACAGATGTGCTCAGCCTTGGCGCCTGCAGTGCTTCCTCCATTCTCTCTGCACTCCCAGGGTTCATTAGCCTGCAGCATCAACAGTCAATTAGTGCTAGTTAGCTCTATTGTCACTTCTAAGACGAGTCTGAGGCACTCCCGCCCCCTGCCCCATTTTGCTGAGACAGATAACAGGGATCCCTCCACCAGGTAGGAAGATCTTTGTAAGAGAAAAGGCCCCCTATCCCCTCAGGAGAGGCATGTGAGTGGCTGAGCTCTGCTTCTTCTGGCCCACAGAAAGGATCTCTGAGAGCGGTATGAGGTCTTTGGAATCTATGTTGATCCTGTTACCTCCAGAGGCTGGATCTATGGAGCTCATGTGCTGGCTCCATTCGCCAACCCGCCAGGCCTCTGCAGAGCTGATCGGTATACAGCCAGTTTCCCTGGCTAATGACACTGCAGCTCACCTGGGTCATGAGGGTGCCAACCTCCTACAGCCTGCTTCAGTTCAACTCGGAGCTTCCGCCAAGGCAGTGACAGCCTAGCTGTCCCCGCCTCTTGCCACTGCCAGCTTTCCAGGTGGGGTGACCATACCCCACCGGTTGACCGGTCTCTCTCTTCTGCATAAATGGAAGTCCTAACAAGCATGGCCTCCAGTGCCCTTGCTGCTGAAGAGCGGATGTCTAGGTATGCAAAGAGGCTTCTCCCAGATTCCTCAGGGATTACAGAGGCTCTCCCAGAACCTGGGTCCGATGTACGGCTTCTAAAACGTCCCTCGGCAAGCCACAGAAAGCCCTTCGAAAAGAGAACCAGGTGACACGGGCCAGAGGCAGGGTCAGAACTGTGTGGGAGACAGATTGGCTGGAGTGAAGACAGCAGAATGGCTCTAGGAGAAACCATAATCGGGGACATTTTGGCTGTCAAAGGTAGGCCCAACCTGAGATCCATGGCCACATGCAGCCGAGGATATGAACGCAGTCTTACACAAAACCAAACACTTGCTTGAAATATTATGAGATCTTTTTTTTTTTTCATAACTCCGTCACTCAGCTCTGGGACGTGAACTTTGTAGATGACAATGTCAGAAAGTCTGCATCCCTGCTAGAAGTTGCTGACAGCCCTTGGCTCGCATACAACTCCTCACCCAGGGCAGGGAGGGGAAGCCAAAAGCAATGCACACAGCTAGAGACTAGTCTGGCTTGTGAGTGTGAACCTGGCTCACATTCTCGAGCCTCGGGGCTCCCAGACTGAGTCCTGGAGTACCACAAGGTCCTTCCATTTGGGCTGATGTGTGACATTTTAAGGCCGATGTGTGCCCATCTGACACATCGGCCTTAAACTGAATGCGAAAGCATCAGGCCTGGCTTCAGCTGAATCTCTGATTTTTTTTTTTAAAATATCTTCTTAAATGCTCTGAAGGGGAAAAGGCAATAATGGGGTCCCCGTGATGAAGCCGGAGGGAGGATGGAAACCTGGAAGGAGCCAGAGCTGCAGGAGCTAATGCAGACAAGTCACAGGCTGCGGTGTTTTATGGCCCATGCTGAAACTTCTCTCCGTTCTTTTCCAAAGGGAAATGAATGAAAGGGCTGGGGTTTTAATTAGACTCGAGAAGGATTGAAGTGCTAAAAGGGCTTGGTGGGGGGAAAAGTGGGAGGCAGTGCCCTCGCTCCCACATCCACAGATGGATGTGGCCTAAGATGTCATCTCTACCTCTGGTACCTGAAGCCCCATTAGTCACAGCTGGGAGCAGAGAGGTGAGGTAGATGGTGGAGCCCAGTCGGCAAGTCCCAGATGCTCTGCTCGCCCCCCTCCTACCCCCCAAGATGCTCGACTTTTTAAAGTTGAGAATTCCTCCTGTGACTTTTATTTGAACGGAACATTTAACCAACAGGACTAAGTTTGGACCACTGAACTGGTCTGATTTCATTTTATAGATGAGGGCTCCCAAGGCTTGGAGGAGGGGGAAGGAACCCAGGAGGTCACCCTACATGAAGCAGCAAGGTGGCTTGGCTTGCAGCCACTGCTCCCCACTCCTTCAGTCTGTGCTCAGGCTTCCTCTTGCTGATGATGCCCAACACCCTTCAGCCCAGAACTGTCGCCTGCTCCAGACCTCTCCACCAGCAGCCTGCCGCTGTCTTGTTGAAACACCCATGGGAAGCTGGGGCAATCAGCATAGCTACACTCACCCGTGGTGCCCGTTCAGTGGCCACCTCAGTGGAGAACCCACTCCAGCAGCCAGAGGCAACTCCAAATATTACAGAAGGGCATGGGAGTACTAGGGCAGAGACAAAGAAGATCCTGGCCATCTTGTCCTAAGTACGCTGCTTCTCCTTAGCGCCTATGTCCCATAGGGCACTAAAGACAAGAGGAAGCCCCTCCTGACCCAGACCCTGGATCATGCAACAGGGATTGACCTTCCTGTCAGCAAAAAAGACCAAATCCTGCTATTGTGAGAGCCAACAGACCCTCCAGCTCCTCTCCCTTCCTCTGCCTGCTTGACGGCTTCTTCACCTCTCCTCCGTCAGTGTTGGAGGTCAGAGGTTCTCTTACATATTTCTGTGACCAAGGAAGTTCCCGACACATGTTATGGCTTACTCAACAAACTTTTATTGACGCTATCAGTGTGTGGATGGGTGGGGGGTGGGTGGCTGGATTGATGGGCTATCCCAAAAGCGTTCTTAATTGTTCTCTGCTTAAAGTTCTATCCCCATCAAATTGACCTCCATTTTACCACAGGCTGATTGATCTAACACTCAGATTGCTGAAGCACACGCTCTCCTTGAAGCCCCTCCTTAGTAGCTAGCTGCCTGTTGTTCCAAAATAAGGTTCGGGTTCTCTGCTGTGGCACACATAAAATGTGGTCTGGCTTCCTCTCCAGATTTGTCTCCTTGTCCATCCCCCAGAACCAGAGGAAACAGCCTTCTGGTTCATCTGGCCAATTCTAAATCTCAACACCAACTACATCTCTCTCAAAAACCATTTCTCTCTCCAAAACCATTTCTCTCTCTAGCACTGCTGCCCAAGGCTGTTGGGTACTGGCTCTGGGGTTCCATGCTGCAAGTCTCAACACAATCCACCCTTTGGACATAGCCCCGTCTCTCTGAGCTCTATGCCCCCAGCGTCCAGCGCAAAGACCAGTACAACGACAACAGTTGGTACCCTGGTGGGAAGGAGGGTGATTATGAGAAGCCAAGCTTAGGAATCTTTTCCCAGAGCTGGTGGGTCGGCTACTCTCTGGCCTCCTGCAGAGCATCATTGATGCTGTCACAGCTCCTGTAGGCAAACTAAGTCCGTCCCTGGCATTTTCTGACAGGGATTCCTGGGTATTCATGCCAGGGTAGGACAGAAGACGACGGGACAGTGGTAGATGCCACCCTACTCCAAGTGAGAGGCAACAAAGACAGCTAGCTAATCAAGCCATTACCACTGAAACCTGGCCATTTTACTTTATTTAATGGCTCTGCCATCAAATCCTGGCCCCGTGCCACTATATCGCTCACAGAGAGAGAGAGAGAGGATGGGGGACGGTGTTACCGTGAAACCAACCACACATGTGGGCTTCATAGCAAAGTGCCCTCACTTTATCCCTGATCGAGAGTGGGTAAGAAAGGGTTGTACCAGGTGGGAGCATTTTTTAATAGAAGCTCTCTCCTGCTCTGGAGCAGGGCACATGCAAACGGTAAGCCTAATACACCTCTTCAGGCCACTGATGGGATTTGTAGGCACTCGAGCCCCACAACTCACAAGGCAGGAGATAAGCTGGATTCAGACAGGTTAAAGGGAGAAGCGTTCGGATCAAAGCATGGGAAAGTATTTTTCAGACCAGGTCATGTCAGAAGAAAGCCACTGGTTCCCTGGACCCAGGCTCTACGGGGAGGAGGGAAGCATGAACGCCTTCACCTGCCCACTGTGCTAGAGCTCAGCAGCTCCTGCCAAAAGGCTCTCCCCCCTACCTTAAAGAAGGCTGCAGAGGGTGGAAAGGAAAATGTTTTGGGGTCATCTCACAGTCTGTGTTTGAATCCCTCCTGTGCCATTTATTAGATATCTGTCCTGGAGAAAGTTATTTAACTATTCGAGCCGTGGCTTCCTTAACCGAAAGGAGGAGCAATAAGTCACCAAGCTCCGTCTCAAACGGTGCCTGGCGTATCCTAGGCACTCGCTGCCTCTTTCTATCGAGAATCTTCTGAGCCTTCATTTCTGAGCCCTCAGTGTCTCCTGTGCCTTTTTCCAAGCCTGGGATAGGGCCACTAAGAAGAAAAGCATCCCCCCGCCACCCCATGCAAAGAAGCAGCTCGGGGTGATTACAAGGGAACAGTGGACGTTAAGGTAGCATGGAGGTCTCACAGGAGCATCATTAGGGGGAAAGGAGCAGAGTGCCCATGGCAGGGGTCCCCGACTGCCCCCATTTGGGTCATTCTTGAAACACACTGTGAAGTTTGGCCTTATTGATCTCAAAAGAAGGGAAAGAAGGAGGCTGAACACCAAGGAAGGTGATAAAAATGATTAAAGGAATTAGAAGGCTTGACCTATAAAGGGAGGTTAAAGGGACGTTATATGTACAACCCAGAGAACCAAGGCCTGCGAGGATATGATAACGTCCCATAAATATGCGAGACAGAGCCACATAAAAGAAGGGCGAGAATTATTTCAGGCAGCTTGGGACACCATTACCAAAAGAAATGGCCTGAAACTAAAATAAGAGAAAGTTAAATCTAAGCCGGTGGGGAATTTAGGGGACAAGACACATAACTGACGGTGCAAAGCCACTGGAAAGCAAAAGCCACAGGTCTCCATGCTTTGTCCCGGTCTGAGGGCAATTGCCCTGCTGGGGCTTGTGCAGGCTACTCTAACCATGGTCTTACTCTCCACACAGAACCACCGTTTCTAAATGCCCGATTCATGATTCGCAGGGCTCTGGCCTCTGGCTGCCAGTCTACTCACCATCTGCCTCGCTCTGGCAATACAAAGAGACAGGTACAGACAAGTTCCTTCTCCCTCCGTTTGACTCTGCCGAGGAGAGCTTGAACCCAGAGGGCCAGGGTAGTAGGGCTGAGCCTTGTGAGGCATGACCAAAGCATGCTGCAAGAGTAGGTGGCTGGACCAATGGCAAGGCCAACTGGTGCAAGCAAAAAGACTCATACAAACATGAGATGCAGAACATCATAGGTGGACAATACCCACTAGTGTGTGTGTGTGTGTGTGTGTGTGTGTGTGTGTGTGTGTGTGTGTGTGTTAGAGAGGGCCCTATGTCTTCTCCAAATATCTCAACCTACTCTCAAGTATTTTGTTAAGATGTATCTTTTACTCTTTTTGAAATTGTGTGTGTGTGTGAGAGAGAGAGACAGAGACAGGGAGAGACAGAGAGGAACAGAGGCAGAGGGCATAGGCATGTACACCTAAGTGCAGGTGCCCATGAGGACAGAGGTATCAGATCCCCTGGGAGCAGGAGTTCCAGGCATTTACGAGCCCCACAGGCCCTGGGAACTAAACTCAGATTTTACTGTAAGCCGCCTCTCCTTCCACAGGCATGAGCATTCTTATCTAGTATCCTCTCTACATCCATGTGCTCGGCCCTCCACAGATGTGACTGACCATGGACCGTAGCTGCAGTTCCACCAAACATGCACAGGCTTTTCCTTATCATCATTTTCCAAACAGTGGGGCGTGACATCTATCTACACAGCATTGACACTGTATTGGGACTATAACTAATCTAGAGGTGGCTTAAGGCATACAAGAAGACACGTGTAGGCTATCTGCAAATATATGTCATTTTCTATGTACAACCTAAACCTGTGGGAATTTTGGTATCTGAAGGGGCCAGAAGCCAATCCCTCGGGGGTACCAAGACTGCACTTGGCTATCACCCATCACTCAAATGCTGGGAAGAGAATTCTGCCTGGGGACCAGGACTGCTGAGGGCAGCTGGATCTGTACAGCTGATGACAGACAGAGCAGCATTTCTCCATCCACACAAATATACACACATTTTTTCTAATTAATTAATTATTTTATGTACATTGGTATGGTGTCTGTATGTATGTCTGTGTGAACTCTCTTGGAATTACAGACAGTTGTGTGCTGGGATTTGAACCCAGGTCTTCTGGAAGAGCAGTCAGTGCTCTTAGCTGCTGAGCCGTCTTTCCAGACCCACCCACACACTCTTAAGTCAATTTTACACTCCCTCTCAAACCTCACACAAAAGTTAGGTTGTTTTCATGCCTGAAATTGACTTTTTAAAAAGAACTTTAATTATAAAAAAGAGACACCTGCAGCAAAACCCTTGGAAAGCCTATTCGATACTCATTTATTTATTTAATCAATAAATACATATTGAATACCAGAAGTAACCAAGCTACCTGTGAGCTGCAATGGAGACTTCAAAGATGAACACATCTCTGTGCCTTTAAGGAGCCTGCTCTGGTGGGCAGAGAAAGCAGTCTCCTGCAGACATAGTGCTGTAAACACTTAACCGAGTGTTGGGTTATTAGGTAGTTTAGCAGGGAAATGATTCTCCCTGTCTTTGGGCATCACAGAAGTTTCTAGAAAGGAGTCACATATGACCTGAGTCTTGAGCAGAGATTAGACTAGCATCAGGTAGTGATGTCTCAGAGGGCCAGGTAGGGTATGGGGTATCAGGATCAAAGTTATAAGGCAGGGGAAATGCTGTTTGCCCTCCGAAGCAGAGAGTGGCTGTGTAAAGTCAGGAAATAAAGGTGTGGAGTAGCAGGTGGCGGAGGGTGCAGAGGATGGTGAGGGAGGAAGGAAAGCAGGTGTGGCCAGGCCATGCATACTGAGCAGGCTTAAAGGGCCCAGCCAGCTACAGAAACTCTAGGAAGTTCCCAGGCTGTGTGTAAGCAGTGGGGTCCATGTCTCAGGAAGAAAAGCCAGATTCCCCATCTTCTTAGTCTGTTTTCTGTTGCTAATAATGATGCCACGGTCCAGGTCATTTGTTTTATTTTGTTTTTTTATTAACTTTTAAGTTAGCATAAAAAGTAATGAGTTCCATTACAGCATTTTCATACAGGTGCCTCATTATACTTTATTGTTGTTCATTCCCCTCCCCCCACAGCCCTCCCCCGCCCCCAATCCTCTCTTGTTAGTTCTCTTCCTTCCTTCCCCTCAGATAGCCCAGATTTCATGTCCTATAGATTCTATTTGTCTCTTTCCCTCACTTCCTCTGCTTAAAATTTCCCCTCTCTCATGGTCTTTATCACACACACGTGCACACACACACACACACCACACACACACACACACACATATGCATGCATACATACACATATAAACACGTGCACACACACACCACACACAAAAAACATACAACCGGCCACTGCACACACACCAATACCACATACACAAACACACATACATCCCACCCCCACCCCAAAAAGAGCGGAGTTTGCATGGCCTGACCTCTACTTGGCTTCTGTCTCTCATCTTGAATCTATTCTACAAATGTGATTTGACTTACTTGAACGTGGTTTGTCCCCTTTGAAATTCATGCTGGAGTTTAAGGCATTAGATGTCTGTAGTGTTTAGAGACAGACCCTAAGGAGGAAGTTAGGATTAAAAGGGTGGTGTTCCCATGACTAAATCTCGTGACTTTATCAGAAGGGTGAGACACACTGGCTCCCTGTGCTGCACCAGGAGATGCTTCTGTTCCACCTTAGAATACTGACATGTGTGGTGTGGTGTGTGTATGTGTGTGTGTGGGGGGGTAATAGGTGTATGTGTACTTGGGGGTATATATTTTTCTGTATGGTGTGTGTGTATATGTGGTGTGTTTGTGTGGGGGGTATGTATGTTTGTATGTGGTGTGTGTGTATGTGTGTGTATATGTGTGTATGGTGTGGTATGTGTGTATGTGCTTGTGTGTTGTATATCATGTGTGCATGTGATGTGCGTGCATATATGCCTGGTACAGCAAGTTCATTTCCTCAACCCTTTCCTTTTTCCTGGAAAGCCCTCTGCCCCACTCATCTGGAGGTGATGATCCTGCTGTCCTGATCCCTGCCTCCTGCCTACAGTATGGCAGAGTCTCCCTTCACCCTAGCCTTCACCCTAGCACTGCTAACTTCATTATGTGACCAACTTGTGAGCTCCACTAGCAGTAGGAGAAGGTTGGAAGAGTAGGACTGTCGTCTTCTTTATCTCAATGCTCCCAGAACGGATCCAAACTGGCCATTCAGGATCAAGAATCGGTGACAGAAGAGTGTGACCCTGCCCGTCGTGCACATGGGGGCTCCCTTTCACACCCATGTACATAAACACACTCCTTTTCTGACACACACCGAAGCCTGTCCCTCATGTCACACTCCTGCTCTAAGCCCTATCACCCTGTTTCCAACATAAATCACCCCTGACTGGCCTCTCTCAATCCCATTAAAACATGATGAATTATTTTTGACTCGCATGCAGGGCTCCACATTGGGTTATCTGGGCTGAAACACAATCTGTTTGCTGATATCAAAATGCTGCTGCTCACCCGGGGGATTAACACTCTGACAAAATCATTAGAAGCCTGATAGAGTATCAAGGCCTCCTGAGTTTGCGGAACCCTCATCCCTCAGCCTAATGAATGCCTTCCTCCCGGCTCCCGTTCCACTCCCATCCATTTCTCTGCCTCCTTCCTGGTTGGGCAGAGACTGGGGAAAGCCTTAGGCAGTTTGCCTCTAGTTGGCTGGGCCACCTACGAAGGCCCCCAGCTAAGAACTGCCCTTGTACTCCTGTGACACTCCTGTGCTAACAATGAGTGCCTGACATCCAGGTAGGATGGGAAAGCCTGTGCTGGATCAATACTTCCACTGAGCACAATGGAAGGACTGGAGAAAATACAACATCCAGTGTTTCAAGGTATCGGAGACTCGATGGGGCAGAAAGGGAGGGAAGAGCCGGCGCAGAAGGGAAGCTGTTCTAGAATGTTCCAGAGTGGCCTTTCATCTGGGCTCAGACACCTGTGTAGGCACAGAATGAGCTGAGGACTCAGTCTTTGGATCAGTACAGGGGGACAAAGAAGTCCTGAGGGTTCCTCTTAGATTTTGAACAGAACGGAGTTAGAACTGTGGACTTGGAAGGCCCCTGATTATAGTCCACTGACTTCTTCAGGTCAGTTACAGAGCTGCGAAGCTAAATACTGTCTAGAGGGTGAAACTAAATAACCACAGGTGGAAGTCTGTGCTAAAAAAAAAAAAAGAATATATTGAAGAATATTTTAAAAATACAAAGCAGAGAAGGTGAGTTATTCAGTTTATGTAAGCAGTCTTGTGTGAAAAATAGAACTAGAATTCAGCGCCTTCAACAGAAAGAATACAGTAAGCTCTCCGGGCTCTCAATTAGTACTGGCTAGAAAGAGGAGAACCAAACGAACGCTTTATCAAGACAAAACCTACCTTGGACTTGGTTCAGTTTTTAATTGGATTAAGATCTTTTTTTTTTTTTTCCTATGTAACTGGCAAAGAGCTATGCCTCTCCTGAAGCAGACGGCGGCATCTACACCCTGCATCCTGTACAATATTCAGCATTCAGGTTTTTCAAAAACCCCAGGCACAGTCAAAGCAAGAACTGGATGGCCAACTCAGGGGGCGTGGGGGGAGGGGGAACAACAGAAACAGACTCACGGGTGATCCAGAGAGCAGAGGTAATAGAAGAAAGAAAAATTAAATGGGACCATTCTGTTCAAAAAAATAATAATAACAAAATATGCAAATGGGATGAAGCTTCACTAACCAGTTAGAAAGGCAGAATTTGCTAAAAAGTTTTAAAGTAAATTTTAAGACACCCTTCTCTTTAGTGCGTGTATATGAGAAAGAGTACATGTGTTCATACTTATGTGTGTGTTCAGATGCATGTGTCTGTATGCATCATCCAGAGAATGAATGTACTTCTTTTGAGACTGGGCCTCTCATATGGCTGGATTTCACCAATTAGGCCAGCGTGGTTGACCAATGAGTCCCGGGGATCTTGTTACTGCTCCCCAGTACAGAGATCACAAGTGTTCGCTGCTGTGCCTGGTAAAATTTTTACACAGCTTCTGCAGGTGAAATTTGGGTTTGCATGCTTGGGAGGGAACTCCAATGGAACTATCCTTCTAGTCCAGGCAAAACCTTAAAGAACGAGAGACTCCTTAAAGGTGTATGGCCAAGCGGGAACCACTGGAATCCAGGAGCAAAACAAAGCCATGGTTGTAACCCCTTTGAAGCGTGGAGAGCCTGGAGAAATCATTTCATTCTCCTACCCTTGGATTGCTTCACCTCTCAAACAGAGCCATGAGACGTGCTGTTTAGTTCTATAGTGCAGATAAAACTAACAGCACACATACAGGCTTTTTACAAATTACTAATCATTACACAGATGTAAGGTATCTTTACGGTAACAGCCTGGTAACAATTCAAAACACGGCACGTCTGATCCATCACCAGAAGTACGTCATGTCAATAGACAGAGGAGTCGCACGTCCTTGATGAATTGTTTCAGAGGGTTTCGAGCATAGAAAGCTAAGAGAGGCAATGATAACAAAACAGACAGTTCTGTGATTTAGGGATGGATGATTCACTTTCTGTGTTATCCCTAGACAACGGAAAGCCCCAAACTAGATGTTCCCGGTGATCGGCAGACTTTCGGATCGCCCGCTTGCATTTCCCGGGTGGTGCATACTCACGAAATACAAATTCCTACAAATGCATGCCTGATAAGAGGATATCACAGCCAAGGTAACTCCGAAGCAGAAATATGGAGATGCCTTCTGAAGCCTACAGCAGGAACGCCGGAGCTGTGTGGAATTCTCCACGTCAGTGCTTCCATCTATTAGCACACATGATGGAGAGGACGGGCAAGCTCGAACATATAAAGATAGCAGTGTAGATCCTCTCCACTGAGGTAGCCTAGCCTGCAGCGGAACATGGCTATTACAAGGTCACAAGCCCAGCCGGAACGAAGTTCTCAGTCTTGTAGAAAGGATGCTATAAATGCTTAAATAACGATACAAGTGATCTAAGATGCACAGAGCGGTGCAGGAAGTTGAACAAGAACTGAGTGCATCAGAGCCCCCCTGGCTTAGGTAGCAATGGTGTCTGCTCTGGAACGAGCAGAATTACATGCAAAGGGGAAAACATGAGCAGAGACATAGATCTAAAATGTCAGGGTGGGAGCAAGAATTGAATTGGTTCTGACATGGGTATCATGAAACTCGAATTTTTGAAGATATTAACATACATTTGTTCTTCCGGGACTTCACATATAGACTACCCTCATGGTCTCCAGAATAGTCTTCAGACTCATGCAATGCGACTCAAGACAAAGGCAAAATAAGAGTTAAGAATGACCTACACTAGGCGAGATCCTTCCACTGAAGTGCACTTGGGTCCTGCTCTCCACTGAAAATCATCAGAAAGAGAGATGAGGAAGGAGCAGAGGAAGAAAGAAGAAAATAAGAACCGGGTTCTCCTTGGTATCATTGATCTACTGTGGCTGCATTTCAAGCCCCTTCCCACACTCACCGACAGGTGGCAGCAGATCTAAGTGTCCTCTTCCTGCGAAGTCTAAGCCACCTCCATTCCACCTGATGCCATTCCCCTTTTACTGCAACTCTGCTGCTCTATGGTAAACCGCTGCATGGGACAAGCATAGAAGAGCTTATCCCTGACCATGCAGGTGCAGAGGGAGAGCTGTCCTCCTCCTAAGCCCTTGTCCCTTACCCTGTCCACACCATTCACTGAGCCCTTAAGTCTATTTTCCCTTATAATTATTAGATTGTCTTCACGGTCATTCAACTTTTCATATGCATTAAAAATGTCTCCTCACGCTTTTAGAGATCAGTGATCAAATGCTATACTTTCTCTCTCGTTTTTTCTTCTTAACCTTGGCTGGCAGAGATTTAGCCAGAGAGGTACTGAGTATGAATGAGCAAGAAACCCAGTCAGCCATCGTGGAATCAAATGTGTGCTGCACTTGCTTGGCTTTGATTTCTTCCCAAGAGAGAAACAAAGGAGGCTTGCCAGACAGTGTTAATGGACTGGAAAAGTTCTGTGTTAATTTACAAGACCGTGTTCCTGTCTTATCCTTTGAGGATCTTCCAACTCTTCACAAGAGATAACTGCCTACCTTCGCAGAGGAACCCTCAAGAGCTAATGGCTGCTTTATCTAGAACATAGTGAGAGTCAATCTCTTCAGAACATTCCTACTCTCCCATGGCTCTCTGATCATGGTTCATCAATCTACCCTGCTGCCCCCAGACACAAACATCACAGCCTTCTGCTTTTCCCTGCTGGTCAAGGTATCTTGTCTGAGCTCCCAGCATTTGGGAGGCAGAGGCCAGCTGATCTCTGAGTTTGAGGCCAGGGTCTACAAAGGACAGCCATGACCATTACATGGAGAGACCCTGTCTTGAAAAACAAATCAAATCATCTTTCAGAGTTGGCCCTGAAGTTCATTATGTATTCATTAGTTTATGTCTGTTTTGAGTAATGGCCCTAGAACCCTTCACCATTTTCAGTTTTAAGCAATCATCTAGGCTGCCTGGCACTTGGTCTTCCCCTGTATTTCCCACCCATCTTCCCACTTGGAGGCTGCCTAACCCTCTGGTTCTGGCAGCCATTGGAACACCAAACAGCTCCCTTGTTCCTACCTCTATTTGAGGCTGCTTCTCTGTGATCTAATATCTTATCTCCATTTGACTCCCTGGTGTCTCCACTTGTCTTTTAAACAACTCAAACCTAATGTCTACAAATGGAATTTATATCTCTCTGCCTTAACCCCAAGCTTGCTCCTCGGATCCCTCTTTGTATCTCAATAAGCAACATCCATTATCCATGGCTACCTGGCTGGTCATTCTTAAATTCTTCTTCATCCTTCATACCTGGTCTCACTACCAAGACCAGTCAGCTTAACGCCAACCAGATCTGTTTACGTCTCACCTCTTCATTATCTCTCCCCTAAGCCAATATTATCTCTAATCGTGGGTTAATAAATGGTACTATAGAGGGTAGGGTGTGGGCAAGGTGGCTCAGCAGGTAAAAATGCTTGCTGTGGAACACATGTAAAGGAAGAAGGAGAAAAGTGACTCTCTTGTGAAATCTCTCCATATCACGCATATACACAAATGACAGTAACTAATTTAAAAAGAAAGTCCATGCCTATTACAAACATCATATTTGAGCTTTAATTCATTCGTTTATTCAACAATTTAGGAAACTTCTACTCTGCACTAGTCAATGTTCTCAAATTAGTCAATGTTTCCTTTGGTGGATTCAAGCACCAAAGGAAAGCTGCTACCAGAAAAGGATACACAAGGAAGGCATACAATGAGAAGCAGTGAACTTTGTCAGAGAACACCTCACAGGGAGCTTGACGTTAAAGATGCTGGTACAGAATTACAAGGATCCACCAGGCAGACACTTGGGACACACCCTTCTGGGTATGAAAACAGAGATATGAAAGCATGGCATGTCTAGAGAACTGGGAGCAGACAGAATAGGAGGCAGGGAATAGAGTACACAGCACTCTCTATACATCCCTGCCAGGGATGTGAGCCTGGGCTTTATCAGAAAAAAAACTACCTACTCATCCCTCTGAGAGTCCAGTATGGGGATCAAACCAGGCACGCAAGGTGCAAGGAATATGTTTATCTATAGCAGTGGTTCTCAACCTGTCAGTCGAAACCTCAAAGACTATCAGAAAACATGAATATTTACATTATGATTTAAACAATAGCAAAATTACAGTCATGAAGTAGCAATAAAAATAATTTTATGGTTGGATGTCACCACAACATGAGGAACTGTGGTCACAGCATGACCTACAGGGAACAACAGTTTACCTTAGGATCAGAAAATAGAAGCTGGTCAGATTTTGTCATGCATTTGTTTGTTTGATTGGTTGGTTGGTTGGTTGGTTGGTTGGATGGTTGGTTGGTTGGTTGGTTGGTTGGTTGGTTGGTTGACTGGTTGGTTGGTTGGTTGGTTGGTTGGTTGGTTGGTTCGTTGGTTGGTTCGTTGGTTTTTTTGTTTGAGACAGGGTTTCTCTGTGTAGTTCTGGCTGGCTTGGAATTCACTAAGTAGACCAGGCTGGCCTTGGCCTCACAGAGACTAAAAGTGTGGCTTTAAAAGCATGCACCATCACACTTGGCTTTGGCCAGCATTTTTTTTTAAAGGAGATTGCAAATCATGGTCCAGAGTTGACAGACAGCACTGCATGGACGAGGCACTAAATGAGAAAGGCTCTTGGCACACTGAGAAACTCACATTAACCAGTGAAGGCAGAGCTTGGTAGACAAGAATAAAGCATCAGGTGCCACAGATGGACAAGGTCAAGGCCAGATGCAGCCACATGCTAAATACACAAGTGCTCTCCAGGGACTCCCCTGTGGGTCAGTTCCCTGCTCCTCAGAAGAAACTTAAGGCTCTGGCTGCCACCATCTTTCATCTGAGGAACAACATGGAAAACCTTCTTCAGGGCTCTTCAGTCCTCCACCCAGCCCATGGTTACCAAGGTGACACCACTTCTCCCCAGCTGGCGCTCTGAGACACCATGATTTGCATTTCGGATCAACACCTTTCCAATGGCTCCAGCCAAGGCTTGGGAATGACTCCCTTCTCCTGTCCTCACCAGCTCTGTTCCCCTTTTCCCTCCCTCTATGTAGCCCTGTGGAGGACTGCTTCTTCCTTGACACCCTGCTCCTCGATGCAGAGAAAAGCCATCCTTAGCAGCAGTTTTATTGCCCGGTGATATTAACACAATGAAGGAAATCATTGCTAATTTTTATGAATTATCTCATCATCTGCAACTAATTAACAGCTGCCGAAAGAGCAGGCGTTCTGCTTCCCCTCTGAGAGCCTTCCCCTCCAGCGATGCTCTCACAGTCCTAACCCTCGCCGTCAAGGGGGCCTGCTCTCCTCTCTGTCCCGCAGCTTGTCTACACTCCCGCCTAACCCAGGCCTGAGGAGACAGCCTTGAGCTGACCCCCACGCTCAGAGCTAATGGGCCGCCTATGACTAGGATGATTTAGGTTAGCTGGAAGCTTTATTAAAATCTGATCTAAGTGGGCAGCCGCTGCTCTCTGTCCTCATTACCCTCCCTCTCCTAAACCAGGCCTCGGCCTCTGGGCTCTCTGAACCTGTCTGTAAAACAGAGAGAGCAAGCCAACAGTCACACGGCACTTCATCAGGGGATCACTCAGGCCCAGGTGGGCAGTAAATACATAGAGGGGCGAAAGGAACTGAGGGAGAGGAGAGGACATAGCAGCACAAGAGATGATGGAGAGGCAGAAATAGGCCTGCCGCAGCCTCAAAGCAGGAACATCGCAGACCCAACAGGGATCCAGCAGGCCACAGCTAGGAAACACTGAGGCTTAGTGGGGTGCTGAGCCCTTCAAGTTCCCCAGCTCTCCACATCTAGGGCTTTCTTCTGCCTGAACTCCTGCCTGTACCCCAAGTTCTACTGACACAGGTCCCTCCCTGGCTCCTTTCTCTACCCCACTCTCCTCTTCCCCCTGGCTTCCTGTCTGTGATTTGTTCTACTATCCAAACATCCTCTTTTCAAGTCCCCTTTCATCTAGCAAAGCCCCAGGAGGCCACTGGCTGGGTCTCAGATGAAGGGACCGGCTCTGAGGGACAGCATTGAAAGCATACAAAGGCCTGAGGCCAGCTCACGCCACCGCAGGGTGGCCCTACTCACATGATGCTGGGCCAAGCGCACAGGCGCCTTCTTCTAAAGGTCAAAGGCTTCACAGCATGCATTTGGACATAATTGAAAGGCCAGGTAGTAGACATCAGTGTTGTAGAGAGGAGGTGAGCCCTGGAATCCTCCCTGTACCCCCAGGAGGTCTTTCCTTCCTCCTTCAGGTGTGCCAGACTCCTTCCCTGATAGGAGTCACTCTGCTGTGCTGATCTTCTACGATGTAACAACCCATTTCAGCCTTGTCTCTTTCCCCGTTGTCCCCAGTTTCAAATCTAGTGGGACTGTGGATGCCAGCAGAACAAATACCATACCAGTCAAGCATAAAAAGGATTCTTATGAATGGTCACTTAGCCAACGCTTAGTCATAACAATGTTATGACTCAGAACATGGTGCAGCAAACATGGTGCCTAGGCAGGCTGAACCTTAAGGTTTTGCATCTCCATGTCTTAAACTTGGCAGCACCCAGGCAGACCACACCCACCTCCAATCCTCTTCTGCTCCCTGGGTCTGGAGAGCAAGCTCCAGCTGGCTCAGGGATCTACTGTCACTGAAGTCTGACATCCCTGATCCCACCCCAGGGATCCTCCAGGGCTTACATCAGATGGCTCTGGGTGGGCCATGCCCTAGGACTGCAGACAGCGGGCTCTGAGTGAGCTGTGAACACTGCAGGAAGAAACAGTGGAAGCCAACTCCGTCGTTCTTCACACTCACTCCATGTTCCAGGACAACAAGCTCTCCACTCTGTTCCCGAGCTGCTTGACTCAAAACGTTAGGCTTCAGCCGAGGTAGTAGGCTAGACAGAGTGGCTTATTACAGCCTCCTACCTGCTGTATCCTAGAGTACCTCACTAGAGTTCTCTGCGTCTCAGCTTTGCCCTGTGTATAATGATGGAGAGGGTAGCAGGATTCAATTACCTTGGACACACTTAGCATCAGGCCTGACACAAAGTAACTATCCCATGTAAGTCCCTCTTAATGTTGAGGCCAAACAGCTCTGGTTCGCAAGCGGAAACTCTAACCTTAAACCTCTCTTTACTCTTCATGGCATTCTCTCTACTACCCCAACCCTTCACCCTTGAGCATCAGGGTCTGGAGCTCTGTAACCCCGCCTCCTTGGCTCGGCCCCCTGCACCATCCACCAAGCTACGGCTTGCTCCATTCTCCTGACCCCTTTCCTTGGTGGCTTTCCAGAAGAAGTACCCAGTACACTTAGCAGCACTAAATACACAGTAATAATAATATATGTTCAGCCATTAGCCACATAAGTGATCAAAGATCACTGCCATTTGATTCCTGCTTAAACACCATTTGGAATCTAATAAATAAGCAACTATAAATAAAGCCAGCGTGCAGACTTGGCCCCTTAGAGCACAGCAGTCTCGGCTCTTATTTTTAACCTAAGGTGCCTTCGGCAGTGCTACTCCTGCAGTTCAAGGCTGAGTTAGTTCCTTCCTCCCCTTCCCTCCTTCCCTGCCCCCCACCCCCTCCCCCGAGGTACCCCCTCCCCCCTCCTCCCCACAGTCACTCTCTCCCTCCCTCATTCCCTACCCCTCTCTCAAAGGGAAATTGCAGAGCTAGGGTGGAACTGAGGTGGGGTTTCTGCCTTAAAGCTTCACCACGGTCTGGGGGAAGTTATGGCCATGCCTACCTTCTCCCCAGCTCCTGGTTCACAAGGCACAGCCAGTGGCCGCAGAGCTCCACTGTGGGAACTCACCAGAGAGAGGTTTCATGTAAGGAACAGAGCACAAAGCTATCGCTCAAGAAACCTGGTTCAAACGCTTTGTTGTTCTACCTCTGTGTGGGTGCCTTTGATCCCCTAACACAAGAGTTTCTACACTCAAATGCCAGGTCTTATCACCTGCAGAGGCTGTAAAGCCCGACTTACGGAATGTATAGAAAGTGATGTGCACAGTAAGTGTTCGGTAATCGTGATGGCTGCTCCATCTCCCAAATACAGTCTTTGGAAGCCATGTCCACAGCCATGCAATCTACTCTGGGTAGCCATGGTGAAAATATCTGGGAAGGACAAGACATTTCCAATGCCAACATGCCCACTGTCCCCAGAACACCAAAGTCAATGTCAGCATGTCCACTGTCCTGAACCACCACAGTCAATGCCAGCATGTCCACTGTCCTGAACCACCACAGTCAATGCCAGTATGTCCACTGACCTGAACCAACACAGTCAATGTCAGCATGCCTGCTGTCCCCAGACCACCACAGTCAATGCCAGCATGGCCACTGTCCTGAACCACCACAATCACCATCACAGCCTAAGCATATACCTCTACCTTGTTTTTCATGACTCTTTAGTCCTGTGTTCTGGGAGCCTTCCCTTCTAACAAGCAGAACATGACCGCAGGGCATAGTCCATGTCACAAAGTTCCAGAGGACAGAGGGACAGGCTAGATCAGGTACAGACACCAGGCCTTCAATGCCTCTCTCCCACAGTTACTTCTTAACGCACAAGTGGCCCTGTCCCCGCAGGAAGGATGACAGGAGGCAGAGTAAGAGTCTGCCAGGACTCTGGGGGATACTCTTTTCTCCAGGCTCTGTGACAGGAAATAAACACATCACTCCATGCTGAGCCCGGCCAGGCCCACGTGACAGCCTCAGATAGCATTCAGCTTGTAGACTACTCTGCCAGTGCCCTGACATGTGAGAAGAGCTGAGATTATTAAATCACAGTGATAAAGCACTTCCTATTACACAGCACCTTCCCGGCTGCCTCTGTACAGCTGGCATGGGCTCAGTTTCTATAACGTGACCAACTTATGTGGTGACTTCCTCCATGGGCAACTTTGGCTCCGGTGGGCTGGGATGCCTGGTTCTCAAGCAAAACGAACAATGACTGACACTGGGAATCCAAGAACTCAGGCTAAAGTTTGGGCTGGGAACAGTATCCAAGAGTCACCTGCGTCAGATACTGTTCACAAGAACTTTCTGTGACCCAGGCTTCTACTTTAGAGGCTAACCATAGTAACTGTGGTGAGCAGCACAGTGGCCCTGAATAGGCTTATGCTCTGGCTTCAAGACTAGGTTACTTTATGTAGAAAAGGAGACCTCAGGTTCCACTGAGGTTGACTTTGATGACTGAGCTAAGATGGAGAAGTGACTTGGGATCACAGCCCCAGTTCACGATAATCTCAGAACTCCTTAACCCAGGAGACCGTGTCCCAGTTGCAGCTGCGGGAATGGACGTAAGAAGGACTCAACTCACCGTTGCTAGCTTCGAATGTAGAGGGAGGAAGACATGGACGAACCCTCAGCCCACTACAAGCTGGAAAGGGCTCTTAGCAGAAGCCAAGGAGAAAGCAGGGAACTTGGTCCTCTAACCACAAGGAAGCGAATTCCACCAGCAACCCAGATGGGCAGGGAACAGATGCTCTGTAAGAGCCCCCAGGAAGGAGCCTCTTATCTTGAGCTCAGTGAGACTTCTGAACTAGACAGAGATAATGCATTTGTCTTGTTTAAGCTGCTAAATTCGTGGTAATTTGTTATGGCGGCAGTGGAAAAACTATAGTATTAGCAATCATGCAAGCGCTACTGATAACGGTTATTATTTATTGACGTCCTACTGACTGTCAAGCGTCCCGCCAGCTGTTTTCCATACGTTATCTCTCACGCAAGCCACAATAATCATGCAAGGTGAGTTTATCGTCATCCCATTTTTTTTTTTATGGCAGCCAACGGAGGCCAAATAATTCAATTTGCACAAGGTCACATGCAAAACTATAATTTAATTCCAGGTCAGAGAAGGCCTCGCCGTTTCACCGCCCTACAGGGGCCACGCAGTCGGCTGCCAGAATCGTCGAGTTAAATACCGTCCCGCGAACGGAACACAAGGACCAGAACTAATATTTACGAAGTATTACGATGTGCCATATGCTGCTCGTGGTACGTTATAATGTTCCTCTGAGCTAATACCAATTAATTAATTAGTGATAAGCACTATTATTCCCTGCTTAGGGATGGGAAATTGAGTGTGAGGAAGGTTGAGTCATTTCTCCCAATGCACATAAGAATGAGAACATGCAGTAAAAAAAAAATCTAAGACCAGGACTGTTCCGTGGGGTCTGGGACATCAAACCTGAATGTGACTTCCGTGCTGTGCCACGAGACCACCCTTGTGGCTTCACGCTAAGAGGAATGTCAATTCAGAACCCAGCAGGAAGCAAGCAAGAGCAGAGCATTCAGTCTCCAGGAGCAGGTGGGCCCTGCCTCCTCTGCGCCAACCCCTCACAGGTGCCCCCTTGCTTTCTGAGAGTCCATCCCCGTGACAGCCAAGTGAGAGGCTGATTAAATAAAAGGAACCTTCTGAAGATGGCAGCAGAGATCATTTTCAATACCCTATTCCATCTTCACTGGGGCCACCACTGCCGCCGCTCAACCTCAATTCCATTACTCTTGAGTTTTCAGATCCACTCCAATTAGCATTCACCTGCCCTTGCCCCAAGATGGAACCTTTTCACATCCAACTTCTCCAAGAAGTGAAGAAGTACGGAGAATTCCTTATCTCTGGGTTTCCCTCGTCTCTGAGTTGTTTCTCTGAGATTTTGGGGTGGTGCCCCAGAGATCCGGGCACACCCACTGCAAGCCCTACCACCGCACAAGCTAATGACTGGAGTCTCCTGGGAGCAGCCCCTAGAGGCAGCTTCTTACAGAGGCCCCCGGGGCTGCACGCGTCTGTGTTCTGTCATCTCTGGGAAAATCCCTGTTATTTCATCTGTGAGCTGAAAGCTCAAAGTCTCATGTTGTTAGATCCCTGCTCCTGAGGGGAATTTGTGAGTATTGCTGGCAAAGTGGCACTCTCTCCCTTTTCTGTGTCACCAATGTGCTCAAAAGACCATGACTTAGACATGGAAATTCTTAGCTTGGAGGAAGCCACTGACTCACTCTGAGGAACGCCCCACCCCTGCAACATCTGGTACCTTAACACAGGTGTCTTCAGATGCAAGAGCAAACACCTGTCAAAGAGCAGCCTCCGCCTGTGTGCCCTGAGCAAAGCCAGCTAGGAATGTTTCCGGGGCTGAGGTTCACAGTGCAGGGAGAGCTTGGGCCTGGCTTTCTTAACACAGAAACCTTGGAGCTAGTGCCAAACCGGGATGAGCCAAACACAGGAAAAGCCCAACCCTACCAAGCTAGAGCACGTGCCACCGGTAGGTTAGAAGCAGATGAGAAGGGTATCTCTGGGTTAGGGGATCCAATCCTCTCCTGGAAGGAGGAAGGAAAAGGAATCCCTTTTGGAAGGAAGGAAACCAGGATGCGGAGTAGATTCTAGGCAGTGATGTAAGAGACAATAGTGATGAACTCAGGGGGAAGAAAATACATCCCTTCAGCTCTCCGAGATGCTGTCACCAGGAAGAGGACCAGGCATGCCCTGCACGGCTCCCAGTCCGCCTAGAACTCTAATAGTGGACACAGAGAGAGGAAGAAAAAACAGTGGTCATCACTCTTCAGAGGCTTAGTGGGTTGTACTGGGGTCCCTGCCACCATTTAGATTTTTGTGAACGTAAGCACAGGCAAGCAGCCATGACTGGTGTGGGCTCCTGGCCAACAGCTGGCAGGCACCTGGCCAATAGCAGCAGTGTCAGCAAAAGGCTAGAAGCCTGTCACATAGTCCCAACTGGGACTCTGGGTCTGAGTTTGGGCCTCTGGGCTCTTGGAAGACTGAGATAAGTAAGGCCTGCCTGGCCACAGTCCTGATGAGCTTGGCATAGTCACAATACCACGGTAAGCTCTGCAACTCAGACACAATGGAGATGTGGGGACTCCAGGGACCACACAGGGAAGGCTGTGCTGTTTGAACCTGAGAGACAAAGTAAGATTCTCAGCTGAGGTTCACACTAATGTTAAGTCACTTACCTGCTGGCTTGGGGTTCCTCAGAGCAGGATCCAGAGGAGACCCAAGACCTGGGTTTGACTGGAAAGCAGAGCTTAGAGAACAGTGACCTCGGGTCAGCCTATTGTGTCAGTGTACTATTCTAGGTGATGAAGGAGTTCTTGTCAATGCTTCTGCACCAAGGAGGGCCTCTAGTCTGTGCCTCCCAAAGGTTCTCAGCTCTGAAGCTCCTCAGGGTGTGACTGTCCTGAATGAACTATGCCACTACCCAGAGTGCTCTGCGCTCTGTATGCTCAGAGTGCACATGCTCAGTATGCTTGGGGGAAAGGAAAGGTGCTTGTGGTCTGGGCTGGCATGCCATGAGCAGCAGGCAGGCTGTCAGAAATGAAGCCATAAATAAACAGAAGGGCGACAAGCCAGGGAGAACCTTGAGGGTCGTTGAGAGGCTCCGTCCTTTGCTCCAATGAGGGAAAGAGCAGTGACCTGACATGACCCAGCCTCTATTTTAAAAGAGTTGCTCTTGCTGTCAGATTGTAGATCAACAGGTGACATAAAACAACAGGTGAATCAGGAAACAAGAAGAAAACAGCAGCAGCTCTGTGGGAGAGAGTCAGTGTGGCTCAGAACTGGGAAGGTGTGCCCAAGCTGACAGGGAATTTTTGAGTCATAATGGCTGAACTTGGAAAGTTAAACCAACAGAACTTGATGGCAAGGGATGCGGGGTCAGAGGTTGATGGGCTCCAAATCTTGGAGCCCAATTTCAAACAGATATGACAGAGTAAGGGAGCATGGTCTATGTATTTTTTAATATGTGTATACACACTTGAGGGTTCAAGTGGAGGCCAGAGTCCTCCTATGTCGCTGCTCTACTGTATGACTGCGACAGGGTCCCTCACTAAACCAAGAACTCAGCTTTCTGGCTAGGCAATCTCCCAGGAGCCACCTGTTCCACCATGAGGGGGGTTATGGGTACATGTAACCATGTGGAGGTTTTTATATGGATGTTGAGGATTTGAGCTCAACAAGTTCCCATGCTTGCACAGCAAGCACTCTTGCCCACCAAGCCATCTTGCCATCCCTCTCATTAACGCTCATGACTGGAGATGCGATAGTAAGAGCAGGCCAGGAGGGTGACAGTCAAGATCTCAACTGCAGACACACCATATCTGAGTCTGTAGTGTCACCCGTGTGAAGATGACAGGTAGATAGCTGCGTGGATGAGCCATGGGATAGGTTCAGAGCTGAAGAGGGGAGATCATCAACATAGAAGTACATAAAATTGCCACAGAAGTGAGGTGGATACTTGAGACACCCAGCACCAGAGGATGAGGAACAGCAGCATCCAGAGATTGAGAAACACTGGAAAGGGAGCACTAAGTGTGCTTGCCTCCTAGCCTGACCATCGAGTTTGATTCTGAGTGCTATTGATAGGAAAGAGGGGAGAGGAAGTAAAAGGGCTGGATGAGCAGTTCTTCTGCAGTGCCTCTAAAGGGAAAGAGAAAACCATCTGAGGCATGGATAGTTAAAGGGGGGCAGGAGTCAAGAGAAGATCTGCCATCTGGTGTGAAGGACACTCAAGGGGACAAAAGACAGAGTCTATCCCCCACGGGAAGCCACTAGGCTCCTGGTGTGGGTGGAATTCAAATAAGATTTTTGAAAATATTTGTGTAAAACAGGTGGGTAAATTCTGAGGCAGACAGTGAGGTGCTGGGCAAGTAGATGAACTCATGCACAAGGCATTCTGAGGGTTCCAGGGGCGAGAGCTCCCCAGAGCAGGTGAGATTCACCGTGGACGCCAGCCCACCTCAGACATCGAAGGAGAGGAACAAAACCGGCTGTAGCTGATGCCTGTCACCCTGGGGTAGAGGTTCAGAGGAGAGCACCTCTCGTCTAAAGAGGTCACACCAGTGACATATTCCCAAGCGTGGCTACACACTGGACTCATGCATGGCACCCCCTGAGGCCAGCACAGGAGTGCTACCTGCATACAAAGAAGACAGTAGACACCAGTGGCTGAAAAGTTAAGCCAGGATTAGCCTGGGCTCTTTCCACAATTTGTCATTCTGTAGGCTAAATGAGCACCATCATCTCAGTCCTCTAGGAGCTGACCAGCCACCAAGTGAGAAGAATATATACATCTAAAGAGGGGCTGATGGAGAGCCTCTTAGCTTGTCTGCAACATCCCGGTGCCCTGTGACCCCAGTAGCTTCCATAAGCCCTGCAGGGGAAGTGTGTCTGCTTATCCAGACTAATGAGAGTTAAATGCGAGCACAGTCTTGCCTGCAGCTGAGCCAAGAGGCTATGAGTGGAACGTTCGGGTTTTGCCTGTGTTCATGAGTGCGTCTCACCAACTCAGACTCACACACGCGCACTCAGCTAAGATCTAGCAGCTGCTTCTCCCACCCACCACACATCCACAGCCATGAGGAGAAAGGACGCCCCCAGAGAGTCTGGACTATATCACAAAACAAGATCTGCCTGACTTCCCCCAAGCAACTGGAGCCAAATAGGGTCATGGCTTTAATTAGGCAGGTGACTGTCTCAATTTAAGCTCTTGTTAATGGTTATTAATGAGACCACAATGAAACAGAAGTGTCTTCCGTGTGAGAATGGGACCAAAGGCTAACTAAACCGTCACACCCTAAGGGTCCTAAGGGTGACAGGGCCAATCTTCAATTTGATGCTGAAATCCTCGTTAAACCTCTCATGGTCACCTGGTGTCCAAAATGCCCATTCCATCTGCCAGGTAGACTCTTTTTTAAATGTGGAAACAAAAATCTCTCTTCATAGTTTCCACGACCCCACACCCCCTTTCCCTCAAATACAATTTGCAAATGACTCAATCCGCATCCCAGGGCTCTGTAAGACAGGGTTTTGAAATGTTGACAAGATTCTTTCAGTACCATGTGCTCCCAGCTCAACCCAGTGGTGACTATCAAGTGTACCGGTCACTTCCTCAGGCATGGCTGGACCTTGATAGATCCAACTGAAGACTGGATATCATCACAGCCGAACAAAATGAATGAGAGTCCTAGACAGGGAAGCCAGGCCATTCTAGAACAAATAAACATAGGCAACGGCACACCCAAATGATATGAAAACCAACCCCACCAACCACGGTTCACAGTTACAGAATCAGGGCCCCACAGTCTTGCCTCTGATGCCTTTGCACTGTGACCTTTGCCAACCCCCAACCCCAAAGACTCATCACAGTATGCTGGAAAAATAGTAGAGAAGCCCAAGTGACTAGCCGTCACTGCCATGATTTGCCTACTCCTCTGTGAGGTTCAGACAGCAGCATTCTGGCCTCTGGAAGCTTTTGGATCTTGGCCACAGGGACTGTGCTGCCAAAAGGCTGTCCCAGACCGTGACACCCTTAGATTCTACTCAGTTCATATCCTCTGATTTTACCACTTATCTCTGTAGAATCCTAGGTAAGCCACAAATCCTGAGAGCCTCGGGCTCTTCCTCACAGCACGTGCCCCCTTCTGCCTGTCTCCTAGAAACCCAGTAAACACATCAGAACTCTATTCACTGCAAGCCGTGGCACCAACATCATCAGTTTGAAAGTTGTGTCATCTTGGTCGAGCCTTCTCGGGGCACACTGGCCTAGATAGCTATCCAGCTCCTGCAAGCCTCCCATATCCACCCCCAAAATGTGTAGGTTCCAGTGAGTCCCGAAGCAAGGTATACAGAGTCAGTCATCTGGCATCCAAATGCACGGGCATTTGCAGAAACACGCGTTTTCTTTGGGGGCAAAAATCATCATCTTCTGTATTAGTTCCTTGCCTTGTTACTGTGACCAAATAAATGACAGGAAACAACGTTAGGAGCAAAGGGTTTGTTATAGCTCACAGTTGAGGAGGATGCAACCCACAGAGCGTGAAGCAGTGGGCCAGTGCATTCCAACTCAGGAAACTGGAGGATAGGAGGTGGGGCTGGGGGTGGGGCTTCTCCATTTTCCAGTGAGGCTCCGCCTCCTAAAAGTCATGTGACCTTCCAAAACAACATCTTCAGCTAGCAACCAAATGTTCAAACACACTCTGGGAACACTTCACATTCAAACTACACTGTCCTAATCATGTCTTGTGGTCCAGCAGTCAAATGGGATGCCATGCCTGGGCATCGACTCATCCTGGCAGGGGAGCATCGGAGAGCTTAAAGGGTGACTCAAGATTCAAATTTTTCCATAGATGATTCGTTCAGCAGGTGGTGGGAAAGCCTGGTACTGCAACCCAGACTAGATCCTGAGAGAAAAGGGATGGGTAAGACAGACCCAGACTCCCTTGAGATGCTTCAGCAAGGGAACTTTCTTGTATCCCCTCTCTAGGTGATGCATGAAGGTCATCAATATCTATTTGCCACTATTGTGAAATACTGGCTGATTGCCTATCGAGCTGATTCAATTCAGAATAAAGACGAAAAGTTGCACATTGATCAAACTTTCGTAAGTCAAATCATGTTGTGACATTACGAGGGGATCCCACTACTCAAAAAAAACAAAAACAAAAACAAAAACAAAAAAAAACATAAAAAAAAAAACATGGTGAATCCTCTACAAGGATGAGAAACCAGCGGTAGATTTGTCTCTGTATCCAATAGATTCAATACACAGCAGATGAGAGCAGTAACCAGTGGCTTTATTCTCCCCACTGTTCTCCCCCTCTCCTCCTATTAGCTTCATCTTTATAAAGTTTGAGTGCTGTAGGTAATATATTCTCTGCAAAAGATTGGAGTTCATTGGAGGAAATCAACCAAGTTAAAAATTGTAGTTGTGAAGTGCTTGGGGATCCTAGTGAGGCTGAGTGTCAGATAAATCTGAGCTCTTGCTGCCTCAATGAGTAGGAAAGCCTTAAACAAGAAAGAGGTTCAGTTGTTGCCTTAACCTGCGAAATGTCCCGTGCCATCCATGCTGACAGAATCCCTTCAGCATCAGGACCAAACCTCTCAAGTTCCTGCTGGTCCCTGCTGGTTTCCTCCTCTGTCAGCTATCATTTGGTAAGTTACTGGGGGTAAAAAGGCCAAGGGAAAGTAAGAGACCATACAAGCCATGAGTAGCCATCTTTCAATATTTTAAGACCAGAAACAAGACAATACATTGAGTGGGATTGCCATGATTATAGGAGATGCTGCTGTTCCCAGGGAAAGCATTTTCAGATGAAGAACTATTTTAACTAAAAGTGCAGGAGAGGAAGAAAAGAAAAGAAGGAGGAGGAGGAGGAGGAGGGGGGGGAGGAGGAGGGGAGGGGAGGGGAGGGGAGGAAAGGAGGAGGAGAAGGAGGAGGAGGAGGAGGAGGAGGAGGAGGAGGAGGAGGAGGAGGAGAAGCATGAGTAAGTCTCCCTCACCCTTGGACAATAGAGGGTAGCCCATTGTGTATACAGTGCAGTGCAGAAGGACTCGCCAAGGTAAGCAAGCAGCCATCCATTGGTTAACAAGACCTTAATAAGTACCCAGTGCAGCAGGAACAAGGACGTTGACTAACATAAAAGATAGCAGGGAAAACGAAGAGAAAATGTCACGTGGTACTGAAGCTGACTGTGCTGCCTAGTAGCTAAAAGTCAGCAAAAAGATAAGTCAATGCTCTCAGGCCAACCACATACGACCATCTGACCTTAGCTACATCCCTTCATCTGCAAAATTGAGCAGGTTGGATAATGGGTCCTCATCATCGGTTATAACAAGACGCAGCAGCCATGATCTCTTTCAGTCAGGGAGAGCTGTGGGGTTGGGGGAAGTTTGGCGGGCATTTATTTACTGTGGCTCCCCAGTCACCGCTCAGACGACCCAGTGGGAAAGAAGCAAAAATCAAAAACATTTTCAGGAGATAGATGACTGAAGGGGTCTGACACACATGAGAGTTTGGGAAATTTATGCGGATAGCCTTACAGCCATAAATAAAGTCCCTTTCTCTGACCCAAAACTCCAATTCGGGGGGGTAAACAGCAGACACCGTAATAGACAATTTGGCTGCATCTCCCGCCCTGTGCCCCGCTTGAATGAAAAACAGCCATGAGAAGGCTGGGCGATGGGTTTGCCCGCCTCTTCCAAACATCCATATTGTCACCGGCGACAAGTGGGGCTGAGGATGGAGCAGACTGAACAATTTATCTCCAAGACTCCCTGTCCCTGTGTACAGTCCTGCCTTGACAGCCATCTATTCTGAAGATGGAAGGGAGGGCTCTGGGGAAAGACCCGCAGAAGCTTATATGTGGTAGTAGTGACCCCTGAGAAGGTGGATGGAATGGAACGGTGGTCCTCCCCTTTCAGAATCTGTCAAAGACCTGGGAACCTCAGCACTGCCCCAGCCCCTCCGTGTGCCAGGTGTCTCGCATGAAGCAAAGCTACTCATGTTTTCTTGACCTACTTCTCTTCCCAGGCCTGCCCTACTCTATTTCCCCTCTGGAGTCCCTGTAATTAGCACCTCACCACCTGAAACCATCAGGGAGCTTTACAAGGCTTCTAACTTCTAACTTTAGGATAACCAAGGAGACAAAACAAGTCCTGGCATCCCTCTCCCTCCCCCTCCCCCTCTTTCCCTCCCCATCCCCTTTCCCTCCCCCTTCCTCTCCCATCCCCTCCCTCTTCCCCCATCTCTGCCTCTCCCATCCCCCCCCCCCCCCCTCCCTCTCCCATCCCTTCCCCTTCCCTCCCTTCTTCCCTCTCCATCTTCCCTCCCCTCCCCTCTTCCCCCTTCCACCTCCTCCTCCCTCCTTCTCTCTCTGTCTCTCTGTCTGTCTCTTTGTCTCTCTGTCTCTTTCTCAGCTTATGTTTTTCCTGACTTTTCTAGGAAATCAACCCCAGTTTGACCCTG
The DNA here is from genome assembly GCF_011064425.1 of Rattus rattus. Classification (NCBI taxonomy): domain Eukaryota; kingdom Metazoa; phylum Chordata; class Mammalia; order Rodentia; family Muridae; genus Rattus; species Rattus rattus. The sequence goes on from NC_046161.1 coordinate 37,397,631, forward strand.
ATGGACAGGGGGATCTGTGCTAGAAATCAGGTTAAAGGGGACTGACATGAATCAAAATTGGGGATTCAACAGAGTCAGACAAGCACCGTTTGTTTAGTGTGGGTGGGGGGAGATTACGGGGACCCCTCAAAGCCCTCTTGCTAACCTAGCAACCAAGACAGATCTGTGGGCTCCAGTGTGTGCTTCCTTCCCCAGAGAACCAATGCTCAGGCAGGCGAGGTGGGGGCGGGGGCTGTAATTCTGGCTCAATTCCTTTCTGCCTCCCATTAGTGACAAACAGAAATTGATGGGTTGCCGTTTTATCTGCTCATTTGGTGGTGGTAGTGGTGGGGACCTCGAAGCAAACGCTAGATAACGGTAGGCATCTTATAAATTAAGCATCTTAAGGATATGAGCCGCTTTGCTTCATCACCGAGCAGAATTAAATTAGATTTTGTAGTTTCTATAGAAATGAACGAGGAAGAGAGCGAGGGAAGAGCTTGTTTTTAATGCCTTTTATTTTAAAGCAAGCAGCACAAGGAGTTGAGTGCAGAGTGAGGGGAGAATTACATCACCTGTCCACATTTCTGACGTCAACCAGAAGCCACTGCATTCCCATGGAGAAATAGGCCCATAAGGTAACAGAATCGAGCAGCTTGAGACCCACTGTCCCAGCCTCCGATAGGTGATGCCTGACCTGCCTGTAGTCTGAGCCATCAGCCTGCTTTTGCCCATGTCTGAGCCTCCTGACCATCGCCAGAGTGCCGATTGTATTCTGGAACCCTTAAGGTCAATCCTTGTTGCGCTGGGAAGGGTTCTCCTGCCCAGCATCCAACTATTTTTATTCTCCATTGGTCTCTAGCCTGTCAGTTTCATGTTGAGGATCCGGGTCCTGCTGGGGTACGGTGACAGACCCCTTAAATCCTGGCATTTAGGAGGCGGAGTCAGGCAGAGCTGTGTGAATTCAAGGCCAGCCTAGTCTACAGAGTGAGTTCCAGACCAGACAGGTTTATATAGTGAAGCTTTGTCTCAAAATAAAAAAATAAAAAAGATCCAGTCATGACCACAGCCACTCTGCTCCACCCACCTCCAGTCTGGGAAGAAGGAGTCACAGTTATCTGCATAACCACCCACAAGAACAATCATCTAACCTAACACTGGAGGGCTTGCTTTCAGGAAGCTCCTGTTCAGCCCACACGAATTTGGATAGCTCACACCACACTGACCCATGTCCCACACACACAGGTATTCATGTCTGACCTCTGACACCCTCCCACCTGTCCTGACTCCAAGGACTCCTTGTGCTGGAGTAGGTGGTGCCCTCATCTTTATAACCAGGTCCCAAGATCTATGGAGCCTTGGCTTCCCGTGGTCTAGGAGTATTTGCTCATGGCAGGGAGGAGGTACCTGGTTTCCCCCACCCTGACTGCCAGGAGTAGAGGTGCCAGTGGTGCAGTGGCAACCCTGCTCATCCTTGGCAACAAGAACAGAGGAGAGGCTGAAGTATCCTGTCACCCCTCTCAGAACTACACCCTGGCTAACAGAGAGCAACTCAAGGCCCTTCCCAGCAGGCTGGATTAGAATCACCAAGAAGACTCCTGACTTCATCCAAATTGCCAAATACAATCTTAACACCAATTTCTAGATTCTTCTTTAACTGATCAGACAAAAGAGGCAACCAAGTGTTTCTCTTTGGTCCTGGATTTGTAATCCCTGTGGCTATTTTCACCTTCCTCCATTACTAACAACTGCCCCTTCACATTCAGGAAGAAACCTGCCATGGATTATACTGGGGAGTGAGCATCATTTTATTCTAGTCACTGATGGAGCCATACAGGAAGACCAGATGGATGCTGTCAGCATGGTCCCTTCAACACCTCCACATCCACATCTGTATCTGCCTCTGCCTCTGCCTCCACCATCTCCACGTCTGTCACAGCCACAGTCAGGGAGACCAGGGAAGCATCCCACAGAGCCTATGAAGTAGAGACATTTCCTCTGTGCACACTTGGGATAACAATGAGACTACCCTCCAGAGCCAGACTGTACTTACCGATCCTCAGGGAGTGTGGGCTACAGGCCACCATCAAGAGCCAAGCAGGAAGCAGCACCAGAGGAGCGGAGACACGGGGCATCTTCTATAACTCCTCATGGAGCCCTCTGCTGGTCTGGGCATGACATAACGCTGTGAGGGAACAGAGAGGGGAAGCATGTGAGTCCTAACCAGGCTAGGCAGTCACCTGGTCCATCCCACTGACAGAGGTTCCAGAGAACATTCAAGAACTTCAGTAGGGAGAGGCAACAATACCTCTAGGAGAGTCTGGCAGCATCCAGGAGAGAGTCGCAGGCAAAGCCCTGGAACTGGGCCTTAAACTCCCCTCCTGTACTCTCCAAAGCCCCTGGTGCACATAGGGCAGGCTGCTCTAACAAGCTACAGGATACATCATATCCCACTTTTCTTTCTAAATCTCTAACTAGGAATCAAGAACTTTGGTTTGTCCTAAGGAATAGAAGTCATGATTAAGCAGAAGAGAAGACACGAGATCCCCTAGTACATGGGATGGGTCCAAGTACCACTCCCCCAGTTGCCACCTGTGTGCTCTTACAAGGCCTCTCTTTGTCTCAGTACAGCTTCCTAATTTGTGTAAGTCCTATTAATCCCCTCTTGGGAAGCTGGTCGGAGGACCGCAGAGGGGAAGCTACCTTATGGAGACTTGCCCTAAACGAGAGACTACATGCATATTACTTCCTTCATAGCTTGCTTGGGAGACTTTTTCTCCCAGCAAATAGAGCTGACAGAGGGACATATCTCTATTTTTTTCTGCACCTGGTTTGTCTGCCAGATGCACTAAGTCCTTTTCATATCCTTCATCCACCTCCCCACCTACGTATCAAAACTGGAGCTGTCAATGGGCTGCCCCTCCCCAAAGCAGGAAGGCCACTAACCTTCTCATAACCTCTTGACTAATCTAAGATGCAGCATCTGTAGCAAACCAGTTCTGCCTCATCACTGGGATGAAAGTGGAGGCCTTGAGCATCTGTATATTTAATTCTAGATGCTCCAGGATAGGAGAAAAGTATTCAAGTCTTTCCCCTCCCACCTGATAATCAACAGAAAATCAGTCAAAAGCCTTGAACAGATACTTCACTAACCAATGGGCTGTGCACATTTGAAAAGATGCTCAGATTCACTGGCATCAAGGAAGAACGGTTTTAATCCACATTCTTTACCACGTGTTATCTGGAACGTGGAGCAACTAGGTGGCTCACACAGCATGAGGGAGCATGAGTTACGTACGTGTGTTGGAGAACTGGTCTACCCGAGCTTTTCACACATCCTCATGAACCAGCAAGTCCACTCCTTAGTACTTCTCCAATAGAAGTGCGTGTATGCTCACTAAAGGCATGTCCTAGAATGTTCACAGCAGCAGTCTTTGTATTTGCCCAGAATGGAAGCTAAGTGTCGAGCATCATGAATGAAGAAATACACTATATGTATATCATACAACTTGGTGTGATAAAGGCATAGACATGAAGAGCCTACTGCTACATGTAACAGCACAAAGACTGTCATGAACACAATACTGAGAAAAAGTTACCAGACACAAAACTGCACACAGTATGGGTTTAAAGCATAGAAACAAACAAACGTGCAATGCAATCAAAAGTTCAGTCAATGACAAAATGTCACCAAATGATGAGTTAGAAGCAAGCAGCGCTTTAAGCTTCTCTGTGGTTTGAAATTGACACAGTCAGAAAACAGCTTCTCTGTGAAGTGAGTAGCTGAGGAATTTGTCAGCGTTCAGTGCCGGACAGACAGAGATGTGGAGAGACTCGGAACCTCTAGTTACCAAACCAGAGGGCAAGAAAAAGCACAATGCTGACTAGAGAGGTAGCGCAGCCAATAAAGTGCTTGCTGTGTAAGCACGAGGACCTGAGTAGCCAGAAACCACACAAGGAAGACAGGAGCATCTTTGCAGTCCTGGTATAGAGAAAGCAAAGATAGGCAGATCTCTGAGGCTCGCTGAGCAGCCTGTCTAGCCTACTCAGCAAGGTCCAAGACAGTGATAGACTCTGTCTCAAAATGCCGGGTGTACACTCAAAGAATTGATATCTAAGCTTGTCCTCTGCCTCTACTCATACGTACATATATGTGCAGTTGCACATTCATGAACATGCACACATAAAAGGAGAGAGAGACAGAGAGAGAGAGAGAGAGAGAGAGAGAGAGAGAGAGAGAGAGAGAGAGAGAGAGAGAGAATAGCTTACAGAGCCTTTCAACAGAGAAAAAGGGAGACACACAATGAAGACATAGGCGAGGCAGAAAGACCATCTGGATTTAGCTGTTCTGGGAGCTGCCAGGTGTGCTGGCTCTTCAGCGATGCTCTGCCTGTCTCAACACAGAAGGCTCATGCAAGAAATAGGGAACCATATTGAGAAGGTTGCAACCAACCAAGCTCCTGCCTGGAGAAACCAAGTTGCTACATTTTCCTTTTCCCTAGAACTCACAGCAGTTATTACAGCACTTCCCAGCCAATCTCTGCCTCACAATCCCGAGCAGTCCCAGTAGAATGCTACTGAAGCAAGTGCATTAAAAAATATATAAACAGTAGGATTTGGGTCAGAGACACAAAAAGAAATGAAGTTGCTTTTCCCTTAAGACCGGGGACTCCCAGCAGGCAGTCAGAGAGGATCAGAAGATGAGGAAATGTTCAAAATTTCATGTAGACTTTGCGCCTTGAAACAACACAGACTTTGGAAAGTGGGAGCTTTGTTGTCCTCCCATCCAATACAGTCCATTGCCCTACCTCCTTAGGGAGTCTCAGGGGGATACCTGGGACCCAGACCCCAGTGGAGTCTTGGAAACACTTTGAACTAAGCTATCCAGGGTCAACTCAGGCTGAAGGAAATTTGCTTTTTTGTGTTACTTAGTACCAATAAGCAAGCAAACAAAACTATTCCAACCGGCTTGCTCCCAAACCACTCCCATAATCAGCAAGAAAGGAAACATCCAGGAAAGGAAGTGAGACTAACCTCAGCCTCAGCTCTCTGCAGGGAACATGGAGCTGCAAAAGACCCAGGAAAAGGAACAAACTGACTGGGACAGTGAGGTCCCACCCACCCTTGCTCACACCAACCCCCCAGGGGAGACATATCTGATTCAATATTATTATTGAGGGGGCTCTCATTATTTTATGACTTGTTCATATACAAACTTCTCTCTCTCTCTCTCTCTCTCTCTCTCTCTCTCTCTCTCTCTCTCTCTCTCTGTCTCTGAATCTTCAGTTGTTTGAAGCAGGGATTGATGGATTTTTTTTCTCTGCCTCTACTTCTAACTGTCAGTCGTTCATCCTGATAGTCGTTCATTCTCACATTCTTTCTCAGTGTGGCCATCACTTTCTACATCTTGCCCTTTTTCTCTTTCCATGTTTTGTATGCTCTGACACTTTTGCTTCCGTGTTCCTTTACCTTTTCTCCTAATTACAATGTCCTATTATGCCATGAAATTTTACTGTTTATACAATTTCCACCACCACCATTCCTGTCGCTGTTGTCAAGGTTGAGAGTTGTGGGTTTTTTTTTTTATATCTTTCCTGCCGGTTGCTATTTCCCTTTCACTCTTCACAGGGCTGGGACTTATGCCTAACAGTAGGTGCTCTGCTGCTGAGCTACACACTCATCCCACCTAAGGAGTCAAGGCACCTTATTCTAAACCCAAACCCAACCCCTGTCTAACGTCAGTGAATATTTCAATGCAACCAAAGGGGAATATAAAGATGTCCATCTAAAGACCAGGATTCAAGTAGGGACAGATGTTATGCATTAACATAGCAGAAATAAACAACAAAACATGGATAACACACCTATGAAAAACTATAGTGTATGTCATTCCCATATCCCTTTAGGCTGTATACTGATGGTAAGATTAGAGGGTTAATGACTGAAGACATACCTCATCTACTTCTTCTGTCTCTATTACATCTAATACAATAGAAACACCCAACTTATGAGACCTACATACATGTACTCTGACAACATATATATTGTGTCAAGGCAGGCTAATCTCTAACAAAAAAAAGTAACAAGGAAACTATAATGTAAAATTAAGTTGAGAAATGTCCAACATTTCATAATAATCTGCTACCAAAGGATACATCAACAAGAGACCATTCTCCTTAAAGAGACTCTCACATAAAAGTTTAAGAACTACCCATCCCAACATATCCTCAAGTTTCAACATAAAACAAAAGGTATATGAAAATAAAACAGCAAAACTTCCCTCAAAGCTCATAATTTTATAGCAACTGACTCCAAAGATAATGAATAAGATGGAATAGTAAAATGGAGAATTTTACAAAATGACTTTTTAAATACCAATGAGTTCCAAGAAAATACATAAAAAATAATTGGACCAATTAAAGAAGGCAATAAACAATATGAATCTGAAGTTCAAAAGACAAAGACTTTTCAAAGGCATTAAACAGAAATCATGGATATGAAAATCCCATTAAGCTAAATTTAAAAACTCAGTTGAAAGTCTGACCAAAAAAGACTAAACCAATTAAAAATGAGAATTTCAGGGGCTGGAGACAAGACTGACAAGTTAGAATACTCAGACAATAAAAATTTTTAAAATGTAAGAAATTATGAACAGAACATACAAGACTCTTGGGACATAATTAAAAGACCAAATTTATATAATTTTGATGTAAAGCTAGGTGATGAGGTACGCACTGAGGGCATAAAACCTTTCAGTTAAATGATATTAAGAAATTTTCCAAATATTAGGAAAGATGCAGACATACAAGAAAAGAAAGCATGTAGAAGCCCAAACAGACAGGACCAGAAGAGAAGCTGGCCATATTATAGTTTAAAATCTAAGAGTACAGAAGAAAGAAAGAATATTGAAAGTTGTCAGAGAGAAATGCTAACACATTCTAAAGGAAAACCTCTTAGAATAGCTCAAATATCTCAACAGAGACTCTAAAAGCCCAGGGAAAAAAATAGGATGATTAATTTCAACCATGGAAGAAAACCCCACCAACCTAGATTATGTATCCATCAAAGTTACCCTTCAGAATAAAAGAAAATATAAAGATCCTTTAAGGCAAATAAAAGCTAAAGAAATCCATGATATAAAACCAGCACTGCCAAGAATATTTCAAGAGGTTTTACACACAGTAGAGGAAGACAAACACAACCCCAAAAGCAATACTAAAGCTCTCGAACAGTAAATAAGCAAATGAGAATCAGAAAAGAATCACTCATTAGGAAAAACAATAAAATAGTAGAAATTAACTGATAGCCTTCTACTAGAATTCTAACATCCATGGTCTATCTTAGTTCTCTCATTAAATCCCATGGGCTGGGTAATTTGGTCAGAAATAAAGACCCAACTACATGCTGCCTGCAAGAAACACATCACTAGCAAAGACATAAGCAGACTAAAAGGAAAAGAATGGAAAAATTATATCCCAGGCAAATAGAATCCAGAAGCAAACAGAGGTGGCATTTATACACAACAAAACAGTCTTACCTCCAAAACTCAAAAAAAATCACTACATATTGCTAAAGAGAACAAATATATCAAGAAGAAATAATAACTATAAATTTATGTGCACCAGGTATCAAAATTAAGATATATTATAGACCAAATAAACTCAACAGACACCTATAGAATGTTACATCCCAAACTGAAGAATATGCAGTTTTCAGCAACTCAAGCAACTCTCTCCAATATAGATCATATTTTAGGTTTTGCAAAACAATTCTTGACAGATATTAAAAAAGAAAGAATATCTATAACTTTTCTTTTAATAATGGAATAAAACTGAACCCAACAGGAAGATAAACTAAAGAAGCTCTATAAAGATATGGAAATTAAGAAGTATACAAAAGAAGGAGAAAAAACAAAATTAATAGTCTCAGGGGCAACAAAGATGTATTAACAAAATGTACAACTAAAATCTGGAGGGTTCATTAGGAATTGATTTGAAAATTTACACTCCAATAAAATGAGAAATCCAGAAAATATATTAAATTTTCAGATACAAAAGACCCACCAAAACTGAATGAAAAGAATATTAAAATCCCAAATACAGTAATAATAAGGAATAAAACTGATTAATAAAAAGGTGTCCAGACAAAGAAAAACCTAGTACTAGATAATTCACTGCTGAAATCTGAAAGATACATGGAACAATATAATAGAAGATCCAGAAATAAACACAAGCAACTATAACCATCTGATCTGTTACCAAGTTGACAAAAGCTGATGTTGGAAGAGAGACAACCTCCTTAACAAAGGAACCTCAGTCAACTTCAGAGCCACTAGAAACTGAGTGCTCTCTCTCTCTCTCTCTCTCTCTCTCTCTCTCTCTCTCTCTCTCTCTCTCTCTGAGTCAAAAATCAATTAAATGTGTATCAAAGATCTTAACAGAAGACCCAAAACTCCCAAATAACTAGAGAACTGAGAGAAAACACTTCATACTGTAAGACTAGGCAGACTTTCTAAATAGGATTTCAATGGCTCAACAAATTATAGCAAGGATTGACAAACAGGATTGTACCAAACTAAAAAGATTCAGTATAGAAAATAAAATCAGTAAAGAGACAGCCTATATAATAGGAGAAAATCTTTCCTTCCTATTCAGCCAACAGAGAACTAATATCCAAAATATGCAAAGAACTCCAAAAAAATGAACACACAAAAAAACATATGATCCAACCATAAATGGACAATTCAACTAAGCAGACATTTTTTTAAATGGGCAATAAATACTCGGGGAAAGAGTCAACATTTTTAGCCACTGAATACAAATCAAAACTATACTAAGATTCCATCTCCTGTTGGTCAGAATAGTTTTCTTTGAGAAAAATAAAGCAACCAATAATGGCAAAGATTCAAGGGAAAGACGCGTTGTTGGTGTAAAGGTAAATTAGTGTGTACAGGCTGAGGAAATCAGTATAAAGACACACCGTTAACTCCAGCACTTGGGAGGCAGAGGCAGACAGAGCTCTGCGCTGAAGGCCAGATTGGTCTACAGAGTAAGTTCCAGGACAGGCAGGGCTACATAGAGAAATCCTATCTCTGAAAATCAAAAAATAGAAAGGAAGGAAGGAGGGAGGAAAGAAGAGAGGGAGGAAGAGAGAGAGAGAGGGAAGAAGGGAGAGAGGGAAAGAAGGAGGGAGAGAGGGAGGGAAGGACAGAGGAAGAGAAGGAAGGTTAGGAAGGAAACTAAAAATAAAATTACTATGTCGTCTATGACTTCTGGGTATATACTTGAAGGAAATGAAGTTCACATACTAACATACACAGGAGATACCTGCACACCTGCAGTTACTGCTGTGCTACTGACAATAGCCAAGTTAGATAACTGTCCTAGGCGCCTGCCAGCAGATGAATGGATAAAGAAAAGCATACACACATACAATAGAGTATTTGTCATCAACAGAGGGGAAAAAAGTCACGTCACCTGTGAGAATGAATAGAGTTGAAGATCATGATGCTAACGGAAATAAACCAGACTTGGAAACACAAGTAATACACGTTTTCTGCCTCACGTGTAACCTCAGAAGCAAAGCCAATGCAGAAGTCAATGGGAAACTATTAAGGAAGAGAAATGGATTAAGGTGAAGGAGAGAGAGAGAAAGAAAGTGTAACAGGAGTAGAATATTCTCCACGTAGGTTATGTACAGTTATGAAACCCATTATGCTATAAAATAAATAACCACTTAAAGCTCTCTCTCAGGGTAGACGCTGGCCCGGAGGCTTCTTCAGAGCAGATGATCTGCTTTTCACTCAGATGCTAGCTACACAGTAAGATCCATTGTGCACTTTTCCTTAGGTGTGTTATGCTGTAGAAGTTATTGGTGTTTCATGGCACCCCACATTTGAGCACACACTCATTCTTCCCATCATACCTTGCAGCTTTCCCTGCACACGTTCCTAAGGGGTGTGTCTGTGTGTGTATGTGTGTGTGTGTGTGTATGTTTGTGTGTTTCTGTGTGTGTCCATGTCTGTGTGTGTGCTTGTGTGTGTGCATATATGTGTATGTGTGTGTATATGTGTGTATGTATACCTACCAATATGTGTAAGTGTGTATATATGTGTGCCTTTGTGTATGTCAATATCTGTGTGTCTGTGGGTGTGTCTTTATCTGTGTGTGTCTCTGTGTGTGTACTTGTGTCTCTGTGCCTCTGTGTGTGTCTCTGTGCCTGTGTCTGTGTCTCTGTGTGTATCTGTTTCTATGTTTCTGTGTCTGTGTGTGTCTCTGTATGTGTGCATGTACGGTGTCTTGTGAGTCTGTCTCTGTGTCTGTGTATGTGTCTGTATATGTGTTTGTATCTGTGTGAGTGTCTCTGTATATCTGTGTCTGTGTCTGTAACTGTGTTTCTGCATCTGTGTGTGTCTCTGTATGTCTCTGTGTGTGTCTGTATTTGTGTTTCTGTGTGTGTGTGTGTGTGTGTATGAGAGTATATGTGTATATCTGTGCCTGTGTAGGGGTCTGTATCTGTGTCTTTCTCTGTGTATGTGTCTACATGTGCCTGTGTGCATGTCTGTGTGTGTATGTATGTGTGTGTCTCTGTGTGTCTGTATGTATTGTGTGTCTGTCAGTCTGTGTATGCCTGTGTGTATCTGTGTGTAATATGTATGTATGTATGTATGTATGTATGTATGTATATGTCTCTGTGTGTCTCTGTGTGTATGTATATCTGTATATGGATATATGTCCATGTGTGTATGCCTGTGTGTATCCATGTATCTGTGTGTTTGTATGTATATCTATGTGTATGTCTGTGTGTATCTGTGTGCCTGTATGTATCTCTGTGTGTCTGTATGTGTGTGCATGTGTGTGTCTGTGTGTCTGTCTGTGTGTATGTTGGTGTGTCTGTGTGTTTGTCTGTGTGTGTCTCCTCCCCTCTGCACATCCCTAGAATCAGGCCCTCCTCTGCGAGGCAGCACTGCATCCTGCACTACATCCTGCACTGCATCCCGCCGTGACTCCGAGGCAGCACTTTCCTCTCCGGCTGCTGCTGCTGTAAGTCTCCAGCTGGGATCACTATGAGCCTCTTAAGAGCAGGGACTGTCCCCAGCATTCTGTGGTGTCCCCAGAGTCTCCACATAAACAGTGGATGCGTGGTGCCTATTTGTTCAATGAGCATCAGGCCTCAAATGGCCCCCTACTGCAGGAAGGCAGAGGAGAATCCAGGAGGGAACAGAGGAGTAAAGGAAACTCCAATGATAACAAAAGAGGCCCGGAATCTGTCCTTTAATTCTTGATGTAGTCGGTATTTTTTCTCCCCGCTGTGACAAAATACTTGCTAGAAGTAGCTTAAAAGGAGAATTTGTTTTAGCTCATAGATCGAGAGGGGAAGTCATGGCAGAGTTCAGAGTGGGCTGGAGCGTGTTGCTGGGATTCCCCATATCCCAGAAGAGAGGAAGCAGAGAACACAGGCTAAAAGGAGGGGCAGGCTGAAACCCGTGAGCCCCACTCCCCAACGACCCACTTCTCCCAGCTAATTTCTACCTCGTAAAGGTTCTACAAGCTCCCCAAACAGCAGCACCACCCAGGTACCAAATGCTCAAACACAGGAGCCAGGGGGAAACATTTGGCATGCAGATCACAGCACTGAGCGTTGGTGCAGAGACAGATTAAAGCAGAGTCAGTCTCAAGGGAAGCCTGGTACTCTTACTTATTATTACGCTGTTGGTTCTTTCAGTGACTGACTGTCTCCACACTGGCGAGCAAGCATACCTAAGCTAGGATTGTGTGTGTGTGTGCCAAGTAGACGCTGGGGTAGGCCTGCTTTAAGGAGCTTCATGTAGTTTTAACAGGAGAGGAGGTTCCTGATTTGGGGGGTTGGGGGTTGAGGGGAGTATGGTGCTTTAAACGCTAGGACCCTGGCTTCTTTGGCCCTAAATTATTCAAGCATTTTAATCCAGCTGCTAGCTTTTTAAGACTAGATCCTATGCATGTCTGTGTAAGGCCAACACCTCAATCCTTTGAAGTTTTTACAGAAGAACTGCAAGTCCTGGTTTTCTGCTCTCCCAAGGAAACAGTTGGATGGAGAGGGAGTGAGAGGCCTGCAGCCCCGGCTCTGGGTGACCTTGAGCTTACACTCAGTCTCCTTCAGATGTAGCCTTCTGATCTATAACAGAGCTTGTTTGGTGGAGGGACTCTCCCAACACTTGGTGAGGGGCTGCAAACCACTGAGCCTTCCGTTCATGCTACAGGTGGTCCTTTCCATTCCTATAAGGCCTGGTGGGTTATCTCTCACCATTGGGCCCAGGGTTGAGGGCTCCCCAGACCTTAGGAATCATTGTTCTGGGAAGTGGTCTCTAGGTTCAAGCAGACTTTGGAGCCAGGCACAACAAAAGTCACACCTGCATGAACTGCGTGTAGTTCCGTCATCAAATGAAACACACAGGATTAATCCGACACTTGCTTAGCTGTCTGCATGATAATCACCATGACGGGTGCTAGATGGCATGAATGGAAAGCATTTGATGTGAATGGCTGTGTTTAGTATTGCTTTAAGGCAGTAGGACTGGATTTTCCCAGTTCCTTCCTTTTTGACAGTTCATTTACCCATTTGACACTATTTACGGAGTCTGTAAAGTATTCCAGGCATTGTTCTTGAACTTGGGATACGGTTGAACTTGGAAGGTCAAAAGGCCAGATGCAGACCCATGCAGCTTTATTGGGAGTATTCTGGACACCCTGGGTGGCCATGTCAATCACAGAGGGTAGGCCTCTTTCAAACAGGTTGGTGCTGGTCCCTGACCTTCAGAAATAGACTCTGTTAAAGCCAAAAACATCAGAGCCCCCATTTCTATTCATTCATTGAAAACCCAGGAAGAGCAATGCCTACCTCCGGGACAACAAGAACCAGAAAAGCAGGGAACAACTCGGACTTTTCCACCTGTGTCCCCAGTGCCTGGCACAGACTGGCACATAGTAGGTACTCACACGGTATCTGTTGAAATAATGAAAGAAAAAAGAATGAATTTAGAAGTGGTATAAGCTGCTTAGGTAGGTAACATGTTGGATAGGAATTCACAATCTAAGTATAATTTTGCCCCAACCCAAGCTCCCCATCTTGGCCCTTTACTGTCTTTTGCCTAGCTCAAAGGTGCCATTCATTGAACTGCTCTGGGATAGCCTCTTTCTCCCAAGACTAGGGAGTACTGTGGTGGGAGCTGACACTCTGCCTCTCTGTTTCTGCTTCCCCATGCACCTGCCCAATATGACCTCCTAACCCCAACCATCTGGCCTCCCTACAGGCTATTCAGTTTCCCCAAGTCAGGAGAGGTATTCCTTGAACATGCCTCAAATTGAATCATCTCTGATCCCCCAATTCTATGTCTCTATTTTGAGCATAAAAACCTACCCTGTGGTGCTTTCTCCCTCTCATTCACAGCAGCTCCTCCAGCACCTTGGACAGCGCTCACAAGAGCCAACCACAAATAGATATAATCGCATGAACCAGTAGTTGTTTCCCCTGACACTTACACTGTCATGGAGGGCAGGGAACATCTATTCCAGGCGTATATCTACACAACACACATGCAATGGGGCCTGTTCTGCACAGGAGCTCAATAAACAATTACTGATTCACACTAGTGGCCAGTTGATGGAGTGGACAAACATAGCCTGAAGACAGCCCACCGCAGTCCTGTGTGGCTATGCATGCTGTCTGGAGCCCCAGCCCTCCTGCATTGAAGGGCAACTCTTCTCATTCAGCGTTCCCTGCACTATCCTCTCCTGTCTTGGTGGGACTACTACATCATTAATCGTGATTTTTCTGGGTGGGACAGAGAGGGGGCTGACAGCCAGCAGACAATGTTTGGTGGCAGAAAGGACAGAGAAAATCAGAGGGGCAGTCAGATTAATTACAGGTTTTCTCTCAGCTGTGGGCAACAAGATCTTGATTACTTCTCCTGCCGCTCCAGGCTCTTCAAGACAAATGGTTGTTTGCTTCCCTGCTGTTCTTTCATTCCCCCTGGCTGGGAGAAAGAGCAAGCAGCAGGCAGCTGCTCAGATAGAGGGTCTAGGGTGGTGGCAAGCCACCATAGGGGAACAAGCCATCTCCTCTCCCAGACTCCATGGCCACTTGAGGGAGAATTTAATGTTGTCTCCTAACATAGTTGAGGAGCACTTTGTAAATACCTCATCTCTTTAGCAACAGGTAAGATGGCGCCAGGATGCAATACTGCCTGGAGAGTCAGGGCCTGGACACACAAGCTCTGTAAGTCAACTCTTGGAGCATCAGTTTCCAGTTGCAAAATGAAGGAGTCAGGCTAAATGTTCTCAAACGATCTTTTAAGCTCTGAAATCCTGAGGAATTCCATGATAACACAGCATTTACTGAATATTTACGGGTGTTTACTATGTGCAAAAACCCAATTTTCAATTCATTTGGTCCTCAGAAGACCTCTGTGGGGCAGACACACTCATTCATTCTCCCCACTGGCAGACACGAAGCCAGAGAACAAAAATATTGAGTGGCTGGCCAAAGTCGTGCGACCAGCAAAGGCAAATACAGGGTCATCATATCCAGGACCCTATTTTTACTCACTACTCTTTCCTCCCATTTTCTTTGTGTGTCCTAGGACCTAGCATGCAGTAGGTACTTGAGGACAGGTGGGAACACGGTGACGTTATACAATGATGTTGGAGAACAAGGTATGGTATATGTCTCAAGTCATCTGCACACCTTGCTGAGTTAGGAAGCACGAGTCTGAGGATACCCTCTGAAAAAGAAACTTCAGCCCCTGTCTCCTCAACCATTAATGTTCCCCATATAAAGCTGTTCCTGATCATCTGTAATGAGTTATAAGATAGCAGAGTCGACAGGGAGTGTTGGACATTGGCAGCAGGAGCTGAGCCTGGTCTGATTTATCATTAGGGACAGAATGGAGGATTGATGGCTGGACAGATTGCCCAACCGAAGCCTGACTTTTAGAGTATCCCATGCTCATTATAACTACAGGTACCTGGTAGCCAACAGACCACAAAGCAAGGGACACCCATCCAGAATTCTCAAGGACTATTAAACAAAAAGTACTGGATCCAACCCTCCCACACATACACACCTAAACCATTTCCAAATAGATTTCAGACTGGGGCTTCTAGCACACCTTTAAACAAGCCTTCCTCACTAGAAGCCAGAGCACACACTTGCTTTCCTGCCCCAGCTGCTGCTGTGTGTCCTTACACTGACTGTTTGATTTCTCTGGGCTTTGTTTCCAGAGACATAAGACCACAGAAGACTGTACCCCTCACTGGAAAGGCATGTTCCTGGGTCTTAGACATAATGCATTCAGTAAGCATGGTCTTCCTTTCTTCATCTCTCTAGACCCATTCAGCCTTTCCGTTCAGCCTGCTTCCACATATCCTGACAAGACGTTCTCCAAGGCCTGCTTACTGGAATGACTCGAGCATCTTCACCTCCACAATGGAGCTCCAAGTCAACCTTGTTCCAGAAGCTCTTCCTTCAGTCACAGAATCTCTCCCTGCAATACCAGAAACCCTCCATGTGGCCCCAGAAGCTCTCTCTCCTCAGCAATCAGTCCCCCTACCCCACTCAACCTCAGCCAGACCAGGAAAACTATCAGCACACTACAGCTGAAGACCTCTGTGGCTTTGGGCTTGTCATTTAACCTCTGAGGGTCCCCCTTTCCTCTTCCATGACAAGAGCAAACTGCACTCACACTACCTACCATTTGGGGTTACTAGGATGACCAAATGTTGCAATGCATGAAGAATTGCTTTGCAGATGAAGAAAGTACTTTGGGAGCAAACTGGTGCAGACAGTTTCCATGCATGGGCTGACCAAAGCACCTAACTCCCTGGCGAGGATCTGCCTCATCCTTTGTCCCTCTTTGAATAGTTAAATCGAGTGACTACTGCCTGCAGGCAGTTCTCCAAGCCCTGGCATAGAGTCCATGCCTTAGCATGTGTGATGTTAAGTGATGTGAACCTGACATTCTGGAAGCACAGGCCTTCATTACAGACAGTGAAGGGGAAACATAGGATGTTTTAGCTCAAGGGGCACAGCCTTCTGCCCACAGACTGCATGTGGCCAAGGATAGCTATGAATGGGACACAACAGGAAACTGGAAACTTACTTAAGGCATTGGATTTCTTTGTGATTGTTGTTAATATTTGTAATTTGGCTTGCATGGTTCTTGAGTGTGAACTTTTGCGGGTGATAGTGTCATTGCTAAAGCGGTGGCTCTCAACCTTCCTGATGCTGCGACTCTTTACTACAGCTCCTCAGGTTGTGGTGACCCCCAACCAGAAAATTATTTCATTGCTATTTCATAACTATAATTTGCTACTATTAGGAATCATAACATAAATATCTGACGTGCAAGATACCTGATACTCGACTCCCGTGAAAGGAATAATTTGACTTCCAAAGAGGTTTGCTGCTCTAAAAGGTCACAAGAAAAAGAAACATCTGGCTGGGAATAGTAGCATGAGATAGCCTATTAGGATTAAGTTAAAGACAGGAGCCGATGGGCAAGGAGTAGATCAGCTCAGAGAAAACGGCACATGAGGTCCCTAGTGGGACATGAGCCTTGCTTTTAGAAATGGCTGTGTCCACTGCAATAGACAAGCCCAGAGATTCCTCGATGTGAATCTGCTGTGATAATCAATGTCCTCATTAGGATCAAGCTCCCTGATTTCCCAGGCCTAGGATAAGCCATGTGACCTAAAGCCAATGTTTCCTGTGAGCCTCACACTGGACCTATCACCCTTCAGATAAGATTTGTAGGGCTCAGCCTCCTCATCTCCTGCCTCTGAGTAGGGGGTTGGCCATAATAAGATGGGGAGCCAACTGTCAGCTGCAGGCACACAGAGGACCACAAAGTCTGACAGGAAGAGTAGGACTGGCTTGTAGTGTAGGAAACATCGCTGGCTGCTCTGAGGGGAGATGAGCTCCTTGGAGAGATTACGTGTGTCACAGTTTTGAAAGACAGCAGTTCAGTGCTCAAGTATGGGTAACATTCAGAGCCCTTGCAGAGGAGTTGTCTGCAGAGGGGGGAACCACAGAGGGAAGAGATGCGGGAGAGCGGATCTTAGGGCAAGGTCTAATGCCTTCTGTAAAAGGGTGTCCTTTCTCCTCTGTTGGAATCTCGCTGATATGTTGGCGGTGGAGGGGACCTGCTCTGAGACTCTTAGATGAGCATTTTGGAGAGTCTGAAAGAAGCTAGGATGCTCAACCTAGAAAGAGGTGGGATGCAGTGATATCCTGCGTCATAGCAGACAATCAAAGTGTCCCCCTGGGAAGCCAGAAGTTTATCTGAGACTCATAGAGGATGACACCCAGGGTCAAGGCCAGAGGTTGCTGATCTAATACGATAAGGAAGAAGTCCCAAGGCCTAGAGCTTCTTGGACACCCTCAGCCTGGCTGTGTTACCCCAAGTGGACACCTCCAGTACATCGCTCCTGTCTGTAACCACATACATTAGCAATCCTGATGTCTTAGATGCCAGTTTCAGAAAGCAGGACTCTACCAGCTTTGTCTTAAATCCTAGCCAGCACAGGCAAAGATTCAGCCATCTGGGCAAACATTCCTGGATCAGCCCCTCAGCTCTCCCAGCAATTAGAAAACCTTAAAAACTAAATTAAGGTCCAGAGGCTGGGTGTGGGTTCAGTTGGTAGAGAACTTTCCCAGCATGCACAAGGCCCTGAGTTCTATCCTCAGCACCACTTAAAATGGAGTAGTGGCATATGTCTATGATCCCAGCATTTGGAAAGGAGAACCAGGAGAGTCAAAAGTGTCATCTTTGGGTACATAATGGGTATGAGGCCAGCCTGAGCCACGTGCAAGTCTGTAACGACAGCAGCGAAAGTTTCTATGATAAGAGTTCACACAAAGTAATGGACATCCTCTTCAAAATAATGACTCACTTATTCTACAGGCCAACAATGAGGAATCATTTAGAAGCTTGCAAGGCTGGCACGACCTACCCCTTTCCTCTGATTGTCATCCACTTAGGGCAGAGCCTAGCACCGGTTCCTCGAGGAGGCTGAGGGTACAAAGTGACTCTGGCCAACTACCCCTGGAAGAGGACTGAGGACCTACGCCAGTTGTAGCAGGGAGGGCTTTAGGCTTTATTCTACAGGGTTCTGTTTGCATTTTAATAGAAAAAGGTCGGTTTGCTCTTTTGAGCAAAAAGCTTGATCAATAATTTAAATAATTTAAAAGGCAAAGTGTCATGAGTCTCTCCTTGGCTGGCTCTAAGGCTAGCAAGCACTCTGCACCCCTGAGCCTGAGTCCCTGTTCAGGAGAGGAAAGCTGATCACATCTGAACTCATCAGGATCAAGTGCTCAGGGATGCCGGGCCTGCTTAGGACTCTCCTACCCTCTCTGGAACATTCCTTCCTGGTATAGGTGTTCTGACTACCCAAAGGGAAGTGGAGTTGCTACTCAGGGCTGAAAGTCTCCTCCTTCTAGGCATCCTTTCCTCACCATGGCTACCAACCACCTCAGTCAATCTGCAGTGAGACTCTAGCTTCTTTCTGTTCTCAGCTAGCTAGATCCCAGGCTCTCCACACAAGGAGAGCGGTCTCGTGGAAGAAGCCACTGACTGAGTCATCATATTCAGCCATGTTTTTCAGGGTACAGAGGGCATCATCTCCAGGAGCTACTCTACAGAAGCCCTTGGCCACAGGCCACAGAAGAAATCACATCAGGGTCCTGTCACTTTTGCTTGGTGTTGGCCTGAGACAGCAAGCCTCCCTGTAGGCTGAGTGTCCAGGAGCTAACAATCCTTACCCATCCTAATCTATTCTCAACAACCTAAGCTAAGCATTCAGTATCTTCCCCAACACACATTATCATCACAGGAGCTGTAGTGACAGAGCACACACCCTAAGAACCCATCTCTGGCTGCTAGAAGCAGGAGGAAAGATCAAGGATGCTGTTTCACACCCAGAAGGCACTGCCATGTTGGAGATGCATAGCCTAGCAGCTCCAGGGCAATGCACCAGCAATCATGCATGTCTGTCCCACCGTGCTTCCTGCTAGTAGGCATTAGAGTGGTAGAATGCACTGGCTTCCTCAAGGAGCTCCAGAGAAAACCCAGTGACCTTATTTGATGATGAAAGGACATGGAAACTCAGGAAACAGCACATCAAAGCTGCAGCTTTCTCGTTCATGTAGATTTTGCCACTAAGCAGGGACCAGGGCTAGAAGATAGAGACAGAAAGGCATCCTGTACCATTGCTGCTGGAGTAGGAGTCTTGGAAGATGCAGGCTATGGTCCAGGCCTCCTGCTGACACACTGAAGGAAGTAAGGGGCAACCACAAAACAATAACCGTAATGGTTAACTTTGAGTGTCAGCTTGATTGGATTTAGAAATACCTAGCCTATTAACAGGATAGACCTTTGGTTTGGTTATGTCAGGGAAAACTTTCCCAGAGAGGAGTAACTGAGGGGTGAAGATGCTCTCTGACTGCGAACAGAACCACTCCGTGGCCTGAGCACCCAGAATGAATACAAAGGAGTGGGGGTGGGGGAGAGAAAGTGAGCCGAGAGTCAGCCTTTTCCTTTCTCTACTTCCTGATCTACACTCACGTAAGCAAGCAGCCTCATGCTCCTGCTGCCACGGCTGTGAACCTTGTGCACTACCAGTCATAAGCTTCCCAGTCATAAGCCTCCCTTAACTTGCTTCTCATCAGATATTTGGCCACAGCAATGGGGAAAGTATCAATATAGAACCCAAGCCAACCTGCCCGACACTCGCTGCATGTGAAGTGTCTCCAAAGATGTGTGTCTATGGTTCTAAGAGAGTTGAGGCTCTCCAAGGCCTCAAAGGACAAGGTCAAGAGAGTTGGGCTTGCTCCTCTGGGTAATAAAGAGCCTTTGTGGGTTTGGGATAGGTATGGTGTGGAGGAAAGCAGCAAAAATGGGGTGCCTGGGTGGTGTGGGGTGCATGGAGAAGAAGGGGGCTGCAGAAGGGCAAACAGCAATTTGAGAGAGGAATGGGAGCAGGAGAAACCCTGAGGGAAACTGATGGGATCCAACCCCGAGTCAGGGTACGGGGAATGTTCCCAGAAACTACAAAACGAAGTTTCTGAGCATTCAGGCAGGCACTGAGGGAAAACACACATTCTGTGAATTTCCAAGGGGACAGAGCCCCAGGCAGCTCCAGAGCCAGCCTCCAAAAGACACGGGCCATCAAACATGCTGCTGGGTCTGGCGTGGGCCCAGCCCTAAACCTGGAGCTTTACCGCTGGGTGACTTTGAGGGAAGGGGATCTGACCTTGGAATCAGAAGGTCAAGCTCAAAGCTGGCTATGCACTTGGTCTCTGTGGGAACAAAAGTTCTCTGCATTTTCCTGTGAAACGAATCTACTATAGTCTTCTGCACAGCATCACTCCGGCATCAGCGAAGGTGCTGCACTTGAGAAGCATGGCGGTCGTTTGCCGTCGAGCTAAGAAAGGCTTTTCCTAAATGTTATTTCTGTGGTGAGTTCTAGCACCCCTTCCTCCAGACACCTTAACACTCCACTCCTATGTCCAATTCTCTACCTCTCTTAGATTCGTGGCATGGATTCTTCTTTGGGTTTGTTTTCTAGAAAACACTTAGGATAATGTTTCCACCTAGTTGGAGTTCTGTAAATGTATGATTGATTGATGATCAATTGATTGATTTGATGGTTGATAAAAGTCAACCTCTAGCAAGATTTAGGAGTCTAGGGAGACAGTTCAGTGGATAAAACACTTCTCTTCCAAATATAAAGTCCTGAGTCAGAACCCCAAGAAGCCATGTGAAACTAGATGTACTAGGACATGGTTACAACCCAGTGTGCCTATGGTGAAATAGGAGGCAGAGAAAGAACCCCAAGACGGTTAAGAGCCAACTAGCTTGCCATATACAGTGAGGGTAAGCAACAAGAGTTCCTGCCTTTTGTTTGTTTGATTGGTTAATTTGTTTGTTTCTCTGTGGGTTGGTTGGTGGGTTGGTTGGTTGGGTTGGGTTGGTTTTTTGAGACAGTGTTTCTATGTATAACCCTGGCTGTCCTGGAACTCACCGTAGATTAGGTTGGCCTTGAACTCAGAGACCCACCAGCCTCTGCCTCCCAAGTACTGAAATTAAAGATGTGTACCACCGTGCCCAACAAGAGTCCCTGTCTTAAGCAAGATAGAAATCGAGGATTGACCCCCAAGGTCGACCTCTGCATATGCACATGCCAAGTGTCTACTCACCACCACACTCAGACACATGAGCACACATGCATGCACACAGGTAGGCATAGATACACAAAGAGTTTTTTAAAAGAGGATTTTTAACCCTTTGCATCTTCACCCTACTCGATGGCTCATCTCCACAGTAATGCTAGTAAACAGGAACATGGAGGCTAGCCGGAGAGTCGCCCATCTCCGCCCCACTCACTGAACGTTCTCTGTGGAGTCTCAGCACGAGATGATGTGACCAGCCCAGGCTCCACTGCTCACACATGTGTCCTCAGGTGAGCGAGCAACCTCTCCAGACCTCAGTTTCTCCATCTGTAACGTCAGCCATCTGTAAGTTGCTTTCAGAGTCTTGCTGTGGGTCTTGTTGTGCCTGAAAGCAGCAAGTGCTCAAAGCTTGACAGCTGTTCCTGTTATTGGTGCTGGGACTGTCCAGGGCCAAATCACCACGGTCAGAGGGAAGTATTTGGTACAAATTTTCCATCAGAGCAGATGATTGTGAGCGCCCAGCGACAAGCATTGGATAAGGCTTCTTTCTCATTGCTTTAAACTGCAGAAGCAGTTGGACCCCCAAAGCCATCTTAATGTCCCCGTTATCAAATGACATCTGGGGTTAGGGGCACGGAATGGATCAGCCGCCCTTATGGTGCCAACCCAGCGTTAATGGTGCAAGTGAATTACAAACAAGGCCCACCTGCTGTGCTCAGCAACAAAACCCGGCAGGAGGGTAATTGCCCAGAACCAGAGCACAGGGGGACACAGTGAGCACGAAATGCATTAACCACAGGAAGGACAACTTCCCAACACTTTCCTTTTTCCACGAGACCCAAGGAGAAGCCAGCAGGCAAGAGAATGCAGGCACCAGATGGGAACTTTCCAGAATTGCAGAAGAAAGGTACTTCTAGACTACCCCAGCTGGCCTTCCAGTCTAACTCAGAGCCTCCAAACACCCAGGCCAGCTGTATACAGCCTGGTGGTCCCAATATTAACTTGGGCGCCATCTTAGTTACTTTCCTGTTGCCACGTGAAACACTATAACCAAGGTAAGTAAAAGGAAGCACTCAATCTGGATTCATGGCTGCAGAGGGTTGGGGTCCATGACCATCGTGGCAAGAGAGCGTGGAGCTTACATCTGATCCAAAAGCATGATGCAAAGAGATGGAGAGATGTAGAGATGTAGATAGATAGATAGATAGATAGATAGATAGATAGATAGATAGATAGAAGATGGATGGATGGATGATAGATGGATAGATGGATGAATGGATAAATGATAGATAGATAGATAGATAGATAGATAGATAGATAGATAGATAGATAGATAGATGATAGAGGATGGATGGATGGATAAATGATAGATAGATAGATAGATAGATAGATAGATAGATAGATAGATAGGTGATAGATGGACGGATGACGGATGGATGGATGGATGGATGGATGGATGGATGGATGGATGGATGGATAGATTATAGATAGATAGATAGATAGATAGATAGATAGATAGATAGATGATAGATGGACAGATGACGGATGGATGGATGGATGGATGGATGGATAGATTATAGATAGATAGATAGATAGATAGATAGATAGATAGATAGATAGACAGACAGACAGTCAGACAGACAGATAGACAGAGAAGTGAGAATAGTACTTGAGCTTTTGGAACCTCAAATCCTATCCCCAGTGACACACCTCATCTAACAAGGCTACCTACGCCTCCTAATCCTTTCCAAATAGTTTCCTCAACTAGGAACCGAACATTCAAATTTATGATTGTATGGGGGCCATTCTCATTCAAAACACCACAGGCACCAAATATATTCAACACTAAGTCTCAGCTGGGACCTTTCTGAATTGGCAGACAGCCCCCTTTATGGTAAGCTACCCGACATGAGGGTCTGAAGGCACTTATGGCCCCTGAGGGATAGGTAGGTATAAAATCCGTCCATTTCTTCATGCATACACTCACCATGCATTTTTAGGAAGAAATCTAATCAACTTTCCTCCAAGGACTAAGAGACAGAAACTCCAGGTGAGTAATTTCCATAGAATAGCAAATGCAGACCCTGGAGCAGACCTGGCCGCTCTTGCCACAGGACTGAGCTGGCCTTGTGGACAAATTTTAGGGCATTTAGTTCAATCATCAACAACATTGTGGGTACCATCACCCTAGCAGCCTGATGTGCAGAGTCTAAGGCCTCAAGTTTCTTGCAGCACAGCCTTCCATGCTCCTACCTCAAGGCCTGTTCTCTGACTCTGATGACACACTCTACCCTGACTCCTGGGAGAGCGTCCTTCTTACCCTCCACCTCCAGCAAGTCTCACCTAGAATACTACAACTCCTTACAACTCTTATTTCTATAAGTTTCTCCCACACACACTTGCCAAGATGTGAGACCATCCAAAGTAGAGTTTTTCTCTATTTCTTCCATATTTAGAGTACCTAGAACAATGCCCACCACAGGCGTCCTGTGCCTGGACCTGGAGGCATGTGTATAAAAACAACAAACAGTGTAGGCATCTACAGTACAGAATTAAGGCCTGTGCACTGGAGCGCCCTGGGCTCCCAGAGGGGTTACTGCCTCAGCTTGGAAAAGGAGCAGCCCCGAGAGCCCATGCGGTTAACACCTTCTATTGATCATTGTGACAGCAGAGCCAAGGGCAGCATTGGAAGCTTCCTGGTTGCAATTTTCTTGACAGCAAACAAGATGAGGTGAGGACCAGAAAATTTCAAGGCTCTGTGCTGGACATGGGAGAACTCACAGCCAAAGAGGCAGGATGCTAGGTTCTGTCTACCAGTACATCCTGAAGGGAAGGGGCATCAAGAGAGGAAGCAAGTGAACCCTCAAGAGAGCTGAGGAGAGCTAATTGGATTTGGATATAAAGTATATGAGCCCCCTAAAAGCTCACATGTTGATGGCTTGGTCCCCAGCAGGTAATGCAAACATTGTGAAGCCATGAGATCATGGGGGCTCGGACATCATCACCACATCAAACAATGGGTTCATAAGTTGATTGGCCTTGCTGGGATGTAGGGCCTGGCTAGATGGAGTAAGTTGATGTGGGTGTTCCTTCTTTTTCTCTCCTTTACCTGGTTCCCCTCAGGTGGGCAATTTTGCTCTGCCATGCACTTCTCAGTCTCTCCAGGGACCCAGGAATATTGTGTCAATGGAAACTACCAAAACTGTGAACCACGATAAAATTTTCTTCCTTTAAGTTGTTTTTTTAAGCACTTTATCACAAAGGCAAGAACATACACACACAAACACCTACACACACATACACAGAGAGAGAGAGAGAGAGAGAGAGAGAGAGAGAGAGAGAGAGAGAGAGAGAGAGCTCATTGCAGTGGCTGTGTAGATCTTAGGTCCCTGGAACATATTTCTGGAAGAATTTTGAGTTCAGAGATTTGAGATAGAGAGGCCCCAGAATGCTAAGTTCAGCTGGATGGCAGACTCTTGTGGGAGTCTTGTAGATGCTATTTTTCTTTTTTGGCTACTTTATGGGGTTCTTATACCTACCCCCCCTCCAATCCTTTTCTATCCCAATTCCTTCTAACCCCCCAAAACTAGGTTGAAGAGAAAGAAGGTTAGAAAGAGGACATAGACCTCTTTAGACTACTTCCTGCTGATTTGGGGCATCGGGTACCCAAGGGCAAGTTCAATCTTCACTGTCAGAACATCCAGCAATCCAGCAAACTCGACAGCAAACCAGCAATCCCGCAATAGCAAAAGCAGCAGCAGCTTGACCTCTTGTCCAGCTTTCACTTATACCCGCTCCAGAGTCCCCAGAATTAAATGATCTGCAGCTGGCAAAAATCACCTCCCCACGCAAGAACACAAGACAATCACAGTGAGTAGCTGTGTCCAAACTGAAGCAGTCCCATATCCCATACCTGGAATTAAAACAAAAACATAGTCACATAACATAACCGGGTTTTTTAAGAGACTGAAATTCTCACTACAGCATCTAGAAGATCAGAAGGCAGAGAGGTGGGTCGATGGTGAAGACTGATCACGAGGCTGCGGGTGGAAATGAGGGTTCTACCAGGAGCCGGGCTAGAGTCTGCTCCTGCTGTATTCTGGCAGAGACCTTGTCCACATTTTGTCTGTGCCCCGAGACGTGGTGGGAAGCTGAATGTCTAGCCGGTGGCTAGTTAAGTCAGAGAAGGACATTTCAGAGCCGCCCAGCATGTGGTGTGTGGCGTGCATTCTACTTCAGCCAAGTCTACAGTGAGACTTCTGAGGCAAAGAGCAGAACAGAAAGATTGGAAAGCTTTGAAACTTGGTTTTAAAAAAAAAGAAAAAGAAAAGCCAGATGATTATGGCCTCTCTTTAAGCTGCTTTCCTGGGCATTTGGTCAGTCTGATGAGAGAGAGACTCAACTAATGCAAACCTGAATCCTTGCTTTAAGAGCCAGATCCCTAAACCTGTGCTTCAGAGCTACCTGAAGACTGCCCACTTCACAGATATACAAGTGACAGTTGGAGGAACAATGACTTAAGCAAAGTCAAGAGCTTGTTCCAGAATGGATTCTAAAGCCCTCGTGTCCACGCTGTTCCCTGATGCTTTGCATATTGTACCCACTCACTAACATCTTCAAGACTATCTTCCACAGACCAGCTTGAACTAGGCTGGGGACACTGCTGTGTGCAAGAGAGATAATGTGTGCTGGGAACAACAGACAGGTAGCCATCAAATCCAAAGTGTTATCACTGGTTGCCATGGCAACACTGATGGGGGGGTGTGCTCAAGCCAGGCTTGAGGGGGTCAGGGATGACTCCTCAGGAGAAAGAATGCTTAAATGGAGACCTGCACGATGATTTGTATTTACTCAAAGAGGAGAGGAGAGTCCACAGCCAGCTTGAATGGTAGGGAAGCAGGGACCTTCGTGATCCAAAGGCTGAGAGTCAGTCATTGGCCTGTATCCTTAATAATGCCTTAGCAAGCTAAGAGGAGGGAGCTGTATTCCAAGGAAAGGCTTTAAACATAAGGGTGGCACAATTAAGATTTTTTATAGAAGGACGGCTCTGGTTGCTGTCTGAGGATTGTTGTAGATCAAGTCTACAGTCTAGACAGTACCTGGATGTGTTGATGTCCTGGAGAAACATGAAGGCTGCATGAACAAGGTATCGATGGTAGGGAGGGAGATGTGTATCTGCAGCAGAAGTTGGGCCTGCTTGGGACTGGAGATTGGCTGGGAAACGGGAGGTGGCCAGGTTTTTAGTATGTGCCCAGACCACATCCTGAGATAGCACCAGGGCAAGGTGGGGAACAGGGAATGGCTATCCAGGGGAGTAGAAGAGAGTAAACACAGGAGAAATGACAAGTTCAGAGATGCCAGGAGACCTGTGCTATGTGGGAAGCAAGACCAAGGAACAAGGCCTTGAGTGTTCCCTTCAGAGCTCAGGCTCCTGCAGGCCAGACTCAGTCCTCCTCAGCCTATGGCTCTCTGTGAGCTTCATACACTCTTCCAGAAGCTGGTTCCCTGATCTTCCAAGGTTAAGGGTCATTTTGGATAGAAATTATATTAAGAACCACACACGAAAATATATCTTAATTCTCCCCTAAAAATGCCACCCTGGGCTTTCCACAGCACTTTGGAAGCTCTCGTGGAGAGAGACAGAGGATGCTGGTGACAAACTACGGGGACAAATTCTGACCCCAACATCCACTTGACTTCGCCGCTCTAAGCCTTGTTTAGCTGTTTGGGGAAGTAAGAATAGTGATAGCCTCTTTCTAGAGGTGTAGGGGATTAAACCAGTCAGTGTTTGTTGGCTGAGGAAAAGTGCCTAGTACAGTACATTGTGATTCGTCCACAGCTGAAAGATTAGCAAATGTGAATGAGACTGGAATTAGTTGCCATCTTTGGTAAGAGTAGGGGTTAAGAAGGTGCTGTTCTGGGGTTGGGGGTTTAACTCAGTGGTAGAGCGCTTGCCTAGCAAGCGCAAGGCCCTGGGTTCGGACCCCAGCTCCGAAAAAAAAAGAAAAAGAAAAAGGAGGAGGAGGAGGAGGAAGAGGAGGAGGAGGAGGAGGAGGAGGAGAAGGAGGAGAAGAAGAAGAAGAAGAAGAAGAAGAAGAAGAAGAAGAAGAGGAAGAGAAGAAGAAGAAGAAGAGGAAGAGGAAGAAGGAGAGGAGGAGGAGGAGGAGAAGGAGGAGGAGAAGGAGAAGAAGAGGAGGAGGAGAAAGAAGAAGAAGAAGAAGAAGAAGAAGAAGAAGAAGAAGAAGAAGAAGAAGAAGAAGAAGAAGAAGAAGAAGAAGAAGAAGAAGAAGAAGAAAAAAGAAGGTGCTGTCTTAGGCCCAGAAACCCTAGAAAGAGAAGGGTTTGGCACACTCTGATGTGCCTCAAAGGCAAAACACTGGGCTGGGACAGATGGAATCAGGCGTAGCCTCGGACCACCCAAGACAGAATTATCCCAGGGGCACAGCTTCCCCCAGATATCACATTTGCTCCTGAACCAGGGAGGCCATGACTGTGATGTGACCAGACCCGAGGTAGCCTGTACAAGGTCAGGTGGACCTGTTAGATAAGTAAGACTCTCTATCATGGTGGACATGTTACGCAGCTCAGCAAAAGGTATATGAATGCAGTCTAACATGAGCAGTCAACAGCACTCGCAGCACAGCCAGGGAGGTAGCAACTGTCTGCTTTGCCAGTGAATGAGATTTACAAAGAACCAAGAAAAACTAGCTGCTCATGCAGGGCACCCTGATACCATGTCCAAGAGGCTTGTGTTCCTCCTCCATTCTGCCACGGACCAATGAAAGCAGTACAGTCTGAACAAGGGACAGGAGGACCTGGGACTTGTGCCTCTCTGGAGAGAGCTGTGTCCCCTGCCTGGCTGGCGGCTGGCTTCAGGAGAGCGGAACAGGTCACCTTCTCCCTCTGCCTCCTCTTCCTTTCCTCCTGCACCTTCTTGTGTCCCCATTCGTCACCATTTTACCCCAGTGCCGACTGCCACGTGTGTGTGCCTAGAGGGATCCAGAGACCCTCGAGCAAGGTTGGCTGGGCATCAGCCTGTCCTGAGCCCCAACAGGAAATGTTGCTCAGCCAGACTGCACTCAGACTCTCATGCTCTCAAGACCCAGGAGCTGGGTGGAACTTGAACCTAAAAAGAACCATCTCTTTAGGAGTGGATTCAAACCAATGCCTCTGGCTCCCAACCCCCAATTTCTTTACATATCTTTTGTATGTTTGCACAAGCACTTGTATGAGCAGGCACCCATGTGTGCAGGCAGAGTGGGCACATACATGTAAAAGCCAGAGGTCAATGCTCCATGTCTTCCTCTGTCGCCTTCTATCTTACTTTTGAGACCAGGTCTCTCACTGGACCTGGAACTCACAGACTGGCTAGACTAGCTGGCCAACAAACTTTGGGTATCCTCCTGTTTCCGCTCCCTCCCTCTAGAACATGGGTTACAAGCACAAACTGTAACACTTAGCTTTTTTTTTTTTTTTTAATTTAAACAGGTGTTGAGGATCCCACTGGGTCTTTATACTTGTACAACAAACTTTACCTATTGTGCTGGTTGGGTGTTTTGGGGTGATTTTTTTGGGAGGGGATGTTGTTTGTTTATTCTTGCCAACTTGACACAAGCAAGAGGAATCTGGAAAGAGGAAACCTCAACTGAGAAATACCTCCATCAAATTGGCCTTGACCACTGTGGCAGGGCCCAGCCCACTGTGGGTGGTGCCATCCCCTTGGCAGGTGGCTATGAGTTGTACAGGATAGCAGGCTGAGCAAGCCATGGAGAGCGAGGCAGTAAACAGCGTTTCTCCGTGCTTTCTAGTTCAGCTTCTCCAAGTTCCTACCCTGCCATTCCCTGCTGAAGGACTGTGATTGGGCTGTCCATGCCCAATAATCCCTTTCCTCCCCCGTTGTTTTGGATCAGTGTTCTCACACAGCAATAGAAGGCACACTGGAATACCCACTAAGCTATCGCCCTAGGTCCCCAACACCTGCTTTTCATAGGTGCTGAGATGAGCTCCGAGCAGTATGTGAAGAGAGTGGGTTGTACTATATATTCAATTACCCAATCACTCAACCAACCAGCCCGTGGGAACATCTTCCCCACCAGACACTGGCCCAGGAGCTGCAATCTATTATACAGGAGACACCATGGGGGGCAGGAAGGGCACTCATTTTATGCTGGAGGTGAAGTCAGAGGAGAGCTCTCAGGAGAAAAGCTTCTAACCAGAGACAAGAGGATAACATATACTTAAAAGCATTTGAAGCGTTAAAGCTTTCCTCTTGAGAGTCAATACCTAGATATCCAAATGTCCATCAGCCACAGGAGGGGTGACCTGTGACAGTCACATGGTGCTATGAAAATGAGCGAGCCTTGCTAAGGATGATTCTCACAAGTAGACCCAGTAAATCAAGGAGAGCCAGACGCAAAGGGCATGCGCAGAGTAAATCCACGTGGGCAAAACCTGTCTATAACATTGGAGGTCGGAACAGTGGGTGGCGTGGGGTTCATAGTGATTGGTTGAAGATCAGAGCAGGGCAAGCAGGTGCTGTTTGTCAATCTGGATGCTAGACACAAGGTGTATTTACCTTGTAAAAATTCAAAGTTGTACATTATCGCTTACACCATACATACACACATATACACAAATATATACACATGTGCACACATGCACACATACACACATACACACACATGTACACACATATGCACATGCACATACATACACACACATGCACACATACACACATATGCGTATACACACATACATACACGCATACAAACACACACACACACACACACACACACACACACACATGTACATTTTTTCTGGAATCTTTTCTGGAAAACCTTACAACAAAACAATTTTGAAGACCAGAGATAGACTGGCAAATCAGGGGCATGCTCATCCTGAGTTCCCTTAGCTTCCCTCTTTCACTATCTTCCCATCTTCACCCCTTCCTAATCTCTCAGCATACTCTCTCACACGCTAAAGGTAACAGGAAAACATCGACTCTATTAATTTATACTAAACTGTCCATGACTAATTCAACAAGATTCCCCTTCCCTGAGGTAGTTCCCTTCTTAATAAAGCAGAATTAATGGCTTAAAAGTCATAACCACAAGGCGATGCGTGACATGAACAGGTAGGAGAGTGGCAAGACACAACCCCACCCCCACAGGACTCACCCGAGACGATGAAGATCGAATTTTACACCATCAGATGCCTCCCTCCCAAGAGAATGGACAGTGGAGAGTTTGGCTTCTGAGAGCAGAAAGCAGGCCTTGGGGTGAACCTCAATGGATGACGTAAACAGGAAAACATATTAGTGGAGAGGGGAGCTGAGCACAGAGGCTTAGCCAGACATCTCCAGTTCATCATCAAGGAAGAGACCTCTGACCTCTGCCTATCAATTGACATAGCTGACTTGGTGCACCCTGGCTACCTTATGACATTGAAAGGGTAGTCCCTGTGACTCCCCTCCCCTTCCTGTAATAGGCAGGGTGCAGACTCCACAGCCAAGTCACCCATTAGAACCTACATGAGCGGGCTTGGACCAGGAGGCCTCTCCAGAGACGCCTGAGTCACAGCGGGCCCACTCTCTGGTACCCACTTAGCTTCCTTGTCTTGGAATGGGATAAAGAAGCAGGAAAAAAAAACATGAGTGTCAGGTCCCTGTCCTCCCTGGGTACCATTCTCCTCCCTCCCAACCATCAAAGCGGAGCTTGGCTGGAGTAAAGAGTGGGTGTTGGCATCCTGCTTCCATACAAGATGTAGAAGGTTGTTCAAGCTGGCCACCTCTCAGAGGCTGGAAGATCACCTCTCGGCTTGGAAGCTCATGCTTGTGCTGGGCAGAGATCAGCAGAGAGGAGAGAGAGATGAGCTTCCCCGGAGTTCCCACCAGCCTGCCAGGGTCTCCTCAGGGACAATGCCATGGGTATCTGTAGCCGGATTCTACTCCTGCTCCTTTGGTCCCCAAAAGTCCTGTCTGCAGATTTCTAGCTTCCACTCATAACACCAAGTATCCTCAAACTCACTCTAAGGATTCCTCCAAGGGGCAGGGTCTCCCTCAGCAACATCCTGGAGAGGGAAGCTGACAGACAGGAGAATCCCATAGGTCTGGATGTTCTTTCAAGAATGACTAAGGACAGGCCCTGCAGACAGAGCATGCATGGTCTCTCCAACATGGTACCCAAGGGGAGCAGAGGCCACTTCTGCCTCCACCCACTGAACAGCACTAAAAATAGCAGGAAGGAGAAGCTCCGGAGTAGAGAGAGCTGAGTTAGAGTCCCAGCTCTACCTACTACAAACTGGAGAGCCTTTGGTCAACCCCTGGCACGTGATACCAAATGTGCTGGCTGCCACCTTTGATGGCTAAAATCCTGGCAATTTCACAACAATAGCAGGTGCTGTGAAATCTAAGACACCAGTGTTCCCTCCTGCCATTTATTAGGTGGCTTACAACATGTCAGGCAATGCCAAGCTTGTCTCTGTCTCTGTCTCTGTCTCTGTCTCTCTCTCTCTCAGTCTCTCTCTCTGTCTCTCTGTCTCTGTCTCTCTCTGTGTCTCTCTCTCACACACACACACACACACACACACACACACACACACACACACAGAGCAGTGAGGGCTCACTTCAGAGATGAAGTTCAGAGAGGTACACCAACTACCTAATGCTACACAGCTTAAGGAGGCACCAAAGTGCAAACGCATATTTGCTCCCTGTCATGACTTAGGTCTTCACTGTCCCCCTCAAAGGTCTTCATACTGCAGGCCTGCTCACCACCCTGCAGTGCTCTTGTGCAGTGATGGAACATCCGGGAGAGGAAGTGGAGTCTAGTAGGGAGAAGTTAGGTCATTGGTTGCCTGCTTGTTCTATAGTCACTTCCTCCCAACTGAAGCGATCCCTCCTAGAGGGAAGAGGAAGCCTCCTAAGACTCAGGAAGCTCTGGAAGTTTCCATTGGCCACAGAGCCCCCATGGTAACAACTGCTAGAAAGAGGACTGACAGGCAGAGCTATCTGCAGATTGGGGAGGGGGCTTTAGGGGAGTAGCTTTTGTGAGCTGTCACCCATGCTGAGGAAGCCTTTTCAGCGACCTAGCTGCCTTTGGTCCACCCATGGTCCTGTAAATAACCCCAGAAAACTTACTAACTAACCAGTTCACTAAGCAAGACTGAAGTGAGATCCTTTCCCACTAACGGTGTCTTATCTGGAGTAAAGAGACAAGAAAAGCTTCACAAATGGTGCTCATGAAGGGGATCCTGGGACCCTAGCTCCTCTGACTCCCCACTGCCACGAGGTCATCAGCTTTCTTTACGCCATTGCTTGCTCTCCCCTGTGACGTTCTGCCTCCCAACAGGCCCCAGAGCAACAGTCGTCATCCATGAAGCCCTGACCTGAACCATGAACAAAAGTAGTACCTTCATGTTGCTTTCCTCGACTGTTTTTGTCAAAGACACAGAAAGCCACCACCAGCTTCTGCATGGCTGACCAAATGCACTACCCCACCCCCACCCCAACGCCCCCATGTTCACAGCTCTTCCATTAGCAAAAGCAAAAGACGTTGGCAGCGTGACCTTTCAGACACCCTGGCAAGTGCTCTTTCAAAGCCCCTCCACGGCCAGACATGCTCCCCTTCCCACAAGCACTTCTCCCCAGCCAACAGCCACTGTGCCACCAAGGAGAGGAACAGCCTCTCAGCCCCTCCCTGCTCATGCCAGACAGCGGCACACACAGCCTTCCTCACCTTGGCCATATGTCACTTTCATTTCCCTCTTCGCTTAAAAGGGACAAATCGGTGTAGCTTTAATGTCAGAATTTATCTTTATTAATACGCAGTAATAGTTAAGAGCTACTAGGCCCCCTAACTGAACACCATTGGTACTGAAGCCTTGTAGAGGAGAGTCACATGCTTGGAGCATCTAAGCCAGAGAGCTAAGGCCATGCACAGAAGCACACACATGCTCACGTGTCCAGCAGGGTGCTGCACACCTGGAAGAAGACAGCCTCTGCAAGGAGCCTTCCTCAGGCAGGAGACCGTCTCTCTTCTTCCCATGCAGAAAGGCTCCTCCTGTCCCTAAAGGCTAGAAGTCTCATGAGGCCTGGCCGCAGTCTAGTCGGTGTGTCTGATTTAGAGAGCTGTAAATGCTTGACATGGCTTCAAATATTTAAGTACTTTAAATATGTGATCATGATAATTACCTGGCTGATGGCACTTCATTCTAAATGAAACTCGAAGCTGAGGAGACGCTGACATCATTGGCTCTGAAAATACTGCACTCTCGCTTGACTCTGATCTTCCCCCATTGTGCTGCTGGCCCTGGGGGTAAGCTACCGCCCAAAAAGGGAAACGGATTTAGGGTCTGATGGCCAACGTGGCACATCTAATCGTGACGGCGGAAGAGCAACGAAGCGGGGCCTAGGCATCCAGTTCACGGCACAGCTGGGAGGGCAAAGGAGACGGGGTGCAGCGACAGGTACAGCCACCAACAGAACTATCACCAAGTCCCATGTAGGCAACCCTGGCAGCTGACAGCATATTCTGACCACCCCTCTTCAGTGTCGGCAAGCAGGAAGGGTATGCCTAGGTGCCTTGGAGAAGTCTGATCCCACATAGGAGGGGTGTGCTGAGGTGATCAGCCTTCTGAGACGGCTGATTCATACCAAATGCAGAGGTGTCTTGGGTGAGGGACAAGGGCAGGAAGCTTCAAGGCGTCCTCAGAACTATACCTCACCCCAAAGCCAGGACACTCTGAGTCCTATAACCTGAGTGCTATTCCTCAAAAGAACAAAGAGGACAGGCAGATTGTGGAAGGGGTGACAGGGGACAATGGGAACAACAGCAACACCATCGTTTTGCATAGCTTAGGCTAACCAGGATATGGGACCAACCAGCACAGCAAGGCCCTAAGAGCTCAATGTGGAGTTCTGAGTGATCTGACATTCCAACATGGCCTGCTTCTGCTTAAGATGTGGGAGAGAGGGAGGGGAGGGGAGGAGAAATCATTCAGGTGCATGCTCTGGGTTGGCTGCTTCAATCTCAGTTAGCCCTGGGTACACTCGTGGCATGGGGTCCTTCGTGGGAACTACTGTAGTAAGGTGCCACAGACTGGCATCGGTGCCAACATGGTGGGGCTCTAGCAAAAGCCCCTTCCACTTGTAGATAGCTAGCTGCCTTCTACTCAAATCTTCACGGAGTAAAGGGAGCAAGCCAGCTTTGAAAAGTCTTTCTTTAGGACTTTAGGTCCTTTGAGTGACCAGACTCCATACTTGTGACATAACCATACCCCCTAAAGGCCTCACCTCCCAATACCTCCACTTTAAGGGTAGGATATCAACATGGATTTTGAGGGGACACACCCATCAATAGACACTGCCAGTATCGTCGTTCTAGGGGAGACGCATAGAGACCTTAGGAGCCTGACACTCATTCACGGAGGTGCTGGAATCCATGACCCCACAAAGTCCATGTTCTCACTCCATATCCTACCATCCTCTGAGACTGAGGTCCAGGCATATGAAATCCCATGAGCACCTTCATGTGCCCAGCACTAACTGAGGAGCTCTGTGGGGAAAGACGACGTAAGACATGACCTCTGTCTCAAAGAGTTTCTGTAGCATCTAATAGGCAAACCCTCATTGATGAGGCAATCATAGCATCAGCCCTGAAACTGAGCGTTCGAGGACAGACTCACAGCCAGGAAGACGCCCCTGAGAGACCCCT
Source organism: Rattus rattus (assembly GCF_011064425.1). Classification (NCBI taxonomy): domain Eukaryota; kingdom Metazoa; phylum Chordata; class Mammalia; order Rodentia; family Muridae; genus Rattus; species Rattus rattus. The sequence continues at coordinate 37,432,526 of NC_046161.1, forward strand.
CATCTCTGCACCATCTCTCTCTCTCTCTCTCTCTCTCTCTCTCTCTCTCTCTCTCTCTCTCTCTCTCTCTCTCTCTCTTTTCTCTGGTGAATATTTGCAGCTTGGACTTACAAAGCCTACCACATATATCTCTCATCCACCCCAACTTGGAGGATGGCCCCAGAGGATGTTCCAAGTAGTCTGGGCACTGACAACTGACAGTCAAACCTGCAGTTCAGTCACCCAAAGAGAGGCCCCACAGAAACAGTACTCACATCGCTAGAAACTGGTGAGAACCACAGACCCTCAGACCCCTCCCCAGTCCCTGCTGAGGAAAAAGCACAAAGACCTCACGTGATTCACATACAGATCAGAGTTTAAGGCTCAGTCTCCGACAAGGTCAGAAACAGACCAGATGTGTAAAATAATAACAATGATAAATCCAGCGGACACAAACAAAACACTTCCGAGTGTCTCTGAGGTGGCCACTATAATAATGAGCGCTTTATAGGCATTGTTATAAACCTGGTGCAGTAGCCCCAGGGCAGGCCGCAAGGGTCAGTCTCATGATGCATCTGAGGACTGAGCTGGAGAGGCATTACCCAGCCTGTAAGTGGCAGAGATAGAACCGAGGCCCAGAGCTGTCAGAGCCACAAAGCCTGCATACATCTCACCTTAGCAGATAAAGTGTTTCACCAAGAATACAGAGCTGGCTGAGACACACTTCCTCATAGTCCAAACGAAGAAACACACTTTGCCCAAGACCTCCAGGCCAGGACCCCCGAACCTGGCTCTGTGTACTTTCTAGTATAGGAAGTTGCCTTTCACTGGGGCCCAATCATTTTATACAAAAGAGGCAAAAGAGATGATTTTAAAAACAGATGAAGTAAATGTTCAATCAACTGTCCATTTTGATATAGTAATTTTATTAATTTGTTGAGAACTTCATACGTGCATACAATATACAGTGGTCATATTTACCCTCTACGCCTCCTCCTAACTCCTCCAGGATTGACTCCTGGCTCCCTCTTAACTTTAAAAAAATAACCCACTGAGCTCAATTTGCACTGCCCATATACACGTGAGTGTGGAGCCATCCAATGGAAAATGGTTGACCTACTAGGTGCTACACCCTTGGTGGGGGGACTATTTCCCCCCAAAGGCCATCATCTGCTAACTGCGCCTCAGCTGAACCCCACCCCCCTTCTTTCCCCATTTTGTGTCCCAAACAACATGGCTGTATAGACCGCCGTGTTTCTCCTAATAGCTCCTGACACCAGGTTCTAGACTCCCGGAGCACAGCCTGGTGCCGAGAAGAGGAATGGGGTCTGCTTCCTAGGACTTCACTTCTTCCTGGCAGACGAAGGTCACTGGAGCTGACTGCCAGCCCTAAACTCTCTGTAGAAGGGCTAATGGTGCTCCGCCTGCCTGTCTGCTTTTTCTTCCCAGAAGGCCACCAGGAAACCTCCTTATCCCCCCCAGAGAGATGCTCATCCAAGGCTCTGCAGGCCTGTGTCAATCTGTTCCAGGAATACCCCACAAAGCCACACAGCCTTTCCATCAGGGTGAAAGAGTAGGTCCCTGGAGGACGTACATTCCCGGGGTCTTCAGCTCCAGCACAGACTTGAGGACCTCCTGCTTCATTCGTGGACCAGGGATGAGTGGAAGCCGGGGGCCTGCAAAGTACAGGGCAGAGAGGACCCTGCAACTTATGGCCTGGCAGAAAGCACAGGAACCACACCCACCCCCCTCCACCTTTGCTGGGGGCTCAGTCGGCCAGGCGATGCTCATCTTTGGCCTGAGGCCTGTGCACAGTGGCTTTGCCGGTCCAGCTGCAGGCTCAGTATCGGATCCTTGATGGACAGCCGGGACAAGGCCTAGACCATGGCACAGGCAAAATGTCAGGCTCCTGAGGGGGTGAGCAGACACGGCTTCAGAAGGCAAGGTACCCCCTCTCCTCCTCGCAAAAGGCCAGCTCCCTAGCTGCCCAGCATGGGGAGAGCCACAAGGCAATGATGGCAGAAGCTGTCAATACAAACAACAGCAGGCCTGGCAGGGGCACTTTCTGCCTCAGAAGACAATCGCAGTGGAACAGTGAGGAAGCTGAGTTTAATTCACACCTGCCCGAGGGGCCGTGGCGGGCTCAGCTTGGGAACTGGGGATTGGCTAGAAGCCTGAGCCTATGGCCAGGTGTACAGGGACAGGGCAGAGAGCTTCAGGTAGCTTCTGGGCACAGGACATAGAGCTTAGCAGGAGGACTCTCGGGAACAGACCTCAGCCCACAGGCGGGGACAGCAGTGCCATATCAGGAATGTGCCGCGCTCCAAAGAACATGTCCCTACAGGGTTCTTATTTGTTTTGTTTAAACCCCCCAAACCACCCTATGGAGGGGATCCTGCTGTTGCCCCTGTCTTTCAAAGTACGAACAGGAAGGTGATCTGTCCAAAGCTACATCGGTCTCCAGTGGGACAGCAGGAACCAAGGCCAGATCACCAGCCACTCCTGTGCATCCTGCTCTTCTTCACTCCGTTATCCAAGTACCCGCCCTCCGATGCCTCCGACTCCTGGCCACTTCCTCCAGAAGGCCCTCCTGGATTGGGCTGACTACATCACACTCACCCCAAGCCATAGCTGCTGGGCTCGCTATGGCTGTGTCTCCTTCCTCAGCACTGTGCACATCTCCTACCTAACGAGACGTTGGAGTCCCTCAGAGGACAGTAAACGTGAGTGCTCTCCACTCCCAGCGTAAGGCATAGCCTGCTTGCTCGATAAATATTTCAGGAAGGAGGAGCAGGAAGGACAAAGGGTGCTCGTTCCTGTAACGCTCTTTACTTCCCATGTATTTTTCATGGTACAGGGGAAGGCAGCGGGGATTGAGCATGAGTTTCTCCCCTTGCTTGAGAAGTCCCTCTAACCCAGAGCTCCATACCAGGGCCCAGGATCGAGGATGCCAAGGAACTCGATCTCCTCCTTGGGCCCTTCGGAGCGCGTCTCCCCACCCCACCCCTTCTTCAGTCCATCAGAGAAGCAGAACAGGACCACCCCCCACCCCCGCCACCCCAAATATAACCAACAAGCTGCGGTTGTCATGGTGATTCCTGTACTTTACGAGCCCCTCTCTGCCTGTGGCACCGATGTCAGGAGGAATCATGGGAGATTGGCCCTGACTTCAGGGGACCCACAACCCCAAAGCATAAGTCAATTCATCCAGTGGGGCTGAGCAGATCAAGAGTCACATCCCTCCCTGCATCCTAGAGTCAGGTGGGTTCTAGACAGTGAGTAATTCTGAGAGAGTGAGTGGTGAAGCGTTCCCCGGTGAGCTGGCTCGTTTTGACACAAGCTATAGTCATCTGAGAGGAAAGAGCCTCAACTAAAACACCGCCTCTGTAAAACATGGAAGCCAGATAAACCTTTTCATCCCCGAGTAGCTTTGCTCAGTGTTTTGTCACAGCCATAGCAACTCTAACTGACGCCTAGGGCACCGGAGACTGTCTAAATAGAAAATGGACGAAGTTAATCGTGCTGGCTGCTCTTCCAAAGGACCTGGGTTCAATTCCCAGCACCCACATAGCATCTCACAACCAAAATCTGTAACTCCATTTCCAGGAGATAGGATGCCCTCTTCCGGCCTCTTCCGACAGCAGACACACATGTGGTTCCCTGCACTCCAGATCCTGTCAGGATGACATAAAACTAGCCAGCATGCCAGGCTGTCTTCAGTTTGCTATGTAGCTGAAGGTGTCCTTGAACTTCTGATCCTTCTGCCTCTCTCAAATCCTGGGATCAGAGCCATACACCCACACACATCCTATAGATGACATACATGCTGGCCAAACAGCCATATGCAAAACATAATAATTTTTAATTTTGTGAAGAAAAAAATACGCAAATAATTCCATGCTGGAAAAGAGGAGCACATGTCAGATGGGGAGAATCCCTCCCTGCTTCGTAGCTCAGGCACTCCTGGTGAGAGTGAGCATGGGTCCTCTGGCCTGAGGGCACAGCTCCTCAGGAGACCTGTGATCTTGAGGCCACAAAGGCAGTGTCTGTGCAGGGGCTTCCTCTCAGCAGCAGGTGGCCCTGCTCCTGGGAGGTGACAGTCTTTAGGAGCAGCCAGGCAGCTCCATGTCCACTCCAGCTCCCTCCCAGATTATACCAAGAGGGTAGAAAGAAGGAGGACAGGAAGCAAATTCAGGGAAGCCACACACTGTCCAGGCCCACATCAGAGAGGCACAGGAGGACCCTAGGGACTCAAGACAACAAAGCAGGGACCACACCCTGGTTTAGAGCTCCATCTGGCTCTCCTCAAATCACCTGTGCTCCTTTGGAAAAGAGCAGACAGGTGGGGGCTTCCATAGTCTGGGGAGGTGGTGAGGCCTGTGAGTCCCAATGATGAGGGAAAGACTGGACTGACATGGGCTCTCAATGTTTCACTATTGTTTTCCCAGACAGTGTTTCTCTGTGTAGCCCTGGCTTTCTTGGAACTCATTCTGGAGGACAGACTGGCCTCAAACTCACAGAGATCTACCTGCCTCTGCTTCCCAAGCACTGAGACTAACCACCACCCAGCTCCCAGTTGATATGAATGTGATCCCTATTGTCTGCAAATCCTTGGGGTCTTGCAGACTACTGACTTAGAGAGATGCTGAACTGGGCCACCCCAGAAGCATGCCCCAGGAGCTTCCAAGACAGAGGTTGTTGGCCTTTTGTCTGACTCCGCCCCATAGTTACCTGGCAAAAGCCAGGTGTGCCTGACTCACTATCAAAGGGGATGCTTGTCCCCTCCTCTCTCTCTTGCTCTCTTCTCTTCTCCTCTTGCTCCTGCTCCCTTCCCCTCTTCCCCATCTCTCCCCATTCCCCTCCCCCTCTCTCTCCACATGATCATGGCCAGCCTCTATTCCTCTACACTCTCTCTCTCTCTCTCTCTCTCTCTCTCTCTCTCTCTCTCTTTCTCTCTCTCTCTCTCTTTCTGTCTCTACTACCCCTGTCTCAACTTCCCTCCCCATGCCCTAAATAAACTCTATTCTATACAATAGAATAGTATACTATCGATATTATTCTATACTGTACTATTCCATTATTATATAGATATTATTATATAAATATATTGTCTATAATATATTGTAGTAATAGATATTATATAGATATTATATAGCTATATCTAGATATTATTCTACACTATACTATTTTATACTATTTATTCTATACTATAGAATATATAGTATATATACTATAGAATACTATACCATAGAACAGTTGTGTGGCTGGTACCTCAGGGGTTAGGGTTGCCTCAGCATGGACCCACAGAGGCACCCCCTTCCCCAACACCATACTGTGCCTCCGCCAAACATAACCCTGGCTTTTCTTTCTTTTTTATAAAACACAAAAGAGGTGGCATGGCAAAGCCAGGCCTGCCCACCTGCTGGCTACTGTCTCCCAAGCACCACTGCCCAATGCCCCCATGTTGCCTGTCTAGGGCTAGCTGGCTGCAGGGCACATCAAGCCACATTTCTTGAGAGAAGACCATATGACGACAGCTATTTGTCCAAGCAAGGTCAGGTTATGTGACTTGACCACAATTCTCTCTGCAAGCTCAAAAGAAGACTGCGCTAAAGATCCAGCCAGAGAAGTTCTAGATGAGGTGAGTTCAGAGCAAAGAACGAGCAGTCTCATTCATGGGAGGATGCAATTTGGTTCAGAGAGATGGAAAGAACTCTGTCCTAGTGACCCCTGGGAAGATCTGGAACAAAAAGGGCAGAACTGAGGAGCCTAGAGGCAAGGAATATGCCAGAGGAAGGACAACACTCCACAAAGCCCACAGTCACCCACAGTGTGACCCTGGCACAGCACAAACCTCTGTAGTGGTCTTATACCCCCTCTCCTGTAAGGGCAAGGAAAACTCATTCTCTCCCTTCTAAGGAAGTGTCAGCGCCACATCAATTAGAAGAGGTAACAGGGCCAAAGGGGAAAGGCTCACTGGCTAAGAGCGCTAGCTGTGCAATCATGGGGATCTGAGTTCAAGTCCCAGAACACACATGAAAAAGTCACGTGTGGCCATGAAGTCCTGTAACCCTAGAACTGTCAGGATTGGAGGCAGAAGAGTGGCTGGGGCTTTTGGCTGCCAGCCTAGCTCCTGGTTCAGGAAAACCTGTCTCAAGGAAGTAAGGCGGGCATTGACAGAGCGGGGTACCCAACACCCGCTTCTGGCCTCCACACACTGCACATATGCACATATTCCACACAGAGAGACACACAGAGAGACACACACAGACATACACACATTAAAGAAAGAGGAAGCATATAACATTTCAAGTTCTTGCTGGCATCTAATCGAAGTAACATAAGCCCACTTTGTGCTTCTCAAGGCTTGTTCCTCAGGCTGGTCCAGCTTCCCCTGTCTGTCACCAGCACACAGGGGAGTGGGCAGGGAACTGAAGTCCCCCTTTTTGGGGCTGCCAGTGGCCCTCTGCATCAGCAGCAGCCGTAAGAACCCAGAGAGATACACATACATAATTTTATGTGGTCACCCAAATGAGATCTTTTAAAAACATCTTTTGGGGGAGGGGGGAGGGAGTGCACTTTGAAATAATTAAAGTCTTCCATCAAATTATCCTGGAGATCTCTTTCCATGAAAAGCCTTTAATTTTGTTCTCCTTAATGTAATTCCATCCCAGCAGATGAACTTCGCCTTTTTCTATTTCTTCAAATACTGTGTCAGGGCCTTTCATCAGTGGAGGACGCAGAGCGGAAGACGGTCTAGGGACGGGGCCAGGCAGGACTGCCATTCTGGCCTCCTCCCCACACCCATCCACACAGTCTCTGCACACAAGGCACGAACCTACCCTGCAACACATCACTTCCACCTGGGAAGACTGATTCACCCATCCTCCCACCCACCAGCGCGCCGGCGTCCACCACGTCTCTGCCGTTCCTCTTGGAACACAGAGAAGGTAGAATACACGAGCCAGCTCTGACTTCTGTCCACTGAAACCCAGGCCCAAATGTTCCCCATTCTGGGCAGATGGAGCTGTCCCTACCCAAAAGGACAGAAAGATCTGGAGAGCAATTGCAGCAGAAGAGCTGACAAATTACAACTCGGATGTTAGTTATGAGAGCAATGACTCCTGTTCGTGTAGGTTAAGCCAGGCATGGTCACACTTATCACACATATCTGTGACTCCCAGGAAAGAGGATCGGGACTTCAAGGCCAGCTCTGGCTACATAGTCCTTTGTGGCCAGCCTGGGCTACATGAGACCAACACCTATTGCTGCTGGCACCCCTTTCTCGAGCACAGCCCACCCCCATTGCCACTCTAGTTCTGAGCTCTTTCTAGGAGGAGCAAGTAGCCCCAGCAGCATACAGAGCTTTAGTGCTTCTCAAGAAATTCCTCTTTCCCTGCTGCATGACAGGAAGCCAACGAGCATTTTTACATATTCTGTTTAGTTCCAGTGAGGCCTTGCGATTGCTAATCTTTTAATAACAGGCATGTTTCATTTATCCTAGGTCTCTCTTCAGTCCCCATCACTACTGACCCCCCCTCAAGTGAGCAGAGATATGAACCTAGTTGTATCCTGTCCCATCCCCCACCCTGGCTGATGTGTTTATAAAAAGATAAAGAGAGGGGCCATATGTGCTATGGAGGTATGGTGAGGTATGGGGAAGGGGATTCACGCTGAGGCACCCCCTTCTCCCTGAGGGACCAGCTACACTACAATATAGTATAAAATAGAGTTTATTCAGGGCACGGGGAGGGGAGTTAAAAGGGCAGTAGGTGGGCAGAGAGAGAGACAGAGACAGAGACAGAGACAGAAGAGGCTGAGGAGGAAGAGGCTGAGGAGGAGGAGGAGGAAGGAGGAGGAGTAAAGGGGTAGAGGCCAGCCATGAGCACATGGAGAGGGGGCAAGAAAGAGATGGGAAGGGGGGAAGAGAAGGCAAGAGAGGAGAAAGAGAACAAGAGAGTGAGGAGGGAAGCAAGCAGCCGCTTTTATAGTGTCAGGCATACCTGGCTGTTGCCAGGTAACTGTGGGGCGGAGCTTAGACAGAATGCTAACACCTGCTGCCTGGCTTTCAGGTGGGGAGAGGCTGGCCATGTTTCAGAGCTGTTTCCTGACCAGGACAGAAGAGACTAGGAGACTAGCTGGAAAGGGGAACAAAGACAGAGAACAGTTCCCAAGGTGCTCCAGAAAATGCAAATGAGGAGGAAGAGATGGGAAGAGTCTGCCTTACCATAAGGTCCTACAAAGAACTTCCCCCCATCCCCCCACCCCTCATGGCCTTCCTCCCTCCCAGCCATTCCACACCTGAGAGGTGCTGAGAGAACAAAGGGTTATGAAAATCGAGCTGGGGCAGGACCACCCTCTGGGAGTACCTGCTGACTACTAAGAGACCAGAAGGGGGCCCGAATGCTTGGGGAGGCCCCACCGACAGCCTGGGCCAGGGCCCCTGGACCTCTGCATCTGGTCAAAGGAGAGGGGCTGTAATGCAGGCACACATCACCCCTGAATTCTACCCCCACAAGCTCCACCGTGAAGGTCATAGGAAGGATTGGGCCACCAGTGTGTGGCTCTCTGCGGGTGCTGGCTCTTGAAATCCCCAACTTCTGAAGTCCTTGACAGAAGGCTGAGGGGAAGCCTTGAGAAGGTGTTTGGATTGCCCTGTGATCATCGCAATAACAATTTAATCACTTAAAACACTGTCTTCTGTTGCTCTAATGAAGAGAGAGGCTCTTTTCCATATTGTTTGTGCCATCTGTGAGCAATTTCCACATTAGCCTCTTAGAGTGGCAAAGCAGAAGCCTGGCTGTGATGGAGAGAGGCGGGGCGGGGTGGGGGGAGAAAGGGGCCCAGGGGAGTCATGCGGGGTGGGGGTGGAGGGGCTGGTAGGGTGGAATGGGGGTGGGAAAGTATGTGAATGCTCCATCCTGGGTCAGGGAAGAGCTGATGGGGGGTGGGGGGATGGGAGGCTTCACTCTCTGAAGCAAAGGAAGTTCCAAACTTGCGAGGAAGACAAAGAAAAGCAACGTCTTCCAGTACCATGCTTCTCAAACTGCGGGTCACAGAAACCGAGAGGGCGAACAAACAGGATTCTCCCTGCTGTGGCAAGTGCACACGACAAAAGCGGCCATCGGGAATAAATACGAACTCACCGTGGTCCACCATGTTCACAGTTCGTGGCTCCCTGACACTACCGTCTGAGATGGGTAGCAAGGTAGACATATCATGAAGGGGAGAGTAGGCAGAGAGCTGGACATCTTAGAGTGGCCAGAACCAGAGAGAGGAACTGGAAAAAGGCTGGGATAGATCCTTCCAAGGCGTGCCCCAGTAACTCACTTCCTCCAGCCTTTTGCGCCACAGTTCTGCCATCTCCGAGAGCTCTATTCGCATTGTCAATCTATCAGTGCCTTAAACCACTGATTAGGTCCCGGCCCTGGTGATCTAATCATCTATAGGAACGCCCTCACAGACACGCCCAGACTCGTGCTTTACAAATCTCCTAGGTGCCTCTGGATCCACCTAAGTAGGCAACTATGACAAACCACTGCAATTATAATCAGCATTTCTTTTTTTCATCAACGAAATAGAAAAGAATGAAAAATAAGAGAGACCTGCCCCTCCCCCAGAGCTATCAGAGTGACTGAAGGAATTTGCACATTGGGGGCAAGAAATAAACAAAGTTGGCCGATGATATTTTGTGTCTGGAAGACCCGCTCTCGGGCTCTGGGGTCATATCTGGGGGTCACGAGAACTGGCTCCAGGAGGGTTCCGATGCTCAGTGCTACGGCTACTTGGGCAGAACTGGGTACACAGTAGAGATAAAGAGGTTTGTGAGTCCATAAGTGTAGAGGGTGAAAGGAGGCCAGCCACCCAGTGACAGGTCAGGAACCCCAGCTTCAGAACTATGAAGGGACAAAGATGTGCTTAAGTCAAGGACCCTGGGAGGGGCGCTTCTGGGACTATCAGGCAGGTCCTAAATGTCCTTACAAGTACCCTCACAGTAGATAGACAAGGGAGGAGGGAGCGGTGTGCCCACAAAGGCAAAGGTTGGAGGCATAGAGCCACAAGCCAACGATGGCCTAAAGACCACGAGAAGCTGGTCCAGGCATAAAACCGATTCTCACTGAAGCCTCAACAGAGAGCACAGCCCTGCTGACGCCTTGATTTCACACTGCTGCTATACCGAACGCTGAGAGAGTTAACTTCTACTATTCTAAGCCACTCGGTTTGTGGTCACTTGTTACAGCAGCCATGTGAAACTAATAGAGTAATGAGAAGAAAGAAGAGTAAATAATGAGGAAAATTAGGAGCGGCCCAGGCACAGAACACAAGGTATTCATTCCATCTGAGGCTACACTGGCACTCTGGGATGAGCTTGGAAATGAACTTAGTCCTGAGTCAGAGTCAACACAGTTGTAAAGGAGGGCCCAGCGATTAAGGGCCCGGAGTTTTGAACTTAACCCCCATAGACAGCTGTCATCTAATTTCTGCCCCATTACAGGCTGTGTGACCTGAGGCAGGTCACCCTCTCTAAGTCGCCTGACTCAGATGACCCGACAGTCAGTGTGACTAAGACAGCCAATAACTCTCCAGGTTGCTGGGATGGGTAGATGAGAGAGCCTACGTGCCACACTGCCTGGCACGCTGTAGCCTCAGGAAATACCAGCAGCTGTGTGCATTTTACTTACGAGGGACAAGAATGGAGAAATGCAGAGACCAACCCCAGCTACACCCCTTCCACTGTGAATAGTTACAAGGTCCCTTTGCGTTACCACTCCCGCTGCAAAACCTGTGTAGACCTTGGACTGCTGAGACCAGGCTGCGGCCTGCCCTAAGTTACTCCAGATGGTAGAAAACAGTGGATTTACAGGCTACGTCTTGCCCCCCAGACTCTACTTCACGAGCGGCTTTTGCCTCCAGTTGCTCTGCAAACACAGAAGAGTTCGATCCTGGCCCTTGCTAAGCATATAAACGCCCTGGCCAGTCCGCATCACCCAGGAGGCACACATGGGCAAATGACTTCGCAACCTCACTGAAACGTCTCTCATGCTTCGCTGCCACTCAGTAACCTACACATAGAGGTAGATAGATTTACTGTGCGGTGCGTGACGTGTGATCTGAAAATTGACATTAGTAGCTAAGATGGGAATAAAAGAGACTGTTTGCCTCAGCCGGTGATCAAGGAAATCAGGGCGACTTGGCAAATTGCTGCTATCAAAACTGACACTGCTTGTGGATTTATTGTTATTCAATAAATTCTGGCATTGTGGAAATACATGAGCATGTCTACTTATGTTTCTTACTTAGCATGCTCGTGGTGCTTATCATATATCAGAACTAACTAAATCCACACAATGATGGGTCCCCATTTTAATAGGGAAATAATGCTTAAAAAATATTATTAGTCCAAGAGCTGTGGTTTGAATAATGCCCCCTAAAGGTCCCTGTATTGATGCCATAATCCTGACCTGTGATTCCACTTAAAAAGGTAGGCCCCAGTGGAAGGTCTTCCGGTCTCGGAGTCATGACTTTGAAGGGGTTTTTTGAAACCCTGGCCACCTTTACTTCTGCTTCTTTAAGCCCCACCATGACATGAAGACCTTCTCTGCTGTGCTGTCCTGCCATTAAATGCCACCAAAGCCAACTGTTCTTGGACTGAAATCTTCAAGACTGCAAGCCAAGGTAAACCCTTACTTTTTATTAATTTGTCATCTCGGATATTTTGTTACAAGAACGGAAAACTGACTACCAGTAAGCTTGTACCACAAATGGCTGGGCCAGGACAAGAATCCGCTCACGGAAGCTCTGGATTAGCAAAGGTGAGTGAGTTCTAACTCCCCACAGCCTATCCTGTAGAGGTGGTGACCACTACTCCACCTGGCCTCCTGATGGCCCAACCCTTATCCCAATGCCAGGAACCATTTTGTATGGCCCAAAAGGAAATCCCTTAAATACCATGCCCACTGACTGTCAGGGAGGAGTATTCTGTGTCGGAGTGCTTTGTGTGCACGGAACAATCTAACTGCACTCTATGATTACCTGTTCAAATGATCCCAATATTTCTTCCTGACAGCTCTAAGTGCCCAATCCCCTGAGAGCCTGCAGAACTCCATGAGATCAGCTGATCACAGGCAAGAAAGCAAGGCACACAGGACAGGCTTAGCTTGAGGGGAAGACCCTTGGGATGAGCCCCAATCTTCCAGACTCAGGTCACCTCCTTCCAGCAGTTTTCCTGTCCTTGCCATGACCCAGACTATGTTCCTTGGCTGCCAGATAAGGACTTAAGGCATTGTGTCCCAGCCAGAGAATTCAGCCCACCTGCAGAAGAGGCAGGACATGGGTAAACCCTGGCTCTCAGTACTGAACCACCCGGCCCCGGAGATGAACAACTGAGGAGCATGCAAGCTCTGGAGTTGGTTAGATGTGGGCTGGAAGGAAAGCATCTGCACCCCTCTGGCTATATGATCATGGGACAAATGGCACCTCTCTGAGCCTTGTGGAGAAAAAGAAACCATGATGTTGGCTTTAACACAGCATTGTGGGGCTTGAACCAGGTCTAACAGTGAAGGGCAGTGCACAAAGTCCAGTACATCACCTATACCTAATAAGTAGTGCCTGGTAGTAACAGAGGTAGCAAATGCAGTAATGACGCCATGCTCCCTGATACATGGTGAGAATCCAATAGATATTTATTTAAAAAAAAAATTAAACCAGAAATCGTCCACAAGGCTGTGCACATCTTCATTAAAAACTTGCCCATACATGAATCATTGGCGTCTCAGTCACCTTTCATTGACGGCTGTTACGAAGTTCCTACTCAATGCCAGAGACCGAGTAAGATACTGAAAACACAGAGGAACAAGGTACAGGCTGTTCTCAGCACTTACTGGGGCTTTTAGTGTGAGCCCTTTTGGAAGACAAGAGACCATTGTGAGAGTCTTATTGATGCTGCCCCAGAAGTAAAACAAAACTTATCGCTATAAATATGCCCACATCGGGACCCAGAGCTGAGGATTCTGCATTATTGTGGAATCTGGAAAGAACCACTATAAAATGTGCACGAGACACTCTGAACATGGTGTTTGGCACACAGGAAACCGTTGATAAATGTGCACCATTCACTAATCAGCCACACCACACTGCGGGTCTCCTGCAGAAGTGAAGCTGGCCAAGATCCTTCTAGAACCCTGAGGGCAGCTGTCATACGCTGTCACAGCCCACGAGAAACGCCCTCACCCCAGCCTAGACAAGCATGTGTGGCCTGGAGGTCAGGGTCCTTTCATACTTCCTAACGCTCAGTGATGGATGGCGTTCTAATGTGGGTCCCGAGGCTCATCTGTGGACTTCTGGTCTCTAGAGACTACACAGCACTCACACACAGGACAACCTCACACAGTGCAACTCTGACCAGTAGGCCGTCCTGATCCCTGCTGCCTCCAGCCTCTCTAGCACGCCCTGGTGGGATTGGCCCTGGCTGCACATGGCTTTAATTATTGTCTTCTGCCTTTTGTCTTCGGTTTCTGGCCTCCTTCACTTCTTGGCTGCTTGCTCTGTCAGGGTGAACACCACCGTTGCCTCGAAAATAAGCACTCACCACTTACCCTAGCATCCTCCCCTCAGGTCTGCTTTGAGAGGCTCATGGTTGACACGGAATGTAGAACAGACACACAAGGACCTTTTCCTAAGCACAATGGAGAGATTGGGAATGCAGAGGCAACTGACCAGGGCATAGTCACAGCCTGCTCATCTCCAGGAGCCAGGGACGGGAAGAGAGGGTGATGGACAACTTTAGGTTCCTGGGAGAGAACAGGCTGCAGAGAGGCAGAGAACATAATGTCTCCCGGTTCACAGCTTCCCCCAATCCAAAGTTGTAGCCAGATGGCAATCTGGCTGAAAAGATTATCAGGACCAGTTTCGATGTTCCAGGCACCCTGAGACAATGAGCAGGTTGGAGTGCACAGTGTACCTCACTTGACCCTGGGCTGCAAAGTCCTCCCCTTGGACCACACATGTGCCCCATCAGAGCTCAAGGGCTTCCTGCCCCAGCCACCGGGTCGACTCCACACAGGGAGCCAGCATTTCTGGGATGGAAATACGTAGGACGTCTCCTTCATGTGCCATCTGATTCAAAGATATAAACCAGTCATTCCCTGTACACTCAAGGCCAGCATAAGCCATGTGTGCAAGTGCACACAAGCATGCCAAACACGCGTGCATGCACACACACTGTATTTATGCTGCTCCACAGTCCTGGTCAATTTTCTCTGTGCTACTTGGCTTGCAGATCACAGTCATACATCAGCCCTGCGTAGATTAATGGGTTCCACTCTTTTGTGGAGTACTGTGTCTTCAAAAGCTCACTGCCATCAGATAATCACATGGGCAATGATGCCCTTTCCCTCAGCTGCAGTATGGAGAAAATTCCCAAGACACAGGTTCTAGACCCAGCTAAGAGCCATGTTACCCCGAACATGAGACAGAGAAGAACAGTGATGTCCCACAGAAGAGAAAAGGATACAGAGTGAACGCTACATACCCACAGTCAGCAAGCATGGGGCTGAGTTCAGGGGTAACCTGAAGTCCCTCTAACTCCAAACTGAACTCTCTCGGTTCCGATACACATACACACACACACACACATGCGCACAGGCACACACACATGCACACACACACTGACAGCATGTTAATCATTTCAACAGTCCAGGATCCCACAACAGGCACCAGCCCCAGTGGCCCCATACCTGCTGATCCCTGCTTCCTACCGCTCACACACATCTCGCCGCTCACCAGGAAGGCAGTTGGCTAGAAATGTTTCTCTCCTGTGAACACTCCAGTCTACATCACGTGCATCTTCTCCCTTATCCAATCCCCTCCCTCTTGCACTGTGTTCCCTGTCTTACACAGGACTCCACACCCTTACGGCTGGTGGAAGCTTGGAGCTCTACTGTGCCTCATTCTATCCTAGAACAAGCAGGGACCTCCCTCTCTTTCTGTCACAGACAAAGCCCCAAAGCCAGCTACTGTCCACCATAAGGCAGCGCAAAATTAATCAAGTCATTAATGAGGGCTACATTTACAACTTCAATTGTCAAGTCTAATAATTCCCTTTAACTGAGATCTTTTGCCTTCATTAAAGTAATCAGTGCCTGTCAGGGAATGATCAGAAAAACAAGATTTCCCCTTGTGGAATCCTACACGATAAGCATTTCATCATAGGGAATAAGGCTCAGTCAATTCTTTCAATATTGCCACTCCTTGACGAGGCTAATAAGTCTTTTTTTTTTCCTTCAGAAATCTTAATAAGATTTTTTAAAAATCCTTGAGGCACTCACTCGGGAATTAATTAACCATTAAAACATTATTTGCCCAACACCAGGAGAACCCAGAAACATTTAATAAAATCTTTGTTTTCATGGAACCTAGCTAGCATTATCAGAAAATTCAGCCTGGCACTGAGATACCAGCCCAGTAGGTTTCTATTCTACAAATATAATAATAAGCCATTAATTCATTCGGCAAAATGCTCCTTAGAATCTACGGAAGTATACTATGCGTAGACATTAACCATTACATAGTTCGCTGTTAGTCAGTGTCCTGGTTACAATTACTATTGCTCTGATGAAACATCACGACCAAAGGCAACTTGGGAAGGAAAGGGTTTATTTGGCTTCATAGTCAACACCGAAGGAAGTCAAGACAGGAACACAAACAGGGCAGGAACCTGGAGGTAGGAGTTGATGCAGAGGCCATGGAGGAACACTGCTCACTATCTTGTTCCTCATGGTTTGCTCAGCCTGCTTTCTTATAGAACCCAGGACCACCAGCCCAGGTGTGGCCGCATCTGTAATTGGCTGTGCCCTGCCCCATCCATCACTCATTAGGAAAAAGCCATACAGTCTTGTCTGCCTACAGCCTGATCTTACCGAGGCATCTTCTCAATCAAGGTCCTTCCCTCTCTTTTGACTATAGTTTATGTCAAGTTGACATAAAACTAGCTAGCACGTGCAATTAGGATCGATCCAGACATACCAGCCAAGAGCCTACAGGAAGTAGGTTACAGTAGCAAGTGATATAGGACAAGATAAAATATGGCAAGCAGGTTAGGGGAAGAATAACTCAGGGTCTGTGGAAGCAGGGTAGCAATGAGGTTTACCAGGAAGTTTCCTGAAGCAGCAGAACCCAAGGAGGTTCAAGGAGGTGAACTGGGTCAGACCCCACATCACTAGGAGTCCCCTGTGCTTCCTCAGCAAGCCCATGATTCACCTTGGAGAACGAGACATCCCAGGCTACACTCACCAGGCCTGAGTTAGAACACAAAGTTCATCTGTTCAAGTATGAGTGAGAAACACCCACTAGAGGAAAGCACACTTCTGGCATGCCCGTGTAGGTGTGTCAAGCATGTTTGTCTGCTAGAGAACTACCCCGAATGTGGTGGCACCGGCCAATGGGTTGATGGAAGGAAAGGGGGAGGGGGGCCTGAAGCCCCAGCCTGCTGCTCACTCACTTCCAGGCAGCCTGAAGTGAGCAGCATCTTCCTGCACATGTTCTTGCCACCATGATGCTCTGACTTGGCTCAGGCCCAAAAGCAATGGAAACAGCAGACTCTGGGCAAAACTGTGGATCAAAATCACTGCTTTAAATCATTTCTTTGGGTCATTTGTCACAATAGTGAGAAACTGACTATCCCAGTAAAAGGCATGAAGAGAAAAACACATAGCCCCTGACCTTGCAGAGTTTTCTGTCTAATGGGGTATACACCTGAAAGGAGAAAGGAGATTTAAGACTTAGAAACTGAAGGGAAATCTACATGCCCAGAAAGCCCCTGGAGCTGTAAGATTCACAAGGCAGTTCCCCAAAGTCGTGCAAGTGACAGACCTGCAGGGAGAGGGGTCTTGCCAACCAGATGAGCTGCCCGAAATTTGGGGGTTGGGGCTCCGGGGATGTCACTCCCATGAGCAGTCACCATGCTGAGTTGCCTTGGTCATGGCACTTCTTCACAGCACTAGAATAACTAAAACACGGATAATGGTAACAGCCCAGAGAATCCCACAACTGCTCTCTCTCTCTCAGAGCTAGAGGCTCCGTGCTTCCCTCAGAGTGCCTCTTCTATCCTTTCTGGATCATGAGAGAGATGGAAAATGGAGAAGAGAAAGGAATGGTTCTGTAGTTAGGGTTTTTAATTACTGTAAAGAGACACCACGATTACAACTCCTCTTAAAAATAAAAACATTTAATTGGGGCTGGCTTACAGCTCAGAGGTTTAATCCATTGTCAGCATGGCGGGAAGCATGGGACCACACAGGCAGACATGGTGCAGGAGGAGCTGAGAGACCTACATCCTGATAGGCAGGCAGCAGGAAGAGAGAGTGACACTAGGCCTGGCTTGAGCTTCTAAGACCTCAAAGCCTATTCCCCAGTGACATACTTCCTCCAACAAAACCACACCTACTCCAACAAGGCCACACCTACTCCAACAAGACCACTCCAACAAAGGCCACACCTATTCCAACAAGGCCACACCTACTCCAACAAGACCACGCCTACTTCAACAAGGCCACACCTATTCCAACAAGGCCACACCTACTCCAACAAGGCCACACCTACTCCAACAAGGCCACACCTACTCCAACAAGGCAATACCTATTTCAATAAGGCCATATCTACTCTAAAAAGGCTACACATCCTAATCCTTTCAAATAATGCCACTCCCTATGAGCTTATGGGGGCCATCTTCATTCAAACTACCACAACTGGTAAGGCCCTGGAAAAGACTGGCACAGATCCAAGAGACCATAGGAGCCACGATTCTCAGGGCACTGCTGGTCACTTTCTTCCCTATATTATCAGAACCATCATCTGTGTCTCTATTGAAACAGAAGCTCACCTTTCCAGCTAGGCTGCCTGGCCAGCGAGGTAGCTCCCAGAATGCACTCATCTCTGACCCTCCCAGTGCTGGAGTTACAGGTGTGCATAGGCATGCCCAGAATGCATTTTACATGGATGCTGAGGGTCCTCAGGCTTGGGAAGCAAGCTCTCTTACTGACTGAGCCATCTCACAGCCTAGAACCACCACCTTCTGAGACCCTCCTCTGCTCTGTGCTAGGAAATGTACTCGATGTCCACACACACACATTGTTTCCAATCACATTTGAATGTGTGCATTCAGGGTGCAAGTGATCCTGACAAAAGTGACACATTGGATATGATTCCTGCATCATGCATGAAGCTGTAAGGGCTTATAGCATTGGTCCTCAACCTGCGGGCGACCCATTGTATATCAGATATCCTACATACCAGACATCTACATTAGGATTCATAACAATAGCAAAATCACAGCCACAAAGTAACAACAAAATAATCTATGGTTGGAGGTCACCACAACATGAGAAACTGTATAAAGGGTTGCACCATTAGGAAGGTCGAAAGCCACTGGCCTAGAGAGTTAGAATGGGGATTTGAATCTGACCACACTTTATCTGTTCTTCCACACTTTGGAACTCTTGGGGTGAAGTCCTCTGCAACAACCTGGATACCTGAGTCCAGGAAGCCACTAAGTCAAGGAGCCATGATCCTGAAGTCCCAGCACCCCAATCTGAGGGCTAAGAAGGAGCAGATATGAGTGAGCCACTCCTGGCTCAACTTCTGGTTGTCAGTGCAAACCCTGCCATTCCCTGGCCCCGGTTTCAATGACAATGACCAGACTTAGACCTGATGCTTTTTTCAGATTCTTCCTACTGTGCTGTGCTGAGACCTCGAGGTTCACAGACATGAAGCTAGAATCGGACAGACAAATGTCCCAGCATCAGTGAACTTAGCCTAGACCTATGACACTAAGCACAGTTATCTCAAGGATACCTAGGCAGGGAGAAGACTTGACCAGTGCCCACAGGCAAATCCTGAGCCTTTCTCCAGAGTCCCCTGAAGCTCAAGGTCCTACAGTGTCCCCGCCCTCCCCATTCTCCCTTCACCCCCTCCAGCCCCAGAACCACAGAACACAGGGAACATGTCACAGTATCTTCTGGGCATGGTGCTTCTGGTTGACCATGTCCCCACCCCCCTGACTCCTGATTCTTCTGCAAGTCACATATATCCCCACTGTGCTCTCTCTCTCCTCCATCTTGCCCAGATAGGAGAACACACATTCTCCAGCGGGGACCACAGTGCCAGAAAACTGTTCC
Organism: Rattus rattus; assembly: GCF_011064425.1. Taxonomy (NCBI): domain Eukaryota; kingdom Metazoa; phylum Chordata; class Mammalia; order Rodentia; family Muridae; genus Rattus; species Rattus rattus. Next base: position 37,451,677 of record NC_046161.1, read on the forward strand.
TCCACTGTCTTCTGCCTGCCACACACACACAGCCCCACCACATGCTCCTGGGTTGGCAACCAGGCGCCTGCACACAAGAAACAAAGACTCTTGTCTCGGAGCGAGTGTATTTTGTCTTCATTACGCCACTGTGAAGGTGTTAATATACAACTTACAACATATTAATCACCCCTCTAACTTCCAAATGCTAAATGCATCATTAACATTCATGTTTTCTTCAATTACATAGCCATTCTGGGGGAGGGGAGAAGGTTGGTTCCATACTAATTCCATCCCCTTTGAAAGACTCCAGAATCATAAGAGGCAGCCTGGGCCCCCGATACTATTATACAAGGGGAAATTCCTGCTCTGGGCCCCCAGTGGGGCCACGTGATTCTGTTGAGTCATCAAAATAGAACCGGAAGCCAAGGGTGGGAGAGAAGACTGGTGGGAGGAGAGGGGAGCCGTGCTAAGGAGGTGCTGCATTCATGCTAATGGGTGTACCTCCTTCATCGTGGAGAGTCTATGCTTCAGAGAGGGTAAGTGACTTGCCCCAAATCACAAAGCTGTTTGGTGGAAGTAGAAAAGAGAGGAAACTGACCAGAGAAGAGGGGCAGGCATACAGTAGGATGCTAGAATACAGAGCAAGAACCATGTGAAGCGTAGGGAGAAAAGGGCAAGGACAGGTACACACGGACTCAGAAAGACGGACCCATCTCAGGCCTGTGTAAGCTCCAAGCTATCTTGAACTTCACCCCAACTGTCCTGACCAAGATCTCTTAGCAGGGAGCCTAGACAGGGGATAAACATGACTGGAGGCAGGGAGCAGGATCTGGAGCAGCCAAGAGCACTCAAAGGTTGGCCCTCCACCCCAGGCTTCTAAATGCAGCCAGACTAAATATGACACACAATTAAAATGTCATTACCTCGCAATTGGGCCGTCAAAACTTCACTAGGAATTTGTCACAGATGCTTGTGGCTACAAAATCAATCTGCTATTGTACTTCAGCAAATCAGATTCAATAATCCCCCTGCCAGTGGGCTGCAGCGTGGCCCGAAATTGAAGAAGAAAGAAACGAAAAAGCTCCTGCTGACAGGTCACTTCCTTGTCCACAGGCTACCAGCCAGCCAGGCTGTCCGACCTTGAGACGGGAGCATCCAAGGTCAGCACACACTGGGGCTTCCAGAGGGCTAAGGCTGGGGCTAAGGGCAGGGCCAGTGGCAACGGGACCAGCTTCTGTGTACACCTCCTGGGTCTAGGAAGACACTGGTCTTAGTGGGTGTCAGGAGCACTGCCAAATTCCCTCTGGGTGCCTCACCACTGTGCAGAACTTCCTGACCTTCATAACTTACACAGTAGCTCCTTCCTTCACAACAAGGAGTAAGTTCTAGAATCTCAGCAAGCATCATGACCAAGGTCACTCCTCAGAAGGAGGAAGGGCAGCCTAGTGTGTGACTTTGTACAGCATTTATCCTGGAAAGTGCGCGCACACACACACACACACACACACACACACACACACACACACAAACACAGGGGCACGCACGCATGCACAGACATACACATTCAAACTCAGGACCTAGAACGTATAGACTCCCAGAAGTGTGTCAGCTAGGGCTGGCCCTACAGACCTATCATATACCCCCTTAGCCTGGTGGCTTCGAGCCCTACCTAGCTATTCCCTTAACCTGCCTCCTAGCTGTCTCCTTTGCTAAGCCCATTGCTGCATTCTGGGCTGGAAGCATGCTGTAGTAGTTTCCTCTCTTGCTCCCCTATCCTCAGCTTCTTCCTTACTCTGACCTTGCACATCCATCCCAGAAAGAAGCCTCTAGAATCCCACTTTGACCTTGATCCTCCATACTCCGAAACCTCCTGCAGCTGCCTTTGGGCCCCAGGCCCCACCCCCAACACTTGGAGAAAACTACTCCCCTCAAATCCCCTGTCAGTTGCCCCTTGTGAAGTGACTCCTCTCAGAACTTCCTCTGTGCCACCTCTTCCCTCCCCTGGACTGTCCCTGGTGACTGGCATGTACTTGGTTGTAGTTTGCCATCTAGCTCTCTGGTTATTCATCTGTTGGCTTCTTGGGTTGCTTCCTCAGCTGGGTCCATGGAAGTCTGCGTTTCCCAGCTCTTTTCCTGTCACGTGCCTTCCGCCCTTCTGACAGGACTGTGATTGTCGTCCTCTGAGCCCACAGTCTTGGCTGAGTCTCCGATCTCACACCCACGCTCTTCTCCTGGATTCTAGATCTCATCTACTACCCTTTACCACTCAAATCCTGTTGCTCAACCAGCCACACTGCCCCTGCCTCTGTCTTACCTGCCCATAGCCACGCTGGCCTGTACAGTGCTGCCTCCATGCCTAAGAGGCCAAACTGTAGAGTACAGTCAAAAGTCCTTTATGCTGTGGCTTCTAGAATGATACATGCCTGGCCCTTGCCTCCTTCCCTGACTTAACTTCCTCCAGGACCCTCCATGAGTCCTTTGATCACCGCCATTCCAAGCCTCTCCAGCTTAGAAATGGGTCCTGTATCTCCTGCTCTCCCGCCACACTATGGCTGCCTGGCTCTCCATGCCTTCTGCCTACGCATACTCTAGATAGCCCCTGGCTCAATGAAGAGTTGGGTCCTCCTGTAATGTCTTCCCAACTGCCTGTTGGTGTTCATCCTCACCATCTGGGGATTCAGCCTATTTCCTCTTTTGTGAGAGGGGTAAGGGGGGATAGATAAGGCAATGACTCTTCATCTTAAAGTCCTCAGTGCCTAGCTTGGTACCTGACCCCTTAGTAAGTGCTCACTAAACAATAAGCATGTGGGGGCAGAAAGGGTGGGAAGAGAGGATTATGACCTGACCTACAGGAAACCAACCAAGCCCTCCCCCTAAAGCTCAGCGCCCTGCCTGGTTACCGTCTGGCAGAGACCTTGTCCTTCCTCAAATGTTTACAGTACTATGTAAATAACTTGCCCAGAATGATGTATGTGGCCTTTCTGCCCTGGGCCCGCCACGGTCCATGCCAAGTGTGCTGTCAGCGTGGCTGCTCAAGTGAGACACTGAGGAACGTGGTCTATGGGGAAGGGTGGGCGAGGATAGACCATAAAACACAGGGTGCAGACAAATCTGGGCCCCTTGCCATGAAAAATGTGAATCTGTCCTTGACTTCAGTGGCAAACGAGGCGTGAAAACGTATCAAAATGTGATATTCAATATATGGATGTATTTAATATTTTATGAGACTGGAAATCAGTTACTGGAGGTTTGAAGGATAAATCAAGCACCAAGCAGATGAACCTTCAGGCATCTGTCCTGATGTGAGCCTTTCCCCAGGAGGAGAGAAAAAAGGAAGGGCTCCACAGGACCCAGCTGTGGAGATTCCGTAGGGACAAAGCAATTCCCGGACACATGCTTCACCCGTCCACACCCTCACCCTGACCCTCACATTCTCCCCTCAGCCCTCACCACGGCCCCCCACATTCCCTAAAGCCATTACTGTCTTGTCTACTTGCAGAGCTCCATTCACCCTATGAAATCCCACTAGCTCCTGTGGAGCCCACTCTAGAAGGTTTCCTTCCATGAGACCACACCCTCACTCACCAGGGCCCAGAGAGAGTAAGTTGCTCAGGGCCTCCCTGTGCCTAGTGAACCTTGGCGTTCCATCACAAAAAGCCTCCTTTTCACACCTCCCTCCCCGCATCATGCTAAGTTCTCTGAGGATGAAGACTAGTGATGAGATCTCCCTCACCTCCGTATCCCCCAGAGCTGGGCACAGGGAAATCAGAGAGGGATCTCTTACATCTCTTGTACTACAGGCTGAGGGCAAGGACTGACTGGGAGTGTTAGATGAAGTTCTCTAGCTAGACCCTCCCTGGGAGAGCATGTGGAAGACCTTGGGTTCCACCCCAGCACTGAAACTTTCTAGAAGAGCCATGGGTTCCAGTGTATGGTGGAGAACCTACAAGGTCCAAGATCTATGGTTCTCTTGGGTACCCTGAAAGACATTCTGCTATAAGCATTATCTGTCTTGTTCATGAAGGAAATGAGGCTCAGAGAGGCTTTGTCACAGAACCTAATACTGCTTCGTGTAGCCTGTGACATTCCAGCAGTAAGGCCAGCCTTGTTCAGGTGTGTGATCTTCCCACTCTGTGCCATGAATGAGTGTTGATTCCATTCCTCATTCAATATGCATTGCAAGTTCAGCAGCCCTCACCAACAAACACAATATCCAACTACTCCAGGGGTCCCCAAACGTGGCTGATCATCAGTGCCACTTGTAAATGGTTTATATTTGCATCTTCAGGGTCCCACATATGGACACTCCAATTCAGTCTAGACAGGGTCTGGCCATATATGTTGACTTCTAGTTTGTTTTTGTTTGTTTGTTGAAACAGGCTTTCTCTGTTTAAACCTAGGCTAGCCCAGAACTTGCTGTGCAAACTCGTTTCTTCTTATTAACACCCCCTCATTATTAATACTGATTCTGATATAAGACAAACCTAGGGGCCACTCCCTGATGCTACACTCTGACCTCTCATCTGGGCTACTTGGTTCTTTGAGACAGGGTCTGGCTATGTAGCTCAGACGGCCTTTAAACTCTCGTCCCTCCTTCCTCCCTCTCCTGAGTGCTGGATTACAGCATGCACCACCACGCTGACTTGATCCAGATCTCGACTGTATTTTCTTTAGCTCTGAGTTACAGGCTAGTGGACACCAAGGTCCCTGTCTGGGAGAGGAGCTCTTTCTGCAAATCACCTGCCCATATCGTCCCTTTTCTTGTGAAATTCTCTCAAGCTGGGCACAGTGCTGCATGCCTGTAATCATAGCACTCAAGAGAAGGAGGTAGAAGGATCAGAAGTTCGAGATTATCCCTGGCTATATGAGAGGTCAACCTGGGCTGTTCGAGACCCGGTCTCAAAGAAAGATGGGAGATGGGGGAGGAGGAAGAGAAAGAAGTGGGAGGGAGGGGGCAAAAATTAATTGCCCAAAGCCCTTCTCTGTCTTTAAGCCACAGTTCCCTCTGCTTGAGGGAACCACCTCCTGTCTTATTATGAGCCCTCAGTTCTGTACACAAGCTCAGTATGGGCTGAAAGCTGCCCGTTCATCTCACTGTGTAACCAACTCAGCAACCAGCTTGCCTTCTCTCACCTCTCACTCAGGTGAACAGTGCTACCTTGAGTTCCATCTACTGTATGTGTGCTCTAGGACAGCACCAGCAAGCCGTGGCTACCCACCATCTACACTGCGGACCCTGGAGCCCAATTCTATTGTGATGCCCTGAGCACACATCACACAGAGCACTCAGCAGCATGCCTGGCCTTTACTTAAACGCCAGCAGAAGCATCTCCGACTGTGACAAAGAAATGTCTTCAGGGGCTCAGGAGATGGCTCAGTCAGTAAAGCGCTTGCCATTCAAGCATGAGGTCATGAGTTCGATTCCCCAAACCCCTGCTAATTTAAAACAAAACAAAACAAAACAAAAAAGAGCAGTCCTGGCCTGGTAGCAAGGACTGATAACCTCAGTGCTTGGAAGGAAGAGTCAAGTAGATCCCTGACCACCCAGCTTAGCCAACTTAAGTTCCAGGCCACAGAGAGGCTCTCTCTCAAAAAAAAAAAAAAAAAACAAAAACAAAAAAAAAACCATAAAACAAAAACAAAAACAAAAAACATGTGAGGAATGGCACTTAAGGTTGACTTTTGGTATGTACACAGAACACACACATACACACACACACACACACACACACACACACACACACACACGCAAAAACAATACAAAAAATCAAAACAAACAAATGAAAGAAAACCTTTTAGCTATTACTAGTATATCCTGGAGGGTGATTTCCACTCACCTGAAAACCCAGGAGCCAACCTATCAAAAGGCAAAGGGCTCATTTTCGAACCCACACTCTGTGTTCGACCTATCAGCATGAGTTTCTTTATCTGTGTGACAAGGTCAGTGTCATGGGAAGTAGATGAAATTGAATTAAATAAGCCAGCCTAGGTGAACATGGCTCAGACGAATCGAAGAGACCTTTAGAAGGGCAGCAGACAGCACACCCATAGGCAACCGCATGTGGGCAAACTGGACCTCGGAAAACGAGCCAGCTAAATTACATACAAAGACCTGGCATGCGGTGTCTACTAATCTCCATGGTGGAAAGAGCCCAAAACGGCCAATTACAAGCAAGCACCCTGATGTCACTACACAGCACTGAGGAGAGATGGACAGAATCATGCTCTCAGCCAAAACACCAGCAGTGCCTCCCAGGTGTCTGACAAGGGGCAGAGTGGGCCCCGGGCATGGCTGGGAATCGGTCACTTCCAAGCAAAAACAAACAAAGCACTTCTGCAGGGGGCACATCTGCCAGCAGGTCTCAGCCTATCTGCCGGTGATCTCAGCCCCACAGATTCCCTGGGGAAGTCAGTGCCAGCCTTCAAGCCTCCCTTGTCTATTTTCAGGCCTCAATTGTAAGAGCCAGCATTAAGCACAGTGGCTACATTTTAGTGTCAGGAGGATCCTAACAACAATGTGGTTGGTTTAAAAGGGCAATGGCACCCCTATGTCACCATCTCTTCCATCAAGACTAGGGGCTCTGGATTGGATAGCCCTAGGTTCACCAGCCTCTCTGTTAACTGTAAAGTTCGTTCATTCTCTCTCCCACGTGTTTGTGCGTGGGTGTGTATTAAAGTGTTCTAGTGCATGTGCCATTCAGAGGCATCAGGTACCTTCCTTGGTTGCTGTATGCCTCACTGTCTCATTGCCTCCTGTCAGGGTCTCTCACAGAACTAGAAGCTCACTGCTTCGGCTAGACTGGCTGGCTAGTGAGCTCTCGGGATCTGCCTCTTTCTACCCTCCAATGCTGGGATTGTACATGTGCACTGCCATGCTTGGCTTTTCATGCAGCTGCAGGGGCTTTGAACTCAGGTTCTCAGGCTTGAGCAAGCACTCAGCCACCCCTGAGTCACCTGCCCAGACCCTCACTCTTTTACTTCTCTGAGCCGGTTTACACATCTGTAAAATGGACCACCAATGGTCAACTCAAAAGACCTATGGGAAAATCTGTGTGATGCTAAGCCACTGTCTTCCTTTTCAAGTGGGTCCCCATACTGCCAAATATGCATTCCCAGAACCTAATAATCCTGAACTGAACGCTGGGCCTTCAAGCAGCCTCTGGTACTAATCACATCCTGTATGTTGTTTATTGACTAACAGACACTGGTTCCAGGCAATGTAAACTATGGCTTCTTATGGCCCCACTTCTAGTCCGACCCATGCTTCCTGACTGGAGAGACCATGTGACCAGCTACCCCATGCTTACCCATCATGCCTTTCTCATGATGACAATATTCCCTTGAACTAAAAACCAAAATAAGCCCTTCCTTCCTTCTCTCCTGAGGTTGCTCCTTGTCAGGCGTTTGGTCACGCCAATAAGAAAAGCAGCAAACACATCAACCAGCCTCGTAGAAAGAACAAACCGATGACAAAGGAAGCCAATGGAGGCAACGCTCAACAGCCCAGCCCTGAAGGTTTCAATCCTCCAAGTCCCGGGTTCAGAGACAAGGGCAAGCCCCAAGCTCACGGTACCAGAAGACAAACCAGTTTTGCTCTCCACAGCTTTTTGGCGTGAGCGCTGCTCTTTTCCTGTCTTCCACATAAGCGAGACAAGGAACGCCTAGACATAGGGCTTCACTTTGCTCACCTTTGAGTCTGAGTCAGTTTTACCCCCAAACTCAGCCACGTTTTACTTTCTGCTCCCCCACACGCCCACACAGAGGGAGCCTGTTTATTCCTTATTTATTTTGCTTATCATTTCGGCCCCTGTATTTCTGGGAGTGAGTCCAACTTTAAACACAGACACACACACACACACACACACACACACACACACACACACACACACACACACAAAGTGAACAAAAAAAGCTACAAACAAGATTCACGCTCCTTGCGAATGAGAAACAGGAGAATCACGCTCCCCCCCATGCCCCCCTGCTAGCTATTGTCCCCCTCCCTTGGAACATGAAGGTTCTATCTTTAAACAAGAAGAAGTCACTATTCCGTGGTGTGATAGGATTCAAGTCACTCTCCCTATCTGGGCTCACTTTCTTTTGTCTAAATTGAAGGGGCTGGACTGGGTCTCCAGAGCTCTTGGATTTGTAAGGGTCACTGACCTCGGTGAAGCTCGGAAGCCAGGCACAGCCTCCTTTATTTCACTGTCTAGACAACACTGCCGGCCACTCAGAGCCCCTGGAGTCTCTGGGGTGGGGGCAGCCCCAAAACCTTGCCTCCCCATTGCTGAACGGGCTCTTTCTTCTGCAGCTCTGAACTCAGGAACAAAGCCAGGATCTGATCAAGGGGCAGAGTGAGGAGCAGGTGGCCTTTCCAGGTGGCCCTGAGACTGGGGAACCCCACGTGCCCTGGGTTCGCCTGAGGCACTCCTTCTAGAAAGCCGCCACACAGGCAACAAAGCTGAGAGTAACATTTGTTTAATTTGGGAGAAAAAAAAAACTCATAAAGACTTTTTACTCTTTTTACTTCTTGATGTAATGAGACTATAAAGACTGACAGTGCCGCCAGAGTCAGAGGCACTGAAAGGCTGGCAGGCGGGGACCACAGCTCCCACTGGGGAATAGCGCCATGTTTAGAACTTTATCTGAGGGCAAACGAGGCCTCCACGGTGAGGGGATCATTTCTCCCCCTCACATCTGAGTCAGAGTTGCCAGTACCACCCCAGCCCCGAACCTTTCCCAGGTAGTCCTGATCTCTACACAGAGGTCAGAGGGCAAGGTCACTGCTGGGACACGACTCCTGAGTCAGGCCCTGCTCAAGACTTCAGTGATGAGGACCTAAAAGTAGTTGGTAGATGAAAAGCCCTATCTTTTGGGTCCTGGGCCCTAGGCTAAGGTTCCAAAGTGCTGTGTCCAGCCTGCTTCAAGGACACATCCCTTAAGGGGGTGCACGGGGAGTGGGGGGTACTCAGAGGTCCCAGGTGGCTAGAGTACCTAGCCCTCTTCTCTCTTCTCATAGGAGCTGGATCCAGGGCCGCCTAGGTTGGAGAACTGAGGGCCCACAACCCAAGACCACCCAGAGCAAGCTTCCTGGGTCAGGTTGATACAAACCCCGAGTCTAGGAGTACCTGCTTTCAAGATCTGTTAGAGAGGTGGGGATGTAGAACCTGAGCTGGAACCAGCAAGCTGGTCAGTCGCCATCGCGGGCCTGGGCTTCAGAATGACTACAAAAGCCTACAACTCTCTGATAGGTACTGCCTAGGTGGTGGAGGGACCATAGTAGGTTTAGGCAGAGAAGCCCGAACACTGTGATCCTGGGGGAAAAAAAAGGTCATGGGTCCAAGCCGCCCCTGCTTTAGCTATGAAGCTATCCCTGAAGCAGGGTCCTTCAACATCAACTCCTCACAGCATCTCCCAGGAACCAAAAGCAGCCGGGCTTGGGATATAAGAATTATGAAAGGTAACGTCTGGTGATGGGAACTCGGGGCAACTGCCGGAGGAAGGTTGTTTTCTATTCTCTGTGGGTTACAAAACAAACAAAAAGCAAAGGCTTCAAACTACCTGAGCCATCTCCCTGGAGCAGATAGAGGCTACGCCAGCCCTGGCTCACAGAATGAGACATCGTGAACGGCCTTCTGAGGAGGGCCATGACCTCTGGCGTACAGTCTTCCAACACGGGTACACTCCTCTGTGGGGAGCTTCTGTCTCCTCCACAGCAGCGGGGCCTATCAGCCCATCCTTGGATCTGGACATGGGACCTCTTTGACCCCCCTCAGATATCTGCAGATGTAGAATACAGGGGATAGGTGTAATTCTGCACTGGGGTAATGCCTTCTCAGAGAGGAGAAGACTATTTTTTAGAAGTAAAGTCACTAGTAATGGGCCTAAGCCCCTGAAATAACCCTCGCCAAAGCAACTGCAATTGCAGAGTGTCTGACACTCTCTTCTGTCCCCCACAGACACCAGGTATGAACAAGGGAGGAATAGATAGATAGATAGATAGATAGATAGATAGATAGATAGATAGATGTATGTGCGTGTGTGCACGCATCCGCAGAAAAAACACCATACATATAAAATAAATTAATATAATATTTTTTTAAAAAAATCACTGGGTTACAAATTTTAAACAGTCATAAGACTGTGGTGGTGGGCTGGCAGCAGCACATGCCTTGAATCCCAGCATTCGGGAGGCAGAGGCAGGCAGATTTCCAAGTTCTAGGCCAGCCTGGTCTACAGAGTGAGTTGCAAGCCAGCCAGGGCTATACAGAGAAGTCCCATCTCAAAAGGAAAAAGAGAAAGACATAAAACTAGAATGGAGCTAGCTAGGAAGAAGAGGGAGACCAGAGGAAGTGGGAGGAGGACATAGGGAGGGCAGTCCAGGCTAGACCACAAGAGCCCTTTCGCTGACTCAGGCCATGCAAAACAACCGAGTGTGTTTCTACTCCACTAAGTTCATGGGTGGTTCGTTTTGCAGCAGAAGCCAACAACCACATTCTCCATGCCGTTACTCATTAAAGCAAATATCTGGTCGCATCCTCCAGGCTTGGGCAGACCAAGCTGGTCTCTAAGGTGTCCCAGGGCTTCCAAAGAAAACTCTGACGTAGCATCAGAAGTCTGAACTCAGACTGCGTTCCTGCCACTCGTCAGCTACGTAAGCTCGGACAACTTACTTACCAACCGTCAGCCACACTGCACCACTGGGCGAGTCAGCCGCGTCCTGACAGCACTGAGAATATGAGTTTGATCCAGTAAACAGCAAGTGCTCAATAAATGCTCGTGTCTTTTTAACCAGCTGGACCAAATGGTCAGGGCGTCCCCCACCCTGACTCTAATAAAGCAGGAAGTACAGAAAGGACCCCAGGAGCCTTCCTTCTGTCTCCAGACCAGTTCAAACGTGCAGGCCAGCGGAGGAGGGACGGTGTCGCTGAGACAGCGGCTCCGTTGGGTCACTGACACACTTAGCTTTTAATCTCTCGAAGGAAAAAGTCATTTCTTCCCTGCGTTCACCGCATCAGCAACTCTGTAAGTAAAACGCAGAAAACACCAGTCTTTATTCATTCCGTCAAGCCGTAATTAGGGCTTGAACAGGAGTCTCCGTTGGCAGGCGTTCCGGTTCCTCAGAGCTGAGCAGCGTTCTAATTGGGCTGCAGCCTGGCTAAGGGGCTCATCCAGGAACTGGTTCCCTTCCCCCAACACCACACACACACACACACACACCTTTCTAGAAAAAAAAACAAATCCTAAGACTTCACTGTACTGGGAAATTAGACAGAGTGAGAAGAGCAACAAATAAACAGAAAACACCGGCAGCCACAACCTGGGGGACCCCGCAGATGCCTTAATGTAAACACACTGGCATCAGCCGCCAAGGAAGCCTGGGAAGCAATTTGACTTTTGTTGTTTAAAAGGAAGCGGTAAAGACATCGCCTTCCCGGTCTACTGAGACTCAGCTGCCTCCTGGTGCTGTGCTCCGTGGAAGGAGGGAGGGATCGAGGGACAGAACAGGGCAGGTGACACCTGTTAGGTAGAGCGGCCAAGAAAGGGAAAGGCGTGTGTGGAGCCTCGCACAGACTCGAGCTTCGTAGACACCACTCGCTCACTCTGTGGTTCCTAGAGCTCCGAGGCAGAAGCATCACCGTGGGAAGCATCGTCACCAGAACACTGAAGGGGCCCTGATCACCCCGGAGGTACGGAGCACAGGCAGACAGAAACCCGGGAGTGGGAGGTCCACCGTCAAGGCGAAGGGGCATGGCGGGCAGCGAAGCTAACAGAGTTGGCATGGCATGAGACTTCAATGCCTCCAGCTCTGTGAGCCCATAAATCAGGGAGGCTGGAACCCCATCCCTCAAGGTGAGAAAAGAATGGGGCGTGAGTCAGGCTGATGGAGTCTCTCTCTCTCTCTCTCTCTCTCTCTCTCTCTCTCTCTCTCTCTCTCTCTCTCTCTCTCTCGTCCCTCCCCTCCCCCACATGTCCTCCCCCAAGCCAGCTCCTTCTCTGAATCTTTCAAATGAGCCTACATCCGTGTCAGATATAGAGGTACAAATTACATGGCTATCCGTCTTTTCTCTCTGAAACGCCCCCTCTGGCTGAAATGCTACTCTGCCTTCCCTCTGACCACTGACCCCACAAGCTGCTGCAGAACCCCCCACTTCCTACCTCCCAGGCAGAATTCACTATGCCCTCACAGCCTTCTTCTCCCCAGGCCTGCCACCTTTCTCTTGTGTTTCCTGGTTAACTGGCCTGTCCCTTCCCAGGACCTACGACTAGAGACAATGTCTGAGCTTTTGACCCCCAATGTTACAATGGTTCTAAAACCTGTGGGTGGGTCATGATCCCATTTCAGACAGTTATGTTATGATTCATAAAAGTAGCAAAATTACAGTTATGAAGTAGCAATGGAACAATTTTACAGCCAGGGGTCACCACAACTGTATTAAAGGGCTGCAGCATCGGGAAGGTTGAGAACCACATTTAACGCCATGTTTAACATGCAGTAGGCATCTGAAAATATTAGGCCAAGAAACCCGGTGTAGCAAAGAATTGTTGGGCCAATGACAGGGTTCCCTTATCCTGTGGTACAGGAGCCCAAGGAGCTCAAAATCTGGGAAGGAGATGCAGCACAGCCTGCTAAGGGCTATGGAGCGTGAGAACAGGGCCATCAATGCTCATGGGACGGGCTGGGAGCTTCCGGTGAGAGTAAAGAGTGGCACACTGAATTGCATGAGAAAGACTAAGGAATGTTCTACAAGTCATAATACCACAGGCCAGTATGGCTGGAGTATCAAGTGTGGCAGAGAATACGGTGGGTACTGGTGGTCAAAATATCCTTCTTTCTGAATAATGAGGCAGGCAGCAGATGGCCTCTCCCTGCTATGCACCCCTAATGGTGACTGGGGGAGAAAGTGTTGGATGAGATACAGAAGTTCAACCATTATGGAACTTCCAGTCCAGAGGAGAAGAGAGGAGAGGAGAGGAGAGGAGAGGGGAGGGAGGGAGGGAAGGGAGGGAGGGGAGAGGAGGAGGGGAGAGGGGGAGGGAGGGAGGAGAGGTAATTTCCTAATGTACCAAGGCCATGACGGAAACTCACAAGCAGGAGAGATAAAGATACGAAGGGGTGGGAAAACCTTTCTGTTCGAATAGCCCGAGACTTCAAGGATGGGTGGGCAGCAGCAGAGTGGAAAGCAGGGTAGAAAAATCCAAACAGGCGAACACCTAACCCAACCCAGACAGGGAAATCCTGGCGTGCCACAGGCTGGGAAGCCGGGGACAACTCACCGTGAACAAGAGGCAGAGTGTTAGTGTGGATGTGCTTGTCTACAAGCACCAGACAGCCTTCCTAGAAGTGCCTGGAACTGTAAAGGCATCGTTAGTCCACGTGAGAGGAGCCAGCAAACCCCGTGACTAAGTTTGGAACTGGGGCGAGTCTTTAGGGACCTGCTCCCATTGTCTGTCATCAGAATGTAAATAGTGTCTCCCTTGTGGCTTAGTGTCCTCAACTCACTATTCTGGTCTACTTCCTGTCGCTGTGGCAGGGTGCCGCTGTGGCAGGACACCAAGGGCTAGGCTGGTTATAAACAAGAAGTGCCTGTTGAGCTCACGGTTCTGAGGAGTCCGTGACCAAAGGGCCACATCTGTTGAATGATTTTTTTTTTTCCTGCATGGTAACGTGGCAGAAGATGACACACTGGGAGCACACAAAAGTAAGATAGGAGAAGAAAGGTCACGTGACACTAAGGAGTCCATGATCATACATAGCCTTGATCTATTCGTGAGGACAGTGTCCCTGTGGCAAATATGTCACCCCTTAACACCATCATCTCAATATGAGCTCTGGGAGTGGGCAGCCGACGCTCAAATCATAGCATCCTTCTGAGAGTGGAGGTAGACTTGGATTTCCCGGCCCTCTGGTCCTGCCCTGGTGCTTCAGATAACATCCCCCATCCTCAAGCCACCCAAGGGTTGACTCCATTGGTCAACTCATTAGCAATATGGAAGACACTTACTACTGGAAATTGAGGAGATTTCAGGAGATATAAGCCAGGAACTAAGGATGCAGACCAAGTACACATTCATAATAATACAAGGAATTCCTTTTGGCTTCTTTCTCTCTCATGGTCTAATCCTGTCCCAGAGCTTCATATATGCCTGCCTCTGGTTCCTGTTTGTCTGTCCTGGGGATGATGAGATTAGCCTGCAGGCCTCAGCCTAGACCTAATGGGTTCTTGTAGCTGTAGGCTCCATCTCCCAAAAGAATTAGTGTAAAGCTTTCTCCCATGTGGCACAACCAACATACCTGTTTTCCAAAGAGCACTCGGCCTGGAGGTCTGGTTCTGTAGCCCCAGAAGAGTCCTACTGGTGCCTCATACACTTGGCATGTAGGTGCCACCCGCTGCTGTCATGTCATCTTGCTCACTGCTCCATATCCAGGCTAAGCACAGCTCTTAGCATGGAGTTGAGTCTCTGTTCAGTGTTTGAGTGAGTGAGTGAGTGAGTGAGCGAGTGAGTGATCGAGTGAGACCATCTCCTTGGCTCACTCCTCTGGTTTGGAAATCAGAGGCTTGCCAACTGATGACTCAATGGTGACTCAGTGTCAGTGAGGTCTCCAGCCCTTTGGAGGTTGCTCCTGCTACAGAGCCCCTGTGTGACTCTCTCTGTGTACAATACTCACTAAATGCCTGGCACCACACAAAGGCCTTACCTGTGTGGCCGACTCTCTCAGCAGCCACTGAGATGGGTATGGTAGCCTCCACAGTGTATGTAGGTTAAGATGTTGAGAGGTTAAAGCATTTACTCGGCTTAGCCAATATGTGGCTACCTCCCTTCTTCAGTTTGTTGCTGTCTTAGGGTTTTACTGCTGTGAGCAGACACCATGACCAAGGCAACACTTAAAAGGACATTTAATTGGGGCTGGCTTACAGGTTCAGAGATTCAGTCCATTATCATCAAAGCTGGAGCATGGCAGTGTTCAGTCAGCATGGTGCAGGAGGAGCTGAGAGTTCTAAACCTTCAACTGAAGGCTGCTAGAAGACTGGTGTCCAAGCAGCTAGGCAGAGGGTCTTAAAGTAACACACCTAATCCAACAAGGCCACACCTACTCCAACAAGGCCACACCCACTCCAACAAGGCCACACCCACTTCAACAAGGCCACACTCCAACAAGGCCACACCTGCTCCAACAAGCCCACACCACTCCAACTGCCACTCCAACAAGGCCACACCTACTTCAACAAGGCCACACCTACTCCAACAAGGCCACACCTACTCCAACAAGGCCACACCTACTCCAACAAGGCCACACCTACTCCAACAAGGCCACACCCACTTCAACAAGGCCACGCCTGCTCCAACAAGGCCACGCCTGCTCCAACAAGGCCATGCCTGCTCCAACAAGGCCACACCTACTCCAACAAGGCCACACCTACTCCAACAAGGCTATACCTACCTCTAAATAGTGCCACTCCCTGGGCCAAGCACATTCAAACCACCACAGTTGCCAAGTGGTAGTATATTCAGAGTTTAAATTATTACTTCTTCTTAGAGTAGAGGGGGAAACTGAGGCAAGTCACCATAGTAGGCAGTATGGTTACAAATGAAAGAAAAGTATCGTGATGCCTAGATCGATAGTCTCTGCTTTGATTGTTCAACTCCTCCCTTGAGGTCTTGAGGTGACCTCTGACCCCACCTCCCAAGCCTGGCTACAGCCCAGTCTCACATCCACTGCAGCTCTTGATGTTTTCTTGCTGTGGCAATCACGCCAGTCATAAAGGATCTAAGTTAAATGTGTGTTGGAAGGGATCATGGTGCATTCATTCCCTGTGTGCTCCAGCAACCACTTCTGGAGAGTCTCCCTGAGCAGTCGAGATGAGCCCTGCTTTCTCCTCTCCCCATCTTCGTCTTTGTCCCACAAAACTCTGGTGTCTGCTCCCTTAGACTGATGCTCTCAGACTTTCGGCTGGTGCTTCCCTCTCAGTGAACTAACAGATGCAAATGCATGGCCACACTTCCTCCTCTTGCTACAGTCCCATCAGCCCAAGGGCTCCCCTTCTCTCCAAATGAGTCAGGAGAGAGCAACAGGAAGAGTAATTAATTTGAGCAGATGTGTATCAGTGTCCTAGGAAATAAAAAAAAATGTCAGGACAACCCACTGGTGCCTGCCCAGGTCACAGAGCACCAGGGACGCAGGTGGATCTCTTTAGAAAAACCCCACGTTGGGGGAGGAGGAGGAGGGCTGTTTTCATGCAAAGCCTTCCCTCCACAGAAGGAAGCTGCCTGCTTCCTCAAAGCTGCTTTTAGCTTCTTTAAATATTTCACAGGTCATTAAGAACTTGTCAGAGAGGCTTTGGGGACTGGAAAACTTTATGTTAGCATGTCAAGACTGAGAATCAGTTATGGATCCTTCGGAAATGAAGACGTCCTATCCTGGAAACTGAGTGGACGTCCACAGGGAGTCCACAGCTGGGATGCCCCAACAGGGGTGCAGGTGCTTCCAAGAGTGATTGTCCTCACAGGAGCCAGGGACCCCTATGGAAGTGGATCTTTCTTCCTTTCATGCTA
The DNA here is from genome assembly GCF_011064425.1 of Rattus rattus. Lineage (NCBI taxonomy): Eukaryota > Metazoa > Chordata > Mammalia > Rodentia > Muridae > Rattus > Rattus rattus. Next base: position 37,468,213 of record NC_046161.1, read on the forward strand.
TGCTCTGGAAAAGGAGCAAGACTTCATTCTGTGCAGACGTCCTAACTGATCTCTGCTCTGCTAGGCACTGTGTCCTGAAGTGGAAACCCAGAGTCCACTGCAATGGCCTTGTAAGCATTTACATTGAATGGTGCTTCTCTCAGTTCTTCCTTCCCATTTCCTAAGGACCCCATGGCTTACCTTCTGGAATCTACACTGTCCCACTTGGTCTTACTTGGATTCCATGCTACCCCTCGCCGTGTTCCCTGAGAAAGACCTGCATGCTTACTGGTGGAGAAATTTCTGCATCTTTGGAGGGGTTACAGAAGAGTTTTGGACTGATGGTCACACAATTATCCTGGATGGAATAAAGACACTCCACAGAGACATTTGTGTTCCTCTCTTCGGCGGTCAGATTATTGAAATAATGAACTGTAGCAAGAGCTCCGGTTTTTTTTTAAAAAAAAAAAAAAGTTATAAGAATTTGTTTTTCTTTTAATCGCAAGTGTGGGATATGGGGCTGCCCTGTCCACAGTCGCTGACTATGATACGCCTCCTACCCTAGCAGGGGGCTGATTTTGCCAGCCGTAGATAGTTTTTGCAGTGTGTGACATTTGGAATTCTGGAGACTCCTGAAAGGGTTTATAAATGCTAGTGCCCCCAGAGAGGCTGCAAGCTACTAGTTACTGGTTGCTGGTTGCTATTGTTACAGTTTATTGTCTTTGTCAAGTGATCCTCTGCAAAAGGATTTTAAAAAAAAGAAATTGGATATCCTGACAGTAAAGATCAAACTTGCCCCCAAGGAACTAGATAACCCCTAGTCAGCAGGAAGTAATCTAATGATATTGATGCCCTCTTTCCCCTCTAGTCTTCTTACTCTCCTACCTAGTGTTGTGGGGTTAGAAGGGTGGGATACGGGTGGAGAAGGGCACTAGAAAAGGGACCCATAAAGTAGCCAAATGTCCAGTTACAATGGACCCCCGAGACGCTTGCATTTCCCTCTAGAACTCATGCTGGGAAAGGAACAAGGCTAAATGAAGCCGGGGCCAGCCAGAGTGGGAGCTTTCTCAGAAGAGATGTGGCACACTTCGACAACCTGTCAGAACATCTTACTGGAGAGACTCGAGCCCAAATAATGATGACTGGCGGGTCCACACCAGGATCAGGACTGCTTCAGCCTGAGGTATATTTCTGGTCCTCTATTCAAACCTGAAATTCAAGTCAGGACCCTGATGATAGATTTGGGGTGTGGGGTGTGGGGAAAGGGACACTCACTGGACGTCTTTGATCCTCGTTCCAATGTGGTCACACAGGTTAATCTTTTTTGTTGTTATGTCCTATTGACATGGCCAATCCTGGCTTGTTAAGTCTGCTGGGACCCAGGGTCTGACTCTAGCCCCAGTTTGGGATGAGCACAGAAGTGCAAAGCTCTGTCGTTCTTCATGGAAGACACGAGCACTGAGGTGGGCCCCTCCTCCAGCTCAACCTTGGTCACATCAGAGTCCTAGAAGCATCATGGGGCACATTCACTAAAGCACCACATGTTGCCCCCGCCTCTCTTTGATTGCATCGCCCCAAAACTCTGACCTTTGGTTCTTGGTCCCAGGGGAGTGGGTCACCCAACCTTTGCTCTGGACTTCTAAAAGTGAAGCCGTAAAGAAGCCTTTATATGTGAAAATGTCACCTGCCCAGGCAGGACCCTCAGTGCCCTTCTGGCCTTTCGGGCCATCAATACCTTTTAAATATATATTAAAAGATGGCAGGTGTGCTGTTCCTTGCCCAGGACAGAGCCATTGTTTAGTAGCTACACAGGCAAGGGGGTGCCCATGGGTTATGGTTTGAATTGTGTACCCTCTCTGGAAGCTGGAAGCACAAACACAGAGTGCTTCCTAAGGCAAGGGTTCAGTGCCTTTGCTCCCATAAAACATGCCGAGCCCTGGCCTTCTCCAGAGCTTGGTCTTAATTCAAGAGGTCCCAGTGCTTGTGTGAGACCCCAGGGCCAAACATCAGAAAGGTCCCAGAGGCTGAGCTGCCAGGAGTCTCTGACCCTGATCTTGGTTCTCCCTCTGCTATGGTTCAAATCTGAAATATCTCCCGCAGGTTCATGTTTGGAATACTTGGTCCCCAGCTTCCGATACCATTTTGAAGGGTGACTTAGTCAGGGTTTCTATTGCTGCGATGAAACACTGTGACCCAAAAGCAAGTTGGGCGGGAGTTTATTTGGCTTACTCTTTTGGATCACTGTTCATTATTGAAGGAAGTTGGGCCAAGAACTCAAACAGGGCAGGAACCTGAAGGCAGGAGCTGATGTAGAGGCTATGGAGGGGTGCCTCTTACTGGCTTGCTCCTCATGGCTTGCTTGGCCTGTTTTCTTTATAGAACTCAGGGCCATCCACAATGGGCCGGGCCCTCCCCGTTAATCTCTAATTAAGAAAATGCCTCACAGGCATGCCGAGAGCCCAGTTACACGGAAGCATTTTCTTAATTGAGATCCCCTGACTCTCAGGTGATTTTAGCTTGTGTCAGGTTGATATAAAACTAGCCAGCACAAAGGGTATGGCGCCTTTAAGCTTAGGGGGCTGGAGAGATGGCTCAGTAGTTATTAAGAGTACTGTCTGCTCTTCAAGAGGTCATGAGTTCAATCCCCAGCAACCACATGGTGGCTCACAACCATCTGTAATGGGATCTGATGTCCTCTCTGGCAAATAAATCTTTATTTAAAAAAAAAAAAGAGGTAGCGCTTAGTGGGCAGAAGTAGGTCACTAGGGAAAGGCTTTTGAGGAATAGCACCTGCCCCTGGGTTCTCCTGCTGCTGCCCTGTGAGCCAGCCACTGCCTCATGCTCCTCCGATGGATGTAGCCGTTTCTACCACCATGCCTTCCCCTGCATGGTGGACCAAAACCACTCTGATACCATGACCCAAAGTACGAGTTCCTTCCTTCCTTTGCGTCTCCCTGTTACGTACCCTGTCTTGCAAATGAGTAAGGGACTAATACAGGCCCCTACAAACTTGAGGTGGAGGCTGGCATGTTGTGTTTTCAAAGCCTCCCTGTGGATTCCCACACCTGGGGAAATCTGAGCCTCAAGAATCTCCAAGTAGGGGGTTAATCTTGGGCCCATTACAAGATGGTTAGCAACTGTCTCCAGTTAGACCAGTCGGGCTGCACCATACACTTGACTTGTGTGCTCCCTTCCTTCCAAAGGTCTTCTGATGCTGCCTCTCATATCAACTGCTTTCTCACAAAAGGTTCACCTATTATTTCCAGAACGAAGTTCCAGGTGTCTTAACTGTAGATCAAGGCTCCCCCTCCCAGACTTAACTTGGCCAATATTTCACTCTTCTCCCTGTCACCTATGCCAGCTCTCAAATGGGGACAACTCTGCCACCCATGAGACAACTGGTAAGCCTAGAGAAATATATTTTTTATTCCAACTAGGGGCTTAAGGGATCCGAATGCTGTCAAACACCCTACACGAACCATCAGGTCCCCCGAGAAGAATCATCTGGTCTACCTTCCAATGCATGCAGGCCCCCCTCTCAGCATCCTTGCTCCTTGGCTTATGCTGGTGACCTCCTGGCAGGCCAGCTTCCTGGTGGAATCCTCTCTTTCCCATAAGGCCAGGCGGTCCCAATCAAGGCATCTATCTGCCTGTCCTCTGATACATGCCTCAAGATAACCCAATGTCCTGAAATCCTGATATCACGGCTGTTGTCCTTTTGAAATCAAGGTGATCTGCTTACCCAAATGAATCCTTTACAACATCCCCTCATAGAAGAGGGACTTCATCAGACTGTCCCCTGAGGCTCCAGCCAGTCCTTCCTGTTCCACCCTGAATAGCATCTAATTTTGTCCACATTTGCACAGGGAGGAGATGGAAGCTAAAATATACTAGGGATGGAAAGGATAGGGGACGCTGAGGATGCAGCTTTTGTGAGCTGTTCAGCAGGTTGGAGTGGGACAGTTGCCAGAGTCACCCACACTCCTCTAAGTAACTCTCCACTCTAACTCTAACCCTAACCCAACCCAATAAACACACTGGTTCAACTCACCAGATGTGATGAGATCATTTCTTTGCCGTGGCATTGCCCTCTCTATCTGGAATGAAGAGAAATAGATTCTCCTGGAAAATCATACAATATCATGGAAAGACCTTGTGCTAAGCCTGCACTTACTTCGTCCCAAGAAGTCCCTACAGGATAACTCCCTGTGTGACCTGTGTGACCTTTCTCTACACTCGTTCCCAGGAGGTACCAAATCTATGCTGCTCAGGTGACCACCTCACCTCACACTCTAAGCCCAAGAACATCACATTCCAGGAAGTTCTTCTCCCCACAGACTCCGGCCCCAAACCCTGCAAAACCTGAAGGTTGAGAGGCATTTCACCTCCTTCCTGATTCCAAGTGTCCCCAAGAGCTTACCATGAACAGCAGATAAAAGCACCCGGTGCCTCACCTACCACCCCCCACCGCTGCCCACCCTCCTGAATATGCACACCCACACCTCCCACCTCTGTCTGTGCTGCAGCCTGCTGTCTGGGGTGACAAATGGAATTCATGAATACAGTTTGGCAAAACCCAGCATCCAAGTGACTGACAGCGGTTTTCATACTGAACCCTGCTGGGCGGGAACAATTACCCTGATCAGGATGGAATTAGAAAGATCTCTCAGGAATGCAGCTGGTTTCTCAAGCAGCAGCAACCTTGTCCAACAAGGCCCTGGTCTGCCCACATAATTGCAAAGGCAGCCGTCTGGCCTCCTGGTGCGTGGGCCACTCCACAGACTTCCCAGCCTCATATCTGAGCAGTATCCATGACGGTCATCCAGCAGGTCTGATGTCACATTACTAGACATACATGCCACCTGCTGCCCAGTCAGGCTAGGCACACAGGATGGATAACCTGGACCTGATAATCAATTCCCAAGAGCTCCTGGCTTGCGCACTGCACATGACGGGTCCAAGCATCTTAATGCAGCTATAGCTCCTTGAAACTCAGTAATCAGGAGAGATCACAGTGTAACAACCACTCCTGAATGACACTGGACAGGACACTGCACATCTGCCACCTCGTTAGTTGTCATTGTCCCTATATGCGATGCCAAAGTCTTAAGGAACTTCTCTCCAAGGAGGAGCACAGCTAGACTCAAACCCTGAGCCTGTAGATCCAAAGCTCATCTTCCTCTCCACAAGAAACCTTCTTCATATCAACAAGACTCCCAGTGGGCACTCCTTCACCTGCCTGTGGTCACAGCCCAGGGGGCCTCTTGGTCCTGATTGTCATCAGTGTCATCACACAGTAGCCTCCTTTCCACTTGGGTTCCCATTACGCCATCACAGCTTGGCCTTATAAAACAGTCCGTCATAAATGTCAGCTTGATGACAAGCAGAGACGATCGCTTCTAATGCATAGGCATGTGTACTGCGTATGGCGAGAGAAAGAGACACCTCTGTATTTTTGGTTTCGTAAAGACAAATCGTCTCGATTGTTTAATCAATAAAAATGCCTCTCTAACTCCTACTGTTATTACAAAGCAATTTCGGACGGAGTGAGAAAGAAGCATCACATCTGTATTCCTGTCAGGGCAGACAGGGTCTGATTAAGCTGATGGATGAAAGATCGGACCCACGACAGGTCACTGACAGCTCGCTCTGGTCCCCCAGCTGCTCCTGGGACCGAGAATGGAAGTATCTTGCGCCAACCGTACCATTGGCACGAGAGGTCAAAACACAGAGAGGGTGTGGATAGGGGAAGACAGACCATGTTGGTCACAGCGAGGACCCATAGTATGGGGCCAGAGAGCAAGGAGAAATGATTCCTCGGTGATACATACCTGTAATCCCAACACCAGGAGGCTGAGGCAGGGAGACTGCAATTTCCAAGCCAGCATGGGCTATACAGGAAGGCCCTATCACCAGACACTGAGGTGGGGGGCTTCTTCCTGTGCCTACAAACTAGGCACGTGTCCTTGGATAGGAGCCCTCTGCTCATTGTCGGCAACACACAGTGGAGGGAGGGAGAACGCTTTGATCGCTCTTTTACAGAAGGTTTGTCTTTGGACCCTCTAAGATCCCCTCCTGAAAATAAGGGCCTCAAGTGACCCAGGCCCGCCTCTCTTCCAGCCTCAGCTCCCGCCTTCGCACCCACACACCCCCTCACTGGCTGTTCCTTGGCAGTCTGCTTTTCACACCTTGAAACCTGGGCCTTGGATGGCCTTTCCCTCAAACACAACTCCCCAGATTCTCGTGGGGAAAACCTCCATTGTCCTTGAAGACCTGCACAGGTGGCCTCCCCTAAGGTTCTTCCCTGCCCTGCCCCCAAATGCCAGAGACCAACCAGCCCCTGCACACAGGTCGCCCACCTGCAGTGCACTGTGATCTCTAGGTGGGTTCCCACACCCATCCATCACTTTGTGTATGTCAGCAGCTTGACAAATGTGTATTACAAGTTCCTATCTTTGTTCCATATTCCAGACTCTTATGCCAGCTCTGTCTCAGACCGGTTCTTACATGCCACAGGGGTATACCCGAAACATGACTCTGAATGTCCAACCTCTAAACATCACCGTTCGGTATGGCACACTGAACTATTTGCTCAAACCAAAGCTGACAGACACCCAACTCTCTTCATGTTCACGTCTCACACCAAGTTTATCTGTCCTGTCTCAGATCGTTAAACTTTTTAACGATACCAGAGTCTACCTCTCATTGCATATGACAATGAATCGTGGTAAAAAGCCACAAAGCATAAGAGTTCTAGTAATGGCATGTGTGAATATGGATTGGGCCATTAGATACAATACCAAAAGCACAATTTATAAGAGAAAACTTGGTGACTTAGCCTGTACAGAAATTAAGAACTCTGCTCCCCAAAAGGCCATATTAAGAGAATGGAAAGAGCTCAAAAGGGCTGAACAAGGGGTCCATGGGGCCCGCAGGGTGTGTCCTAGACCAAGCTCCGTCCTATAAACACAACCACCACAAGGTAAAGCAAGTCTGTATACAAGGGAATAACATTCACCCTTAAAGGGAACTCTGATAAAAGTGAGCACGTGAACAAGCCTCGAGGACGTTATTCCCAGTGATACAAGCCAGCCAAAAAGGACTGGTACCATATGGTTCCTCTTTCCGAGGTGCCTAGAAACGGTCACATTCATTGAAACAGGGAGTGGAGTGGAGTAGACGGGAGCAAGGTGTCTCTACGTAGGTAAGCTATAAAGATGCAAAGAGCTCAGAGGTAGAGAGTCCACTAATTGTGAGACTTTGGCCCTGTACTCAACGCTAGGGGAGGGAAGTTAAGAACAGTTACTGTAGTAAGTTTTAGGGTAAGTGTATCTGGCTACTCTTAAAAGACAAAAAAAGAAGCTGCTAACCTGAGCCATCTGGGTAAGATTATCGGAGAGCATATTTTTCTATTGCCACTTTCTAAATGACAATAAAGGGAGGCCTGTTCAGAGAAGACTCACATAATTTAATCTTTTTCAGTTTTATAACTATACTTGTTCTTTTGGTTTAAAGAGAAGAAAGGGAGGGAGGTATTTGCAAATCACATACTGGATACAAGGTTCATATCCAAGATACAGTTTTTTTTTTTTTTTAAGTCTCAAAATTCAACAATAAGGCAAGTAACAATGAAGAAAAGAAATTCAGAAGACAGACTTTTACAAACAAGCAAGTAGGAAAATGCAAATCAACCCTGCAGTTAGACACCACTGTGCAGGGAATGTATTGCCCGGTGCTTTTATTTAAAGGAGAACAGTATACACCGCTGAGGACCGGGAGCAGCCAGCGTCCTCGGGTTATGTTTGCCCCTAAAGCTGCACTCGAGTGTGTACGGCAGCCTGATTTAAAACCTCTGAAGAACTCAAAACACCCCAGCTCCCCTCCCCTCCCCTCCACTGGTGAAGGAAGAAACCACCATTTCTATACAACAGAGTACTGCCCCGGTGTAAAAAGGAGTAGAAAATTCATCTATGCTCCCCGTAGATGAATCCCACATACATTATACTGAGTGAAAGAGCCAAACCCAAAAGCTACCTCCTGCTTGATGCCATTTATATGATACTCTGGAAAAGGCATGCCTCTGGGGACAGGAAGGAAAAAAAAAAAAAAAAAAAGGATCAGTAGCTGCCAAGGCTGGAGGCGGGAGGCGGGCTGACAGCTATAAGGAGCGAGGGGTGTTCCTTATCTCTGTTGTAGTGCTGGCTGTACAACTTTGGGGCAGTCAGACGTCAGGAAACCCTCAGCAGAGCGAGCCTCATGAGGTGTGTGCTGCACACCCCCTGACGTTGTGCCAGCCCAAGGCCTGAGCTGCCCACTTAGGGTTGGTGCCTGCAGGGACACCCCATCCCAAGCTCAGCCAACTCTCGCCCAGCCCACAGCAGCTCAGAGCTTCTTAGCTTCTCCTCCCCTATAGTTTATTCTGAAAGAGCTGTCAAAATTACTTTTTTCGAATATAAATCATACAGTGTCACTCCCCTGCCCAACTCCTCCCATGTCTTGTCGCATTTTAGAATAAAACCCTAATCCTTCCTTGGGGTGCAAAGGGAAGCCTGCCTCTCAGGCCTCAGATGTCTCAGTCAACGCCTACCCTCGGATCGCGACCACCACCCCGGCACCTGCCCATTCCCTTGAGCACACCAGGCATGTCCCCAGTGGAGGGCTTCATCCCTCTGTCTCTCACCTCCATGTGATCTGCTATGTTGCCTCCCTACAACTGACCGCACAATTCTTACATTCCCCATGCGAGACCCACAGCTCACCAGCCCCAGGGTTTCCATCTTGCCCTGAGACTTGTCACTTCCTGATTCACCCCTGGCAGCACCTGCTCCACGACAGTACCAACATCAGCCTTGTTCCGAGCTAAATCATCAGGCATGAGGTCAGGGCCTGCACACAGTAGGTGCTCAGGGCAGGCCCCTCACACAATAGGTGCCCAACAGATGCTTGAACTCGGCTGTTACACTCAGTAAGAGTGTCACCTAGCCTTCCCAAAACTCTCTGAGGACACTGTCACTTAGACAGAGGGAAGCTAAGGGCATATACTACTCCTCCTCTGCTCAGAGATGTGTGTGATAAGCCAGGGGAGGAAGGAGGCTGATAGACAAGGCAGGCCCTGGAAATGGTATCAGCTAGCTTGCTTGGTCAAGACCTCAGCCCTTACCCAGCCCACCGCCATCCTTGCTCAACTCCCATGGGCCTAAGGACAGCTGGTGAGTGTCTGCTAGAATTTGGGATCTGAATCTGCCTAGTGATATTGAATGCCAAGCATAAGTCTGGCACTGTGCTTAGCAGTCCTATGTCCCATTACAGAAGGAGGTGGAGGCCGGATTCCGACTTATGGACCTACTATGTTCCAGAAGCTCAAGCTGCATTACTTACATAACCCTCGTTATATGTGGGTTGGCATATATACCCTCGTTTTACGTGATTTCAAAGACCATACACATTTTAAGTGGCAAGACCTTCTGAAACCCATGTCCAGGGCTATTTCTATGCTATAACGCGGAGCCATGACTTCCCTTCGTCATTCAGCCTAAGTCAAGAGGCAGAGCCCCATAGGCAGCCTCCCTGTTCTAAGGGCTGTGTCCACTTCCATCCTCCCTTGTCCCACTTGCTGCACCAGTGTGCAGACATGCAGCTAAGATCAGCTTTCCCCAAATAGCCCAACCCCAGGAGGAAGGACAATGCCCCCCTGGTCCTCCAGCTCTCTCCCCCCGGCTCCTTTTCTGTCTTTCAACCTTGCTCTCTATGTCTGTTATACACGCGTGTGCACACACTGACATATACACGCGTGTGCACACACTGCCACCACCCACTCCTTTGCCAACTCATTTCTTCCAACAGTTAAACTCATTGTACCAAAGGGACATACATGTCCCTGCTGGGTCACAGCTCTGGCAACTGGCTGCAAAGGATACGGATGTGGAGGTGGTCTGAGCTGCGGCTGCAGTCCTGGCCAAGCTGGTAGTGGTGGCGCATGCAGAGGGGCCTGAACTCCTTGGCAGCCAGGACCTGTGGCTGAGAAAGAAGGCAGGAAGCAGGAGGGCAGGGACTGACATAATTTCATGTCTGGCCTTTTCTAGTCGACATGCAAAATGACTCGGCGATCCCCCAGCTCTCTAAATTAGCTGTGTTTTACAATCCCCTTGTCTGGCAGAAAATGTCCCATTAAATCTTAATGACCTGCCTTCCAAGAAGTGCCCCTGCCCCTTCATCCCTAGAAGGACACTTACTTCTGGAATTCCAAAGCGATGGGCTAGTGGGGAAAGGGGGTAACGAGCGCTCATGAGATGGGGTCCCGACCATCTCTCATTGGGCAAATGCCTTCGGAACCAGAAACCACACCAAGAGGTCCCCATTATCCCGGTCTACTCTTCCAAAAGAGCCTCATGGCTGACACTGCCCTCCCAGGCATGGCCTATGCCCACCATGACGACCGTCACCCCTTCTAGCTATTTATAGGCAGCTGTAGATTGCAGCAGCCGCTGGCTCCAGCCCACAGGGACAGTTTGGGACAAGAGTGAAACAGGTCCCATTTCACCTGTGCTTAGAGAGACCGGAGGAGAAATTTTCCTTGGAGAGAAAGCTGTCACATGACCTTCTGGATTATTCAAATATTAACCACCTGGATAAACAGTTTCTCCCCGGCTCTCATAATCACCTCTCCGGCTGGAGTTACTGTGCGGTATTTCTCTTTTATATCCAGAGGAGGCAACGTTTCGGGTGATTCCTGAGGAGAGGGGAGAGATAAAAGGAAGGGAAGGAGAGGCAAACCAGGGGAAGCCGGAATCCCTGAAGCTCCCACCCAACAGTCACGTGAGAAGGCAGAGAACCCAGCCCAGCCTGGAGGTCACAGAGGGACATTGAGGACAGACTCTTGAGAGCCCACATAGCTCTCAGGGGTCTTTGCATGCCTTCAGCCTGGTCACTCATTAGCCCTCCCTAGGGACACAGCCAGGCCAGGATGACCATACATGGCCACCAGAGCTCCTCTTCACCAGCAGGGCTCCTTCCGGCTGACCTTGAATTAAACCTTCCACATTCTCGGCCCAGCTCTCCGTTCCTGTCTTTATCCTCTCCTCTCATCACCTGTGCATCTCACCTCACTCTCCTCGGTCCAGAGAAAGTACAGGCGTTTGGGTCTCAGCCAGGTTTCTTCCATTGCATATAGCCACCCAAAGGCCTCACCCATCAAGGGCAGCTGCCTACACGCACACACACACACACACACACACACACACACACACACACACACACACACACCCATCCCTAGGTTGGGAAACCCAGGTTGTCCGGAAGTCTAGGCTCACCCATCAGAGGAGATAAATCTATTACCAACGTCCATCCTTGCAACCAATTTGAAAGTTATTATTGTGGATTCTTAAGACGTCAACAATGAGGCATCCTATTGTCCCACTAATTAATTCAACAATCTCCATGAAATAAGAGGAGGCGTAATTGTCATTCCAAGCTCACCCCTCGACCACTGGAATCAACTAATTAAACAACAATCAGGCGGCACCGGGCTTTCATGGGGAAGATGGACTATTCCTTTTTATAGCTGCAATTAGGCGACACATTCAATAATCAGAATGAAATACAAATTCACCCGGGAGCCCAGTAAATTATGGCCATTCATACTTTGTTTTCCTCTGGTCGCCTCCTCGAAAATAAAAGGGGGTGGCATCACCTAGATGCAGCAGGGTGTTGTCCGGATTGCTTATAAGCCACTCCTGAGTCCCTTCTAACTCAAGGGGTCCGTTTGCCAGAGTGGTTCAGAAGAAAGATAAGGGACGAGGCTACTGATACCATCCTGCCCAAGTCGACACCCAGAGGAAATATGGATTCCCTGTGCTCTCAGAGACAATGGTGGAGGAAGAGACAGGAGTGGGAGTCCTGTCTCCCCCTGCACCACAATAGAATCCACGACCTCACTCACACACCCCATCAAGTGTAACACCTCCAGCCAGGTGTGCAACCGATAGAAAACCCTCTTCATGCCCTACAGAAATGCTCTGAGTGGGGAGGACGGCTTTGACAACAGTGGGAGCACTCAGGCCTGAGGAAAGAGAAGCAAAGTGGAGCAGACAAGGTTCGTGAGAAGCCACTGAATCACTGTGAAAATTAAATCAGGTACAAGGCGGTGGCTGGGCAGGGGGAGGGAGGAGCACGTGGGACGGATGATAAATGGAAAGATAGTCACTCTGAGATGCCGTCAGCCACCACAGACTGGGTGGAAAGCATGCCGTCTCCAGAAGGTGCCAAAATGCTCATGTCCTCCACAGGGGCTGTCAGGAGCCTGCTGCTGCTGGTCATCCTGAGCAATGGGAGCTTGGGCGGGGGAGGGCAAGCTTAAAGGCTGTGGAGAATGTTGCTCCCTTGATCCTTCTCAAAGCCCAAGAGAGCAAATTGGGAGTTATTTTTCAGATCTAAGGCATGTCATTGCTTTAGGACAGTGAAGCAAAGGGATTTCTTTGCAGACGACATGGATCTTACACTTTCAGTGTTAGCAGATCTCTGAGGTCAGAGGTCTCTTTCTTTGTCATTCAGTACAGATGTGGAAATATAGCAGGTTAAAGAGAGAAACTTAGTCTTGGCTCACATGTTCTGGTGGGAATCTCAGAGCCCAGAGCCTTATCCCCGGTGAATCAATGAGTCCAGGGAGTCTAAATGATGTAAAAATGTGTTCGTGGAGGGAAAAAAAAAAAAACCTAGCCTGGTGAAAATTACCTAACAAAGGAGGGTTTGTTTGGCTTACAGTTAGAAGGGATACAGTCAAGCTTGCCTTTGGAACTACAGGCTATGGCTCGGCAGGTAAGTGCATTTGTTGCTCTTTCAAAGGGCCATGGCTCGTTCCTCAGCTCAGAACCTTCTGTAACTCCAGATCTCATCACCCTTTTGGCTTCTTTGGAAACCTGTATACATGCAGTGCACATACAAACAAACTGGCACACATGTGTGAACATGCACAGGTGCACGCGCGCGCGCACACACACACACACACACGCACATAAATAAATAAATAAATAAATAAATAAATAAATAAAAATATATTTTTTAATTTTTCTAAAAGCAGAAAAGAAGTGCGATCAGACTATAAAAGTCCACCTCCCAGTGACCTACTTCCTCAACTCCACCTTCCAATGGTTCCACAACCTTCTAAACAGCATCGTTAGCTAGGGACCAAGAGTTCAAACACATGTTCCTCCGGGAGACACCCCGTGTGATAGTCTGTATAGATTCCACCCAGGGAGTGGCACTTTTAGAAGGTGTGGCCTTGTTGGAACAGGTGTGTCACTGTGGGCATGGGCTTTAATACCCTCATCCTAGCTGCCTGGAAGCCAGTCTCCTTCTAGCAGAGTTCAGATAAAGAACTAGAACTCTTAGCTGCTCCTGTACCATGCCTGCCTGGACACTAACATGCTCCTGCCTTGATGATAATGGACTGAACCTCTGAACCTGTAAGCCAGCCCCAGTGAAATGTTGTCCTTTATAAGAGTTGCCTTGGTCATGGTGTCTGTTCACAGCAGTAAAACCCTAAGACATTCCCCATTCATACCACAGCAGATGTGTCCATTTCGTTACTCCAAAGTACTCGACCGAGCACCGATTCTAAAGCATCTATGTATAAACGCCTCAGCTCAGTAGAGGCTACACCAGCAGGGACCAGAAGGGAAGAGAATGGCATAATGAGAGGCGGGATGGAGGGGTGACAGCCTGCCAAAGAAAGAGATCTTCAGTGGAGACCTGAATAATGACCCAGAGTCAGCCAAGTCCTCTGTTTGCTCATCTGTAAAATGGGAGTGATAAGAACGTCTTTGTAAGCCTTGGTGAGATGATTGACTGCACTGTCCCCTGTTCGTGTCGCCATGGTTACCTCTCAGCTTGTCTAACGGACTGCCCTGTGGAACCTCAGTATGTATCTGCCACAGGGGAGAGGAGCCTCACTTGCTCTTTAGACACCCATGATAGGCCAGAGAAAAGCCACAAGTTGGAGAACAGAGGCCATGGTGACAAATGAGAAGCAAGACAGAAAGGAAAGGCCCAGGCAAGAAAACATGAACGGTTTCATAGGAGGTCAGAAAAGGGAAGGAACTCTGCTTAAAACTCCATGACCATGGACAACCACATGAACAGTGAGTGCCTCAAGGCAAGGTCCAAGAAGTGACAAGGTCAAAGACATACAGAACTTCTTAAAAAGCTGTGTGGATTCTTGTGAAATGTGTGATCCGTGTGAGTGTGTATCCCCAGGCCCCTGGGATCGATAGCCTGGGCTGGATCAGAGACTTCTCACTCAAGTCTCATCTTTGAGCACCGGGGTGTGAGGTGAGTCACCAAGGATTCAGGACTCACTTCCCTCAGCTTGACTAGGCTTTCCCTTTGTTAGCTGGTTTTCATACTGTCTGCGGGACAGTTACTGGCCCCCAAGGTGACAACAGTTTGTTGTTTTTGTTTTTGTTTTTGTTTTGGGGGGGGGGGTGTTCTCAGGGTCTAAGGTCCTTGTATACTAGCAGCCCCAGACAGGTAGTTGGGAAGATGGATTAACAGAAGCTGAAGGCGGTTTTTCATTGCCTCATAGCCTAGTCAGGTTTCAAGGGTATGGAGGACCCAGGATACACTGGCTAAGCGTCAGACCGGATCACCTCCACACATTAGAGTCTAGAGATACCTGAGCCCCAACTCTGAACGTGTGCGACCTCCTGGTTCTTGACGTGGCTCCATCCACACACTGTCTACAGCCGCCATGACCCCAGCCCGGATTGCACCTCCAGCCTCACCCCTTCCTCTGTCCACAACAAGTTACTCAGGTCCTGAATCTCCCAGTTTGGATTTTCTATTGTGTGTCCATGTCCTCCTCCACACAGGGAGGCCATATTGGAGCTGGGGCTCACAGGACCCACAAGCTAATGCTGAGCTGAGGCCCCGGGAGCTTGCAGCTGTGGGTGGTCCTGGGTAGAGCGAGCAGACATAACAAATAGAGAAACTCCTTGCTATCTCTTCAGCTACGTCTCAGGACTTCTTCATCACACCCCGGCTCTTAGCAGTAAATACGGACTCTGATTTAGAGTCCTCAGCATCACAGTCGAGGGGAAATTCTCACAGGCGAGTGAAGATTCATACACCGCGACAATGGCAGGATTAGCTTTATTGATCAAGTATCAGCATCATCAAAGACAAATACTGACAGGGCTCTTGTTCACACACAACAGCTGCTCCTCCTTCAACCAAGGAAGGCGCACTCGCAGGATGTCTTACGGAGACATCCTTACGGAGACATCCAAGATCACAACCGGTTTCACGGCTTTAATGATGAGCCACTGGAGGTCATTAGCCTTAAACGCACTGTAAACGCTTCAAACTGAAAGACGCTGACTTTATAGTGTCAGAGCCTGGAACTTTATTAGATCGGTAAGACGGAGTGAACGAAGGAAGGGAGGATGGAATGGGACTCGGACATCTCTCCGTGGCTGCAGGCCTGATTATGGAATTTATGGATGACTGAGGCCACTTGCTTTTCCATCTTCTTGCAGAACATTTAATGGCCTTACTGGGGTCATTTCATTACTAATTTGTACCTTAATCAGAAGCGGGAGGGAGCAGGGAAGACGGAAAGGGGAATGTCGCAAATCAATCAGTGTTGTTCCCTCTAACAGCTCTGGGAGAGACTTTAGTTGATAAGGCGAGCATTGAGACTAATGGCTAAACTTGAGCTTGGGAATTATCTGTGCATTTATTTATGCATGACTTCTGGCATCCACTCTGCCTGGAAAACTTCCCAAGAAAGATGAGGCTTTGGGAAGTGACTGAAAGAGGGTAAGAGAGGGGAGGGGAATAGAGGAGAGTGAGGAGGGGGGAGCAAAGCTGGCCAGGCCGTGTCCCCCACCCCACCCAGGCAGCCTACAAAGGAGGACTCCTCCCTGCCTCCCACATCAGCATGCAGGCACACAACATTGTTTGCAATGGCCGTCAGGGGATACCACTGCCCTCCCCCTTGGGTGCCTGTTCCACATCTACAGTTTCCCAGTAAAGGCTACAAGGTATGGATGTGGAGGGGTGCATAAGGGTGGAGGGGCACATAAATAAGGGTGGGGCCATATAAGGGCCTGAAAGTTGTGTTTCTTCTAAATTCATGTTTTGAAATCTGAACCCCCAAGGTGAGTATGGAAAATTTTCGGGGTAATAAAGTCAGGAACGTGGTGCCCTTAGAAAGAAAGAGCAAAGCTTATTCCCGCTTCCTCTGCTCCATGTCAAGACAGAAGGGTGTCTGTCTGTAAGCCAGCAAATGGAACTGGATCTATCAGTGTCTTGTGTTTGAACTTCTCGGGCTTTGGAATGGTGAGAAATGACCATTTGATGTTAAAGCTACCCAGTCCCTAGGAGTTCCTTACAAAAGCTCCCACTGACTAAAGCGCGAGGCCTTCAGAGTAGCATAAGCAGGATCATGGGACAACAAGGGACCGGGACAGCAATGGTTCCTGCCAGACAGGCGGAGGATAGCAGATGAGAACATGTGTACAAGGCCAGGTGCATGGTCTGTGGTGAGGGTTAGGGGTAGGAGCTGTTACTATCCCTACATAGATCATTGTTCTGAGGAAAACCAGCAGGTCTGCCACTTACTAGTGTGAGATGTGAAGGCTTCTCCAATCTGCCTTTGTCAATATCAAGCCCCTCCAGCAAGACGAGGTAAGATCCTAGGAAAATAAGAGATCCAATGTGGGGAAGGAACCATTGTGTACCAAGCACAGGAAGCCACTGATCGGCCAGAGTACAAGAGAGCGAAACAGACCACAGGCACGAGGAGGATGCTCATGACCAAGTCCTCAGCACCAAACATTCGTGTAACAGGACAGAACTCCTAGAGAACATGCCCCAGCAGAACAGCATAACAAACCAACAAAGAAGATCATGTAAGAGCCCAGGAAAATGAAGTGGAAGCAACAGAAAGGCTAACGGGGTTCTGAGACAGAGAAGAACTGGAAGTGATCCCCCAAAAGCACCACTGTGATAAGTTGGGGAGCAACTGACACAGAGGTCTCAAGGGGAGTCTCCAAGAGATGTGTTGGAATTGAATGATCAACCAAACAAACCAACCTAGAGGAAAATCTACAAAAAGAAAACAACAACAACAACAAAATCAACCAACCAAACAAATATGAATAAACTGAGCAGTGACCAACATCAGGACAATACTGGAGATGAGAAGAGAGACAATGAGGCTGGTAAAATTAACCCTGGAGTGAAATGCTTGCTATGAAAGCATGAGAACCCCAGTCGGAATACTTCACACCCATGTAAAAGCTGAGTAGAGGGCCATGAATCTTTAATGCCTGCTCTAGGGTAAAGACAGGAGAATCCTGGAGGATTGCTGTTCAGCCAGTGTGGTGATTTAAATGAGAATGGCCAGGTCCTGTAGGCTCATATATTTGAATGTTTGGTCTCCAGTTGTTGGAACTGTTTGGGAAGGACTAGGAGGTGTGGCCTTACAGGAGAGGTGAGCCAAGGAGACTTTGAGGTTTACAAAGCCCACACTGTTCCCATTTAGCTCTCTCCACCTTGTGGCTATGTCTCTAGATGTAAGCATTCAGCTACTGCTCCAGCACCATGCCTGCCTTCTTGTTGGCATGTTCTCCACCATGATAGTCATGGAGGCTGACCCTCTGAAGCTGTAATCCCCAAAGAAACTCTCTCTGTAAGTTGCCTTGATCATGCATGATGTCTATCACAGTGATAGAAAAGTAAGACACCTGAGTCTATGAACTTCAGGTTCAGTAATCAATTTGATCTCAAAAACTAAGTGCTTGAAGAAGATAACCAATGTCAACCTCTAGCCTCCACATGCATACCCAAGGGCAAGTGCATCTGCACACACTTGTGCATGCATACAGGCATACACCACACCTACACACACACACACACACACACACACACACATACACAGAGAGAGAGAGAGAGAGAGAGAGAGAGAGAGAGAGAGGAAACAACTATGACACATTAGTCAATTGTGAATAATATTCAAGTTGACATAATAATGTAAATTCTGAATATTGACTTAATGAATATTTAAAATAAGAATCAGAGGGGATGGCAGTTTAAGACACTCAAATCTCATTACCATAAATAGAAAGTTCAATAATGCATGCAATCAATGCATTAAAAGATAGCAACACACATGCTATAAAGATAAGTGCTATTGAGAAGAGAGAGCTAGAACCTGCCGTGGACCATTCTTCTGATAAGAGAGGTTGGGATTCGGGGACAGTATATCACTGTTAGCCTTTCAAACATTTCCCTCATAATCTAAAAGCAATGATCATTATTTTCCTTAAATTCCCAAGCCCGAACCTCTAAGGTTGATGTGAAAAGACCCCAGTCACCTGTGCTTCATCTTTCCCTAGGGGTCTCTCATTCATTATTGCTGCTATGAAGAGAGTGGCCTTCTAGCAGCCAACAACTCTCCTTTCTTGTAAGGCTTTGCTTATGCCTTAATCCCAAGAAGCACGATTAACTCTTCCCTCAGCTAGCTCCTCCCTCGAACAGTTCCTCCCTCAGATGGCTCCTCCCTCAGATGGCTCCTCCCTCAACTGGCTCCTCCCTCGGATAGCTCCTCCCTCAACTGGCTCCTCCCTCAGATGGCTCCTCCCTCAGATGGCTCCTCCCTCAGATGGCTCCTCCCTCAACTGGCTCCTCCCTCAACTGGCTCCTCCCTCAGATAGCTCCTCCCTCGAATAGCTTCTCCCTCAGCTGGCTCCTCACTCAGCTGATGGACTTAGACCCTCCAAACTCCCCTTTCCCCGGTGCATCCAGTCCAGTCCAGCTCCTGCCACCATTTAGGGTTTTCCATTGTTCTTTATACTCAGCCTGCCTCGAGTCTGAGTGTAAAATTGTAGAATCCATCGGCTTCTCCCTGTTAACATCGGGGGAGGGGGGCCGGGGGCGCCCTTGCCACTCCCGTTTCTTTGTTAATGACTCTCTTTTTTCCCCCATGACTGACACCATGGCTTCGGGGGAAGTTACCCTTCACTCCCAACTCAGAAGTCAATGAAACATCTCTATCGTTTTCATAAGGGCTACCCATAGAAAAAAGAGGATGAAACTAGACATGGTTACCAACCACTGTCATCCAAGAGCTAGAGAGGCTGAGGCAAGGACATCACCACGAGTTTGATCTCGGCATGGGCTACAGAATGAAAAAACTGAAAGGGGAGCATGAGAGGGAGCAGGGCTGGTGATACGGTTCAGCACAGATTGCTTGCCCAGTGTGGTGGCTTGGAAGAGAATGGCTCCCAAAGGCTTGTATGTTTGAATGCCTGGTCAACAGTGAACTGTTTGGGAAAGATCAGGAGGTGTCATGGTAGGACGGATGTCACTGGGGGTGACCTTTAACAGTTTAAACGCCCACGCTCACACTATTCCGAGTCAGGCTCTTTCTTTCCCTGCCTCTTGGTGATGTCTCAGCTACTGCTCTAGCACCATGCCTGCCTGCCTGCTGCCATGTTCCCCACCATGATGGTCACAGATTCCCTCTGTAGTGTAAGGCTTGGTCATGGTATCTCTTCACAATAATATCAATGCAGCTCAGACACCTAGCATGTTTGAGGTCTGGGTTCTATGCCCACCATCAGCCAAACAAAACCAGAACAGTTTGGAGAATGAGAATGGTGGAATCTTTTACCCTTGGATAAAGTGTTAAACGTATCAAAGCCTTAGTTTTCTCATCTATAAAAAGGGAGTGATCACATCTGTTCCAGTCCCAAAGGGCTCTCAGCACAAAGCAGACAGCCCCTCAAACATGAACTAGTGTTATTACTGTCGCTCTTATTATTAATCTTGGTGTGTGTGTGTGTGTGTGTGTGTGTGTGTGTGTGTGCGTGTGTATGCATGTGTGTGTGTGTGTGCTCACACGTGTGTGTACTTGCCCATGTATGTGAATATGGAGGCAAGAAGATGACATCCAGGGCCTCCCTCAATCACTCTCTATCTGTTTTGAGGTAGCCTCTCTCACACAACCTGTAGTTTGACATCTGGGCTAGCAAGCTCCCAGGAGCTTCCTGTTTCCACATCTCTGTCCCCCAGTGCTGAAGTTACAGGCATTTGCCATCACACTTGCCTTTTCACTTGGATGCTGGAGATCTGAACCCAGGCCCCCTCTCTCTCCAGCAGGTACTGTACCCACTGAGCTATCTCCCCAACTGCAGCCACGATCATTTTGCAAGGCAGCAGGCTATGGGGTCTCCTGACTAGTTGGAGACCCATGTGCTGAAATAAAAAGCTGGCACCTTGGTCACCCTTGTGTCCCCTGTGAGCCACTGGGTTCCAGCAGGATGGTCTATTATCCAACCTGCGGCCATGTCAGCTGCCCCACCCGGAGCCGCAGACGCCCAGGGCACAGGCCTCACTCAGTGCCTCAGGCAAATGGCTCTGAGCACCTGTGCCACTTCCTGTCATAAAACCAAATCGCTCACTAATGCTGCTCAGCTCCTCTCATCCGAATGGCAACAGCCGTTGTTCTTATTGGATTGTAGATGAATCACTTGAAATATATTTTGGGGCACATTATAGAGGCAATAACATAAAAGTAACCTGGAAAATGGTTCTGTTTTGTTTTCTACTTTGCAAACCCAAACTGGAGCCTGGGGTTGTGTTCCAGATTTTTGTCTCTTTTTTTAACCCAGGTTTTGTGCTTTTTGGTTTTTGTTGTTATTTTTTTTTTTCTTACTTCCTCTTGGTGCTGGGAAAGAAAACAGGTGATGCTCTCCTGGGTTGGGAGGGAAACCCTTCAGGGAATCCAGCCTGATACCAGGGAGAGAGGCAGGGTGAGAGCAGACAGACCCACCCCAGCCTTCACATCTGAAAAATGTGACTAAAAAAATACATTCACCTCAGGCTTCGCTGAGGACAGAAATGAAGAACTGGGGCAGGATAGCAGGAAGAACTGGCTCGTCTCAAGACAACAGGAAGATACAAGAGTAGGCAACGCTCGGATGGAAATCTTCAATGGCCAGACTTTTGAAAGCTCAACAATATGCCTGCTACACACGCAGGACAAGGAGTTATGCTCCTTGACACTCCAGATACCTGCTTGCAACTCAGAACCATGATCAAGCATTTTGTAGGGCATATGAGCTCCCTACTGTGGCCAGGGGAGGTCCTGGAGGCCACCATTTCCCCCATTTTCTTCCCTAGTTCAGAAAGTGCTGACCTCCTTCTGGCTGTCTCCCTTTCAGTCCTGGCTCTCAAACCTTCAGCCTGTCTGTTCTAAACCCTTGACTCTGCTGACTCTAACAGAGAAACCCCTATCCACCACAGCTCCAACCTTGGAGCTTTCTGCGCCTTGGTTCTGGAGCTCTTCAAAACCCTCAAGGTAAGAACAGAGATGAGGCCCTAGAAAAACCCCTCTCTGTTGACATCAACCATTAGAAATTCAGCTGTGGCGGCTGTGCACGCCTTTAATCCCAGCCTTGGGGAGGCAGAGGCAGGCTGATCCCTATGAGTTCAAAGCCAGCCTGGTCTACAGAATGAGTTCCAGGACAGCCAAGGCTACACAGAGAAATCCTGTCTAAAAAAACAAAAAACAAACAAACAAACAAACAAAAATTAAGAAACTAGACATTCATTTAACTATCCTACCTCTCATTCAGAAGACAGAACCTGCACTCAAAGCCACTTGCAGGCTGCTGGGATAGCTAAGGGCTCATGTGCCATCCCCCTCCTGCTCTGCAGAATCCAGAAAGCACACATTGACGCAGCTTAGTCATATAGTGAGCTTGAAACCTTATTGAGCCCCCAACCCTAATTTAATTTCACTACGAACTTATATGAGGTGTCAGACTTTCCAAGGTAGGAAGGAATTTGAGGTCAAATCCCCTTGCTCAGCCTGGCAATTTGCTTGACCTAGCAGCTGAGTCTCAGAAGGAGAGGGGGTGGGGCAACATCTGCTGTCTTTCCTCTGGCACCATCCAGCTTGCTTAGGGTCTCTCACTGGCCTAGAATTCACCAGGTTGCCTCGGTGAGTTGGGATCTGCCTTTCTCTTCCTCACTAGAAGAGTACCCAACCACACCTGCCGTTTAAAAACAACAACAACAACAACAAACAAAACAAAACAAACAAACAAAAAAACGAGTTCTTGGTTCCTCATGCTTGCAAAGCAAGCATTTTACCAACTGAACCATCTACCCAGCCCAAGAAAAGCTTACCTATATCAGGAGATCTCTTGAAATCCCTGGTGCTTAAGAACTGGAATTGCTCACTAAATGGCCTCTCAAACGAAGGGGGTTTGAGCTTTTCTTTTGTGAGGTAAAATCTGAGGCCTGGGGTAATAAGGAAATAGCTCTAAATCCAGGCTGCTATTGACCAGACCTTGATGGAAAACTTAACCTCTGTGGCCCGCTCTGATCTTTATCACCAAAATGACACTTCCTTGCAACAACCGGGCTAAGGCAAAGTAAACACAAGCCATTCAACCTCTGTGTCTCAACTTTCTCCACTTCCTGACTGCTTTTTTTTTTTTTTTTTTTAATTCCCTTTAGGGAGAGATGGCTGTGTCCGTTCCCTACCTACTAATGTGCTATTAGTTAAGTTTTCTCCTGTGGCCAGATATTACATCTGAATTGTAAGTGGAAAGAGCGAGCCGTTGAAAGGAGTCAGGGTGGCCGGTATGTAATTAATGAGACGAGCTGTAAGCCAGCCCCTGCATTTCTGCGGGGTCTCATTAACTGCTGCACACTGCCCTGCCTGGGAGGCCTCGCCCACCCATCCCTCCCCACTGGCTAATCTCTATAGTACCTTTTACTACCGTGGATCTGTGAGATGTTTTATATTCCGTTTGCCAACGCAGGGGATGATTCAGAACAAGATTGGGTTATTACAAATTCAGGAGGCACTACACACACGGCTGTCATGTTTTAGTTACCCTTTCTCTTGGTTTAATAAAATTTGCCACACTAATACAAAGCCATCTTTTATCGTTTTCCCTGCCGTTGTAACAACTTGTCCGGCTTCCCTCCTGCTAATTAAAGGAGGAGGCCATGCAGCCGCTCATTGGAAAGTGGGTTTCCGGGGAACCTGTCAATATCTTCGCAGTCACTTAGCTCTGGGTCTTATGGTCCTTTAGCCACTCGCTCCTCCATGATTGGAGCCCTAATGAGGTCGGCAGCTGGTGGCGACAAGACAGACGTGCCCGGCGCGGCGCGCTGGTGGGAGGGCAGACGCAGCAGTCCCCAGGGGCAGGATGACGCGGGCTCCGCAGCCCGTCCTCCCACGCCGCCCCTGCTGGCCCTGACTTGCTTGCGACAGACTCACCGGCAAAGGGTCCCCCAACGCAAGAGCGAGCGGCGGGAGCTGGGAGGTGGGCGGTGAGAAGCGACCCCCGCCCCCGGGGCCGAAGGATAACCGGAAAGGGGAGGCAGTGGGTTCCAAGGAAGCAGGGAGGGGAGGACAGGGAAGCTGTGCACAGAGCCGCCCTTGTGCGAAGTCCTGAGCCGGGTCCAATCAGCCCGCTCCCGGAAGGCCCACGCGCCACTCTCCAGCCCACTCGGGGACCTCGAGGAGCCCCAGCCCGCGGGGGCGGCGCGTCTGCGCCGGGTACATCTGCCCCCGCTAATTGCCTCACTACAGCCCGGACTGCCGCCCTTTAGAGGGACCTCGGCAGGCTCATTAGCATTCCGGGCAGCTGCTGCCTTGGCTATCCAGGTTGGTCCGCCAACTGGGACAGCCTGGACTAGGGGAAGCCCCTACATTGGGAGTCGACATTGCCCCGGGGCGTGGCAGGAGTTTCTCCATCAGTGGCACCTGTCTCCTCTAAGCGCCCAACTGTGCGCTTGGAGTCTCATTCCTGGAAGTACCTTGGGCCACCTGGGCAAGCAGGGACAATGTCAAGGTCAAGCCGGTGGTGCTGGGGAAGAGGGTGGGTGGCAAGCAATCCTCAGATAAGCATACGGTAGTCCTAGCTGCCTCCCGGAGCAGCGTGGCCACAGGGATTCCTGGGCCCTATGCGCACACTAATAAGTTTACAAATGGAAGCTGCTGGAGCCTCTGGCAATAAAAGGCAGAAGCTCTGCTCTGGCCCTTCAATGGGAGCATTTTCCCCTTAACAAGGGACTGGATTCAGCTGCCTGGTGATGTCTGGGCAGGGAGAGTTGCCAGAGTAACCAAGGCCTACCGCACACCAAACTCAGGGAGGGGCTGGCTGCAGGCTCCAGGACTTGCCTAGGTGCTAGCACACCCAGATCCTGCACTTCCCTCTTTCTGACTCTTTCCTTTTAGGCATTTCCTCTCCCAACCCAATCTTCCTAAGCCACAGACTGTCCACAGACTGACCCAACTTCAAGCTTTTAATAGGCTTGGATGAAAGACACGCCCCCAGAGCACCTGTGGTAGATCTTGTAGCAAGCCCTTCCAGACCAGCTCAGAAGCATAGCGCATCCAACCTAGCTGTGTTCAGAGCAGCCTGGGGGCAGAAGTGACCCCAGGACTTATAAAGAGGAAAGAGATTTCCAAGGAAAGCCTTGGGATTCCATTCTTTGCTTGAATAAGAGGCGAGTCTTTCTCAAGGAAGGGCAGTGGGAAACAGATCCTGGAGACTAAACATGCATGAGAGAATAGGGAACAAAGTGGACTCGCTGTCTCACCCCACCATTACTTCAACACATGCACTGCGGCAATTGTGTCCCCCGCCCCCACACAGGCAAATAAACAAATAAATAATTTTTTTAAACCTTCCAGTTCACATTTCATCCCTGCTCCCCCCAAAATTAAAGTTGCATTTCACCTTAATTTCCTCTCAGGTACATCAAAACGCAGAGATCTCTTAATTCCTTTTACTAGTTCACTCTTGGGCATCAACGTACATCTAAATCCCAGAAGTTGTTTTTTTAGCATCCAGAGAATCTAGGCTATGGAGAAACCTGGAAATGTGCATGCGTATGGGTCTGCGTGTGTGTGTGTGTGTGTGTGTGTGCGTGTGTGTGTGTATGTGTGTGTGTGCATGCGCACGCACCGGCACTGCTCACATCTTGACAGACAGGATTTTCTTCACAGCTCATAAAAGGCGCACCTTTCGCAGGCTGTCCCTATAGGGAGGACACAGTGGAGAGGCACACTTCACCAATCCAGCTCCTGGGAACCAGGCCAACCAGGTGCCTGCCTGACATCTCAAGCATCTTATACACCCTGCTTTGCACAGCACTGAGGCCACAGTGCATGCATACTGAGTGCCCATGGTCACCAAGCATATTTGAGGCCTGGCTACCCACTCTGCCCTACCTCAGGCCATGGGTCTTCCCTCTCACCACATGACACCCTCCATGTCCACTCATCAGTTGTTCCCGATGGTTGACCGACCTTCCAGCCCTCTCAGATCAGCCACTTCTGGACTACAGCTGCAGCCACACACATTTCTCGTTAATGTCTGTGGCAGACCTGTAGCTTTCTTACTTCCTGTCAACTTAAGCCTCCCTACTCCCATCACCAGATCTTAGCCAGTCCCCTTTTGTAGAAGCCTAATACCCAAGGTTCTTAGCAACCGATTGCCATTACCTCATCCCACCCTCTTCCCCACCCGCTTCATTTAGCTTCCTTGTCTGGTCTAAACACAAGTTTTCCCTCACTTCTAGATGTTCAGGGAAGCTCTTCTCCAGTTCCACAATACTCTAGCTCTCTTCTTTCCCTTTGTTCTAGCATATCCTTCCAGTTCATGAACTGCCTCCTCTGGGAAGTCCTTCCAGCTTCCTTGCCTCCCACTCATCACTGACCAAGTCAACCCCTCGTCTAGGTCCAGAACAGCTGGTGCAGGATAAGGAATGCGTAAATCCAGGTTTGTGATGATTGGAGACTGTGATGGCAAGATTAAAAGGTCTCCTCGGTCTCTGATTAGAGCCTTCTGGAGACTTCAGAATGAAGCAATAGCACCGTATGTAAGGATCACATGACACACAAGAGTCCTGGGTGCAGATGAAAGGAGCTAGAAGTTAAAGAGCAGGACTCCTTACAGCAGTATGCTCTTGAAGGAAGCAATACGTTCCTGCCACATCTGACTTCCTCCATGAGACCAACATGAGGACAGTTAGGACCCAGCTACTTCCCACCCCACCTGGGGACCACAGGCAGGGGGCTGCCAGGCTGGCTCGTACACTCTTAGATGTTTTGCAGCTTTAATTCCTCTAAGCAGCGCTGAGATTTATGGCCCACTTGACAGAAATATTTAATTTTCCGAATGTCTATTATTCAAAGGCTGTGGAAATCTCCAGTTCCAACATCTTCACATTAATATCCACCTCAGACTCAGATCCGGGAAAGAGCTTCCTAGTAGCATGGAAGGGAGAGGAAGAGAAGAAGGCTTTGGCAGAGGAAGAACCCGTGGAAAATCCTCACAGAGTTCAGGCTGTTCCCCACCATCCTTGTCAAATCAAACTAGTATGCGTCATCATCACCACCACCACCACCACCACCACCACCACCACCAGCAGCAGCACCAGCAACACCACTGCCGTCATCATTGTCTTCTTCGGTCAGCAGCAGCAGCACCAATGGCTTGCTGTGTATGAAGATTGATTAATCATCACTCACAACAACTGGACTACAGATCACCATGGAATTACACGTCTGGATGTGTCTATGAGCATGTTCCCAGAAAGCTTTAACTGAGAAAGCGAGTTCCCTGAACATGGTTGGCCCTGCCCTGCAAACTGAGTCCCTGGACTATTGAAAACAGAGCACCAGTGTTCACCTCTCTGCTTCCTGATGGAGGACATGGTGTCTAATCACCCCGTGCTGTCGCCACCACAGAGCACCAGGTCCCTTCTTAGGCCATGAGCCAAAACAGGCCCTTCCCTCTTTAAGTTGTTGTCCAGTGTTTTTGCCACGGTGTGAGAAAAGTACCCACTATGTACTGAGCTAAGCAATCTGTGTGTAGCGTGCTTGCTGTGTGCACAGGTTCTCCTGCTTGCAGTAAGGTTGCTCAGGCCGCTACCACCTGTCTTTTGAAACAAAGTTTCTCAATAGCAGGAAAACTAGCGAAGCTGACTAGGCCAGATGGCTGGCAAAACCCCAGAGACCCTCCAGTCTCCTCCTCCCGACCCAGGGATCACAACATTCAGATCTGACTTATGGAGGCATCTCCCTAGGCCTGTGGTAAGACATTTTACTAGACATGATTTAATTTAGCCCTTACAGCCACTCGAAATGCCCAATATAGCTATTCTGTCATCTAGGTGGGCGAGGGCGCTAAGACCCAGAGAAAACTAAGCTCACCTGACTACTGGAACTAACACTAGACCCCCAACAAGACTGACTAACCCTTCAGCCATCAGGAGTCTCACCTGTACGGTGCTAGCGCTTTCTTTTGCTACAACTGTGCCAAACTGTTAAGCATCGTTAAGCAGATTCAAGGATACATCCACATGTGAAGTGTCTCTGCCACACACATAGCCTGGCTGTGTGCCTCGAATAGCAAATGTGAGGCCCCTTGCCTACCAGTTTCTTGAAACCTGTTTGAAAAGTCGAGGTTTACATGCAAAGGAGGCAGAGACGCTACACCAGCCACTGAAGGACTCAGCTGTCTCTACACAAGCAGGAATCAAAGAGTTCTGAGCACAAACAAGGGGGGACCTTCTTGGGCCTCTATCTCAGCCAGTCTCTCTTGTACTGGTGTAAGGCTGATTCTGTTTACACACTCGGCGCTCAGCAAGGGAGAGGGCAGAGCAAGCATCCTGGCAGAGATAAGAGGCGACTGTTAAGGAGAAGGGAAGGGGAAATGGGGGACAGCGGATGAAGAACTGAAGCCCAGCAGTCTCAGGCATCTGGTGTGGAGAAAACAGAATGTATTCCGAGCCCTGGAAGAAACTCCCCATCAGAGCATGGGAGAGCAGCTGATGCTGACGTTAGTGACCCTAAATGATGAAAAAAATGATCAGGGGCTCCCCGCCTGCTGTTTAAAGAGTACCTACTGGTCGCTCCCATCTCCTATCCCTTTAAATGAACGCGTGTCATTAAGGTAAGCAAAGCATTTGTTTTAATTTCTGGTGTCTCAAGGGAGAGTTAACCACATCCTCTTGGAATGCAGATAAAAGATGAGTTAAAATGTAATTACGCACCCTAGCTGGTTAGCACCTACTGGTGCCCTCGGAAGACAGGGGGACTGACTGTCTGGCCCTCTCTCCTCTGTGTCAGCCCGGGTAAGCACCCAACATGAGGACCCATCTCTGCCAACATGGGGTGTTAGCAATCCCGGGTCTCATTCGTCCTCAGCCAAGAAGGCAGGGAAGCCAGGGAGTCTGGCATCCTCCAAGGATAGTTCTAGGACGTCGTCTCTCCAGCTCTGAGAAGGGCAAGCCTAGGAAAGATGGTCATCACCAATACAAGACGTTTTTTTGCTGTGCCATGACAGGTCCACTCCCATCCCTACTGGTCCAGAGAGCATCCCCACCTGACATCACAGCAGCCAAACCTGACTGATAAGAGCCAAAGTTTCTCACATCCTCTTGCCTGGTCCTAAATGGCTCCAGGTGGCTTCTGCTTAGGACAGAGACAGGAAAAGTAAACACCACAGAGGGTCTGCCAGCATCCCAGTGGGGAAGCTTTGGTTTAATCTCCAAAGCAAAACACTCACAGGGAGGGTCAGGGCAAGACAGGAAGCATCGTGGAGGACAGCCTGAAAAAAGTCACAGCATCCAGAAGATGACTCTCCCCAGTTCTCATATGTGTCCCTAATGTCCCCTGAACCCATCATCTAAATACACACAATGCTACCTGTGTGCGGTATCGTGCCAGCCTTCCATTTTTATCAGCAGGCATTAATTGTATAATACAACTAGTTTCACTGTCACATTTTCACACGCAGATGCCGTGGACTTTGACCTATCCCCTCCCCCATAACCATCCCCTCACACCTCTCTGTAAAAATACTTTTACAGTGTCCGTGCAAGCGCTGGCACATGCACACATGCACATGCCACAGCACACATGTAGAGGTCACAGGACAACCTGCGAGCAAGTGTTGGATCTCTCCTCCCGCCATCTAGATTCCAGAGCCCGAACTCAGATCCTTAGACTTGGCTGCAATCGCCACCCCTGGCTGAGCCTTCTCACCTGCCCCGACGTCTACTTGCCTGTTGGTGCTGTCTATCTCGATTCCACAGTGAGAAGAAATGTGATATTTGTCTTTCTGAGTCCGGCTTATTAAATAATGATCTCCAGATCCGTCCGTCTTTCTGCAAATGACTTCCTCTGTGTGGTTGAGTAACACAGCACTGTGCATACTGATCTTAACTGTTTACCTTCTAGCTCCTCTTCTGGAAATGGCACTACATCAGCATGGCTGTCTGGGTAGAACGTATCTGTGGGGTCTTTAGTATCCTCCCCGTGCCGGGTGGAAGATGACCCAGAGCACCTCTACAGCACACTCCTACAGGCTTACCTCGCCTAACCTCCCAGCAGCCCTCAAAGGAAGCCATTTCCTTCAGATACATAAGGACACTGAGGCTTTAGAGAGGCCTGCGTAACTCGTTCAAAGTTGCCCAGCTGGTAAATGTCGAAACAGATTCTGTTTGAGGCCTGTTGGCTCTGACGCTAGGGACCACAGCCGTGCCTTCATGATGCCATTACCAGCGAAAGGGCAGAGAGAGAGAAGGAGAGAGAGAGAGAGAGAGGGAGGCTTCTCAGATGGCAAATCTGGGGAGGAGGAGAAGGAGGAGGAAGACCCTTCTGCCTCTAGAAGAGAAGGTTCCTCACTGCGGCCTCGTGGTGGCTGCTATTTCAAGGGCTGACTCCCGTGATGAATGCGCTCGGGGCACATGTGAAATGTAATACATCTTGATTTAGTGAAGCGCTTGATAGGTCGCCTGATGAAATTTTACTTGCAAAATTAATTCAGATTGTCTTGGCTGGGTACTGCCGTCACCTAGACAGCCGACAAGCGGGGAAGTATACACAAATAGTCAGGAAAAGGCACTTCAAGGGGCAGGGCTGGGGCACTAGAAGCAGGCACGGCCCCTTGGGATGCTGAGGCAGCAGCCAAACGTCGTTTTCCTTACCTCTGGTGTGCCAGAAACATGGCCTATAGCGGGAAGATGCCAATCTGAGTGTAAGACTACCCAACAGGGTACTGAAGGGGAGGAAGGGTGAGATGAGCTCACAGGGCCTTTGCAGCCCCCCGTTCACTGCCATGAAAAGTGGCAGCTGAGTCCCCAGGCTGCTCATCAAGGAAGCTCAGAGAGCAGTCACCCATCCCGGTCAGCACAATGTGAGCCTCAGCCAGGGCAGCTCTCAGAGGAGTTACAAGCTGGTGTCTTCTGTGGACAAGAGGAGCTAGGCAGTCAGCTCATGGGGAAGGTTGACTCGAAACAGCAAGGACGGTGAACCCCAGCCCAACGCCAAGAGACCGGAACCTTAGTGAGGGACAAGATAGGACAAGGGAAGAGTAGCCGAGGAGGAAAACTCGGCCCAGCGCACAGAGTTGACTAAACTAACACAGGAGGCAGGAACATGGCTGCCACTCATAATTAACAAAAGAAGGAGAGGAAATGAGTTACTGTAATTATGAACCCACGGAGCATGGTTTTAAATAAACGTGTCCCTCTCACATGCCCACAGAAGAATACAATACTTTTTTAAAAAATTAAACATTTTGCTTAAATTTTTTATAGTTCAAATAGTGCATCTGGATCCAACACTCCCCTCTAAACTCTCCCCTATCTTCCACTGCTTGGCCTTTTCTGTTTCAATTTTTTTTTATCGATGCCTATATATGTGTGGATGTAGGACCATCTACTGGAGGCTAGGTAACCTCTCAGGAACTGTATCCCTGAGGAAAACTGACCCTCCCACACCCCCTAGCAGTCATTGATTAACAACGGCTCCTCAGTTGAAGGCTAGACATCATGAGTCTCTCTCCTGCCCATGCCAGGATTCTAGCTGGCTTGATCTTGTACAGGTCTTGTGCGTACAGTCGCAGTCAGTCTGGCTTCCTGTGTGTAAAGGCCCTGCTATGTCTTTCAAATATTCTCTTGCAGTAGAGGTCCATCCACTACTTCCCACTCTTACAATCTGCTCCCTCTTCTCCAATGGCGCCTGAGCTTTGATGTGTGTGTGGTGGGGGAGGGGTGGGATGAGGGTGATACAGTTGCTCCATTTAAAACCGAACACTCTCCTATTCTCTGTATTAACCACCATCTACCATAGATGCGTCACTTTTGGAAGAGGCACTAATCTATGGGCATAAAGGTAAGAACTTAAGGAGCAGTTACTATGTCCATTTAGCAGATCAATAGTATTAGGTCCCACCATAGGTGCTTGACCTTGTGGGGGTTTTTTGTTTGTTTGTTTGTTTGTTTGTTTTTTTGTTTTTTTGGTTTTTTTTTTTTTGACCCAGTTAATGGTACCATATATGAGTTCCATCTTGTGGATCAGGCTTTGACTCAGAAATTGGTTGGTTACTCCTATAATGTTCGGGTTACTGTTACGCCAGTCAGCAAATCTTGCCAGGCCTGTCCTAAAGCAAAGGGTAAGAGTCATCCATTCCCAAACTAGATGTCACCCATTGGATGTCACCCAAGGAGCCTAGAGACTTGAGAGACTAGGCCAGAGTGGACCAAAGAATAACCAAGCTAATCAAAAAAACAAGCCAGTATGCCCAAGGAATCTGGACAGGCTCTTTGAGGAGCTGGTTGGGGATGACGGGAATTGACTGGGGTGAAGGAACCTGACTCTTTGTATGTTTGGTGTTAGCCTCATAAAAGGACGTGGCGTGGCTTGCATTCTGAGCTCAACCCAAGCTGTCCGGTGACGAGTGGAGGGAACTGCAGAGAATGCAATGGTTTGGACTAGAAAGGAAACCAACGGATGGGGAACGGTGGTTAGAATATGGGTGTATTTTAAAGGTAGAACAAACAGGGTTGTTTGGGGAACGGAACATGAGTGGGAGATACAAAAAGACATTGTGAACCGGGACATAAATACCCCTGTCTGAGTCATTAGTCTGAAGCGCTGGTGGTGAGGAGGTTAACAGGTATGCCTACCTTCCCCTAATCCCAAGCCTGTGCCATAGGGCGGTCATCTACAAAATCCATGACCCAGGCACTAGAGAAATGGCTCAGTGGCTAAGAATGGGTAAGGCTCCTCTGGATCTGAATTTGGTTCCCAGCGTCTATTTCTGGAGGCTCACAGCTGCCTGTAACTCTGGCTCTCTCTTCAGGCCTCTGAGAACACTGCACTCACACGCACATCCCCATAAGCGTAGTTGAAGTCTGGAAATAAAATAAATTAATGCTTGAGAACCACACAATCAAGTTACAAAAACGTAAAAGACAGGGTCAATGTAGCGGCATGCTCCTTCGATCCCAGCACTCAGGAAAGTAGAAGCAGGCAGATCTCTGTGAGTTCCGGGCCAGCCTGATCTACATAATGAGTTTCAGGCCAGTCAGAACTAGACAATGAGTAAGTCAACATCACAGTGTTTTAAGTAAGTTTACCATTTGCGTTATTACAGACATCCAGGCCCATCCTGCCCCCTCTAACTATCTGATTACTACCTCCGAGTGAAAACAGCCCTCTGCTCATGTGAAAACCCAGCAAGACCTGAGAACATTTGTCTCTAAGAACTGCTCTCAAGTAGCATGGCCTGATTCCCTCCGAGCAGGCACATCCCTGTGGAAAGCATCCTGAGTTCTTGTGCGATGATGTCTGAAAGCAACGTGCACACTGTGTGTCACACACAGCCTCCCTAAGGGCAGGGAGCAAAGGGCGGGCAGACCTTCCGCCTTCCAACGACCCCTCCTTCCATCTTGCTTTGCCCAGAAGTGATGTGGCAGGGAAGGCGGGCGAGCCAGAGAGGAGAGGCTGGAAGTTGTAGATATCTGGCAGCTGCTTCAGCCCAGCACGCATTTTACAGGAAGAAGGTAGGGCATCGTGAGCATTGGCACAGCGAACCCAGAACAGGCTAGGAAGCTTTCTGAGCAAGCTCGATGCAAATCAGACTTGGAGAAGCAAGCAGTAGCCCTGTGCCTGCTGTGTCAGCGCTCGCTCGCTTGCTCGCTCGCTCGCTGGCTCGGTGGTTTTTGCAGTTTTCATCTGGCCCTTGGCAGCCTCACTGTGGCTTCTGGGTCACCAACCAATCATGAGAGCTCCCACACCTAATGCATAAACAGGGAGCCATTTTCTGGAGTTTTGTCTGGGAACCCCAGCAGCAGAAAGCCAGGCCTGCTGGGGTTCGTGTCCGCATTTGCAGGAGATAAGCATGAGGTTGTGGAACAACAGGCAGACAGTGCAGCCTACACACCTGCAGCACATGAGAACGATGCCCGTGGTCCCACGAGCCTCCTCAGTCTCATCCCCTGGTTCCAGCCTGTGGCCTGGGAGTCCGCTCCTGGGATGTGACAATGTGGTTGTGGCAGTATCGTCACCACCTTACCTCCTCCAACACTCACAACAGGCACTCCTTGTTTGAAAGGAGGATCCTAAGGGCTCAGCCACCATGCCTGAGACTAGACAGAAGAGGAGGCCATATCGCCCCACTGGACCAGTGCTGAGTGTGCACAGAAACCCAGAGAAGGAGGTTGGAGCCCGTGCAGAGGCTGCAAGGTTGGGAGACACTGTCATTCACGGAGAACGGCCCCTGAGGATGCTCAGATGGCAGAATTCCAATGCTGGGAAGGGGTGTGAAGAATAATTCATTGCCATCACCACCCACCCACGGCTGTTTTGGAATATAAAGGGGCTCTACCAATGGCATCCTGGGCTCACAAACCTATGAAATGGTTTCTGCTGGGCCCATTTGGCTCTGACCAGAGTTTTTCTGAACTTTTATGTTTATACCCATCTCCTTCTCTTCTACATTCCTACAGCTTTATGGGTACCCACAGCAAAGGGCATTCTACATTTATTCTCTCTCTCTCTCTCTCTCTCTCTCTCTCTCTCTCTCTCTCTCTCTCTCTCTGCACTCATGCATGCACACATGTGTGCGTGCGTGCGTGCATGTGTGTGTGTGTGTGTGTGTCTGTGTGTCTGTGTGGTGTCTGTGTGCATATGTGTATATGAATGCGTCCATGTGTGTGTATGAGGACATGTGTGTGCGTGTGTGTGTGTGTGTGTGTGTGTGTGTGTGTGTATGTGTGCATGTGTGATGCACACATGCGTGTAGTCTTTGGAAAATGGAAGCATACTTCCTAGCTATAACTATGGCTGCCCCACCTCCAAACTGGTTTATACTTTGAAGCTTGACTTTGATTTCAAGCCTTGGACCTTTAGGTCCTGCCCTGCCCCTCCTGCACTCAGTCTGCCCGCCAAGCACAGCGTCCACTTTCCTGGACAGCAGGCAGTCTCGCGAGGCGGGCAATTACAGTTACTCAGCCTGAGCGAGCTCAGCAGCGTCTCACTTCTCCATCCCAGCCTGTTCCCTGACTGACCCCTTTTAACTTCCTCCCTGCCCAGGCTCTTACAGTCTTTACTCACGCTCCAGGCTCTGGGGAAGCCACATGCTGTTTACTGGTTCAGGACACAACCCCGAGTGTGGGTCAGGCCTTCTTTTCCTTACAGACTCTTGGAAAATTAGCCAGTTTCTCATTCTCCAGGCAGGTCAGGTTCACCCAGGGTCTAACACTCCTGACTCTCTCACTCTCCACACCAGCTCTCTGACATTGTTTTCCGCCCGACCACCGCTCTCCAGTGAGCCTTAATTATACAGTGTACCTCTCGGGAGTTCTTGGAAGTGTTGAACTAGGCAGTCACCCCTCCCCATTAGCCACCCCTCCAACCTCTCCATGGCATCACCTCTCCTGGTCTCATCCAGGCTTCCCGGAAGACTCCTGTCCTGCAAACCCTGAGTCTCAGGGTTTGACCACAGGCCCCGCTCTTTCTCCAGGTTAGCCCACGCTCTTTACTCCTGCCTGCCTGGAAGGGGTGGAGCCAAGACCCTACTTCCAGAGCCTTTTCCTCCTGGGAGAGACTTGGGTATGCACCAGGATAGTGTGCCACACATGGTCTTGCTCCGTAGACAAACTCCACCCTTTTGCCCTTTCCTCATGGCTGCACTTCACTCCCTGATACAACCCAAGTCAACCTTGACCCCACCTGCCACCCTACCACACTTTCACCAACAATGGAAGGTTTCTAGAGAATCCGCAAAGCCAAGCTGGTTCCTTGCTCTTCTGATTTAGCCACAAGTTCCCTTAGGTCCCTCGATAATGCTCTGACACCCTACACGCTGATCCTAGTCAAGTTATCTTCCAGATCCCTCGGGCAATGGGTTAGCCCTGCCTCCTTCCTGAAGTCTCCCAGCACTCAACTCTGTCTCACCTCTTGATCTGTTAGGGAAACAAGCAGACAGGAACTCTGCCACCTCCACGGACATCCCTCCTACTGGCCTCAGAGTCGCTGTCCTTCCTCCAGCCAGGGTAAGGCTTGCCCTCCTGTTCTCTGAATCCCAACGTCTCATTTTGTCACCCCACCCCCTCTATCTCCTGAAGTAGGAAGTTCTGATCACTCTGCTGGGTCCTGCCGTCCTCATCTACTCTTGCTTGGCCACCTCTGCAGGAGGCCCTTTTCCGGCCTGGTAATCCAGGCCTGTAATCTTAGCTACTTCGTAGAAAGCTGAGACACGATGATCTTGGGCTACAGGTTCAAGGCTAATCGGAGCAATTTAACAAGACTCTGGCTCAAAAGAATATTGCAGAGCTGCGGGTGTAGCCCAGTGATAGCACACTTAGAATATTAATATGATATCTAAGCACACTTGGAATATGAAAGGCTTGAGTTCAACCCTAGCTCCACAAAAGGAACTAAGTAGCAAGTACACAGGCAAGCAAATGGCCCCTGACCCCCGCCTCCCCTCTAGCCATCGTTTCAGTTGCCTGCTCTTGACTGCGGTGTGAATCGAGGATCTCTTCCACAATCTCCTGTTCCTCCCCCATTCACTCCTCAGTCACCCTGGTCTCTCCAGGGACCGTGACTACCACATTGCCAAATCCACATAGATACAGCTATGCCCTTCCCTCTTCCCCTACCTGGGTGATATGGACAGCTCCCTGCGTGGTCTCCCGCTTCTTGTCACCCTGAAAGTCCATTCATCCTCCTTGTGGCAGCTACCATGATGTGAACCGGGACCTCGTTGTTCCTCTGCTCAGAATCCTTCAATGACTCCTCACTGCACTTAGCCTCAAGCCCACTGCAACTGACGGAAAGCCAACTCGAACCGGCTTAAATGATAAAACTAATTTACTGAGAGCGAAATGGCTGGCTCGTCAGCTTCCCATCCTCACCTCAGTACCCAGCAGGCCTTTCCTGAGTGTCACCAAGCAACCATCAGCCGTGGCACTCAGAGTGCTCAGCCACTGCCACTAGGGTCTCTGCTTAGCAGGGTCCCTTATCCCCTCGTCACCGCAGCAGCTGCTCCCTCTCCCTGCCCCTCTCCAACCCACATTTGCCGGCTGCTGGCAAGCCAGTCTCCTCGACCTTCGTAGTCTTGTCCCAGCTCCTTCTAGGAGCTAAGCAGCTGCACTGTGGGTGGGAGTGCTGGCTAGACCTCCTACCCATCAATACTGACTCATGCCATCTTAAAGAACACTGCCCTAACAGGTGCTGCTACAGACCCTCTAAAGGTGTCACAATTTGAGTCAGTCCACATTGACTTATAGGCCCCCATAAGTGGTTTGAGTGGAGAAGGGACTCTTCTGATGAGAAACACGCAGGGAATAGAATACATCTCTAGGTCCCATAGTTAGTTGGCTGAGATGGTGAAGTAGCAAAGAGAGAAACCCTGGGCCAACGGCCACATGTACAAGAACTACCCACTTCCTGCTCCAACCCTGGGTGCCAAAGGTGGGTATATGGCCTCCCTGTCTCTAGGAAAGGTGTGTCCCATGCAAGTCTTCTATAAATCTCCTAGTCTAAGGGACTGGGGCTCCTTTCTGTACTGGTGGCCCCCAGGTCAGTATCTCCTCCGGGATGTTCTGTTCTGGAGTTCTCATATCCATCTATCTACGAGCGCTCCCACAACCATCAAAAGGTCGTGTCATTCTTTCTCCTAACACCCTCTACTTAGGGGAGGAAGCCCAAATCCCCCAGCAAAGCTCCCTTGCATCTCTGAACTCTAGCATCAAGGCACACCACCTGTCCTGCTCCCAGGCCACCGTGCCTCTGTGCCTTCACTGCAGCTGTCTCCAGTGTTGGGAATCCTCACCTTCTACCTAGAGCAATCAAAGCTCTTCTCAGATAGCCCCTGCCTCCTTCCCATACCTCCCCCAACTCAGAACGGAAGACCTTCAAGAAGACATTCGGGGTATCCAGTTCCCCTCCTCTCCTGCCCTAGAAAGCCCTAATAGCAGGGCACGGTGACTGCCTTTGTACAGCGAAAGCTCAGAGAGGCAGCGTGGGCCTCAGCAACCAGAAGGCCTGCTCTGTGATTCAGGCTGAGTTACCTCCAAACCAGTCCCGTGTGGCCATGAACCTCGGCCCCCGATGCTTGACTTCCCCTAGATCCATCCACTGAAAACAGTAGCCCCTGTGTGCACATCCTCACCCAGTCAGAGCCCCACCCATTCTGTCGGTGGCCCAGCAGCGTCTGGATGCATTTATCCCACTAATGAGAAGTTTCTTAAAGCCCTAATAAGGCCCTTTCCACCAAGCAGGTTCAGCAACAGATTCTTAGAAAACATAAATTCAGTACATTAAAGCCAGATTCCAGCACATTAGTAGACCCATGGGGAGGGGCCTGAGTTTACCAAACACTGAGCAGTTGCTGTCATTTAATTAAACTATAATAATGAGGCGCTCTTGTAATTTCTGGTCTCTCTCTAAGAAAGACCAGGATATTTCCCCCCTGGTTTCACATGTCAGATGTTGCTGTGAAAAAAATAAAAAAACAAACAAACAAACAAAAAGCAAGTTTTTGTCAAGACAAAAGCCATTTCTGGATGACTAGAAACAAGAAGAGACCTTCCCTGCCTGGCCCACTGGCCCCAGTGTCCCAAAAAGGGCTCTGTTCTCTTCCCTGATCACTTCCTAAACATATACTCTGACCAAGCTCCCCTCACATCTCCATATTGTTTTTCCATCTGTTATCCCCTCACACAAACAGCCACTTGTTGCAGTGCCCATGTACCAGAAGCTAACACACAAAGGTTCCGGGAATGAGGTCTATGTACCAGCAGAATGCATGGTCTGGCCACGAAGATGCTAAGGACCACAGAGAAGCAACCTGGGACATCCTGGAGACAGAGAGAAGCATGTCGGGTCTCTGAGAGAAGGTTCTTCTAAATGAGGCTTTATTAAGAAGAGGGACATTGAACCGGGTCCTGAGATTGGAAGAGATGAGAAGGAAAATGGTGCAGGTAGATGAGACAACCCGCACAGAGGGACTGAGCCGTGCACAGACAAGTGTATGGGGAGGACTGTGCCTGATTCCCGAAGGCCGAGTGTCCGGGCAGGGTGCCAGGGCCCTGTGCGTGCGAGCGAGGTTGAGCTGGACGGTGAGTGGCACCTAACCCAACTCAAAGTCTCGCTCTAAACCTGCAAGGCGCAGAAGTGGGTGAGAGTGGAGGGACCAAGGCGTCCTTGGTTCCTCTAACGAAGTTAGCACCCCTCAAGCGTCCGTTTCCAGTGTAGTCCCTGGAAACCTGCAGTTCCATCGCAGCCAAGCCTGTCCTTGATCCTAGCAGCTACATAGTGGGAGGGTGACACTGGGAGGCAGGGAACAAGAAAGCCTGTCACTCAGAAAGTTCTGACAGGGATGCTGGCTGGATCTTTAGGAAGCAGGAATGGAGGCTCAGAAACTGTCCCCAGCCTGGCAGTGGCAGGCAAGCATGTCCCCTCAGCGTGTGCCACTCCAGAGAGAATGATCCAAACTGAGCGGTACTCTCCTCATTTCTGTGGCCACATCAGGTTTTAGCCCATATTTCCTATGTGCTGAGAGTTACAAATAGAACTGAGATTGAGCCCATCCGAGCCAGACCAAGGCCAACTAAACCACAAGATAAGGGTCTTGGCGCCCCTATGCATGGTGTCCTCTACAGAATGCAGCCCCAAATGACCCCTGCTAGGAAGCACAGCCACCAGGCCTGAAGGGCAAACCACAAGGGCCAAGAAATCTTGGGCGCTGGCATCAAGGACACCCAAGGAGACACAGCCTTGCAGTGACACCGAGGAAGCCCCTCAACTCCCACCTTGAGTCTCAAAAATATTCTCAGCCTTCACAAAGCCTGAGTTCAAGGCCTTTGGGGGGAGTTGTGATCCATGAATCCCTGAAAGTTGTGGACCCTACCTCACAATTACAACCAAGATTCACAGGGTCCCCAGTAGGGGAGACTCAGGGAACATCCTCCCTGTCAGGATTCACCCATGAATGAGGCAAAGAACCTGGGTGCTGAGTCCAAGTGCTCACTAAAAACCTCATCCTCTTCTTACCTCTATGCTCCTCAGACATTCACTTGACTCCTCTGTGTCCCTTACACATGAAGAGAGGTTATTGCATTTAACATTTCTAATCCAAATACTTGAAATGCTCCAAAATCAAAAACTTTTGAGCATCAGTATGATGCCACCAGTGACAAAATGTCCCACGTGACAGGTAATAGTCAAAAACATGGAGGACTTAACATACGGCGTGAAGCTATTTGCAGCCTCTAAGTTGTATGTGTCCATGAGTTTCATGCGCGGGCTTCGGTCTGAGCCCCAAAATGAGACACGCATCATGCATATGTGAAATTTTATGAATCAAAAAAGCCTGGCTCGAGAGATGGTTCTGTGGTTAAGAGCCCTGAGGCTCTTACAGAAGACCCGAGTTCAGCTCCCAGAACACACACAACAGCTAATGACAGCTGTCTGTAACTCTAATATCTGGGAGCTGACACCCTCTTCTGGCACCTGAGAGCACCTTCGTACACATGATGTGCATGCATACACTCGGGGACATATACCTACATGTAAAATGAAATAAACCTTAAAAAAAAAACTATGGATAAGGCATAGTCAACTCACAGTGTCTCAAAGCGCTTAGAGTCACGCTTCCTACACAGTAAAGACTCGGTACGTGTTATTTACTGTTATCACTGACAATACTGGAAGTGCTGGGTTGTAAACAATTTCCACAATTTCCACCCTCTAACATTTTCTCTGCTGTATACCGGCATTGACTATTATATAATAATGAAAGTGTTAGGAAAATGACCCTCTGTGAGTTCATTTAACGTAGCGTTAAACCAAAGAAACTTCGGAAGACTGGAGGCGGGTGGTGCTGGGTAAGAAGACCTTCATTTCTGGTTCTACTGTGAACTCTTCTTGGAAGACACACAGAGACTGCTGGAGATGGTGGCTCAGAAGACGGAGCCTGCAGCTCAGTTAGTACAGTGTCTGCCTAGCATGCTAAAGCATCTCCCAGAAGTGCATAAGTCAGGTGTTGTGGCATAGGAGTGCAATCCTGGAACTCAGGAGGAAGAAGTAAGAGGACCCAAAGTTCAGGTTTATCTTTTTCCACACAGAGAGTTCTACACAGAGACCAATATAGGCTACATGGGACACTGTTCAAAGAGGAGGAAGAGGAAGAAGAAGAGGAGGAGGAGGAAGAGGAAGAAGAGGAGGAGGAGGAAAAAGAGGGGGAGGAAGAGGAGGAGGAGGAAAAAGAGGGGGAGGAAGAGGAAGAGGAGGAGAAGGAAGAGGAGGAAGAAGAGGAAGAAGAGGGGGAGGAAGAGGGGGAGGAGGAAAGGAGGAGAGGAAGAAGAGGAAGAGGAAGAAGAGGAAGAAGAAAGGAAGAAGGAAGAAGAAGAGAAGAAAGCAGAAGAGACAGAGGAAGGAGGAGGAGGAGGAGGCAGGACAGAGATGTTAGATTCCTGCAAGAACCAAACTGCAGCTGGACCGGCAGCGGCCACGAGATCTGCGCCATCTCAGGCTTGCTTACACCTCTCAGGCTCTCTGAAAACTCCAGGGCCACAGGAGAGTGTGAGCCGAGATAATAACATCTCAACCTCTATAGACCATGCCTCAGTGCCCTGGCCCTGCTCTGAAAAATTGTGGAGCCTGGAGCCATCTGCACATCCTGCCTGCCTCAGTTTCACTATTCCCCACCCAGAGAAATCAAAGATCCTCCAGCACAGACAGCTGTGGCCATGCCCTGACAAACACCATTCCAGGCAGTTTTAGATTAGATAACAATGTCTCTGTCCCTCTCTGCCCCAGCTCCCAAGTTTCCTCTGAGAAGTCCTTTGGCAAAAAGGGACCACTTTGGTGGACACCTCTGTTGGCTCCTCCCAGCCTTCTGTTTCCAGACCTGGTCCCTCACTCCTATGACAGCACCAGTTTTTCAGCCCCGCAGGGCATCTCTCTTGTTTGTAAGTTGAACTCAGTCCACTCCAAATCCACAGGAAGATTCCAAGGTGGGAGGGGAAATGGAAGTACAAATCCCCCAGTTACTGCTGAGCTTTGGTCCCCAAGTTCGAAACGAGTATTTCTAACCACGTCACCAAGGTTTGATTATCATATAAAAGGCTGCACATATTTGGTTCCTGCCCGTTATCCTAGATCTCAAAAGCTGAGTTGGGAGAATTGCAAACTCACAGTTCTGGGCTACGTATCATAAGGCCCTGTCTCAAAACAGTGGGTTTGTTTAGTTCACACAGCTGAATGAAGTGGTAAGCTTTGTGATTCACATGCATTGGTTGAAACATCGCCTGTCTATGGTCACATGCATTGCCACCCCTCGTCACTGTTGACGGGACAAGCAGACAACATAAGATCTACGTTCTTTACATTTCTAAAGGTCATTGGTCCCAGTTACAGAGACTGTGGGATTTAGAATCAGATAAGAGACACACTTCCGGCCATATCTATGAGGGCATTTCTAGGGGTTTAACTCAAGTCAGGAAGATCTTTGCCTGCCTGTCTTTCCTCCTTCTGGGGCAAGTGCATCTATCATGGCTGCTGTCGCCCTGTGCTGCCAGCTAGCCTCAGCACCTCCAGCCTTCCAATTAGACTCAGTGTGAGTGATGCCTGTGAGTTCCATGTCTTTGGCACCAAACTGGGGCTCCTGAAGCATTCAGCTTGTAGACTGTGTAACTACTGTTCTCTCTGTCTCTTCAGTGTGTTAACAATATTATAATCTTTGGGTTTTGTTCTTCCAGAGAACCCTGCCTGATACCAGCAGTGTAAGCCAGGAAGCATAGGAGCTCAATAGAACATGTGTAGCTCAAACTTCGTACCCATTAACCAACACTTTGCTCCTTCTTCCTCCCCCACCCAGACCACCCACCCTCTACTCTCCCCTCTTGGGAGCTGGCTATGTTAGACTGCACACCGGAAAGCAATTTGTCTTAGTGCATTTTACTTAGCATAGTGCCCTTCAGATTCACCCATGTCACCACGAATTCACGATGTACTTCGTTAAGGCTGACAAGTATTCTGTTGCTTGTATATGTGGCATTCTTTTGACTCCATTCATCCAGTAATGATCGATATCTCAGTCACTATAAACAATGCTGCAACAAACACAAGCATGTAAATATCTTGGTATCTGGCTTGCATTTTCTGGGTCCCATGTTATTCCACTTATGTTATTTGATGAACCCACATACAGCTTCCCCCCATGGTGGTACCGTCGTACAGCTCCATCTCCAGTCTGCCGGGGTCCCATTCTTGCCAGCACACCTGTCATCCTTTGTCCTTTTCATTCCAGCATGCCAACGGGTAGGAAATGGTATCTCACTGTGGGTTTGCTTGTGTCTCCTGAGGATTAATTAATCAGCGCCCATGAGCATCTTTTACACACCAGTGAGCCATTTGTGTGTCTTTGCTGGAGAGCTGCCTCCTCCTCCGGCCTGCTGCCTACTCTCCGTCTGGTTATTTGGTTTTCGCTATAGCACTGTGGGAGTCCCTTACGTATTGTGGATCGAGGCTTTCTCATGTTGTCTCCTGCCCTGCCTGCTCCCTCCCATCCCACAGATGCATCCTCGCCCCCTGGTTGGACAGGGTTTCCCTTGTTCACTTCTGCTCTGCTGTGCAAGCTTTTGACAGCATACCCCCCAAAACCACGCCCAGTCCCAACATCCAGTAGCTTTTCGTTTGCGTATTCTTATAGAAGTGTTATAGTCTTGGGTCTTTTCTCTGAAGTCTTTAATCCACTCTCAGTTGATTTCGTGTGATATAAATATAGGTTTTCTTTTTTCTTTTCTTTCTCTTTTCTTTTCTTTCTTTTTTTTTTCTTTCTTTTTTTGCATGTATTTTGTTTTTGCCTTCTGGTGCTTAGGATCCAGTCTGGGGACTTGTATGACATAGGCAAGCACTCTGTCACCAAGCTGTATCCACGGTACTTGGATTTATGAAAGAGGGTCTCACTCTATAGGCCAGGTTAGCCCAGAGTGCTGGGATTAAAGGTGTTGGCCACCACATCCTGCTGTTTGTACGCTGACCCACATTTTCCCGACAGCATTTACAGAGGAGCGTGTCTTTTCCCCACTGACTTCCCTCAGCACCTATGTTATCATTAATTGACCGTAGGTGTGGTTTTTATCTCTAGAATCTGTTCGGTTCCATTCATTTCTGTGTCTGCTTTCAGTGGCGCTAGCATATGGCTTTTATTACTAAGCTTTGTAATATAATTCAGAACGAGGAAGTATGACACCCCCAGCTTTTTCTCAATGCTCAAGACCTCTGAGGTCTTTTGTGGCTGCCTGTGAATTTTAGGACCTTAATTCTTCTACTCTCTGAACACAGGATAGCTTTCCCGTATTTTTTTTTTCAACTAAACAGTGTTTCTCTTGGTGCCTACACACTGTGGCTTTCCCAAGGGGGAATGGTTTATTCACGTCAATTTAACAAACGCTCCTGAGGCTTTTCCTCAGCTTGCCTTCAAGAAGCACCAGCTCTTGTGGGTAAAACAGACAGAGGGATAAAAAACAAGTCAGCACTGTGTGGGGAATGCATATTACAAGGTTTGGTGCTGATGGGAAGAGGGCAGCTCAGAGGAGCTCTGACACGGAGAACTGGGAGGAAGTGAAGGAGGTGGAGGCGAGGGCAGAAGAGCAGTCACCAAAACGGGATGCACCTCGTCACACAGCATGGAGGATAGCACAGGTGTGGCTAATCAGTCCTATGGCTGGCAACACAGGGAGTGGAATAAAACGTACCTCAGAGAGAGGGCTAGACAGCGGCAAACAGCAGATCCTGTGTAGTCTTTGGAACTACAGACCCCGTGGAGAGTCTGAAGAAAGCTATTGACCTTGTACCCATAATACAAATATCCACAGTTCTGTGTAGAGCGCAGGTTTCCCCGCCATGCTCGCCGTCTGTGGGTGACACTAGCATGGTTGCACTAACCCAGAGTGTGAATTCTCCTGAGCATCCTCAGGAAAATAAACTGGGAATGCCACCTCTCCCCTCTGCCAGGCATCTCAGATGGCTCAGA
Source organism: Rattus rattus (assembly GCF_011064425.1). NCBI lineage: Eukaryota > Metazoa > Chordata > Mammalia > Rodentia > Muridae > Rattus > Rattus rattus. Next base: position 37,512,567 of record NC_046161.1, read on the forward strand.
CCCTGCACTCGATGGCCTGGGCTCTGCATCCCTTACACAGTGCACATGGGGACATGTTTTCTCAAATCCTAGCTTCCTGCCCTTTCTCAGACTCTTGCCAAGGCTGTGGAACCCTCTCTGTGTGGAGGGCCTGGAGCTCTCCTGCAGACCCAGAGATGGTACCATGGGTATCTTCTCCTCAGTCCTGTCTCATTCATTTCCCACTTTGTCCCTTTGCCAGGTTGTTCCTTTGCCTGTGGCAAAGCCACCACGGCAACTCAACTATTTCCAAAGTACCCCTGTTGTACAACCTGAGAAGGGGGCTCAGAGGGCTAGGCAGTTAGAGGGCTGGCTTCCCTTTAGCCGGTGTCCTCTCTCCTCCAGGAGCATCATCAGAACACAGGGCTCACCCACCCTGTCTAGAGATGCACCATCCAGGCCCTGCATGGGCATTTGCTTGTGTGTTTGGTAGCCCTGTGCCGCTGAGAGACACTGACGGGGCTTTAACTATTTAATTGCTTTAAATGCGTTGGTAATAACTTTGCTGGTAGCAGCTCAAACTAAGCTGCAGATCAAATAAGACTTGTTGAACCTAAAATGCTTCTAATTAACTCCCTGGCCAGCTTCCTTTGCAACAGATGGCCACAAGGGGCAGCTGGGCTTCCTGGGAGGCGCACAGGACTGGGAGTCCATCTGCAAAGAGGGACCGGGAAAGAACACTTGTCCTGTTGCTGGAAACACAGAATGAGGCCACACTGGGGAAAGCTCATCTTCCTATGACCTGCTACTAAGTAGCAGAAAATGTGAGGAATCGTAACCTTGACCCTGGAAACTGCCTGGGACTTGCCTTCAGAACGCCCCAGATTTTGATACACTTCTTACCCAGATGTGGTTCAGGACAAAGGAGATCTAAATAGAGTGAGGGGCCCACAAGAGTTGCATGAGCCCCAGAGGTTTTTTCTCAGCTTCGGCATGTGAGGGAGCTGGTTCTCCAGGGGCTCCCACCGGCAATGGTATCCCACATGCTGCCTCGATAACCTTCCTGGCTGCCCTCTGGAGTCTCTCTGATAAATGTCCTTTACCTGCTCTGGAAAGACAATGGTCTATGGTTCACCCAGTGGGCTTCTGGGGCAGGTGTCGGGGCTCTTTTACTCCCCTTGCACCAAACTGCCCCGGGTAGTGACAGAGGAGAGAAGCCCTGGCCCGGGTAGGACCCTGCTCTTCACTCTGCCCTAAGGAGAGGCCATCCTAGCCCTTGTCATACGGGCAGGGGTCTGCAGCCCTGCAAGTGGCGTGGCAGAACCATCCAGTAGCGTTTCTTGTTAAGGTACAAACCCAAAGAACCTGTCTCTAAGATGCCTGGCTGGTTTTGGATTTCCCGGCTTTTTCCAGACTTTGTGACATTTGCGTCATCACAATGAGATATTTGAGGGAGATGACCCAAGTCTGCACATGAAATTTAGTTATGGTTCACATACGGCTTATACATGCGGCCCACGGGCAGGGAATTTTATACACTATTTTTATTAATCCCGTGTATCTGGCCGTGATTCATCAACGATCCAGTGTAGCATTTTCACCCCGTGGTGTTGTGTCAGTCCTCAAATAGTTCTGGACTTTGAAGCGCTGAGGATTTTGGATTTCCAGGTTAAAAGATGTTTAGTATTGACTTGGCCTGCGGAGAAAGCTGTTTTTTCTCCTGACTTCCCTGTCTCTAGGAACAGAGGTAGTGTTAGCAGGACTGCCTGCCTCAACTCTCACACGAGCAACAAATTTGAGTGCCTGGCCCCGTCCGTCTCTGCACTCGTGGCTGAGAGGGAGCCATAGGCTGTCTGCCCAGGCAGCCTGAAGCCACGAGCAAGTCAATGCTAATGGCTAATGCAATACACACAATTTCATTACTCATGTGAAAACTGATTCTAAACTCACAGAAAAAGAAAGGGAGAGATGATTAGAATGCTAAGCCCTGGGCGTTTGGGGTGGTTGAGTCCTGTGCTGTACTTTTTACAAGGAAGTTATGGGCAGAGAGGAGAGCAAACATCACCAGAGTGGCAGCGACCTGGGTGTTCTCACCTTCCCCTAACGTGTCCCCACCTTATCAACTACTCTGTGTCAGAAAGCACTCGGCCCAGAAATCCACCCCTTCTTACCGCCCTGGAAAAGAACCGGTTTCCCCATCTGAAAAGCCTGCTCCTGCCCCTCTTCCTGACTCTGCAGAGGGGCTTCTGTGTTCTATACGGAGGCCTGTTTGTGACACCGAAGCTCACATTCGATTACTAAAGCTACTCAATGTAAGAGCTTTATTTAAATTCTGGCCTTGGCCGTCAATCATGGACTCGTTTCTTTACGGCTGCGCAGCTCACAGATACACGCCTCCACCCTCCACCCTGGGTCTGCCGTCCAAACACGGAAAACTCACTTGAAGCTGTCTTGCTTTGTGGCTTTTAAGAACAACTGCGTGTGTGCTCCGGCAAACACGGGAGAGCGTGTATTTATCCTACAACAGATGCACTCATTCATTATTGAACACCTACTTTGTGTGTGGTAACGGAGCCAAGATCGAGGCTGTGAACAGCTCCCCCGAGCTCCCTGGTAGGTCGGGGAAGGAGGGGCACACTTCGAAATAGCCCATCTATAATGCACGTGGGTGAGCAAGCTAATAGAGGTGTGGACTCCATGCCTAGAGAGGGAAAACACAATGATTACTTCTGCCTCTGGCCTGGGGAAAGCTTCGAGGTTGTATGTGTGTGTGTGTGGTGAATGACTGCTGGGTAGGGCATCCAGTTAAACCCACCCGCCTTCCCCTCACAGAAAGCAGCTGAACATTCCCAACCTCTCGATCCTCCTGGATGGCTGCAGGGCTGCACAGCGCTGAGACGACTCTAGCCCAGCTACCCCGCCCACCCCTACCCACATGCTCCCCACCCTCCCTGCTCTCACCCAGTATTCAAGGCTAATGGTGAGAGAATAGGGGGTCCTGTAATATGCACTGTTGGGGCAGACGTAGGAGACAGTCATTCAAAGCAGACAATCAGCCCACGGCTGCAGCAAAGCCTCAGCCATACGGATCTGTTTTTCCACACTCCTTTCCTGCAGGGAAGACCCCCAAGGCTCCCCCTACCATCTTGCCAGTGATCTTCTTCAAGAACTCTGGGTTTGTCATAGGTCTCTGTCACAGTTGCACCTTCAAGCATAAGCTACTCAAAGTGTGGTGCCATGAACCCTCGGGTCTCCTTCAGTTACCCACCTTCCTCCAATCATCTACCCATCCTGGGTTTATACAATTGGTGTGTGCTTGCATATGTGTATGTGTGTGTACATGTGTATGTGTGTGCGTAGGTATATTTATGTGTGCATATATGTGTGTAGGTATATATGTGTGTACATATGTGTGTACATGTGTGTGTGTATGTATATGTATGTGTTTGGTGTATGTACATGTATATATTCATGTGTGTAGGTGTGTGTACATATGTGTATTACATATTGTGTGTACATGTGTGTGTATGTGTGTATGTATATGTATGTGTTTGGTGTATGTACATGTATATGTTCATGTTTGTAGGTATGTGTACATATGTGTATTACATATTGTGTGTACATGTGTGTGCACGTGTGTATTCGTGTCTGTGTTCATATATGTGCGTGTGCACATGCCTGCCAGTAGTTAACATCACATGTCTGCATCAATCACTTTCCCCCTTAACTGGAGCTTGCCAATTCAACTACACTGGCTGGCCAGTGAGTCCCAGGTGAGTCCCAGGTACCTGCCCCATCTTCTGATTTCTGGCACTGGGATGCAACTCACACCACCACACTGGTCCTCAGGATTGAGTGGCGAGCAATCTCCACTGGCCCTTGTGGGCGAATTTTGAAACTCAGATGTCAGGTTTCCTACATGCTAGAGGATAATCCCATTGTGTATATTGGGCCCTTCTGTTCTGCCTGTCTACTCTACATACAGATGATGTCATCCTGCAGTCTTGCCAGCCTGTCATCATATGTGAAGTGAACAGTCAGCTCGTCCAAGACATCGATAAATGTGTCAAACATGGCAGGCCCAAGGATGACTCCCTGTGGCATCCAAGACCTAAGGAAAGAATCTGGTTAGTGTCAGCCACGCGGAGATACAAACGACTGAACAGATCCACTGGCAAACTCCTCTGTGTCCACCCTGGTCTGACGCCTGCTCACCTCAGGGCGATCATACCTCTTTATCTTTTCCTCACAGATGGCATGGCTCGTGGCTCTCTAAAATCGAGATGCCCAATTTGAAGATACTTAGCTGTAGTAAGCTTTGGAAAGTCAGAAGTGACAGCGAGTTGACCCAAACTGACCTCCGTGGACTGCCGTCTGCCCTGCTGCGATCGTCTTTGTTGTGCCGGTGCTCCAGTCCCATCTGCTTCCAATTCCCTCGTGAGGTGTTGGGGGAAAATGGCCTCACACTTGCTGCTTTAGAGTCTCTTCTAAATCTACCTTTTTCTTCATTGCAAAAAACATCTGCCTGCTTTCAGCTTTCTGGCGCATCTCACCCTCCCCACGGCTTCTCAATAACACACACAATGCTCGCAGAATTGCATTTATAACCCGCGGCTGCCGCCGGGGGATGCCTGCATAGTTACCTTTGTTTGTCCTGGCCTCGGTTTGTGGGCCTGGCTTTGGCCCACTATGGTCTGAACGCAGCTCTGCAGCCAGGAGGGGCCAGCCAAGCATGCCACGGCATCCAAGTACACTCAGTCCAAACGGTGCCCACGGACGAAAGGCAGGGGCCCGCCTCTCCTCCGCTCTGTTCTGGAAGCCAGGCAGGAAAGCATGTGCAAGTGTGCGTGCACGGAGGTATAAGAAGTTCAACGGGCAGCGTAATATTAATAATAGAGTTTATGTCACCTGCTACGCTCCAGTGTAAGTACTTCATATATTAAACCCATTTAATCCTCACTAGAGCCCTGCGTGGTGAAGATCGCCATTCTTCCAGATTTGCAACAAACAGAAGCAATGCCCTCGGCTGCAGTGAGCCTGCACAGGTGCCCCTACCCACAGCAGCAGGAGCCCATCCCAAGTCTTCTACATCACTCCCCCCAATGCCCCAACACGTCCTACACTTCCTTCCATCCCAGCCCTTCTAATTATCCTCTGAACATTCCAGGTACCTTCATGTCTGTTTGATTTCAGCTCTGCCAAGAATATTCTTTCTCCTCTTGTCTACACAGAAAACTTCTATTCACACTTCAAAACCCAGTCAATTTCACCCTTCCTGGGAAGCATGTCCACTCCTATGTCAAGGAGAATGCTTTGCTCCCTCCCTCTGGTCCTACAGCAAGTTGTTTGTGCTCTGTTAGAGTCAGCTTGGTAGACACTTCTGGAACAAGGATGGCCAGGCCAGGAGACTGGCATAAAGCAGCAAGAATAAAGTAGGCAGGGGCTTTTGCTTCATCATCTACTCGTTACATTTCGATTCCTACTGTATACCGAGCATCGTGTTGATGCCTACTGTATACCAGGCATCATACTGCGACGCCACATTCAACAAACACAGTCTCTCAGACCCTGTGCTCTACGGGGAAGATGAGGAATAAGCAACAAACGAGTAAACCCAGGGTGCATCAGGAGGTGGGAGATGCCCTGAGAAGGAAAAGAAGAGCCAAAGAGGCCAAAAACCCGGGAGAGGGCCAGGGACGCTTTGGCATTAGATCCTGAACTCTGACTCTTATGCTCAGTTCCCACCACTGCCCAACCAGTGAGGGTGGCATGGCCACTCTGATGCCAGTGCCTACCTCTACCGTGGTAGCAATGAGCCATCACAGCCTCGAGGAGGTAGACACAGCTGGGTTGAGTGCCGTAGCATCCACAGTGATCACATGCTCCTGTCACTGGGTCACATCCAGGCACATGGCATAGTGCCCGCCCCACCCACAGGCCATCCATCATCCAGTACATAGCCTGATGTTCACAGTAGGCAAAGGATTCTCCCCAACGTAGGAGTGGACATGCTTCACAAGAAGGGTGACACTGACTGGGTTTTGAAGTAGGAATAGGAGTTTTCTGTATGGACCAGAAGAGAAAGCATATCCCAGGCAGTAGAGGGTCTTGACCAAACGCCTTTGGAGTGGGCCCAGGACTCACACAAAGTCTGCCTGGCACCTGAGCCCATGACTGGCCGCCCATTAAGCCCTGATAATTGGTTTGTTAGTGAGGAGTCTTGTCTAGGTCAGCCCTAAATCCACTAGGAACAGACATAACACTTCATGAGAAAACAAGACAGCCTAAAGGGGAGTCTCGCTCCAACAGGCAGTCCAGGGGCCTGCAGTGAAACCAGGAAAGGCCTCATCTTAGCAAGAACACAGGAGGCTTAGCTGATGGCTTAGGCTCCAAACCTGGCTTCCGATCCAGCCTGGCCCTTCCTCCCAGAGCTGACTCATCCCTCTCTCCTCCGCTGATCCTGGTACCTCCCTCCTCTTCCTTCAGTTCCTGCCCCACCCACTCCACTTCCTCCTCAGAACAGAGCCTCCAGGTCCCTCCACATGGTCTTAAGTCTGCAGCCAAATGCTGCACCACCATGGTCCTGAGCCATCGTGCTCCTGGCTCTTTGATTATCCCTGCCCTGCAGAAGTAAAAACAAACCAACACAAATCCTGCGCAGGACAGGGGTCTACCTCTAGCCTTCCTGTATGAGGCCATAATCGCTAGAGGCTAGACATGGACCCTGGCGGGCTCTTTTCCCTTACTTCTACCCCTTTGCACCCCAAGGTCACCCTGCCTTTTCTAGCCTTGGGACCATCAATGCTGTGGAATGGCCATGTCCACAACATCTCCTATCTCCCAGCGTGCTCTGCACTAATCCTCCAGGTCCCTCTCCCTGCATTCTCCACCTAGAGGAATCCTCTAGACTCCACCCGATCTCACCTTCTGCTCTGACCCCACCTTCTGCTCTGACCACAGGCTGTCCAGCAGGCCTGGGTCAGACTGCTTCAAGGCTCAGAGCAGGTGGCAAATCTCTGCCTGGCTTTGCGTTCAGTGACATACATTGTTGGCTAAGAGCCACTATCCGGAGAACACCTAGCCCTTAGAAGTCTGTAAATTTGCAGATTAGACCCCACACGAGAGTCCTCAGTATGCAGGGTGGCCGCACTCCTAAGATGGCTAACCTGATCTCTGCCTTGGGCCAGCCTGGCCCAGGACAAATGCAAGAGTCCTGCCTCCAAGGAAATGTCTCATTCCTGGGCAAACCAGAAGGTGGTTCACCCTGACTGTCACCCCTACTGAGTGTCCCCTTGCTCTATAAACTGTTCTTCCTCTCTTACTGTGGAGGTAACCCCCCATCCCTGCCCCTGCTCGTCACTGCTCCAAGTTTGCCGAGTCTCTACCTCACCCCATCTGCCTGAGGAGTTCTCCAGACCCTCCCACCACACTCTCTTTGCTCAGTAAGACAAACAAGGGGCAGCCAGGTCACCAGGCAGATGTTAAACATTATTAAAAATCTGTTTTAAATTGCTGTTGGTACTAACAATAAGTTTAAGTTTTTGTGAGCCCTCCTCACGTTTTCCTATAAATGAGCAAAGACGTTGGGGTTGGGACATCTAATTTGCCAGTAGCTGTTGGTTACACTTTTGTTGCTGAAGCTGTCTTTAAACAAGGAAGAGCATTCGTCAGCCCAACAGCCAGCCTGACTCCCCATCTGCAAGCACCAGCAGTACCAAACACTCCATTGACACCTTGAAACGGCTCTACAGCAGACCACAGCTGACCGCCCCGGCTCCTGAGCACACAGTTCCAGCCAGGGTTATTGCAAACGATTTGCACCAGGCCTCTTGCTGTCACAAGCTTCAGTGAACTCTAGATAACCCCGCAACCATTTCTATCTCGGCCAAGAGGGACCGCTTCACCTGGTGGTCAGATTGCTGTGACTAAAAGGCCAGGCAGTGTTTGTCCAAAACACAAGACTCTGTGCCTGTGATTGGTGCTAAGAGGCAAGCCTGTGATTGGTCCAGACAAATGGCTGTGATTGGCCCAAGCACGCTATATAAACAAGCTGTGGCGCTCACTCGGGGGTTCAGGAACACTTTGCTGTGGGCCTCCCTTGGGTTTGCAACATCGGGCGCAATAAAGTCGGAGTGCTTTTCCTTGCCTATGTTCAGTAGCTCAGGCTACACTGATAACACAAAGCAGCAATAGATGTGTGGAAAGCTCAAAGTTCAGTAGCCGCAGTGGCCACCGTTATGGGAGAGAACAGCAATGGCAGCTTGACAATTGAAGAAGTCCCAGCAGCCCCGGAAATAGTCCCAGCAGCTCCGGAAATGGTCCCGGCGGCCCCGGAAATGGTTCCAGATGCCGGTCTCGCCTGGCATCTAATACCCAATATCAGGCTCGAGTCTGGTACCTAATTTCCAAGTCTCAGCCAAGCCCTTTGGGCCCAGTCTACTTGAAACCACTGCCTGAGAGTCAAAGAAACGGCTGCAGAAGGACATTGGCAGGCCCACCACTGATGCCTTCCCAGAATTCTCAGGGGCAGCTGAAACTTGAATCCATGCAGTGAAAGACAGTGAGGCTTTCCAGCCAGTGCTGGGTGACTCTGCCTGAGTGATCCTGCCCGTTCCCAGTGTTCTTGCTCCTGAAGGGCCTATTGGGTCAGTCCCAAAGTCAGTTCCAGGGGAGACAGGCACCCTCAAGTGATCCCCATAGGAGCCACTGAGTGGGTAGCACAGGTGAGCGTCTCCCAGCCTACTCACTGCATGGGCGGAGAAGGGGTGTGACTTAGACCAATCAAGGTCTTTTGTTTAGGTCAACTGCAGCCAGAAAAAGCAGCTGAACAATTCCAGAGCAGGAAGGGCAGAACTGGAGGGAAGCTATGGCACTTACTCAAGAAGAAGAAAAGGCCTGGAGGATACAGAGAAAAGAAGCCATAAATCCTGGGAGCCTAAGACATGACAAATCCTAGGAGTCAGAGGGTTTGAGATCCCAGGCTGAGAGACAGGGCAAAGCACTCAGGGTCCCAATACCTGAGACATACATAGGACTACAACAGTAGGTAGAAGCTCTTGCCGGCACTTTTGCCTGCCCACTACCACAGACCGCTTGCTGTACTGCTACCCAACCCTGAGGGAAACAGACTCACAGAGCACAGCTTCTTGCTTACCTAAGACTTCCATCCAGTGAGACGAACAGACCCTCAAGCCGGCTGACTGGTGTTAGTCACACATCCCTATACTCATGTGACTAAGAGACAACCATGGCCTCTTAGTAGCCAATTCGTAGACAGTGTGCTGCCTCATGGACCTACCAGACCTTACTGTAGCATCATACCTTTGGGGTGAACCCCCTCCCTCTACCACCCTCCTCTCCGGGTTCCTGCATCCCCTGCTGTCCTACAGGGGATATTACTTCTGGTATCTTTGGATTTTTTTTGTTTTGTCTCACCACATAGCCCAGGCTAACCTCCAGCTTGCCGCCTTCCTGTCTCAGCCGAAGCTTCCTGAAAACCGGAGTTACAGGTATACACCACCACACATGGCTCTTCCGTGTCTGGTGAACCCAGACCCTGAGTGTGTGTAGTAGTAAAGCTGTCTTCCACCCTTTCCTTCTCACACCCAACCTCACTGCGGAGATTCCCATGCCCATCTACCCCCGTTCTAGACACTTCATTCTCACTGTATACGTCTCCAGGACTGTGGTGTATGTTTAGTTCCAGGAGGATGTCCCTCAGTTGCTTCAAACTCAACCAATCTTAATCGGACCTGAACCTACCACCTTCTACTGTTACCCGGGCCCCCAACTGACCTGTCTTAGGTACTGAGTGTCAACTGAGTAGAATTTGAGAAGCATGTAAGACCGGCCTTCCACCCACCACAATCAACAGCTTCTAAGGGAGCTCCTGTCCTGCCCTGTCTCCCTCCTTCCTGACTCTCAGGGCTGTCCTGTCGTCCGTGTCCCGACCCACACTTAGCCTATCCCCTATAAGATCATACCAGACTCCTAGGCACACAGCCAGCTCCCCACCCCCAGCCTGTATTTGTCCTGTCCATTTTCCACACAACAATCAAGCTATTTCTGCTTAAAACCTTCCAGTGGCTGCTTTCGGGACGAAGCTAAAGCATTTTGGCACACACATCAGACCTAACCTTTCTTATCACTTCTTTATGCCACATAGCAATTACGAGGTGGAAAGGGAGAATGGGAGAACCAGCACCCCTGAATTAGATAGCCTCAGCTCATACCCCTAGTCCTCACCAAGGAGGCTTACGGAACTCTGTCAACAGAGCTTGCATGTGACAAGGGACAAACCAGTTCACCCAAGGAAAGCCCCTAGAGCAAGGCCCTGGGCCTAGCGAGTGTGAGTTTGCAGCACACCGACCTTAGGATAAAGATGGCTAGCTAGTCAGTGTGCATTCCCTCCCACCACCCATCCCGACGCCCAGTATCAAATAAGGCTGTAAGCTTGTCTCTGCTAAGGAGGCGTCTCTGCTGGGGCAGTTCCATCTTTTACTCTCAAATTTCACCCAAGAGTTCGAGGCACCATGCCTCCTCCAGGAAGCCTGCCCTGCTGCCCCCATGTCCCTTGCATTGGCCTCTCCATGCTACCCAGTATCTACTCAGTTAAATTCAGGGATTCTTCCTTAGTGCTGAACACAGGACCTGGCATAGAATTGGTTCCATCCTCACACCGCCCAAATAACCACAGACCAGGTGAACTAAGGCAGCCAGCAGCACAGCCTAATGCATTCTGGGACACTGCCCTTCCCATGCCCTTCCAAAGAAACAGAACACTAAAATCCCCCAAAGAAAAGCAGCAGCGGCCACTTCTGTTTTTGTCCTTGTACCTAAGACTTCAGAAAACTCTGTTTAAAGAATGACTCGTGGGAATTTGCTTGGGACATTGGCTGCAGGGGGGCCAGGGCGGGCAGGGCTGGAGCAAAGAAACAAAAGACCTTAATTACAAAGCCAGTGGAATGAAACAGGGGCTCACAGGTGTAGAGACGAGTCCACATCAGAAGAGAAGCGGGCAAAGCCAGCAAGCTTTTCACAGTGTCTTAGGCTCCAGGGGAAGGACAGAGTAAATCAAACCTCTGACAGACGATCAATGGACATCCAATTAACAGTCACAATATTACTAATTTACACAAAATGTCTAAACAATACCCTTTCTTCCTCGGAGGAGAGACCTTGATTCAATGCCTCCCAGCCGTTGGGGCAGTGTCTACTAATGCTGAGAGGCCACTGGGCCGGGATCCCAATCCAGGGTAGACTCAGGGACTCAGGCAGCCAGAAGGTACGGAACTGGGCTTGGGAAGGAAAGCCAGAGCAGCCACACTGCGTTATGACAGTCACTCGGTGTGCTATCGACAGCCCGGGGGTTCCAGTGGCCACAGACGCCCTAGAAAAGTCATTCTCAACCTCTGGGTTGTGATCCCTTCAGGGGTTGCCTCAGACCATAAGAAAACACAGATTTTACATTTCAATTCATAACAGTAGTAAAATTACTGTTATGAAGCAGCGATGAAAACAATGCTATGGTTGGGGGGGGTCACCACAATGTAAGGAACTGTGTTAAAAGGTCACAGCATCAGGAAAGTTGAGGGTCACTGCTCTCGGAGGTCTTGTCCACTTCCTTCAATGGCTCATAGAGAGCAAAGTGCCTTCCAGGTGGGCCGAGGTTATTCACGCTGAAAACATCCGGGGTTGGAGGTGAGGAAAGGTTTCCACTTGGGGTTAACAGAGGAGGACGGCATGACACCTGCTCGGTTGTGACACCCAAAAATTATTGACTGACCTCCTGTGACATCCAGAGATCAAAGCCACCAGGTAGCAGGGCCCTTGAGGAGCCAGCAGAACTCAGTTCCAGTAGTGACTCTGGACTGACCTGCTTCCTTGCTCCCGTGACCCAGATGGAGGTGGCGGTGTGCGACAGAGGTGACGCTTACACAGGAGCACTGAGGTCCTAGCGGATGCAAGGGAGAGGCAAGAAGGAACTTCCCTCCCTCCCTCCACAACTTGGAGCTCCATCCCTGACAACACATCCCGAAAAAAGATGCCGCGTGTCCCTCCACCACAGAATGCTCCTCCCAGTGCCACAGAGGTCCTTGGGACACTGAGCTCTAAGCAAAGCCACAGCTGGCAGAACAGAAGGCAGTGTGAGGACTGTGTTTGGGTATCTGAAAGGACATTAGATCACGATCTCTTTATCATAGAAATACACAGGACGTTTTCAAACCGTCACCAGTTTACAAGCAAACTAAGTCACCAAGACCTAAAATGACTCCCTCTAAGTCATCCAGCAGCAGGTTGCCTCTCAGTTTGTTGAGACAGGATGTCATATATACCCTAGGATGGTCTTGAACTTGTTATATAGACAAGCATGACCTTGGACTTCTAATCCTCCTGCCTTTGCCTCTAGAGCAGTAGGATTGCAGGCAAGGCACCACCACACCTGAGGACTGAGGGTCAGAACGGGGACTGAACCCAGGACTCCGCCAACCAAGCTCCACCCACAACCCTCATCTCCTCCAAGTGCACATTTGTGATGCTCCAACTAGCAGAGTGCTGTCTGCTGTCAATGAGAGGGTGTCGCTGCCCCAGAGCTCCCCTGCCCGGGTCTCTCAAGCCCTCCACCCCACCCCGCACTCTGCACCTGTATGGGCTCTGTTCTTTCAATCTTCCTGCATCATGGCACCTACAGAACATCCTTGGTTTTCTGTGACCCTTGCTAGGTCTCCCAATGGCATTTCTCAGAGCTATGAGGCAGAGCCCGGTCTGCCCTCTAAGCCAGTCATGGCAAGACAGAGGAGCTTTCTGGAGCACGGGGACAGACTTCACAGGAAACGGCGTCCCGAATTAAGGATTTTAAGCACAGATGTCTGAAATAGATATTCGGAAGCTATTCACCCAGACAACAGCCACCTCCTCAGGCTGTGGAGATGCAGCCGCCATTGGCGAATATGCTTTCCAGCAAATTCTGCCCTGCAAATGAACTACTCCTCACTCCAGACATACGGGAGCCACTCCCCAAAGAAGCCATGGCAGACTCTGCAACAGCCAGGTCCCTCCCCTGTCACTCTGTTCACAAACACCTTCCCCCGGCTCCTCTCCCCACAGGCTGTCCACCGATTCATTTACTCGCCATTATTTTTTTAAGCCTCAAATTTTATTCGCAGTGGAGCACGAGTAATAAATACTAATACACTGTTTGCACTTGAATTAGCCTGCATGTCCAGGGACCACAGAGCTATTCGTCAAAGGCGGACATCCCACCCCACCTGCGCCTTCGTGGTCAGAGCATAGGCCCTTTCAAGGTCAGACTCTTAGGTGCATAGCAAGAATAAGGTGTGGAGGGCTCTAAGGACTCAGACAGTGTCCTCCAATTCCTAAGCGGGACGCAGACTTACCCAGAAGGATAGGCAATGTTAGGGAAAGCCCATAGACCTAGTCCTGGCCTCTAAGCTCGTGCCCAACAGGGAGCCTGAATGGGGAGCAGGCAGCTTGCACTCCAAGGGAGAAAGGGCTGGGGCTGTGTCTGAAGGGACTGGGATAAGACAGGGGAGAGCATCAGGAAAGGGTAACTCATAAGCATACCAGCAGAGGAGGGGAGAGGGAAGCAGGGATTCCAAGCTGGAGGGACAGCCTGTGAAAAGATCCTGAGGCTACACTGGGAACCAGACACAGCGTTGCAGATGGGTTCTTGTCCAGTGGATGCAATGGATGGGACCTCTCCACGAGAGGTTCGTGCCCTCAGCCAGCCTCCAGCCAAACAGGAGTAACACACTGGGCGTAAGCCTAAGACATAGACCACAGTAAGCAAGCAAGATGCCTAGTCACATGTATGTGTGTTCTTGCTGAAGACCAGGGTCTAAGACTCCAAGAATGAAGGAAGAGGTAGCAGCAGGCCTCTCTGGCCAAGTGAAGTGAGGCTGCCTTAGCTGGGAAAGGGGGACCCTTCTCCAGCATGGGGGCCCCCTTTTCTAACCTGCTCAGGACCCTGGAATCAATGCAGCTTCACGTACATGCCTTGCTAGCTGCTTATAAACACAGATACAATACCACCACCTCTCCCCAGACAAGGCCACACATCAAACGTGCCTTTGTATGAGTGTAAGAAAGGTAGGTAGCATTCTCCTCGTCCGAGGCCCAGTCCTGCCCCCACCATCCCCAGGTGATCAGCTAGGTGTCTATGAAGCTGTAAATCTCCAGTAGAGCTCTGAGGACATAGTGAGGAAACCCACATTTAGTGGCGGCAGCTCCCCCCTGTCCCCCTCCTCTGCTGGGATAAACTCTGCAGTCTCCCTCCCTCACCTGGTAAGATCTGGCTAGAGGGTTGCAGCTGAGCACCCCTTCGGTGCCTACAGCCTCTTGTAGTCCTTTTCCCTCCCCAGTTCCAGAGACACCCCCCTTCCCACTCCCTCCAAGCTCCTGCTTCTCACTACTTCCATTCTGGAAGCATCTCCAGCCAGGGAGCAGTGTAGGGACTCAAGACATCCTACTCTTTCCATGAAAGCTGCATGCCGCTGTGCAGGACAGACAGCCAGAACTTCAAAGATGACACAGATGTGGGGACAGACATATGGTTAAACAAGTAAGGGGAGTCAAGGTGACCAATGCTGCCTAGCCAGGTGTCCTGCAGACTCCCCTGGGCCGAGAACGGCAGCTCTCTGGGGCAGGTCTGGCCTGGGTCACACACACCTCTGCTGTCTGCAGGGCTGGCTGGGTGGCTTTCAGCAAACTCCCCAAACCTCAGTTTCCCCACCTGTGAATGTAGGTTGTTGCAGGCTGGGGTAAAAAAACTGCATGTGACCCACTGCAGAAAATGTTCAAAAACCACCACCTAGTAATCTTCCCAATGTCCTCTCCTGTCTCCTCTCCAGGGTTCTGTCAGATGGCCAGACTTCGGCAATAAGGCCCTGGCTGTTACCTTCATTACAAGCACTGACGTCTCAAATTTTGAAACTGAAATAGAAGGCAGGGACGGGAAAGCCCACCTAAGTGTCAAACCAGCTAATGCATGTTCATGCTAGCCATGCCCTAATCACAAAACAGAGTACAGCTAGCAACCCAATGGTCCCTGAGGGCCCCTCCAAGGGCACCTGCTGCCCTGGCTTCTCTTATCATGCTTTGATATTTATATGAATAAAATCGCACCAAATGTACCGGGTAAACTTTATGATTTAAGGAGCCTTTGTACAGATGTTGTCCTCTTTGTCCCTCCCACTGGCTTACCCTGGGCTGTAAGGTAAGCAAAGAGGGACTCTCCTGCCGGCTGCCCAGCCCTCTCCTGTCTCCTCACCCTTACACCAGACAGCTTCCTACAGATCCAGCCAGCCCCTCCCTAGGAAGCTAAATCCCCCCTTCCCACAGTTCTGCTGGCTCCTGGAAGTTCCTTCAGGTTGTATAAAACCCAGCTAATTTAGATCGGCTTGTCTGGCCCTGCCCTGCCCATCCCAACCTGGACGACGCAGCCAAGCTGGGCTCAGATCCAATGTTTCTGTTATCTAGGTGGATTTATACACATCCTATAGTCTCTTTTCCATGTGGCTGGCTAGCCGTTGGGATCTGGCAGGGAAGAAGAGCCTACATTCAGCTATGCAGGAGCGGGATAGCAGGGCTGTTTCCCCTCTCTTTTCATGAAAGGTCATGTGGGAATAAGGCATGAGACCAGTGATCCAGGAGACAGGGGAGCCTGTATGGAATCCTGATTCTCCAAGAGGGGAGTTCCCTCCCCCCTCTCTGAGCCTCAGGTTTCCCCCATTTAGAGAAGAAACAAAGAATTCTGTGTTCAGGTTGGTTACCACAGGTGGATCTTTTCTTGCCCACAGAGCTCACACTAGACCACAGACTTTCTTCCATCCACCTTGTGCCTTCAATCCTCCTACATCAGTCAGCTGAATGGGCAAAGAAGGGGAACCTGTTCACGGGCCTGAGTCGTACCAGGAACATGGGCCAGTGTCTACAGGAGAGTCCATGGTGCAGACCCAGTAGGTTCAGGACAAGGTGATAAAGGGTCACACTAAATTAGAAGTCCTCCTAGATCCCTGTGCCTCCTGTTCCCGCACTGATGGGTCTTTTCCTAGGGCTCTTTTCCTCTGATGCTAAGTCCATGCACTGCCTATGACCTTCATATTAACCACGCAAGCTCTGTATCAATAAACTGGTGTGTGTATAGGTCCTACATCACCCCGGTCACTTGTACTTACACCCCCAGGTCTGGCTTCTGTTCCCAGAGTCTACTCCTCATGCATGGAAGCTGTGTACCCCACTCTGATCTACAATCACAGCTATCACCCCAAGCCTCCACCCAGTCCCCCATCACAGACTTCCTGGTGTGAGGATCAGATGGCCTGAGATCCAGGCAGCCCCGAGACCATCCATGTACTGGTTTATCTCACTCTGGGCTACACTAACATGAGGGTGACTGTGCCGTGTAAGACGAGGAAGGTGTTTTGAGATCTACACAGTGGACTCTCGACCCCAGGTATCTGTGTGCTGAAGGTCACCCAGGTACCCTCAGGCTCACTGAAAGTCCAGAGTCCCAGGATATAGTTCCTGTAGTTAGACACCTCCAAAGAAATCCCGCCTCGATGCTCACTGACTACTGGCTCTCTGCTGGCCACACTCTCACTGTTGAGGACAGAATGCTGAGTGTACCCCACTTCTGTAGGGCCAGCAGGCAATCTGAGGGCGTCCCTAAAGCATCCAAGCACTGCCTGGCCTCTCCTTGCCAGCATGGCTATGCCCAGGTAGAGATGTTACTCCGTTCCTACACTCCTGGGGACTCTAGGCTCTAACAGACATTATCTCCAGCTCTTCAGAGAGACCCCTGGCTAGGGAGGACACACAGTGCTACAGCAAACAAGGTGGCATTGCAGTCCAGCTGTGTGACCTTGGACGAGAGCCTGCAGGAGGACTAACGATGACACTGTGGGGTTGCCGGTGAGGGAGAACTTAGAGTAGTACTTCCATACAGAGGCACGGAACAAGAAAAACGGCAGAAACACTGACCCAGGATACAGGACAAAGGTCGGCTCTGCTCCCCAACCCCTTGTGCTCAAGGTCAAGCTCTGGACAGCTGAGTCGAGATGAGAGCCCACCGTGGCACTGGCTGATCCATCTTGCTGATGGATCCATCTTGCTGATGGACCAATTGCCCTGTGTCTGTGCACCTTGCCTGGCAGAGGCTGTTCTAGCCGATGTACCTGGACGACGGCAGCCTCTTCCTTTTCTGAAGGGAGGTGGGTGGTGCTGTTTTAGCTCAAATAGACTGGGTGAGCTTTCTCCCCTAGTTGTCCCAACCTGGGCTCTTAGATTTGGGTCATCTGAATTTGGGGATGGGCTGTGTGCAGCATCACCTGATTACCAAGAAGCTCACAGAGCAGTGGTCTTTCTGCCCTGAGACCTCAGGCCAACCAGATACCTAGAGGACTTGGCAGATAGCGGGACACAGTTTGTAGGAGCCTTGGAGTGTACCTGCCTGTCCCCACCAGGTGCCCATAAACTTACAGTCACAAATGGATACATGGCATCTGTGACATAGCCCTGAGGGAACAGGGGTGGAATAACTGCTGCCCCCACGAGGTAAGTACAATCTTCAGTGTGTTTCAGGCCTCCTACTCCCCATGCGCCCACTGTCGCCCTCCTGGGCAAGAGCTTTCAGTGTTTACATTAAACCCCCAGAGAGGTCAAAATAAGGTGCCAGCTTTGTTTCTTGCAAACTGGGAAACTTCACATCCCAGTGGGTTCCCAAGGAGGAGGTTGAATGAGGACCTGAAGCACAAAGACACGGTTGGGCAGAAGGTAAAACCTAGTAAATTTAGAAGTCATTTGCCCCGACTGAGCATCCACAGTATGTCAGGCATTTGGAGTGGGGATGCATCACACTGTCCACATTTACAACCACCCGGTAAGGCATCTTGGCTCCATGAAGACAAGGAGCATGGCCCAAGCTCTAATTTATACTCTGGTTCTATTCACCACTAGGTGTCACCTGAGGCAAGCGATGTACCTCTGGGTCTGCTCATGGGGAGGGGCACAGCAGCACCTACTTCTCAGGAACTGGAGGGGCAGCTCAGGACACCCTGCACCCAGAGCAGCACCCGAGAGAGACACACGGGCACTTGATGACGGCTGTTCTCAGAAAACGAGGAGGGGACAGAGGCTGGAGAGCCATCCACAGGAACCCAACCTCGAGATCTTCCAGGAACCAGATCCTGTGATCTGTTTAACCTACTGGCTTTCGGGTTTTCCCGGCAGTCGGACGAGCGTCAGTGCCTGGCAAATGCTGCTTTATTCTGCCTAAGATGGCCTTTCGAGGAGCAGGTGTTCCCAAGGACCTCTGTCTCACCCTTTGGGCAGATGGCAGGTGACCTTCCATCTCAGAACTCAGATGCTAAACTGGGACGAGAGTCCTGACCCTGTCCCCACTTACCCTCAAATGATGGCGTGCTCACACCCTAGTTACTGACATCTGAGACGATGGTTCCTACTGGCTTTCTGAATCAGCTCTGTTGAGGCCCTAGACACATGGCTCCTTGGACCCTGGCACCCTCTTTTCTCAGTGTCTTATTCTAAATCCAGTCTAGACTCCATTGACTTAAAAAAATAATAAATTAAGAAAAAAAGGACAGACAGACACACTCCACCACCACTCCCCCGCCCAAAGAGCAGAAGAGACTGTCCCTTTGGTACCCTCCCTACTCTACAGCAGTGCTCCCCAATCTGTGGGTCGCAACCCCAGCGGGGGCTGCATGTCAGATATCCTGCACAGTATATATTTACATTAAAATTCAAAACCCTAGCAAAATTACACTTATGAAGCAGCAAGGATATAATTTTATGGTTGGGGAGGGGTCACCACAACATGAGGGACTGCGTTAAAGGGTTCCAGCACTAGGAAGCTTGAGAACCACTCACTGCTCTACAGCCCTGAGTGGCAGGTTCTGAAATTAAAAAAAAAAAAAAAAAAAAGCAATCTTCCCGCTAATGTGAAAAAGCGCGGCTACCGCCAGGCACCTCCCTCACCGGCTGAGGCTCCGGAAGCTGATTCAGCCTCTGTCCCCCCAACACCCCATTGCTGAATCTGGAAGAGAGTCGAGCAGGGTTTTTTGTTGTTGTTTTTTGCGGTTTTTTTTTTTCTTTTCCTCAACTACAACGCTAACCACTGTACTGTCGAGCCTCGAGGGGGCGAGGGAGGCATCCGGTCTCTGTAACCCCAAGAGAGCCTGCAGAGGGCTGCCCCTCGCCTCCGCACCTGGAGAGCGGAATCAGTCTAGCTCTCTGCCTGGCTACCTCATCTTCCGTCATCTGAAACTTTTCTTTTTTATTAAGTGCCCTGCAGCCGGCCGCTCACTTACACATCTTAACCTCCTCCGGACTATTGATTTCTCATTCTATTAAATCCTCCTCTTTAATGGTAGTCCTTAAACTCCTAGTCTAAACATGTATTTACTGCTAGTCACCTAATCTCAGGTCAGCGCTAGGACTTCCAGGCCCTGGAGGTGGGCTTCTTCTTATTTCCTCCTGGTCCCTAGCAATCATCCCTTCCCCATTCTCTGGGTAACTCGAGGGATACCCCAGCTTCCTTGTCAGTCTCTCCATAGCCGAAACAGCAAACAGCATCCTAAACGCAATCTAAAGGATGATGGTAGAACCACCTGGCCATCTTCCCACTGATAAAGCTGCTTCCTGAGGTGAGGAGGGGGACCGGCTGTGGAGGAGGAGATGGGACCTACTTGCGCGCTCGCAGTGACTTAGTATAGTCTTCTCATGGTCTTTCTAGTCCTGAGAAGCCTTTGGATACAGCCTCAGAGGTCTGCCAGCTTAGGGACCTGGCAATACTTGCGACTATCACCCACGCAAACAAGACCCTGTGGCTAGACACAGATAAGAGGAGTGGGTCACAAAATCAGGAAGTATGGTCTGAGTATTAAAGTTAGGACTGTCCCCTGAAGTCTTGGGGTGCCACAGCCTACACACTTTTTCTCTGTGGCAAACGCTTGTATCAGCCTGAGTCGAAGACCCTTAACTAGGACAAATATTTACATGCACCTGCTCTGTCACGCTTAGGGACATCTCAGTGAGCCAAAGAAATACGGTGGCTCCTGGTGGCTCCTGCCCGCTCAGACAGAAACTCCACTTGGTCTCCAGGAAGCGACAGATACCGGGATGAGCTAGCGCTGGACTTGGGGTAAAGGTGTCATGAGGGGGCAGCAGAGTTGGCAGGAGGATGGGAGGTGAGATCCCAGAATCAGATCTGGTAGATGACAGTCCTCCCGCAGCCGGCGCCTGAGGCTCCGCTCTGCCTAGGACTGCTCAGTTGCTATCTAGGAACCTCCTGAGCCACTAACCCAGTCGCCAAACGCTCCACACAGTCTGGGCAAAAAGGGTCCCCTTCTGGCTTTCTTATCCCTAAAAACTGCGTTACTCTTCTTTCTGGGCTCCTGGGCTAGAAATCTCGACGTTATCCCAACACTTCCTGCTCCTTCATCTGCGGGACCAATCTGTCTGCGCGTTCTGCTGTGCCTTGGAAATGTCATTCAAGCTCCCCCTTTCTATTGCCATCGCCCCCGCTTAGCCCTCAACCCCTCTTTCGGCATGAGACTCCTGTGCCCAAGAATCTTTGACAATCTCTCCCAGCCTGCTGCGGTGGACTGAGCCTTTCTTCCCTCTGTTGGTCAGGGACTTCTCGGATTCAATTAAGTCTGTGCTCCTCCAGTAGAAACCTAGGGGCGGACACGCCTTCCTCACCTGCACTGTCCAGTCTGCCCACTCCCCCGTTCCCTTTCCCCTTGCTCTGCTTTGTTCACTCTCCTTCCAGTAAAGCCTTCCCATCCCCGAGCCCCCTGCATGCACACATCTGCACACATCCATCTATATGTACACATTAACGATCGACGGAGTTGTCATTTTAGCCAGAACAGGTGCCTAGGAGGCTTTCCACCCAAATCCTATCTGGGCAGAAAGAAGGGTGGATGGATCCCTGCCGAGCTAAGGGAACCCAGGAGTAGCCTAGGCTGCATGGAAGTGAATAGGGTATCCAGCGGTCCCTGCTTTCGAAACCAAATGCTGCCAGAGTGTAGGGAGGAAGCTGGAGTCTGAAGCTGTCATTGGTTCACATCACAGGACAGAGCATGGGACATGGTAGAGCCCCCCAGGGACCTCAGTCCTTGTTTGTAGAGACCCAAATGCTCCTCCTAACCCACAGGGCAGTCAGGTGATTGAGCCGAGGAAGCAGAGTTCTCAGCCAATACAATATTAAATTGATTCTCTCATTCCTTCCCATAATTCAGCCAGCCTGGCTCGGTGGTATAGTATTGTATCAGATGTATTTGTTTGTATCAGATTTGTTCAACATAAGGGGTCCTCTATTTTAGGTAGCAAACCGGTATGATTAGGTAACATACAGTTCTTACAACCCACTATGAACAGAGCCAGGTTACAGGGGCTGAAGGGTGGCCCTGCACTATTGGGGGAGGGAGAATGTGAACAGGTGTCAGGTAAAGGCTTCACCCCTCAGGGATCCACTGTCTGGGTAGGAACGTGGGCAAGGACAGGTTGTTCTCAACACCAGGCAGGACTAGTAGCTGACCCATCCCATCGAGAGAAAGAGGGGGAGGGGCCACACAGGTAATACATCCTAGAGGCCCAACCTCAACTACCAAATCCTTCGGCAGCAGCCTTCTGGAGCAGAGCCTGTCCAGGTTTTACAGGTGAGGGAAGCAAGCCTTAGAGAAAGGTTAGGCAGCTCTGCCAAGGTCACACAGAAAACGTTGTGGGGATGGAAACTCAGGAGTGTCACCAGTTAGCAGCTAGAGCTTCTGCCCTTCCATGCTATGGAAGGTTCTAATGTCAGGAGGTTGTGCAGGGCCAGAAAGGAGAAAAGGTGTGAATGAGACCATATGGTGCCTGTGCTGAGGGGTAGACAGCACTCCTGAGGCCTTGGCATGGCATGATGCTGGGACACACATACAGAGGGCCTTCGATTCTAAGCAAAAACCTGTGGTCTGTATCCCATGGATGCTGAGGGCTTCTGAGATGCGGACCCGCTTTGGAGACCAAAGTGGTCAGCCACACTGATGCTGGAGGGACTATAAATAAAAGGGTGAACAACGGGAAGCATACGCTGGGAGGGGCTTTCCGGGCAGGCCAAAGCGAGGCAACAAGGACCTTCCCAAGAGCACAGGACTGCCAACCAGAGTCTGGGTAAGTGTAGCTCTCTGAGCTTCAGTTCCTGTGGGTCACCCAATATGATGACTCTTGGCTGCTGGCAGACACAGCGAATGCCACTAAGGCTGAAGTGAGCCTCCTATGCAGCCATCAGAGGCCTGCAGAAGTCTGTCACTGAGAAGGGGTGAGTTCTCTGTGGCAGAATAAGCCTGCCTCTTCCAGGTACAAAGCACGGCTACCCTCCTCCTCAGCCACTCCAGCCTCCTGCTGGGCTCTCGGTCCACACCGCCCCCAGGCCTGATTACCCCTTTCCCATCTCTGGGAAAAGTCCCTAGGGAGCTGCTGGATCCCCTGCATCTTCTCTGAAACAATCCACTTCCCTCCATCACGCCAAAGTTCTTTGCATTCTAAGGGAGCCCAGACTGGGAAGCTTTAGAACAAACTTTCAGAGCTGGGAAAGAAAGCTTCAGTGAAGATTGAGATGTTTAGAGGAAAGGGTGGGGGGGAGACATGAAAACTCAACTCCCCCCTCCATCAAACCTACTCTCTCCCCACTACTAGAGCCAACCCTGCCTCCAGGTCTCAAGTGACAAGTCCAGGAAAACAGGGGGTGGAGCTGGATAGAGACACAAGGCTGGTGGGCAAGCCCGGGCCACAAGAAAGAAGCATAATCTGGAAAATTAAACAAACCCAGACACTGTAACGTGTGCATATTAGATTAACTCTCTACAGGGTCACGACCTTGAGGAACACATCCAGCCAGTGAGGAAAATAATAAACCTGATTAACAATGAAGCATGAGCCACTGCCTCCGCAAATAAAGGCAGCCCGAGGAGGCCCAGTGGAATTCCAGAGGCTTCCTTCCCGGACAGAGCTGCAACACAGCCCACCTCTCCAGCCCCTTGCCACCACTAGGACAGTCCAGGACTAGGGCAAGACAGGATTGCTACCTCCCAAGCCACACCCCTGCAGCTCTGCCCCCAGGGGAATTCAAGGCTAGCTTTTCCAAGCGCTCCCGAAAGGGACACTACCACCAGAGGACCCATGGGAGCCAAAAAGAAGGTAGTTCTCTTTGTCCCTGGCAGGGCTCAATCTTCTTGGCCAATCCTCAGCCCTCCTGCCCTGGTCTCAAGAGGTACCTACTTGCCAGGCACAGTAGCCAGGCCCAGCCAGAGTTCCCCTCCTCTTTCCAGACAACCCAGGCCCCTGGGAGACATGCCCAGAAGAGCCACTGGAGGGAGGCAGGGAGGTGGCACCGCGTGGCATCACCAGACAACAGCACCAGGAGGAAGATGGCAGCATCAAGTACAGATGCCAAGAACCATACAGCCCAAGGTCCAAGTGGGGACTAGCTCAGCCTGCATAGCCTGGCACTGCCAGGCAACCTGGCCAGCGGGCCCTGTCTATCCCTTCGGTCGCGCCTCCCCCCACCCCAAAGCCCTCGGCCAACTCTCCCCAGGCTCCACCTCCTCCCTCACTTTCCTCAGCTCCAGGGAGCCAGGGGAGGGAGGCACAGGTGCTCTTGGCGCCTTGGACAAACCCCCTGTCCCAGCCGTCACCAGGGCGCCCTCCACCCGCAGCTAGGTCCGAGCCACTCTGGCTCTGCCGGGTCCTCACTAAAGAACATCTCCTGAGCTCCCCTCCCCCTCCACCTAGCCCCTTCCCCCTCCATCGCCCAATGCAGGTCTCCAGAGTTTTTCCCTCACTTCCCACTCGGGTGAAGTAGGGTGGGATGGCTAAGAGGCCCATTAGTCGCAAGAAGGAGGGTCATTTCTGATAGGACGCTGGCTTGGCCCAAAGCAAGACGGCGTGCAGGGTTGGGGGTGTGGTGGTGGCCGGAGTCCAGGGCCCGAGCAGGGGTGGTCAAGACAGATGGCAAAGAGGGAAGGGGGAAGGGGGCTCAGAAGCGGGGCTGGTCTGACGGAGGACTGTAGCGGGGAAGAGCGGCCCGCAGGAGAAGCCGAGGGTGACGAGGCGGGGTAGAATCGCCAGTGTCGGGAAGGGGCCGTCATCCCTGCAGGGGGCAGAGGCTGGGCTGGGAGTTGGACTGGGAAGAGGGAAGGGAGGATCACAGCGGGAGGACCGGAGCGGAGAAGAGGAGGCGCAGGGGGAAGCAGGCAGGGATGGAGACTAGAGGAAGTACGGGGCAAGGTGGCGGGGACTCAGCGGAGAATCCGGGGTCGCAGGCATCAGAGTGCAGGGGACTGGGCAGCTGGAGGCGGGAGCGGGGCCAGGCAGGGTGCGGGCCGCGGCCCGGAGGGAGCTAGCGGCGGAGACGTCAGAAGTCGGGGTGCGGCGCAGCCCCGGGGGGCGCGGGGGGACAGCGCAGGGCGCCGGCCGGGGGCGGCGCGGGGGCCGTTGCCCTTACCTGGGCGGCTCCGCACTCCGGGCGCCGAGCAGGGGACCCGACGTTGCTCAGCCGGCGGCCCGGCTGTTGTTTTCCCCTTTTTTTTTTTTTCTTTTTTTTTTTTTTCTTCCGCAGCGGCGGCGGCGGCGGCTCCAGCTCGATCCGCCAGCAGCCGAAGGCAGAGTCTGTGTCCGGCTGCGAGCGAGCCGGGAGCAGGCAGCGCGGGAGGCGCGCGGAGAGGCACTGGGGCGCCGCCCGGCGGGCAGCGCGGGAACTGCGGCGGTCCCGCAAGCGGCCGGCCGAGGAGGGGGCGTCCCTTCGGGGCCGCGGCCGTCAGTGTCTCCGCTCGCTGGCGGAGCCTTTAACTGGGGACCGGGACCTAGGTAGCTGGGCGGCGGGGCAGCGGGGGATCGAACAACCCGGGCCAAACTTGCAGCTTCCCTAATCGGGTCGAGCGGGAGGCGGCGGGGCGGGATGGGGGCTCCGGGTGGGCGCTGCAGAGGACTGACCCCAAATGAGGGTCTGGGGCACACTTCACCACCCAGCGCCAAGGGGCAGCCTGCCCGGGTCCGCAGGAGTTATTACCTTGGCCCGCTTCGGTGGGCGAAGGGCGACTCCTGGTGGCGTTTTAGGGACCAGAGCTAGGGAAGAGGTGTAGAGACTGCGGCCTCCTCTGCGAAGCTTTGCTTTAACCAAGACCACAATGTTTCAGGAGGCTGAAGAACCACAGCTCACGTTTGGTAGTCCACTGGTTTATGCACACAGACCTCCTAGGAGAAGTTGTCGCTTTGTGCCACATATAAAGAAACCTCAGCCAGGAAAGGTGAAAAACCCAGCGTTCACCAGGAGCAGGGGCAGGAGCAAGAGAGAACCAAGCTTCTTGGTTTGAGGTTCAGGGATCATTTGGCTACATCATAGTAACCTTTAAAGGGAGGCTAGAGAAGGAGAGGACAGAGGACTAGGAGGCCTCGGGGACAAGTGACTTCTTCAAACCTATTAACTTCTCATTTCAAATGCAGAGTCTCAGCCTTGGACAAACCCAGAAATCATCCAAGCCAGCCTCTCAATCTTCTCCCCTCTGCCCTCACACCTGCATGCCCTAAAGTCCCTGCAAAGGCTTGTTGTAGACATACTTGGTTGGTTCTTGGGCCCGGAAGGGCAATACACTACAGGATATTTGCTGACACTCCCTATGCCATGGGGGAGGGCAGCAACGCAGGACTAGTCTTGAGTTACCTGCTAGGAGGGAGGGATGTGGTTGCAAGCGCATGCTTTCCATTCTCCGATTCCAGACTGGGCTTTATGAGTGCTCCGTTGGCACAGGATTGGCCGTACTAGACAGGAGGAGTTCATTTTGGATAAGACTCCATTTCTTCAGTCCAGTATTTTTTTTTTAAACACTTATTCCGGGTCAAGACTACACCATTTATTCAAGTGTCATTTCCAAAGGCTTTCACATCAGCTTGGCCAGGTAGATGGCAAGGTGAATCTAATCCTGTCTTCTGAATGAGTTTAAGGTGGCCTGTGCAGTGCCTTTCCCTGCCTTGGAATGCTAGAACTTGTTTGCGTGAGCAGGAGGACAGTAGCGTATGCAGTACCTGCCCTGGGCTGACAGCAGTGAGGGCATCCTTGTGACCAAGATAAGATACTTCACAGTCCCCGGATTTCCTGTTCCTTCTCTAAAAACAAGGGAGGATGACTGGGTGATAGCCGGTGACTTCCAACTGACATGCATGGTTCTTAGTCTATTGGAAGAATTTAACAACAGCACAACCATAGAGGGTTAAGAGTTAGGCCTGGGAAGCTCATTCTATGAGGCAAGGAAGGTGTGAGGGACTGGTCTTTGGCATAGCTCCACGGGTAAGCTGTGACCTTGTGAAAATTCCAGTCTCTTCACTTCTTGTGAGGATAGATTGTCTTCTTTAAGTCTCTGCCCCTAGAAACAAGGAGACCATGCAAACCAGTGCCAGAGAACCCCACTTTTATCCTTGCTTAGCTATTCCCTAGCCACATCCCCATCTTCCCCTCCCCAGCTCGGTAGCTGAAGACACGAGAAGCTTAATACTTGGCTCCATCTCTCCTCGTTGTAGTTAATGCCGCTCGTCCAAATTCAGCCCCACACAAGGTGAATTCTAGAAGCAGGAAACTCATTCCAAGTTGCTTCTGGAGAGATCAGACAACAAGAGCTGCCTCGCATCTTGAATGGTAAAGGCAGAGGAGATGGGAGATGGGGCCCTCTCGCCTGAAGCGTCACTCGCAGCCAGCTCCCATGCTGGGCTAGACAGACAGAACTCTGTGTACCTGGCCATCCTGATTTGCTGGTGGATCCAAGCTCTTTGGTTGCTGGAGCCTGTATAAGTTTGTTCTCCCGCGTTTATTTTTAGCTCTTCTCTCTTTGTATCGGCCTCAGGTGCAGCCACAAAGAGAAGTACTTGCTCTGAGTTACCGTATCCATCCCAGAAGCACCCGTGAAAGTTCAATACAAGTTGGCCGTGATCCGCCTGCAAAACATGGGGCCGCCTGAGACCCCCGACTACCAAGTAGCTTGCCCACACATCTCCTCTCTTGGGATGTTCCAACCACTTCCGGCTGGCTCCGGGTTTGAGGGGCTGGCTCCATTCAGTCTGTCCTCCATCAGCTGTGAGACGGATGTCAGGAACACAAGCTGCCTGGCTTTCTACTGACCTAATGGAAGCCATAAGTCCAACTTGCCCTCTCAGCACAGGTCAAAGGTTGCTGCTACCCCATCTTCCACCTCTCCCCCACAGCATGCTTCATCCAGTACCAAAGCTCTTTGAAGCTGGGAAAACCACTCCCATTTTCAGAGTGATTGTCTCAATCCCCAGTACCTCATAAAGTGGGAATAGTGGCCCATGCCCGCATCCCACTTAGTAAGTAGAGGAAAGGAGAGAGATTCAAAGTCGTTCTTGGCTACATAGCCAAGTGTGAGTCCAAGTTCTGGTCTTGCATGAATCCCCGTCCCCAAACCACAAGGCTCCTGACTTCTCTGCTCACCCAATGTTATGCCACTGAGCCTAAGAATGTTGAATTCTGCTTGGAACTCTACACAGACACACAAGTGCATGGGACAGTATGCATGCGTGCGTGCGTGCGTGCGTGCGTGCGTGCGTCCGTGTATATGTGTGTGTGTGTGTGTGTGTGTGTGTGTGTGTGTATGTGCATGTTGGTGTGCACCTGTGCAGTTCCCATCCCTCCATCCCCATAAGTATATTTTTACTATTCAACTCTTTCAGGAATCATCCCTTCCGGAAGCTTCTCCAACCTTGCTATCTAATCCCTTCCCGGCAGAACTAATTTTTCACACTCTTACTCCTTAGGGTTTACGCTCACTTATTTGTTTCCTGTCTGCTCTAATAGCCTGTGAACTTGTTCTTCCGTGTTTATATTTTAGCTTCTCCCCTCTTTGCAGTTTGCCTCAGTAGTTACAGCCATGAAGCAGAATATTTTGTCCTCAGTGGGAGACGGTAGGTTCTCCTGTGTCCGGCTGGGCCCTTGTCTTGACCCCCTCCTTCCAAGAATGATGTAGACAGACAGCAGAGAGTGAATGATCAAGAGGAATTTGTTTACATGGGAGTGACCATGGCAATATAGGATCAAGCGTCTCTCCACAAGAGCGACAGGTCCAAACTCCCTGTTGATAGCCCAGTACCAACCAAGAAATTACCAAGAGGCTCCAGGAAGCCCTGGGGATGCCAACTGAGAGCAGTCCTCTGGAGACCAAATATGTGGAAAGTGGGTCTCGGGAGTGACAGAAGGAACAGAAGGTCAGGTCAGTCCCTAGAGCAGGAGTCTTGAAGGGGGTCTGTCTCCAGGGGAATCTCAAGGAAAGAGATCTGTCTCCAGGGGATCTTAAGGGAAGGAATCTGTCTCCAGGAGATTGTGAGGGCAAAAGCACTTTCCTCCTTTTTTTTTTTTTTTTTTTTTTTTTCCTATTTTTTTTTCGGAGCTGGGAACCGAACCCAGGGCCTTGCGCTTGCTAGGCAAGCGCTCTACCACTGAGCCAAATCCCCAACCCCACTTTCCCCTCTTCTCCCACTACAGGTTTGACAACAGACAGCCTAGGCACCTGAGTTATAAAGACCTGATTGGTTGGCTGTGTGTATGCAAATAAGGCATAGAATGAAGACCAATTAGACCAGAGGTTCCAGCCCGTTCCCCACCACAAAGGGGAAGCAGCTAGGCTGTCTACCACAGGACAGTTTGTACCTGGGATGGGGTGTGGGGAGTCTTGATTCCTGTTTCTTGCTTCTGAGGATCTTCACGGCTGTTTCTGGTCACTGTCACCTTTGTCTGCCATCATCCAGGAGTGGTCGGGTGCTGCTCGTTGCTGGTTCTGATTATCAATCATCTCTGGAGAGTTGCTCAGCACAACCTGTCCCCTGGTCTTTGCCCCTTAAACTTGGGCTACCAGATGCACCAGGGAAGCTCTGAGTTTTGCTGGGGGCTGTTCCGACACCTATCAAACATACCTGCAGTCTCTTTCCCCGAGGTCCCCCTAAAGGTTTGTCACAAGTTCACAGAGCTTATAAACTATACAGAATAAGGGTTATTCGGGGGGGGGGGATCAGAATTCTGGCATATTAGAATGGGCCAGGATCAGATCGAAATTATCTACCCGGCAATCATGACATGACAGGTACACACTAAATTTGATGTTTTGCAAAAATCTAGACTTGGCGTTGTTCACAGTGAAGAACCTTGAGCTGGAAGGAAGCGAGAGCCTTATTATACATCCATATTGTAGTATCGTCTGTTGACCCTGTCAGAACCCATCTCTCAGATTCCAGATCGGGAGAAACCCTGTGTCCTTCTTGCCACCTGTTGGATGGAGGCATGGCTCATCGGTAAAAGATAATGTCTAACAAAACGAGTCTGCAAACAGAATTCATGTTAGAAGAAATATCGGGGCTGGAGAGGTGGCTCAGTGGTTAAGAAGACCACCTGCTCTTCCAGAGGTCCTGAGTTCAATTCCCAGCAACCACATGCTGATTCATGACCATCTTTAATGGGGGTCTGATGCCCTCTTCTGGGACACAGGTGTGCATGTAAATGGAGCAGTCATATATAAAATAAATAAATCTTTTTTTTTAAAAAGAAGAAGAGATATTCTTTGGATTTTACTCAAGCTTTAAAAGACCAGATTAAACAGTGTCGTCGGCCGATGGCACGACAGGCACGTACTGTCAGAGCAAATGCATGTGGCAAGTGAGACGGAGGCACACTTCCCAAGCCTCATGCCACCCCATTGCTCGGCCGAGCTAGCTGCAAAGGCTCCATGGAGTGTTAAAGAGCTTCTGCCCACTCCTAACAGCTGTTAGCATGCCGCTCCCTCCCCCCAGCACCTCTTATCTCCATTTCATTAGCCCGGGCAGAAAGATTGCTGCTCACACTGAAATAAAAATGAAAATCCGGATTGCCCTCCATAGGTGTCCAAGCGTCTCGGCTCTACAGCCCTGCTCTGGTGCTCAGCGTGAGGCCCTGACTTAGCCCCACTATGCAAGCCTCAGTTTCCACTTCCCACTCAGTGAAAGAGAGAAACTGTCTCGTCCATTGGTTCTTCAAGAAAGCCACTGGGCTGCTCAGAGGTTCGGAGCACATACTGTTCTTCCAGAGGATGCCAGTGCGATTCCCAGCATTCACGTCAAGCAGCTCACAACTGCCTATAACTTCAGTTCCAGGGGCATCGGAGCCCTCTGGCCTCCTTGAGCACCTTCAGTTGCACACATATACATACACATACACATAAATATACACATACATGTACACATACACATCACATACATATGCATCATATATACATAAATATACACATATATTATATATACCCATACATCATATACACATACATGTACACATACAAATACATCATATACGCATGCTATACATACACACATACATACCCATACACATCATATACATATACACATACACATACATATACATCATATACACATACAAGTCATATACATATGCATCATATACACATACATTATATATACACATACATCATATACACATACACATACATATCCTATACATATTCACATACACATACATATATATCATATACACATGCACATACATATACATCATATACACATTCATATACATCATACACACATACACATACATATATATCATATACACATGCACATACATATACATCATATACACATACATATACATCATACACACATACACATCATATACATATACATATACACATACACATACACACATCATATACACATCCATACACATCATATACATATAAACATATACATACACATCCATACACATTATATACATATACACATACACATACATATACATCATATACACATACACATCATATACACATGCATCATATAAATATACATAAACATTATATACATATACATCATATACACATACATTACATATATACGTACATCATATACATATATATCATATACACATACATCATATACATACACATATACATATACATACACTCTTTAAACTCTTTAATCTCCTGCCAGGATCAGAAGCAAAGCAGAACCAGGGAAGACCCGTAGCTCGCCCTGTGGAGTTGGTCACAGGGCATTGCGGCTTCAGATATCTGCTGTGCTGGGTTCCCCGTGCAGCTGACTCAGGTGCATGGTGTTGGGTAGCTACCTCCTTGCAAAGACTTAGAAAACAAGGACAATGTAAAAGGTTCAGGAAATACACAGTTAAAGACTCGGGAAATTCCCAAGATGTAACAGGTTCATGTACTCTGCTGCTGCAGAGAGGAGATTCCGAGAGGCTACGCTGACCACACGTTGCTCACCAAGCTCCAGCAATGCAGCTTCATGAGTCAACCTCCTGGGGCAGGAATTGGGGTGATGCCTCTGCCTTTTTGTCACCCATGCTTGCATAAGTACCCCTAACAAACTCACCGGGTCACTAAGCTAGATTTGGGCAGGATCATTTCTTCAACCTGTCTGGGTTGAATAGATTTTTTTTTTCACCTCTACCCAAGAAAAGTCATGCAACACACAGTCATTGTCCAGGCTGGGGGAGTGAACAACGGTGGGAAGGAGCACGCTATTTATGGAATTCTACGGCTGTGGCTGAGGTCGTTAGCATCTGGAGCTGAAGATCAAAACTCAGAATTCCCATCCGCACTGTGGCTAGAGGCCCACTCCTCAACTGGGCTGGACTGGGAAGGGGGTGGCCTCCATCTAGTCCCACTATCAAAGGGGTCCTCTGTCACAGCACCCTCTTCTGATGTGATGTCCTCCCCGTTTGGTTTCTTAGGCTGGCCATTCTGCCACATTAGAGCAATAAAGCACCCAGGAAGGAAGCGATGGATCAAGGCTGCGTGTCAGACTGTATAGCTTTGGTCTCGGGAAGGAAGCGCACTGTCTAGAGAGAGCTCGGCAATAAGCACAGTAAGAAAGGGTGATGGTCTTAGCTCAGATGAGGTAAGTGTGGGCTTCATCTCCGGACCTGCCACTGTCTTCTCTCTTCATCCCTAAGAGTGAGAGGTCAGACTACACACTTGACCAGAACCAGGAGGCAAGAGGATAGGGAGTTGGCAGCATTAACCAGGAGCAAACCTTGTCACCAGAGCAGAGACCAGTATCGAGCAAAGGGCCTGTCATCCCCACGCAATGGCCTGCCCCAGAACATGGACAGTAAATGAGCAGTTCCCTTATTACCCCAGGGAGTTACGTCTTGAATGTACGCAGGGTACAGTTCTGTCTGAATGGCAGCATTAAGTCATTGTGTAAAGCACCTGAAAGCGTCACGGGGCCCTTAGGAGGTTATATGAAGGTTCGTTGTTTCTAACTGCACGTAGAAGCTAGAGAGATAACTCACTTGATCGAATGCTTGTCTAACGTGCACGTAGCCCTGGACTTGATTCCCAGCACTACATAAATCAGGCATGGTGGTATCTGTCTGTAATCCCAACACTTTGGGAGGGAGGATCAGAAGCTCAAGGCCGTGAGACTTTATCTAAAACCAAACCAAACAAAACAGAAGTATTTGTGTGCGTATTTGTGTATATGTACATATGTATGTATTGCACATATGTGTCTATTTTACATTTCACATGTACATTTTTCCACATGCTTGTATATGTCAACAGAATGCTGGCTGGTCCTTTTGGTCAGCTCAATAGAGCAATCATCCACTGAGCACTTTCTGCCTGCCAGGTCAGGTTCTGGTCACTAAAGGGGACAGAAAGAAACACCCAGCATGCTTTCTTCTCTCAGAAAACATAATCGGTTGCAACCCAGGAAAGAAATGAGAACAGCAAAGGAAAAGGCAGAATTTCTGCCCACACAAGACCAGGTTCCTATTCGTCTCCGCTGAACGGAGGACCACCGGACCATCAGGGGACAGGCAGAGCCTGCCTTTGAAATACTAAGAGCTGCCTCGCCAGCTAGCTGCTCTCGCAGCAAAAGCTTCTTGTTGAGTGCTGTAGTGTCTAGTACCCAACCGTTCCCACTCTTGTTCTTCCAGATTCCAGACCAAAAAAAAAAATCTCAATTTTCAAAGAATTTAATTACCTAAATTTGGAAAAGACCAAAGTCGCATTCAAATATTTAAAAATCTTCCCTCATCAGACTCCAATCCAGGACCGATAAATCAAAGCCAAAGAGGGGATGATTTTAGCTCAGATAAGAAAGAATTTATGAGTTGCCTAGGAAGATAATGAGCTCCCCGGCACTGGGAGTAAACAAGCAGATGGATGGCCATCTGCCAGGACTGCCTGAGGAACAGGGCATTCCAGTGAAGTGCGAGGAGGCTCGAGGCATCTTCCGTCTCTGAACTCTTGGATTCCCAGTCTCTCCTTCTCTAGAGACTAAAAGAAATAAGAATCTTTGTAGAACGTGACACTGATGAAAGGAAAGAAAGACTTCACTATGGCCCTGGCTTAGATTCCCAGCATCCCTTCCTGCCAAATACCACCAGGAGCAGCCTGCTTGCGTATTTGAGCCTTGTTTTTACATACAGCGGTACTCTTCCTTAAGTACAGTGAAGATGCTCAATCCCCGAGAATGTGATAATTACCTAAGTGCTCTATTGACCAAAGCAATAGTATCGACAAACTCAAGTGTTACCGGCAAAATAGCACTAATTGCCTTGTTGAGAAAGATCACACATCCACAAGAGAGGATGGCAGTTCTAAAATAAGACCAGTGTTTGCTTTTAAAATGACACTTTACGGGACTGGGGAGATGACTCAGTCAGTAAAGTGCTTGCCCTGTAAACCTGAGAGCCTAAGTTAAATCCCCAGAACCCATGCCAAAAATAAAATCTAACTGTAGTTGGCACTGGAAGAGTGAAGATGGTTGGATCCTTGGCCTTGCTGGCCAACTGGTCTACCCAAATCAGCAAGCTCCAACCTTAGTGAGAGAACCTGTCTCAGAAAGATAAGGTGGAGGGTGATGGAGGCAGATGCCCAGTGCTGAGCTCTGACCTTTGAACATGTACACACACACACACACACACACACACACCAGATTAATGAGTAAATAAGAAAAGGATGCCTTACGATACCCTCATGGATGCATCATAAAAGGCAGGAGGATTGCCTTGCTGGGTCCCACTGATTCCTCAGCTGCTGCCCTGTATCTCTCTTAGTAAGAGCAGAGCTAAGACTCTAAAAGACAAGTAGTAGTGCCTGTTTTTTCTCAGACACGCAATCCAACTGTGCATGCGTATATGCATGCATATGTGCATGCATATGTGTGTGTATGCAGGTTGCAGAGACACAACACAACCAATGAGGAAACACTTGCTGTACAAGCATGAGGGCTGGAGTTGGTATTGTGAACAGCCATGTAAATGCTTCATACAGTGTTGGAGAACCTGTGATCCCAGTCTTCATGAGAGACCAGCATCCTTGAAGCACACCAGCTAGACCTTGCTGAGCCCCAGGTTCAGTGAGAGACCCCATCAAAGAGAAGAGAAATGAAGGAAGGCACCGCATATTGACCTTTGGCCTTCACACACAGGTACACACAGACACACGTAGGCAAGCATGCATGTACACCCACGCACAGACATGAAAATATGAGGGACCTCTGAGGAGAGAGAAAATGGTCTGAATGAATCAGAGAGAAGGAAACAAGAGGGGACAGAATGTAAAAATATGAATAAAAGCAGACCAGAAGGGGTTGGGGATTTAGCTCAGTGGGAGAGCGCTTGCCTAAAAAGTGCAAGGCCCTGGGTTCAGTCCAAAGCTCCGAAAAAAAAAAAAAAAAAAGAAAAAAAAAGTAGACCAGAAGACAGAGTCAGCCAGTGGTAGAGCATGTGCTTAACATGTGTCAGACCCTGTGTCCATCCCCACCCCTGAGCTGTTCGCTTCACACAGGGAAGAGTTCAGATGGAACAGTGAGGTTTCTCAGCTAAGGCCTTTACACTCGTCATTGTGTAGGCACAAATCCATCTCTCTGCTCATCTCTGTGCTGGACAGTTTTATGTCATCTTGACCCAAGCTAAAGTCATCCGAGAGGAGGGAACCTCAATTAAGAAATGCCTCCATAAAATCGGGCTGTAAGCAAGCCTATGGGGCATTGTCCTAATTAGTGATTGATGTGGGAGGGCCCAGCCCATTGTAAGTCATGCCACCCCTGGGCTGGTGGCCCTGGGCTCCACAAGAAAGCAGGCTGAGCAAGCCATGATGAGCAAGCCAGTAAGCAGCACCCTTCCGTGGCCTCTGGATCAGCTCTGCCTCCAGGTTTCATCCCTGCTTGGATTCCTGTCCTGATTTCCTTCAGGGATGGACTACAATGTGGAGGTTTAAGCTAAATAAATCCTTTCCTCCCCAACTTGCCTTTGGTAAAGGTGGTTCCCCATAACAATAGTCGCCATGACTAGGGTGATCGATCTAACTGCTTGCATCCACAGCACTGCAGTTTACCAAGTGCTTTCACAGACAACACCACATGTGTCCCCCACACCGCCACACTAGGGAAGTACCCCGCTTAGGGAGCTCCAAGCCTTGAAGTGACATTTTCTGCCCTTAGATGAGAATGGTTGGTCTGCTTGCAGGTCCGT
This sequence comes from Rattus rattus, assembly GCF_011064425.1. Classification (NCBI taxonomy): domain Eukaryota; kingdom Metazoa; phylum Chordata; class Mammalia; order Rodentia; family Muridae; genus Rattus; species Rattus rattus. The sequence continues at coordinate 37,548,091 of NC_046161.1, forward strand.
CAGTTCCCCTCCAACAGGCAGCGGCTAACCTGATGCACACACAGGACCCGGCGGGCGCAGTACTACATGGAACCAAGCTGTACCACCGAGTGACCTAAAAGCCCGACCCTGGCTCCTTAAGGATCCTGGCCCTTTCCTTGAGACTGAGCCATCTTCCCATCTTCACCTGGTGCCAGATGAGATCAAGACCATCTGTGAGGCTAAACAAACACAGTGAGACCGAAACGGCTGAAAACCTACCCCGACACTAGGGGTAAAGCTACAGGTCAAAGCAACCTACAGCAAAACGTTCGGCTGCGCTCGGTCACAGCTTTCTTCATTTGTGCTTTGTTTTATGTGTTTATGCCCGGCTTCCTGATTTCATCTTGATAACTTAAGAGAAAATCTTGGGAAGATGATCTCCAGGAACCTATGTTGCCTCTTGCTGTTCAAGGACACACACTAAGTCCAGACGGAACCACGCTGTGCTTACCGGAGCAAACAGTTGGCGTTTACTAAATGCTAGGTAATAAAAATAGATGGAATGCTTCCATCACAGCAGATGAAGAGGCTTGTTAAGCACAATGCAGAGTAAACAAGCTACTGCCTCCTGCCTGGACTACACGCGAAGGTCCCTTCCTCTGGGCCATCGTGAAAGACACGGCTTCCACGTCTACGCGGACATGGAGATGCTGGAGGCCTGTCTCACGAACACCATGGTGACAGGAAGCAGAAAGAGGGCTCTTTCATTCAGTCTCTTCCTTAATTATACTTTGGATCCAAATAATGAAAACACAGCACACAGGATCTGAAATAATTTAGAGTGAATGAAATGCCCACGGAGTGGGGGCTCCTAATCGCATCATCCAGAGGGAGGGTCGGAGGGAGTGGGCAGATGGAAACACCAAATTACCAGCAGACTCCAAGGCAGCAGAGATGTGTCCAGAAATGAAGCTCGGTTTCCATGCTAATTCAGAACCCTTTGTTTGGGGGGCCGGAGGAGGAAGGAAGCAATGTCGTTTCCAGTAGAGAAACTGCTCATTAATACCCCTAGCAAAGCAATATCCTCGGCTAATAGGAGATATTATGATGTCTCTGGAGAGCAGAGGGGGGGAATTCAGATTTACTCTCCCACCCGTGCGCCTCAGTGTAATACAATATATTCAACAGAGTTGAATAAATACCAGCGAGAAGGTTAAAACATTGATTAGGAGAAATATTTCACCCAGCTGACATCTGGAAGCAAACAGACCAGCGAGACAAAGCAGGCTGGGAGACGGAGGTTGTTTGATGTCTGTGGAAGTTACACTGGTGATTTGTGGCCGCCCCGCAGGGAGTGAGCCCGGGCGGGCGGGGAGTGGGAAAAACATGGAATGCAAAGTGGGAGGGGCGCGCTTAGAGCAGGACGACGACTGGGGGCCGCCTCCATGGGGTTTATTACAGTGTTTTATGAAGCAATACAAGAGACATCTTCAGCCAACACCAGGATGGCAATAGACACATAATATAACAAATGGCTTATAAAAGGTTATGGAATCTTCTAGATCACTGAACCTAAATAAATTGTCTCCTGTCTGGGCTTCTGGTACCGGATCGGTTCAGAGCTTTTGTCTGATCGCAGCCAAAGCAAGGGGAGTGATGATGGAGGTTCGGACAGTTGGAGGAAACAGCTCCTCCCTACACTTTACAAACTGGATTCTACCTTCCGGTTACTAATGACCATGGGGGGTGCACTGGAAGGTCCCCAGTGCTGAGCAAAACTGCCCTGGAGCCCCTAAGTAACACTGGATCGTGGTTGGGTAGAGGAAGAGAAACAGGAAGTTCCCAGGTCCTTAGAGCTTTTACCACATGGGGTAGCCACCTTTTGAAGGGGAAGACAAAAGTCGGTGGCAAACTGACCCAGCATAACCGCATCCACAGATCTTAGTGAGATTCTTAAAAAGCTGAACAAGCCACACGTACGTTTTCCTAGCTTACCCGGTTCTGTGCTCCTCGCCTTGGTGCCGTAGACTCTCAGGGCTCTTGGGGCAATTAAGAAAATGGGCACGACTGAGCTCTCAAAAGGTATTTTATGCGGGGAGGAGTAGGTAAGAAATAATAGAACACTAATTGCCACCATTTATCAAGTGGATACCGAGCGCGCGGCTCTGTATTTCCAGTGTACCGCAGAAGCCTCAGAACGCAGTCTGCAAGGTGGGGGCCATTATTGCCCCCTCTCCGTGTAGATGACTCAGGCGGAGCCTAGTGAAGCTCTTTTTCTGCATCGCCCTCCCTCTTTTGCAGCTATCTACCCTGGAACTGGGTAGGAAGCCTGACAAGCTTCCTCTTCATCCCAAGCACGTGAATCTTGGTAATGGCATAGCCCGACCTTAGCAAGATCGGCTTAGGGGCTGGATCCTGCCGAGCAGGACAGAGCAGAGAGTTAAGAGGAGACCCTGGTAGGTTACTTAACAGCTGAGCCTGAGACTTACAGGTGGCAAAGTGACAGAAATGCAAAGTGTCACAGACACCGGCATAAAGGACAGCCCAGCACAGAGGCGAGGAGGGGCTGAAGCGAAGTGGAAAAGCCAAGAGGCTGAGCTCGCTGTTAAGAGGACGAAGCGGCGGGAGGAAGGCCTTGAAGGTACGTGCAGTTCGGTTATGGGCATTGGAGGCTCAGCTAGCAGTGCTGAATTGCTTTGGGCATTGCCCATTAGGAACCGAAAGTACAGGGGCAGCTGTAGAGCCAAGTGGCACTCATCCCACGTGGGCCAGCTGGATTCATGCCAGAAGCCTGTACTCACAGATGTTTATGGCTGCTTTATAGAATTTCTTATCAGACACAGGTGAACAAAATGTGGTATATCTATCTAACGGAATATTAGTTAGCAGAGTGACGTGCTGGTGCCTGAAATACATGAACCTTGATAGCTCCTTGCTGAGAAGCTAGTCATGAAAGGCTACATGGTATATGATCCACTTGGGTGAAATACAACTAGGTAAATCCCTGGGGACAGAAAGGGGTCCCTAGAGGCTAAGGAGGAGGGAGGATGTTAGTGGGATGTGGTGAGGAAGTGTTCTAAATTGTAATTATGGTTGGAAAAAACAAGAATAGACAAGGACCATTGAGCTTCACATTGTTAAGTGGTAAATTTTAAGGAACATGCAACGTGTGTGTGTGTGTGTGTGTGTGTGCACTCAAATGCATATGTATGCACATGCACAAGTGTCTGTGTGACACTCACACGTCTGTGTGTGCTGTTGTGCATACCTGTGTGCACATTACTCCCCATCCTTTAAACCTTTTGTCTTTCACTCTCGTTATTGTGTGTTTGTGTGCACACACATGCCACAGTGATCAGAAAACTGCAAACTGAGCTGATGTCTCCACGTTCACCAGGTTAAGAACATTTGCTGAGCTGTCTCACAAGGCTCTCCGGTTTCTTTTTTGAGAAACCTTGACTCAGTGACCCTGGGGGGCTTGTCCTTTTGGCTGAGACTCTAGAATCTGCCTAACCCATAACCTTCAGTACTAGGATTTCACGCCCCACCACGTCTCACTTTTACATAGGTGCCGGGGATCCGAACTCAGGTCCTCATGCTTGAGGAACAAGCACTTCACCCACTGAGCCCGATGCCCAACCCTGCAGGCCATTTGATTTGCAAACACTTCGGTGTGGCTCAGGCTAGCCTCACACTCATGATCCTCCTGCTGCAGCCTTTGGAGGGCTGAGATCACAGGTGTAACCCACTAATAATCAACTGACTTTAAGGAAGAAACTGTTTCTGCAGTGGGAAATAAAGGCGAATTCTTGAACCCGGCTTCCATTAAGGTGTGCCTCACAGTCACTACTAGACTTAGCAGCCTTACCTGTGAAAAAGGTGATATAAGAGGACAGGGGGTATTGTCAACTGTATGGCGCCTGAAAATTTACACTCAGTAAGTTGCAACTGGTGTTTTTCATTCTTGTGTTTTGAGTCCTCTGAAAAAAAAAAATGTGACCCATTACCTTCCACAGAATGAATGCTCAGAACATCGCTAAGGTGAGGATGTCAGATGGGACGTGGGGAAAAGTCAGGCACAAGGGACAGGAAGTGGTGGAGGCAGGACCTGGATTGCTGGAGAGAAATGGGTGCGTTCAGACTTTGGGGGAAGCAGAGTGGAGGCAGGCAGGACCTGGACCACCAGGCCCGGGAGACGGGAAGGAGACTGAAGTGAGGCATGGAGGGAAGTAAAGCGGGTTAAATAATAAATTAGGGACGTGATTCTGAGACTGAGCGATTCAGTCTCTGGGGCGGTAACCAGAGTCTGTGTAGGCTCTAGGACAGGCAAGTGGCATGGTGATGGCTGGGGCTTTGGGCGACTCAACTGGGTAGTCACATGAGTAGCAGACTGGAGAGTGGAGGAAGCAGAGTGTGTGGTATCTCCTGTGGAGATGTGTGACAAAACGACCTCGTTATGCCGGAAACACACCACAGGAACATCAGACAGCCGGAAAGGAAAAGATCACAAAGTCTGCTAACACCTGGAGGATCCCAAGGTCTGTGTTTCTTTTTCCCTATTCTTTTTTCCTTCCTCGAGCTATCTTCAAACACTTAGCAACCCCTTGTTTCCTAGAACAAAGCTGGAAATAAGTCAATTAATCGATGGTCTCTTTGGTCACCGCTACCCAGCCATTCTGGCTCCAGATAACAAGATTCTTATTTCTGTTTCCTAGGTCTGCCCGGCCTTGATTGCAATTCCACTCAATGTGCCTTTGAAGAGAGATGAAGGAAAAAGTTGAGCATGTGAGTTAATCATAACTCATGTTTAAAGATCCAGAACCTTCGCCACCTAAGCCCATTAGAAAGCAAATACTCCCACAGGGAGCAAACATTAGACTCCGTATGTTTAAAAAAAAAAAAAAAGTCCATCCCATGCTTCTCTCTTCACTTGAGCTGTTACTTTGTAACTATATGATGGCACGGAAGCTTCTGGGTTCTCTGGCATTTTCTCTCCAGGCTAGAACCATCACGTAGCACGTCAGCTGCCCAAGTCAATCCAGCTAGCTCATATTCTGGGAGTGCAGTGCTTGAGAACTTCCCTACATTTCAAAAAGGCCCTTGCTAAGGACAGCAGGAGCGGAGACGAGACTTCATTGTCCCTGCTCAGACAATGCTCAGCATCCTCCTAGAGCCAGCAAGGGCAGCTCTTCCTCCACTCACCTGCCTCTCACAGGAATGCTGGGAAATTAACTGAGGTCTTCATGCTTAGAGGATACCATTTTACAGACCGCGCTGTAAGTTGGACTGTTTTTTGGGGGTTGGGGGGCAGGCTTTACATAGGTCCTACCTGTCCTGAAACTATGTGGATCAGGCTGGCCTTGAACCTACAAAAGGCACCTGCCTTTTGCTGAGATTAAAGGTGGGTGCTACCATGCCTGGTATAAACTGGACTTTTTTGGAAAATAAAATTACCCTATAGGACTGTATTTAACGGTAATTATCTTTTCTACTTATGTGTGTAGCTTTTATTTCCATTGGTAAATTCTAAATTTCAAGTGTAAAAGAAAACCTATTAATTACTTCACTAAGCATATGAACTATATTCTGGGACACAAAAGCCATTGTGGTAGCACATACTGGTATCCCAACCTAGGGGGATCGCTAATTGGTGTGCAGTTCTAGGCTAGAGATGGACTGTCTCAAAGGTAATGGACAGTTTATGACCCCCGATGTTGTCCTCTGGTGTTCACACACACATATGCACTGCACGTGTGAACATGGATATGGATATATAATATATATGATATATATATATTACACATTTTTAGAAAGATACAAAATGTGACGGGAGACCACCATGCTTGCCTTTCTCCAGTATGTGTTTGATCAAGTACGTGTACCTGCATGTGAAGCTCAATGGTGGAATTATCTTCTATCAGTTCTCTACCTTATCCCCTGCAGCAGGGGCTCTCAATCAAACCCAGAGCTGTGATACGGCTAGTCTCACGAGCCAGTTTGCTCTGAAATAGTCTCTGCCCGAGGTTGAAATTATACATAAGCTGCTAGCCCACCTGGCATTTATGTGGGTTCTTAGAAGCCAAATTTTGGCCTTCATACTTGGCCAGCAATTGCTTAATCCAAGCCATCTCCCCAGCCTAGCCATCCTGTGTGTATGTGTTCTGATTATGAACACTTGACTGTCTTTTAAGGAGTTTTGCTTTACTCTAGGTCTGTTTATTGGACTTGAGTTTAAGGCTGAGTCTCAACAAACTGCACAAGGTCACGCAGATGGAATTTGATAGTTTTGTCATGGTTCGCATACAGAGAGGTCTGTGTGAAATTTTAATACCTTTACACGACTTGATACCTTACCTTACCTGGCGAGGGCGATCTTTGAATGTGTGATAAACTGGCTTTAGACTCATTAGCCTATGGGCAGTTGGGTCCACCTGAGAAAATGAAACCGAAGAGGCAAGCCCCGTCAAGATCACCTAACAAGGAAAGGAAAGAGTGGGACTGAATCTCGATGGCACTGTGTGGCCTGTGCACCTCCCGGCTCTGTCAAGGAGTCATCGGTTAATTTTTATTTTTAAATGACTAGGACGGGAACATGCCTGTGCAGGTGAGGCCAGGAGAGGGCGCCAGATGCCCTGGAGCTGGAGTCCGAGATAGAGAAGCTGCCTGTTTTGGTTCCTGGAAAGGCAGTTCATGTCCTTCAGCTGGGACATCGCTCCAGTCCCACAGGAGCCGACTTCTTCCAGGGCTTACAGTACAGTTCATGTAGAAGCTTTCTCATTTCTAAAAAGTTTAACAGTATTAATAATTTTCTGTTAAGCATCCTCATTGGCTTTTCAGCCAATGTGCCCCAAAATGTTCGAAAACTGAAACACTATCCCAAGAAGAAGTGAAATTACACCTTCACTTCATAATACAGAAAATACTAAAGTCAGTTGGCCTAGGAACGGCATCCACCAATAGTCAGAACCACTTTCTAAGTGTGCTGAGAGAGCTGCACGAGTCTCATCGCTTAAAAATGGAAAACAGCAACATTTATGTGTCATACCAAGTTTTTAAAGTGATGTAATATACCGAAATTTGCAGTTTAAAACTATTAAAAAGAAAAAAGGTCTCACTATATACCTTTGGCTGGTCAACAACTATGGAGCCCAGGCTAGCCTCAAACTCAAGAGACCTGCTTGCCTCAGCTTCCCAAGGCCAGGATTAGAACCCTGGTAAAAAGTGTGTGCCACTATGCCCCATCACTGCTTAAAAACCAGGGACAAAGCCGGCTCATTAGCAGGGCAACGTCGGGGGCTCACACCAGTGCAGAGGTTCACACTCCACGGTGGCCAAGACCAGTCTCACCAGCGATGAGGCCATAAGCAGCAGGGAGGCCATGAGAGTCACTGCCAGGGAGATTACGGACTCGCTGTGGACCTGGTAACTTGGTAGCGGGTGTGATGGTGGCCACCTGTGATCTCAGCAGTCGGGGAGGAGCACCAGGCCAGCTAGGATGAGACCCTATCACAAAAAAAAAAAAAAAAAAAAACCAACAACGCACAGAAGACACAGGAATAGGAATGCACACCAATAAAAAGTCACACACTCGGTTCTTTTAAGCTTATTTAATATTTGAATTCTTATTTTCTATTTTCCCAGACCCCAGAAAACAGAAAGTTTTAGATGACCCAATATTTTGTTCCAGAAACATACAGTCTTATCAGCTAATTCATAAAAGAGCTTTTTACAAAGGTGCATCTGGATAATTAGAGCAATAAAAGTCTTTTAGGCATTTCAAAATGTGATCAGTAAAAATACATGATTATTAATAAGGTTTTTTTCTTTTAAAGATAGTTCCAGATTTCTCTTAAAAGCAATTTCTGTTAAAGAGTACATGATTGTATGGTAAACGAGAAAGTGAGACGTCCTAGCGGGAAGAGGCTCATTAAAACAACCAACAGTGTGCACGCTACGGTCACCGTGCTGTGTATGTCTGCTTTGCGGGTGGCACCTGGAAATGGCTGGGAGGGACTGGTTTCTGAGAAGCCCCCTTTTTCCTGATCAACGTATTATTACCCAAACCCTCGGTACCCATGGGGAAGGCGACCAGACAGAAGGAGAGCACTCCTTTAAACAAAGAACAATTTTACAGAACACAGTAAGTGGGGGGTGAAATGTCAAAAAAAAAAAAAAAAAAAGAAAAGAAAGAAAAAGAAACCATGATCTACAGGACAGAAACTTCTGCAAGGTGTCGCCAAGTTTGTATTTGAGGACCTTTGGTGCCTTCTGCCACATGGAGGGAAAGAAGTACAGAGCCAGCTCAGGTGGCTGCTTGGGCAGAGTGCCAGTCTCAGGCCTTGGCAGTGCCAAGGAGCAGACTGGAAAGTAGACGGACAGCATCAGAGGAGCATACTTAAAGTCTTTAGCTTCTAAAATTCCAGCAACAACGACTTTTCTCTTCTTCCCTCCCCCAAAGACAAAGAAACAAAATACTTTCTAAAAGAGGACTTGTTCTTTCTAGAGGTCATTAAAAGTTGTTGGGGGAAAACAAAGGAAAAAATATTCATGGAACAACCTGCCACATGACAGATCGATAGTTACAATTTAGGTTGTGAGAGCAGCTGAGCTCCGACAGTCCAGTCAGCTGCTATGAAACTAGACTGGGGGGGGAGGGGGAGTCACAGCCATCCTTTAAATTACAGTACTTGAAGGGTTTGCTGGTTTGGCTTGGTTAGGTCTTTTCTCTGAAAGGGTGACACATCGCACATAACCTGCCACTTAGTGACAAAAGAGCCACTACGCTCACAAGAGAGCAGGGTCACAGGTTGCACCCATCGCAAACATGGCTTTCTGGCTCTGCAGAAGATGCTGAGCCCCCTTGCTTGCCTAGCGCTCTTCAGGGCAGAAGTCCACCCACCGCACCTTCTTGTCACCCACCTTTGAGGGGACTATGACAATGACCATCTCATTCCAGGACAGGGGGAATATCTGTTGTCACCAACATGGAAGGGAGACGCAATGTCAAAGTCAAACGGATGTGATTCTAATGGCCAAAATGAAATGGAAGGCACGGGAGGCCAGAGAGGGAGGGGACAGGCAAGAAGTAAGGCTGATAGATTAAAAACAAAACAAAACAAAAAGCTCTCACAAGTGGTTTGTTGGTGTTGTTCTTCATTTTGAGGTTTCATGTGAAGAAGTGATGATAGAACATGCACTTATTTGGAAGTATTGGAGCAATGCCAAAGTATCTTTCCAGTGAGCCCTGCTGTAACTTGGAGAGGCTGAGATTCAAAAAAGTAAACAACCAGGAGAACAGGGTTCCGGCTGAGCTGTGCTAGGTCACTGTGGAGGGACTGTAGTGTGTGAAGACGGAACCCTGCTGTCTAGATTTTCTCCTGATGAGCTACCCAGATGGTGTAGTGTAAGAGGCTGCCCGGAAGACAACGTAACCATTCGGTCTCTACTCGCTTCTCCTAAGAGATACAGGGAGTTCCAAATCCCAAACTTCACTTATATATTAGGTTCTACTCCAAAATTTCAAAGCCCCATTATGAGTTATGGTTGACTATGACTCAAAATATGATTCCAATTTGTAGATGAGGTACAGGGATCCTGGCCGATCGACCTAAGAACTCAGAGGCATTCTCAAGGGCAAAGACGAAAATCTGGACCCAGAAGATGAGCTTGTTAAGTTGTAGAGGTGTTCATAAGAGCAGCTGGGGGCTATCCTTAGCAACAATGCGCTTCCTTTGTGTAGAGGGGCATTAAGGGGAGAATAAATTACATCCTGATGTCCCCAGAGTTCAGAGGCCCCCCCTGCATGATGTAAGCAACATGTGAACTCCTTCTTAACAGAATTTAGATTTGACAAATGATTTTGTTTTTTTTACAGAACACTCCAAAAACATATTTACCAAATGCACAAAGAAAGCCACTGAACACCATCAGAATCAAGGAGCTGCAGGTCGCAGCTCGGACCAGCTTGCCCTCCACAGGTGCTGCTCACACTGCAGCCACCGGCGTCAGCACCTCAGCGTCAGCACCTCGGAGGCTCCGCTGCTCAGCGCTGTCCCCTGCTCCCAAGGCCAGTCCTGGCGCCATACAGACAGGGCCATGCAGTGAGGTCAGAGAAAGCACTCTGAAGTGATGCTATGCAAGCAACTCTCCTTCACGCCTTCCTCTGCCCTCCCTCAGCTCCGAGTGGGACTCAGAGCCCTTTGGCACCATCAGTGCAAAAAATTAGAGTCAAACATCCAGGTACTAATTTTTTTTACTGGCCTTATAATCAGCAGTACCCGTGGCTAGTGACAGCCATGGTTCAACTCAGTAGTGATTCAGTTTCCAAAACCTTCTCGGACTCCTCTCCCACCCACCCCACCCCTCTGCAGCACCCACCACCACTGAAGCATTCCATTTCTTTGTTCCTATTTCCTGCTCACTGTGCAGGGAATATTTCATACAAGTGCCAGTCAACGCGTAATTATACAAATGCAACAATACCAAGAATAACAAATTTATAATCAAGAAAATAAAAATTTGTTTTCTTCTTTCCCAAAGCCCAACTATCCACAGAACAGACAACAACAAGGGATACACCCATTTTCAAGTGCCCGCCATTTAGTGTACTGAGGACTCTTGTTTCCTGGGGTGGAACCCTAGAGCTGTGTCATCCACACACAGGAGTCATGCGGCACCTCTGAGATGACCCTCAGGAAGGCAGCCTTCTGGCCAGGAGGGCGGGGTTACAGGTTAGTGAGGCCCAGGTAGTCCTCTTTCCTCTTCTGCACTGCCTGTCTACTAACCTCTCCATCCCCGACCGACCTGACCTTGGCTTCAGGAACAATTGATCCTTGGGTGTGCTAAATACAAAGGGCAAAAACTCTCACTACTCAATTAAAAACAAAACAAGGCAAAGTAAAAATTAAAGTGTGCTTTCAAATACGGAATGAAGTCAAATAAATACATCTGATTTTCTCTTTTTCTTACCTACGTACAATTTCATATCCTACACCCAAAGCTCTATACATTTGGTTTTTATTCTGAATCAAAATGCATTTCTGATAGTGAGGAGAGGAGAGTGAGAGACCTGACAGTCCCTCACTGACAGATGTGTGCAGCTGCCAGAATGAAGAACTAGTCCCACTTGGGGCACCCTGGGGCGTGGCTGAGCCCAGGTGGTTCCAGGCAGATCCTCTGTCACACTCTCTTTGTGTCCACTGGAGCCGGGATGTGGTTGATACAGGGCCGACACTCAAAATCCAAAACCTGCAGTCACCTCCAGGACACGGGGCTCTAACTTTTATCTGAGAAGGAAGAAGACGTGGAAACTCAATTAAGAGCAAATTAACATTGTGAAGAACATGTCTTGTTCACTTCTTCAGAGATCACTTGTTCAGAGATGTAAGCTCAAAGCACACAAGCAGAGAGTATGAACTGAACACCGGCTTAGCCTCAGCCAGGGGCCACGCTGCCCTTAGTGTCAGGAGGGCAGAGCAACAGGGCTCCTGGGGGAGAGGGGGCAGCGGCAGCAGCCTGGGTTCTACTGAGTTTGGGGTTTACCAGGCTCCTTCACTCTGCCTTCAGCTTGGAAAGGCAAAGAGAGAGACAAGGGTTGGCACAGGGACTGACAACCACAGCTCTTCTGAGAGCAAGAAGAGCAGAGTTAGCAAACTTGATACATGATGCTTAGAAACAAGCTGATTTTTAAGGACAGGAATAAAATCTCGGGTTTTCATGTTGAAAAATAATAAATTATCCAACGTACTGTTGGTCGGGATGAGCCCACCATTTCACATACCTGAGACCTTGTCGGGGAGGGCTGAGCCAGCCAGCCTTTGGCAAAGAAGGGTGTAACTTTCCTCCACCTTCTGTAACACCAAAGATTTCCATGGGGATGGCACAAGGAAATAAAATTTAGTTGACGGTAGGAATGAAAGTTCTCCTTGTTAAAGGCACGTGACCCCCAATTTCGACATTAACAATAACCACTAAAGATTCTGTTAGCTAGGAGAGGCCAATTTCCTTTGAATAAGTGACCTACCTCTCCACGTAAAACACTGGGGAAGCAAGGGAAGGTGGTCTGCTCACGGCAGACGTCACCCAGGAAAGGCCCCATATCATGTGACAGATGAACACAGAGGCCCCCTAGATACCCTGCCTTGCTGGCCACATAATGACATATGTGAAATTAAACAACAACAACAAAAAAAATCTGTTACATGGAGCTGAGAAAAGCTAAGGGAGACAAGCCCTGAGCTAAGGGGCCTTATTTAGCCCTGACTGATGTCATGAAGAAGAGGAAGCTCTGGCAGCTGCGCTGGTCCAGAGCCGATGCCTTTACCTCACTTTCCCTGGTTCTACACTACGGTCTCCAATTTATGTTGTTACGGAGTGAGAGTGTGTGTGTGTGTGTGTGTGTGTGTGTGTGTGTGAGAGAGAGAGAGAGAGAGAGAGAGAGAGACAGACAGACAGACAGACAGACAGACAGACAGACAGACAGAGAGATAGATGCTTTTTCTTTTTAGTTATTGTTATTGTTGGATTTTATTCTGGTTCATTTGTCTTTTTTGACTTGCTTACATGTTTAGTAAAGAGAGAGAAAAAGGGCACAGAGCTGAACAGGTGGGGAGGTGGGAAGGATCTGGGAGAAATTGGGAGAAGGGGAAGAACCATGATCAGAAGATATTGCATGAAAATAATATATTTTCAATAAAAAAAAAAGAGTCCCCTTCATAAAAACCAGCACAGTAATGTCTTTCACTACTGATTCCCAAAAGCTTCATTTGGGCTCACGTGTTTTGGTGACAAAAGCCACTGGAATCAATTTTTCCCTGCCATGGAACCAACATCACTACTGTACGAGCCATGTGTATGTAACTGATGGGCTACAACAGTCACAGCACTTCCTGGCCTTGATTCCCAGCCCTGAGAGCCTGCCTACCTCACTCCGCATCACCCACAGGATGGAAAACACTGACCCGGCATTTGGGATCTTAAAACGTGGAAACCCAAAACCAGGAACCAGGTACAAACCTACAACTTTCCTGTTCTTACAATCTGTCACAAGACAAACTGTCAACGCCAGCTTTCATTCAGGCCTATTCATGACTAATGGTTAAAGAAGATGAAAACGGGCAGATACAGAACCCAGACCACCTTTGGACATGAGGATCCCATCAATCCAAACTTGCACTCTGCCAACTGTGTTCTTAGGACCAAGGGTTCGGAGGCTGAAATGGGACGTACCTTTAAGTGTTCCAGGTCAGCCTCTATTTTATGAATGTACTCCAGGATTTGGCTTTGTGAATCTGTCCAAGCAGAGGGACTCTGGACCTCAGAGCAAGCATCCTCCACAGCTCTCCAGCGTCGCTGGACCAGGAATTCTGGGGTGGATGGTGAAATCGCCCCCTCGGAAAGGGCATTCTGAGGGGAATGTTGCTGCTGGTGGCTGGAGTCCACAGAAGGGGTGCCTGTCACAGGCTGCAGGGTGAATGAGGAGGCAATCTCCTCATCTGTGGAGCTCTCCTGCACTGCATCATAGCCATCAAGGATCAAACAGTTTCCTATTGGTTGACATAGGACAGTTCGATGAGATTAGCACTGCCACCAGAATGAGGCCAGAATGACAACTTGAAAAGCTACCATGGTGGAGGAACCGTCAACTCTCCAGTTTAGTTTTAACTCTACCAGAATTTACTTCGGATTAAAGCCAATCTTAGCGAACTTTCACAGTAATTTCTAAATAACTTCATATTAGTCAGAGTTTTAAGAGTTTAACACCTTAGCCACAAAGTCCTTACATGATGAACACGAATACCACTCCCCTGCCAAACACCCTTTCCTGGGCTGCTTTCTCCTCCCCGCACTCCCTGACTACAGAAGCATACTCTGCAGTGCTCGCTGCCGCACACTGTACCCAGGTATCCACACCGCCTTTCCTGCATTTCAGTTCCTGCTCAGACCGACCACCATGTCTGCTCTCACTACTCTACCCTGGCTGCAGCTGACCTTACTTGCTTCCTAAAGCTTCTGACCATCTGACGTTTACCACTCACTTTTTTATTTACCATCCCTCTTTCCCCTCAGGCACTTAAGCTTCTTGGGAACAATGACATTTCTGGCATTTTTCACTGTCCAATCTCCCAGCCCCTATGACAGTTTCTGGCAAAGAATAGACTATTGGTTGTATAAAGAAACACACACACACACACTCACACCCCTGAGATACTGAAGCGACCTCCATCCCAGCATATAAGACAGTTTCCATGACCACAATGGAAGTTGAACGCCACTTGCCTGAGATGCGCACATTAACATCCTCCTCTTCCTTTCTGACTGCACCATCACCTTCGGATGGATTATCATCGCTATGTGCTTCACGGGCATCGAAAAAGTGCTCTCCACTGTCATCCAGACCCCCTTCTGGCTCTGCAGTAGGCACCTCTGGGGTCAGGAGCATGTGGTCCATTTCTATGATGTTGCTTGCCTGGCTGTCTTGGGAAGCCAGTATCACCGAATCCTGTACAGCACAGGACTCAGTTGAAGTCCGTGGACTGTCACAAGTTGCAACATCACCAGTTCCAGTTTTAAAAGACATCTGTCCTTCCCCGGCATGACAAGCCTTCACACTTTCCAAGTCCGGAATGCCACTGTCCGCCTGCGCCTCTTCAGAAGCCGGTCTGTATCTTGAGAAGGACTGCCAGTCTTCCTGAGTGGTCTTCTCTGTGAGCCCCAACTGCTGAACCAGCAACTGCTTCAACAAGCCCACTGGAGATTTAGGGCAGGAAGGGGAGAAGAGGGGGAAAGTGAAATCTGGCAGCTGAGTTTCCAATCCCCTCTAAAACTAAGGACACCTCTTAATATTAATCCTACACAATCATTTTTTGCCTTGAAACATGCAATCAAAAATCTATCTTCTACACAACACTTAACATTAAAATACGGCCGACGAGAGTCGTGCATTTTGAATAGGAGGCCTTCTCCGAGAAGTCCTAAATCCACCTGACATCAAGCATGTGCTGTGCTTCAGCTGGGCCAGCAAATGCTTTTCTCCTCAAGAGCAGACTCTGTATTTACAGGCATTATTTTTTCTAACATTTTCCCTCAGGTGAAGGCAATGAAATTGTACAGGAAACGTAAATCCCAATGATTTGGTAGTAGTTTATGTAAGTTCCAAGGTAAGTATTCATTAGGTTTTTGTTTGTTTAAATTACCTTACTAGTGGCATGGCTTCTTTAGGATGTTAAAACTAAGATCCAATTTACCCTTGGGCTAGTCTTAGGCCAAACATCTACAGATGATGTCAGTTCTAGGACCAAGCCATCAAACTACCAGACATCACTAAGTCTGTCTCCTCAGGAGAATGCAGAATAAAGGAGATTATAAATAACTGCAACTGCCTGATTCTACCCCAGGCTTACCCTCTGTTTCTCCAACAAAGAGCTCGGGTCTAAGAAAACCTTCCCCTTTCTCAAGCATTTTAATCTCTCCCCCAAATGCCAGCCCTAAAACTTCATGTCCTGCTACCACTTCCCTGGGGTGGTTTGCCACTCCTCATCTGGAGCTCCTAGTCCACACTGTAGAGGAAAGGCGGTGAGGGAGGCAGGGATGCACAGTGGTCTGTGTGGCTCTTACTTCCCAGGAAAGCACTGAAACTGTCAGCAGACACCCCTTTCCTCTGCCCCAGCATCCACAGAGGTCAGCTGCTCTCAGGATGGAGGGCCCAGCATCCACAGAGGTCAGCTGCTCTCAGGATGGAGGGCCCAGCATCCACAGAGGTCAGCTGCTCTCAGGATGGAGGGCCCAGCATCCACAGAGGTCAGCTGCTCTCAGGATGGAGGGCTCAGCATCCACAGAGGTCAGCTGCTCTCAGGATGGAGGGCTCAGCATCCACAGAGGTCAGCTGCTCTCAGGATGGAGGGCCCAGCATCCACAGAGGTCAGCTGCTCTCAGGATGGAGGGCTCCTTATGCAGTGCTTGTTCTAGCCTGAACCTAACGACTGCAAGAGCTGACTGTGTAAGGACGCTACTCCAAGCCTCTTTCCATCCAAATCTCCGAGCGGCTCTCAGCCACATTAATACATTTTTGTCTGTCAGTCATAACTACCTTTAAAACCTCACGTGGTTCTCTGTAGCTGGAGCAACTATTCTTGGACTTTCTCTACCTCACTGTATCTGAGAGATGTGCTATCCTCCTGTCTGTAATAGTGGTTCCCAACAAAGCTGGAGGAGGTAGGGAGGGGCAGCAAACAAGGGGGGTGTGTGTGTGTGTGTGTGTGTGTGTGTGTGTGTGTGTGTGTGTGCGCACATGGGCACATGCATGTGCATGTTAGAAGCTGTTACGAAGAATATTAAATCTCCATACAAAATGTAGAGCATGTGTAATATAAAACAGCTCCTAAAAGCCTATGATGTTTCTGTCCATCAAATATGGAAGACAGAACATGGTATTTAGAATTCCCAACAGTGAGACTTCTCAGCTCATCTTCTTGATTCCTAAACCTGTCTCCTGTGCTCATCAGCTGACAGTGTGCACAGGCTCACTGTGCCTGGAGCACGCTGTGGTCCTGCCCCTACCAACAGTTCCATCTGAACGGCTTTATTCTGCATATTTCTCCTGATCTTAATCATACTCAAATGACAGGCATATGTCCTTCTGCTTCTACCTGCTGCTTCCCTTCTCTGACCACGCCACCCAGATAGATTTGACACATACACAAAAGCCTCATTATTCCTGGAATATTTGCTTTTAAAAGTGGCAGTGGGGTCCTATCATCTTCCCAACTAGACTGTAAATTTCTTGAGGAAAAAAAATCATAGGTTAGACTTTTGTGTATTTTCCATAAAAATGCATTGCTTTTTCTCTCTAAAGGTCTCCCAAAACATCATATGACTCTGGTACTTAGTAGCTTCACAAGTTATGAAAAAACTTACAATTTCTCAGTGCGTCCAATGCCCACCGCTCCTCTGACACGGGCAAGTGTGGATCTGAGATTGTGACTGGATACCCGCCATCACCTTCCTTGAAGGTCCCATTTGCATGCTGCTCCTTTGCAAACTGTGTTGCGGTCACAAAGAGATGTTCTGCCTCTGATTTGCCAGGGGTATTCAGTGAATGGGACTGAGGTTTTGACGAAATTAAGGGAGATTCTAATCCCAAAACTCTGTCTGTTCAGTGGAGCAGAAAACGTAGATTATTCCTAAACAGACATCTCATTTTCAACATGGAACATTTATGTCGGGGGCAGAGGGAAACCACAAAAGCTACAGGCATCGTCCGCTGGGGAGACACACAGCACAGAGCAGTGCTGTGCTGGCACACGGGAGGCTCAGAGGCAGCAAGTGCTGACGTGCATGGTTGGGCCCCGCACAGAGACTTCCTTTTAATCGGTAACGTGTTACACCCAGCGTACTCGTCTACGTGGCTTACCTGGACTCTGCAGACCAGCGACAGAAAGATCATGGTGCTCCACTTTCAACTTGGCTGGTTCTTCTTCGTCATTGTCTCCTCTATAAAAAGAGGAAAAAGAAAACAATCCCTGAGCTTTAGAAGATGCCCAACGTCATGGCATTCAAGTGAACTGCTCACGTCTTCCCGACAGGAGCGTAATGGCACTCACTCGCAAGGTGGCGGCTGTGGGAGGGGAATCGGCTTTGTGGACTGCTCCTTCACTGAGGCGGCCATCCGACAGATGAGGTCTTGCCAGCTTCAGGGGGTGAAAGAGATGCAGAGCACAGGAGGGAAGCAGGACACCCAGTAAATACTCTCAGAACGAAAGAGAGAATACAAAACCAAACACCGTGTGCTGCCAGAGCACATCTTTAGTTTGGCACACTCTTGTTGGGATCCTAAAATATACTTTAAAGAAAATCCAACATGAACACATTACCCATTTAGAAGATTAACTTGGAACTTCCGAAAATTGTTTTCCTTACAAAATTTACTTTTAAGTAGAATAAAATAAAAATGAAAACTTCAATCTCAAAAGAAACAAATTCTTAGAGGAATGTTCCCAAAAGGATACAAGAGGAAGTACTTTATTTCTACAGTATCTTTCAGAATCTTATAATAGAAAGTCTGTGGGCTGAATGGTGGCTCTGTGGTGAGAGCCCGCTGCGGTTGCAGTGGATGGCCATTCGTTCAGTTCCCAGCACCCACCCAGCGAGCTCACAACCACCTGTAACACCGGCTCCAGAGGCTCTGATAGCCTCCTCTTCTGGCTTCCGCAGACACCTACCCACACACACACACACACACACACACACACACACACACACACACACACACACACACTGAAATAAATCTTAAGAAAACAAGTATGTGGAACATTTATTCTTCGGATAATTCAGTATCAATTAGAAAGGGTAATTAAATCTGATACATACACTGTCTTTTCAGAAACCGTCTGTGCTACCAATTCATAAATTTGGGCTCCATTATCTGACATGGAGATGACGAATAAAGCTTTGTTATCTAGAAAAGAAGAAAACAAAACTTACTCTACTACTGTGGCCAACCCATGACCATACAGGCATTAACATTCTACATCTTAATTTAGATAAAAATTATGTATGTTCACTTTGAAAAACTTGACCAAGTTTATAAACTTAAATTTTGTGCAATTTACTGTAAGCTACATTGTAACTTAAATAATGTTTACAAAAGTCAACACAGAACTTAATTAGAAACAAAAATAAGTCAAAGTTCAAATTACTTGAACTCTAGGAATTGAAGTGAAGAGAGACCATGTTAATTTGGGACAGAAAAGCAAGGGAGGGAGGGGATAAGGGAGAAAAGTAGGGACATGAATAGAAAGTTGATCTAGCCAAAACTTGACATTATAGAAATACATGAAATTCTCAAACAATAAACATAACTGACTTCATAAAAGTTCTGTCCTGTAAAGGCTATGTCCTGCCCAAGCATAACATGCTTTGGAGTTCTAACAAGCCTATAATTATGAATGAAAATGTTTATATGAACACACACACACACACACACACACACACACACACACACACACACACATATACACCTATACTACAGAATCCAATGCTATCCCTTGTTTTAAACTGCTATATTTCTATATTGTTAAGAATGTTTGAGAAACACTGCAGGAAAGTGTTTGCAAATTTTGCTGTCATGAAATTAAGTTGTATAAAGGAGCTCATCGGAATACAGTTAAACTGTGGCTTACCAACTTAGACTGATATATAAAAAACCAGAAAACAAATTCAGGGCTGGAAAGATGGTTCAATAGTTAAGAGCCCTAGGTTCCAACACCCACATGGCAACTCTGTTAACTCCAGTTTTAGGGGAGCCCATGCCTTCTTCTGGCCTCCAAGGGCATCAGACTTGCACATGGTGCCCAGACATATATGCAGCCAAAACACCCATACACATAAAATAAAAATAAAATTAAAACAAAATAGTCAATTCCCCCACCTCTTCAATTTTCATGGTTTTCCAACACACAAACACACCATTCATTGGCAGCCATGTCACTGGGTTACCCCTAAAGCACTCACAGCTTTCTTGGTACTTACCATCAATTTAAACATAAAACAAACACCAAAGTAATTAATGTACTTAAACTTTTAAATGCAGAAAACCAGTGAGGCAACCTTGCGGTCTCAAATAATTTGGAGGTGTAAACTTCCAATAAACAATTCCATTCACATTTCCACGTATAAACAAAACCACGGGTGAAGCTCCTGCACAGCCTCGCACTGAATCCACGGCAGAGCTCGCATCCCGCGGCAGCCGCGCTCACCTGTGGCCACCTGTCGGACCAGCACTGTGCTGAGCTTAATGACAGGGCTGAAGGTGTGCTTGCTGTCGGCCGTGGAGGCCAGGATCTTGCTGTGGCACCTCAGCACCAGCCTGTCGTCCTGCTTCTGTAGCAGCACAAGAATGTCTTCCAGCAGCAGTGTATACAGATCTGGAAATGAACACGGACAAACTGCTAAGTACAGAGATTTAAAGTAATCCGCAAAGGAAATTATTTCTGGAAAACCTAGCTAACTTTAAAAAACAGATTTGCAAACTATCTTCTTTAAATTTCATTTTTAATTGTTCATTTTAGTATGTTTCATGGGAGCATCATCTAAGAGTTGCAAGAATTAAAAAAATGCTCCCTCACTGCAAGAACCTCAAAGATACTAGCTTATAGATAGAGAACTCCAGGGTTCACCAGTAGATAGATGATGGAAATATGGCTGAAGCATGACAGTTTTCTGCTGTGTTCCTAAACGAACACATAACATGCTTTACACTTAACCACAAGCACACAAGCATCTCCTATAGATGTTCAGATACTGCGGAACAGCACTGCCCTCCTAGTGAAACCTGAAGATGACTGCACTCCCCCCGGCAGGCTTTCCCTCCCTTCCCTTTACACTCTCACCTCACAGGAACACCAGACTCACCAATGCTTTTATCTCTATTCACCTTCCAGACCAACGGCCCTTCATGAATCATCTTTCTTTTTGTTAAATCCAAATTCTGCCGAAGTAAACAGAATTATACGTGAATTACTTCCAAGAATATTTCATCAGTGGTGCCCCAGCTAGTATAACTATCTTTTCAAAGCAGTCTTAATATAAAAGGTTTCATTCACAAGCAACCACAGTATGCTACCTGCCTTGAAAATGGAACCGTCCACATTAAAACAGCCTGCACAAGACCTTCTAAAGGAGAAGCGTCTTACAGAAAAGCATCCATGAGCATTCTCTCCAAACCTCCCTCCGGATGAGTACCAGCTTATGAACAGCATTACAAAGAGGTACTACAGATCCTCACTCCTCAGCTGCCATAAACCGGATGCAGATGATGCGTGCTGGACGTACACATCTCAACAGGGTTTCTGAGTCTAGAATTCTAATTCCTAGCACGCTTACCTGCTGAACC
Source organism: Rattus rattus (assembly GCF_011064425.1). NCBI lineage: Eukaryota > Metazoa > Chordata > Mammalia > Rodentia > Muridae > Rattus > Rattus rattus. Next base: position 37,568,942 of record NC_046161.1, read on the forward strand.
AGTTCTCCAGTCTCCCAAAGAAAGTTTTAAGGGACAGCATTTGTTATGAGGGTGTCAAGCACTGTCACTGCCAGCCACTTGTTAGTAAAAGAGCCATGGCTTAGCACTGGCATCTGAGGGGAACTTGCATTCTTCGGAAGGTAAGGGAATACACACATTAGCGTGCTTTTTGATAAACTATTGTGTAACTCTGCCAAAACAACCACCAGTAGGCTGGTATTTTTTAAAAAAGAAACTTAATATCCTAAAAAAGTTTTTAATATTAAAGTCCGGGCAAGACGTCGCAGTTAGTGAGCAGCTAGTTCTTCCTTTATTGGTTTCAACCCTCGCTTTTTAAAAGTGTCATAGAAAAATTATGTTTACTCCATGATCTGAAAAGTCCTTGTTGTAAACAGGGAAAGTACAGAGCAAATTAAAATATTCTAGTAGCTCGTGTTCCCAACAATTCCTGCCATATACTTATGGCTTCTCACAAAATACTCCTGTGACAAACATGAATGCACCCTTGACACAGAGCAGACATTCAACAGCAGAATGGGGTCACAAATGCAGACAATCTACCAGGCAGACCTCCTTCAAGGACGGCTGTTCCCACTGGGATGTTAACTGCCTGCGGGTCTATAGTACTTTTTTTTTTTTTTTTTTTTTTGGCTTTTAATTATGATTAGACCATCTCTCACCCTGAGCTCATCAACATTGGTACTCAGACAACTTGAGATTGGAGGTGTCAAGGCGACGCTGATAGTCTTCTAAGCGCTGGAAATTAACAGGATGGAGCCAAGGTTAGACTTGGGCATGAACAACCTCTGTTTCTGAATCACATCATGTCTTAAACCTGCATTTTACAAACTGCAATACCAGCTGAGACGGCCAAGCCCCTCCTTCTCAGCGCGCCTTTCCCTTCGTCATTGGAGAAACTCACTTTCCTAGTTTCCCCCTTCCTCCAGCTGCCCCTTCTGATTTTCTACTAAGTAAGCTTACACCTAGTTTCTGAACATATACACCACGTACGCAGTACAACTCCAGAAGGTGCCATAAGGTATATTATAAAAGCATGCTCACCCCACCCCCTGGTTTCTCTAAAGAAGCCATCCTGAGGTTCATTTCTTGGCTGACTTTTGAGACAATCCTATGCAAACAGAATGCACATGTGTATGAGTCTGTCTGTCTTTCTGTGTGTTGTGTGTCTATATAAAAACAAGATGGAGGAGCATAATATCGGCATTCCTTCAGCGTTCCAGTACATGTTCCTCTTATCTGTTCATAGAGTACGCTGACTGCTGGGTTTTGGTTTTTTGTCCATTTGACACATCTGGAAGAGGGAACCTCCACTGAGAATATGCGTCCCTCAGACTGCAGGCATGTCTGTGGGGCACTGTTTTAATTAACGATGATGTGGGAGGGCCTGGACCACTGTGGGCAGTGCCACCCCTGGGCAGGTGGGCCTGAGCTGTGTAAAGAGACAGGCTGAACAAGCCATGGGGAGCAAGCCAGAAAGCTGCCTCCATGGTCTCTGCTTTAGTACCTGCCACCAGGCTCCTGGCTGGGCTTCCCAAGGACAGACTATAATACGGAAATGTAAGCCAAATAAACCCTTTCCTCACCAAGATGATATCAGTAAGTGTTTTATCAGAGCAAAGAGAAGCAAACTGAGACACATTCCTCTTTCTCTGTGTATAGAGTTCATCAGTATACCTCAGAGATTGTTTTAAGGTAGCACAGAGAAGTGTTTTCTTAAATAACCACATAGCATTCAGAGTTCAAACTGTGAATCAACTGTAAGTACACCTTACTAATGGGCACTGAGGTTACTTACAATGTTTGACAATAACAAATGATACAGTAATAAAACAGGTTTTTAGTCTTGTGCGTTGTACCCCTATAAAAATACGTTGTGGGATAAATGTCTAATCATGCATGCTGTACATCTGTACAGATATGTCTGTATGATAAATTTCTAAAAACAACTGCTTAAAGGGGTTTGAGCATTTCCCCTCAACGGAAATACAAAAGGCCCTCGTGCGTATGTGGCCGAGCACTCCGCAGTCGGCTCACTATGTCTGTTACAGACCGCCCTTCGCTCCATCTCCCAGGTTGGCTTTGCCTTATGCTCTAGACGCATTTCTAAGTAATCTCACATACGTGCACACCCCTAGAGACTGTGACACGTACACCACTGCAGAATGCACAGCATGAGATCCGGTATGCGTGAGTGGTTTCTCTCTTAAAGTTTTATGGATGCAGTAGTGTGCATGCATATACATGTCTGTGTGTCGGAGCCTCGTGTGGAGATCGGGGAGCTTGTGGGAGTCGGTTCTCCTTCCGCCACGTGGGCGCTAGGGACTGAACCCAGGTTGTCGCCTTGGCGGCAGGTGCCTTCCTTCATCTGCTATGCCATCTTGCCAGCCCCTTGGGTTCTTTTTTTAAACTTTACCCACAATAAGATGCACACATCTTAAGTGTACTTTTTCATGAATTCTGGCAAATAATACACTTGTACGAGTCAATCTCCTACTAAGACATGAAGTAATGTGGTCTCAGACAATATTGTATGGTTCTTCATATTTCTCCCAGTTAGAGCTCTACACTACGCCCTCGGAGGCAACTGCCTTTCTTATTTATTCTACCATCACTAATCAGTTTAATATCAGTTTAATCAGTTCACACAAATAAAATGATGTATATGTGGTCTTTTGCGTCTGGTTTCGTTCAGTCATGACGATGTTAATTAGATCCATTCTGTCTGTGTCTGGCAGCCTTCTAAGTTACGTCTATGAGTATACACGATTGCTTTACCTGCTCACCTGCTGAATTCTTGAGCTGTTTCCCAGCCTAGAATGACCATGAATAAAGCTACCACAAAATTCCTATGCAGGTCTGTTTGTAGGTATACATCTTCACTTCTCTTCAGTAAATCACTACAGACCGCAGGACAGAAGTACAGACATGGGCCATTTAATTTAATAGACAGCGCCAAACTCCCTCTTGGGGCTTCATCCTTTTGTACCCAAACAACACTTCTGAGAACACTTCTGATTAGCAAACAAATGCCCTGCGCATCAGCTGTGCAATGATCCTCTCGGCAACTGCAGATCCAGATACACCATTCAGTCACCCACTCAGCGGTCCCCACTGCTCTCCTCTAGCTTGTCTTTTTTCTTACCTGCTTGTTTTCTGCCTCCCTGACAGCCTGATTTACATAATTTAAGATCTGACGACACTGATCTGCAGCCTTCTTCACCTTTTCCCTTTCTGAAGGCCATTCTAATATGGGGAAGGAACAGAAAATTAGGAAAACAAGAAAATGCACATACATGACGTCATTTTATTCAAATGAGTGTAAGAAGATTTTTATGAATACCTTCAACATTTTTATACCTTTAAGTTAAAACCTATGGCACAGTCTCTATCCAGGTAGTCTTTACATAGGTCAGACTTCTGATTATCATAACTTAAAACACACATAATCACTAAAAACATTTTTTTAAAGTTGCATGCTACTTACAAAGCTGAGGCAGGAGGATCACAGCTTGTGGTTAGCCTTAGCTTCATGCTAAGACCTGTCTCGAAATACTTATTTTGTTTTTCAAGACAGGATTTCTCTGTGTATCCTTGACTCTCCTCACTCAGAAGACCGTGCTGGCACTGTCCAGTTTGAATAGGTTTAAGGGACTGGCAATGCAGCTAAGTGATAGAGCTCCTGCCTAACATGCGAACTGTAAGTCGATCTCAGTACTAAACGGATGAAAAAGGAGAAGAATTCACAGTACAGAGCGCTGGATGCAAGAGCAATGCCTTGCATTAAAACCCCACTGTTAGGCACTCCCGTGGAAGGCCTCTTACGCTGTACAAACAGGACCCTCTTACCCTGGAACTGCAGTGTAGAACCCGGATAACTATGACCACTGGGATTTGTACGCAGTCTTTTTAGGTGACAGCTCTGAAGAATCCCAGAATCAGTTTGCATTTGAGACCATATTTAAAGGAGAACAATTACAACACTAGCAGTGCTAAAAGATGAACATGTCATGGACACGCTGTCATCTCTGCACTGAAGAGAGCCACCAGACTAGAGTGAAACCGTAATCTTCAAACAGCGTGACCGCTCCACCGGTCAGACACATGAATAAACGTAAAGCCACATATATGCCAGGCACCACAGTCTGTGATCCCCAATGTGCATTCCTAGGCGCAAGTGTAAGAGTCAGGAGTTTGGAGCATAAAATTCAGAATCGTTTGTTTCAAGATGAGAAGGGTGGAATGAAAATGCATTCGTTCAGCTTCCTAAAAGTCCTTTCAGAGACACAAAACATCTCTCCGACCCAGTATAAAGCCTTTCAAAGCAATGAAAGATGGGTGAATTTTCCCTAGAGGCTCAGGTGACAATTACTCTACACTTTGTAGGCCAAATGACCTCTGCTCCAAATGCTCAGTGCTGCTGCTGAGTGCAAAATCTCTCAATAAACAAAGCATACAACAGACGGCCTCCACGTGCTGTCTCCAACAGAAGCTTGCTGTCGTAAACAGACGGCGAGATGCGGGTGTGGGGTGTGTGCCCACAATCCCCCCACCTAGGGCAGCGGCTCACAATCTGCCTAAAGCTGCGACCCCAGCCATAAGGTTATTTTCATTGCTACTTTATAATTCCAATTTTGCTACTGTGATGAATCATAATGTAAATACTTTTAAAGACAGAGGTTTGCCAAAGGGGTCTTGACACATAGATTGAGAACCGCTGACCTAGGAGGTAAGAACAAAAGGATCAGGGGTTCAAGACCACCCTCAGCTATATATGTATACTTCATGATGAACCAGGTTCTGTGATTCGTTGTCTTAAAAAAATTTTTTTTGAAATAAAAACCAGGCAGGGACCTCAAAGTGGCCCTTGCACCACAGTACACCAAACTCTGTGTCTGAACTACTATTAGAGGGCACAGTCCAAACCAGCTGGAGACATCACTCTGCTTTCTCAGGAAATGTCCGCCATACAACTGGCAGAAATCAATTCTATGCATCAGAAGCCATGAGAGATTACTTATGTAGCGGGACATATTCTGGGGTTTTGCTATTAACTTTTAAAGAAAGCATGTGTGTGTGTGTGTGTGTGTGTGTGTGTGTGTGTGTGTGTGTGTGTGTGTGTGTGTGTGTGTGTGTGTGTGCGCTTGCATTACCTATATAAGAGTCTATGCATGTGGATGCTCACAGAGCCCAAAGAATGGTGTTAGATCTCATGGAGTTGGGAGTTACAGTGGATGTCAGCCACCGGGTGTGGCTGCTGGGATCCCAGCTCTGGCCCTTGCAAGAGCACTTATCCACTAAGCCCTTTCTCCAGTTGCCTGCTTTTGTTTCAGCCCAAATGCTGTACCTGTGTATTTGGCGATATTATCCAAAAGAAGGGGGTACTTGGTGAGCCTCTGCATTTGGGTGGGAATGATATCCTTCAGCTGAAGACGACGGCACAGGGGGTTACTCTCAGCATCCTGAAACCAAAGTGGAAGACGTCAACTAACAAGCAGTACTAGGACAAAGAATTACAAAACACATATCATGTAGTTACTAGAAATGCCACTGTATCAGAGGCCTGGTTATTAGACAAAGATGCTTCTAAAAAGAGAGAAAAAAACATTACGCATCCTAATTCTGTTCCAGGACAGCCAAGGCTACACAGAGAAACCTTGTCTCAAAAAATGTTGAAAAAAAAAAAAAGTACACTTACTAACTTATTACCCACTGTTCTAAGTAGATCCAGGGACCACTAGTCTGGGTGTGCTAGCTTACATGCATCAGGGGCCTACACACCTTTAAATAACGTGACAATGCGCACTTCAGACTCTGTGAGCTAGTCTTCAGACAACTGAGTCTGCTGTTGTAATGAAGGGCAGCAATAGGTGAATGGACATGGCTTTATGTAATAAAATATAAAGAGGTTCCCTCCAAGATCCCCATTCTCAGGTATATAAATGGGAATATGTGATTCCATCCCCTTGAGTGTGGGTGGAGTCTATTCTATAATTAGTTTACTATCACTTGATTCTGATTTAATCAAAAAGAGGAGGCTCGGTCTAACTTGCTCAGAGGTGTCTGGGACCCCAATTCTTGTCCTTGTGAGAGCAGCAAGTGTTCTTAGCCACCGAGCCATCTCTCAGCCCTAAACTTTAAAAGCAATCTGGACCAGAGAAAAGCATTCCTATTAGCTTGGAAAAAAAGAAAAAAAGAAAAAGCAAAAATCCACCTCTGTGGACAGCTCAAAGGCCACAGGAGGAGACAGGTAGCCCGGGGAGCCAGGACTGACTACTGGCCAACAACAAGCCAGAAAGCAGAACCTCATTTTGTGTTTACAAAAAGTAAAAAATAAATAGAATAAATTAATTTTAAAAAATCAACCATTGGCTTAAACAAGCTTCAGGTGAGGGTTGCAGCTCAGAGCACATTTGATAAGATCCAAGGGGAAGGCTCCTGTTACCCTGTAGCCATACTCTTAAACCACATGCACTGTGACTGCTGCTTACCAATGCAGCAGCAGAACAAATGCTGGTGTCCAGGGATCTCTATTTATAAAACAGCAAGTGGCTGGAGACAGCCTCTTATCTACCCCAGCCCTACCCCAGTACCCTCAACCCTCCCACGCCTGGTAAAACCACCATCTCAAACTTGAGCGATGTGCTCTTCCTCAGTGACTATGGGCCAGGCCTGCTAGCACAGGCCTGCAAACTCATGGCTGCATGAGACACAGGCAGAGCAAAAGCCTGGGCAACTCAATAAGACCCCACCACAAAAAGCTATAAGAACGGCTAGGCTCATCGCTCAGTGGAGAGGGCCTGCCGAGACACCGAACAGTTGAATGTGGCTTTTCCTAATTAAAGCTGCTAGGGAAACATGGCTATCTATGTCAAACGTTTCAATTTTCATGTGTATTTTTTATTATTCATCATTCCAAAGACATCTTTATTCCTTTCAGTGATTCAAGACACAATATAAAGCTCTTTTTAAATGCTGACATATTGGGTGGGGCTGGAGAGATGGCTCAGTGGTTACGAGCATCGGCTGCTCTTCCCGAGGAGCCAGGTTCGATTCCCAGCACCCATGTAACAACAGCTGACATCTATCCAGTCCCAGGGAACTCAATGGCCTCTCAGGACCATGCACAGACTTGGTACCCAAACATATATTCAGGCAAAACACCCATATTCAAAAGATAACGGGTTGGGGATTTAGCTCAGTGGTAGAGCGCTTGCCTAACAACCGCAAGGCCCTGGGTTCGGTCCCCAGCTCCAAAAAAAAAAAAAAAAAAAAAAGATAAAAACATAAATGGGGGGATTAATATTAACATAGATGAACACTGTAAGTCAGAATTCTTCAAGTTTATTCTATAATTAGTACAAAACTTGTCCAGAGGTCATATAACTTGCTCAACTCACTTGCACAAAAGTCTGGAATCGAGAATCCTTTTTCTGGCGAGACTTGATCATTTCCAGGGCGAAAGGCTGGTTACTGCAGAATGTGGCAGCAGCGTGCTTCAGCTTCTCCTCCCCTGGTCCACTGAACTGTGCCAAGAACGCAGAGAAAAGAGAAAGAAACACTGAGCATCCACCCATGAGGCCAAGTGAGATGAAGGTGGCCACAGTCTTTCGACATCCCAGGGAACATCCTCAAATGCAAGAGACGGAGCTTTGTACACAGAGGCAGGAGCAATGGTGCCACATGGAGGACTCACCCTGACACCACAGGCCATATGCCAACGTTTTTGTGCCAGTAGCCTAGTGTATTATCTCTCAGTCTACACTGCTTGCAAATTAGAAAGGTTGACATCTGGAGAGTACGAGACACAAAATGTCTGGAGACTGTGATTACTGTTTCCTTTCTATAGACTCTGACTCCATTACAAGAACACTCGCAATCCGTGTGTTAGGAGCTTTCCTTCCTACTCACTTCCATCACAAGTTGAGTGGAAACAGAAAGAAAATTCCCCACTGTGTCACCTGTGCGGGGACTAAAGGGGGACTGGGCATAGATCCATGAACTTACAAATCTCTTTTGCAACTACATATTATATACGCATACATGGTATGCCTCTTCCTAGTATCTTCCTCTCATAAATTTGTTTGTAATAATCCGTCTGTAGGTTTACTCAGACCCTCACCTGGAGGTTCTCAATGAAATGCTTAACAGCTGCTTTACCATGAGGCGGTCTCAGAAGGCAAACATACCTTTTCAGCTGTATACTATCACCTCTATTTTGTTTATTTTTGCTTGGGAGTGGTTCTCAACCTTCCTAATGCTGCAACCCTTTAATGCAGTCCCTCCTGTTGTGGTGACCCCCAACCATAAAATTATCTTGGTTGCTATTTCACAACTGTAATCTTGCTGTTGTTATGAACCGTAATGCATATATCTGTGTTTTCGATGGTTTTAGATGACCTCTGCAAAAGGGTCAGTCCATCCCCCAAAGAGGCCATGACCAACAGGCTAAGAACCACTGCACTAGGCTATCCAGGCTGCCTCACACCCCCAGCCATCCTGCCTGTGTCCTGAGTGTGGGTATTGCACACAGAACTTCGAAGCTCGCTTTCCCACCACTTTTACACTTTACAAACAAGTGCTCTGTACTTAGCCAAGAGGACTTTCTGTACAGCAGTCCAATTTCTAAAACTCTATCACATGGGAAGGCATTCTATAAAATGTTCTTTTGTAGCTTATCTATAGATGAATTATTTTCTTCAAGTAGGTTACATAAAATAGTATTCAAACTGGTTGGTCAAAGTTTATACTGTTATTTTCTTATGGATAGGATGCTCAGGCTAGGAATGTGGCCCAGCAGTTGAACCACTTGTGTTAGACCCACAGGGCCCTGAGTTCAATCACTAGCACTGAAAAGTAAGTGCTGAAGGACGAGACTGGCAAAGCTAATGGCAGGCATGCTGTCTGTCAGGAACCAGGAACACAGAACAGCTGGGCTTACTGAGAAAATGCCGGGATCCCAGCAGGTCTGCGGTCTCCTACAGAGCCAAGACTGAGAAAATTTCTCTAAACACTCTCTTCTCTCTTCCCTGCCCCCACCTCTCAATTCAGCACTTGAGAGCAGAGGCAGGCAGATCTGGGTGAGTCCAAGATCAACTGAAGCTACAAAATACCAGGCGCCAGGTCTAACTGCTGAGACCCTGTCTAAAGCAAAACAACCAGACTTCCACAGTTTTCCCACCATGCACTGGGTGACAGCAGAAGTCATGTGTCTTACACGCCACTGTCTCTAGAACTATACAGTTTGTTCAACAGTTGACAATCAGAGGCTGGAGAGACGGCTGCGTGGCTAAGAGCACTTGCTGCTCCTCTGAGGGCTTAGGTTCAGTTCCGAACGACCTACGGCTACATCTCCAGGGAACCCAAGCTGGGTCTAGCGCCTTCTTCTCACCTCTGCGGGCACGAGCCGTGCAATGGTACACACACATACACACAGACAGGCAAGACAATCATATACACACAACAAAATAAATCAGTACAGTTAGACAAAGACAGCGAGGTGACAGTTATCACAGCCTCTGAATTCTGTCCTTATATTGGGAATAAGTTTAAGTCGTTTTCACTACTGACACTTATGAAGTATAATTGCCTAATATTATATGTGTTTAAGATCTGAACAGCAGAAGATGGCAAACATTTAAACTGACAGGATGCACTACTCTCTCTCCTTTGAGATAAGGAACCAGTGTACCTGCATCCCAATGAGACGGAGCACTTAGTCTGACTGCATACTGATTAGAACAAACTAACCAATAAAATAATATGTGGAACCCTTTTCGACTTTGCTTATTAACTCTGCAAAATGGATGTGTTTAGTTTGGATACATTTATTACTTACCCCAGAATCTGATCTAATGTCTATAAAAATATTTAAAAGACGTTCTCAATTTCCTTACCCAGAGGAGCAGATCTTCCCCAATATGATCAATAACTGAGGTCTCGTTCCTTTTTCGGACAGCTTTCATCTGCTCATTCAACCCAACTAAGGGAGAAAAGAGAAAAACAGATTAAGTCCAGACTCATTTTACTTTGAACTACTGGTGGACAAAGCAGTTACCCTTAGTTTTTTTTTAAGTTTTCAGTGTGGTATAGCTGTTCCCAATCTCCATTACTGTAATCTGCGCATGGCCTGACACAGCTAGAGCCCAAAAGCTCTTCCTGGACACAGGTCCTAACATCTTAAGCTCTGTTTTTAGGAACTAGCACGCTGACCATAGTGTGGGTAAATATGAATTCACCCTTAAGGTTTCATTCTGTAGCCCAGCTCTGGACATAAACAACACACTGAATGCCAATGAAATCTGAATTGCCACAAAAAGAATTGCTTTGGTTGGCAAACTGATACCTCCTTTGATCAAGAAAGACTGAGAGGACAGCGGCTTACAGGGAGAAGAGCATCTTACATCCCCTCAGAAGTCCAGGGGAGTCACCTGGAGCAAGACACAGCAAACGTGCCCTGGGCACAAAACCGTAAAACTGATGGGAATCATCCGACCATTCATTTAATTTTACTATTTATAAATATTTTTACATGCGATATATATTTGAAAACTACATACATACATGCATATAGTAGTTGATAAGATATTATCAAGGGTAATTTTCATTATTCATGTTTTTAATTTTAAGTACTAACTTAAGATCAGAAAAGCCCATATGTATACAAAAGCCCACTTGTATACAAAAAGTTAAGACTTGTATAGCATTATAGAGAAAATATTAGTCAAAGACCCAATCATCTTTCTTTGCTGGATACTCAATGAACTCGTTAGGTTCTCAACTATTTGTGCTGTCACAGAGGTGCTTTGACACAGTCAGAGTCTTTTCTCTACTAGAAATGCAGACACAACTTCTCTTACCATGAAGTTGAAGGATATCCTCCAAGTTTGAAAAAATCTTGCGCAGCTCGGAAGGTGATAGAATCCCTTCCCTGGACACTCGCTGATAGAATACTTGGTCAAGAACCTTCAGTGTTCGGACATGCGCTCTCTCAGTGTAGAACAATTCTAGGCAGAGGAGGGGGAAGGACTCATTCCATGGGACCAGATATAGTCTCCCATTGTCATTAGGTAGCAAATGCATTATGTAATAAATTTAATGTTTAGAAAGGATGGTATATCTCTAAGAATCAAACTGACCCATGAAATTTTCCTACACAGCAGAATAATTTAAAGTATCATTCAAAAGTATTTTATATTAGAAAGTTAATTAACAGATACTTCCAAACTCATTTACAGTATGAACTTATAACACCAGAATACAGTAGAATCTAATAACAGATAGCCTTAAGCACTCTTCCAAAGTAATAGATTTAATTTTCTGTATCTGCCCATAAAACCTCATTTCTGGAGTCATTCTGTAACTTTACTAAATCTCATTGTCATCAAAAATAAGATATTTATTGAAATCAAGTCCTAGTGATAGCAGAGGGTACAGCATACATGTCACACATTTGTTACGTACATGTTAGGGTAACTGTGATGTCAACTTGCCACAACTTAGAACCACCTGGGGAAAGAGTCTCAGTTGAGTAAGCGCCTGTAACAGGTTGGTCTATGGGTACATCTGGGGTGGGGCTGTCCCGTTCACAGACTTACTGTAGGGCCCCACACATCATGGGCAGCACTATTCCCTAGGCAGGGGTCTGGGACTGTACAGGGCAGTAGGTTAGATGAGCAAAAGAGGAAGGGCATAGGAGCCTTACCTCTCTGCTCCACTGGAGTGTGATGGGGCTGACTGCACTGAGCTCCTGCTTTGATCCCCCTCAATACTGGCTGTGACCTGTATGTGGGTGACCTTCATTCTACCTGTGCTCTCATCACGTGTTTCCTGTTGCTCAGCTAGTCCCCTTAAGTTTAGCTCACTCTTGATAATCTATGCCTACAGCATAGCCTTGAAGTGTCTCACTGACTTTAACCAAATTCCATACCTATGATGCTATGGATCCTCAGAATCCTGAAAGCTAGATGCATACTGTACCATCATGTGCACTGTTTCTATTTAAAAGCTCGAGAATAACCTATCTAGTTTAATTTTGTCTTTGTTTAAAACAGAAGGCCAATAGAAAACAAAACAAATTCCAAGGCTGAGAGATTTGCTTGTAAATCTCAATCTATAGGGCCAACAATGGATTGATTAAACTCACCATTAATCACTTCCTGTCTTTTGATCTCAGAGGGTTTCAGTCCCAGTAGCACTTCTCTGCTAACGAGCTGCTGCCAGTTGGGTGGATCTGTTTCCAGGTCATTTTCAAACTGCTCGTCCTCACTCTGACTTTCTCCAAAGGCGATGCTGTCAAACCTAATAAATCCACAAACAAATGTGAAATTCTGCTGGGAGCTTCAGGGGGACAACGGAGAACCACACATCTTCTGTGTATGTCATGTGTATATGGATGCATGTATGTAAGTGGGCACATGCATGTGGAGGCCAGAGGCTGGCTTCGGGTGTCTTCCTTGACTGTCCTTCGCCTTATTCCTTTCAACAGTCTTGTCAGGTCTGGCTTCTTTCATGGGTCTTTACCATCTGAACTGAGGTCCTCACACTTTAACAGCTGAGCTCTCACCCCATCCTCATGAGCATACATTTTATTGTAGGTTTCTGCATCCGATCCAACAGCGAGCCTAAGACACTCTGCTCTCCTAGGAAATGGCATCTTCCTGTGTGTTTGCTTGTCGGATGGTCTGGGTTTACTGAGAGCTTCCCTTTATACTCACAGACTATGAATAGGGTTTCTTTCCTGTACAATTGGGCTTTATAGGGGAGAGGCTCTATTTACATGAAAGCTACTTAAGATTTACTTACTTTCGAAAGGGTTTTGGGGTTCCATGTTCTGCCACCCTAAAACAAGAGAGAATAAGGAATCACAGGACAGCAAAACAGAGACCAAGAAAGACAGACCCAGCCAGCCAGTGGCAGCACATGTCTTTAATCCCAGCACTCAGGAGGCAGAGGCAAGTGGATTTGAGTTTGTCACTTTGAGGCCAGCCTGGTCTACAGAGCAAGTACCAGGATAGCCAGGGTACACAAAGAAACCCTGTCTCAAACAAATAAACAAATAACAAATAAAAAGATAGATATACCCAAGATACAGAAGTTATTTAACATAACAAAAAAATTTCAGTAGGATTTAACATTTACTACCAACCAGACTGCTACCAAAGCATTATAAAAGAAAATGCTGCCATATATTAAAGGTGAAAGGTCAAAGAACTTAATGCACAACGCTCCATGAATTACCTCTCCACTTCGCATTCCTCCTCCTGCACTTGATCTAGCAGAGGCGGGGGGAAGTCAAAAACAGTATTGGGGACTCGCGGTATGCTATCCAAGCAGTCTCCAGGTGCCACCGCGTCTCCAACTTGTTTTGCTCCTAAGGTGACAAATGCCAGAGTCACTAACTGTTTAAAATAAAACAGCAGAGCAATAACCAAGAACCTAACCAATTCCCAGAACTTTAGTTTAGAATAGAAAATTCAGTATATAAAACTCTCAGTGCACTTGAACACACTTTTCTTTCTTTCCTTTTTTTTGAGACACTATGGAGCCCCTGGCTGGCCTTAAATTCCCAGAGATCTGTTACCTTCCACATCCTGAGAGATGGGATTAAAAGCACACACCACCCTACACCTGACGAGAAAATCATTTTTAAAGTATTCCCTTAAAAACTAACGTTAGAGGTGCTGAGCTGGTATGGCAGGTTAAGGGCTTGCACAAGCCTAAAGCCTGAGTCTGAAGCAGACTTGAGTGAAGCAGAATCCCAACTTCTACAAGTTCCCTGAATTCCACACACACCCACTACCTCTGAATGCTGCCTACGCACAGGTTTGGGGAGAGGTGGAATCTGTCTTTAGTTGTGTATTCTCTGCTGAGGGCCCTAGGCTCCAAAGACAGGTCTGAACCCCAGGTCACACAGATGGATCCCAGTGAGTCACAAAACAAAATGACTAAACATGAAGAGAGGTGTGGTGAGTGGAGGCAGGATGGAGAGAGGTAAGGAGTGAGAGGGTCAGTATGCAAGGTGCACATAAATAAAATTATGAAAATTAATTTTTAAGAAAAGGCAAGACAGGCACTGTGTCTTGTGATGAGGAGCCTCCTCCTTTCTCATTTCTAAAAGCAGCTGCTGGGATGGACCAATTCCAAATAAAACTTCTGCTTATCATCTGTATCTCTTTCTCTAGGGATTCTGCTCACTCCCTGTCCCTGCCAATGTCTAATAGTTATGCCATTACTGGTTGGGTTATGAGGCATTACAGAAATCCAAATATGGGTCCATTTTACTACATCAAGGAGAATGTTAACTCTCTTGTGTGTCAGGCTAGGGATTTAATGTCCATGTATTTCCTTCTCCTGTTCTTCTTACCTTTCTCATGTGTGGTCTCAATCAAATAAGTATCTATTTTATACTTTACCTAGCAGGATGATTTTAAATGCCTGAAAACCAATCGAATATATTTTCATTACTTTGACCTTATACATACTGTCGAATACATCCTGCAGCATATATGCAGACTGCTCCTATCGGGTTAGGAAGTGTGCTGGTCTGAATACTTTCTTTCTTACTGTCCCCAGTTATGCAACTCCTTGGCCACTTAAAACAGGTGCTTATTACTCTAAAGAGAACTCCATCAGCTGCTCCATGAGCAGGCCACTTGTTTCCGTTTCCTTTAGCAACTGTAGTGGTTTAAAGACAAGTTAACAAACTTGTTAATTCTCCTTCAGAATGGACTCTGATCGTCTCCCCTGAAGTATGGATGACTTGGTGACCTGCCTCTAACTGGCTGAGGTGACAGTAGAACTCTGCCCTCGTCCCCTCCTTTACATCACTCTAAGGACTCAGCTATGGTGTCCTGGAACATTAGAGCGACTCTTGAAAGAGTCCACGTGGCTCTGAGTTGAGGCTTCATCTGAGTGGCATGGAGGAGAATGTTTCCTACTCTCCTGAGAGACCAAGTTAGAACCACTTAGCCAAGCAGCTAGAAGTTCTTCACTCAGGAACAGATGAGAACACTTTCTGCATATGCCACTAATCCTGAAGTGACCATCACACAACAATTAATAACAACAATTACTCTACTACTTACTCTATACTTAACTTTTAATTAAAGTTTTCTCTGAAATATTTTTATGGGATCCTATTCTTTATCGTGTCTTTAATGTTCCCAGGTGTATGACGTTAGAGGCATTTTAAATTTCTTATGCACCCTCAGAATTAGGCTGTTCCTCTAGGGATGGCTTTTCTCTTCAGAGTCTCTTTATGTCATTGTCAAATGTTTGGAGCTGTGTGTCGCCTCAGGTCTTAACTCTGAGGAGCAGCTGTTTTCCAGGAATGAGGACTGACTGCATATTTAAGATGGAAATGTTCAGCTGCTTGGCTTTCCCCAATTCTTACTGTGTGGAAACAGTTCTGGTCCAAATATTTGACATCTTCTTGTTGCCGAATTATCATTAATGTTTAAAAAAACCTCCAGCGTCTCAGGTTTATAGGTCTTCTCTAAAATTTATTGGGGCCTGACATGATCAAAGGTGTCTGCTGCCACCCTGATGACCTGAGTTTGATCCTGGAACTCACGTGGTGGAGGATACACCGGTCAGCGAGGCGACACACAACCCATGGCATCCTGCACTGCAGTATTTTCCTTTCTGAGCATCTTTCTTCGCTATCCCTGAAGTCTGTACCAAGTGTTTTTATTAAGCCCCAACTCCGCTTCCTTTAGAAAACAGAACAATTAAGTTGCCAGTTCCCTCAGTCCCTCTTATGTTTCTTTCCTGGAATGAAAAACCCCCAACTTTTCTGGTATTGGGTCTTTCCTTATGTATGAACAGTCTCCCTGTGTGTGCCTGTGGCCTGAGCCTTCGATCATTGGGTCTTTCCTTATGTATGAACAGTCTCCCTGTGTGTGCCTGCGGCCCTGAGCCTTCGATCCCTCTGCCTCTGGGCCTCGGAGACGACCCTGGCTGTATCACCACACCCGGGGCTCCAGTGTGGATTTTGAGTTTTGCGACTTTCCTTGTGCACCTTATGAGCTTCAAACGGCAGGAATCTGTGCGGTTAACTCCTCAAGAGTTCAGGGAGTGGCTTGGAGTTTTGGTTTTTAGGAAAATAAAAAACTATCATTTAGCATATATGCATTGTGAACTGCAAAATACTAAAATATTTAAATCAAACTAAACTGGGATTCACTTCCGATTAAAATCTTATGGCTCACCTGTGTCATTCTCTCTTCCTCCCTCTTGGGAAAGAGCAGCCCCCGAGGTGGCAGAGGACATGGAACTGGCAGGCAGGTATCCAGTGTCTGTTCCTTCATTGGCTACTCCACTCTGGCGCAACTTAGCAGGGTCCTGAGGCTCAGGACTCATAGACGAGGGTGCGGACAAGTGCTTCGGGTGGCGAAGCTTCTGTATCTCCATGGCCCTGCCAACTGCACAGAAAGTAAAGGTCAGGAGCGTGTGCTGCACAGCGGCTGCAGATGAGAGAAAGGGGTGGGCAGAAATATCTGGGAGTCTATAGTTATTACACAAAGCAAGAAACAGGGAAGGAAGGAGAGAGCGGATAAGGAAAGTTAAGAGGGACAGAGCAGGAGAAGAAAGAACGTAAGAGAAGCTGGAGAGAGCAGCGGCAGTGAGGGCAGAGGGAATGCTGGGGGAGTTTTGTCTTAAAAACAAAGATGCAGCCTTTATTGTGAGTGACAGCCTCTCCACTTTCCCTGTACATTCACCACTCACCACTGTACCAAAGACTGTCCTGCTCCTTACTCTTGCTCGCATCAGGCTCTTTCAGGCCATCCACATCCTCACATGGCTCTGTACAGCCCGAATCTAAGTGCACCTTCTCCTTCTCTGGAGAGTCCCTGGCACTTGCACGAGGACTCTTCACGTCCTGGAGACACAGCATCACTGCTCTCCAACCCAACTGTCCCCCAGCACGCCAGAATCTCAGGTGAGAAGTACAGCACAGGCTGGCTACCTTCCCACGGTACCACATCCATCTCTGCTGCCACCCTGTGTGGTGGTCTCATCTCTCTCTGCTATGGATGTGGCAGGATATCAGAAAGAGCAAGCACAGTGGATACATGGAAACCACTGAAGTACAGAGAGAGTAAATCACAGTGAGTACAATCATGGTGGAGTGATCACCACACAGGGTGGATGGGTAGGGGTGTGTGTGTGCTTGCGTGTGCACATGCAGTTCTGAAGGAGACAATTCTGAGTACTTTTCCATTCCTCAAAGTCCACACTTTTTTTAAGACACAGTCCCTGCTCACCTGGAACTTGATAACAGGTCGGGCTGGCAGGCCAGGACCCACCAGTCTCTGGCTTCCTAGATTCAAGCTACCACATCAGGCATTTTCCCCTTCAACATGGGTTCTACGATTGAATATCTCTTCTAAGAGCTTTAACAACTGAGCTAGCTGCCTGGCCCAAAGCTTTTTTTTAACTGAGCAAACATAAACAGGCATGCATAAAGTCAGAGACAGGAGGCCATGACAGGCGTATGATGAAGACGTGCACAACAGTTAATACAGCATCGGAGGTGCGCTCTGTTCAGGAACAGCACTGGGGGAACAAAGCAGTGCAGCATCAACGTCCGCTGCAGGGCGGCTGCCTCCAGCGACGCATCCCTGACCTAACAAGCTTCTGAGGAAAGGCAGCAAGGAACAGCACCTCAAGCTTCAACATACTTGCACTGTTGTCATGGCGGCTTGGTCTTCTTGGGGGTCCCAAAATGCTGGGGAATCCTCTTCGCTTCCCTTTTTCTTCCCCCTCTCTATCTTTCTTCATGCTTTGCTAAATTCAAGGTACAGTTACAGTGAGATAAGAGACATCACACAGTAGGTCTGCTGTTGCTTTCAAATACAGCAATACTATTCTAATGGCCAGCTGAAAGGAACTGGGGAATATACATAAAAGAACCATGGCACCCACGGAGCCAAGCTGTGTGTGAGCCTCAACTCCGCATGCCATGGCTTTTATCTTTGCATTTTTGGTGTCAGACAGCACCTGATGTTGTCCTGGCTTGCCTTAAACCCACTTGTATAGACAAGGGTGACCTTGAGCTCTGGATCTTCCTGCTTGTAGGAAGTGCTGTGCACTACCATGCTCAGCTTTCAACAGAAAACATACTCTTAGAAACTAAAAGGCCAATTTTACCAGAAGCTTGTTGACAAATATTTACCTATTTGTCAAGAAACTGTTTTACACCATTCACTCATCCATCAGCACTTTCATAGCATGTGAAGGCCCGGGCTAAAATCTAGGGACGTAGTAATGAGGGATATACAGTCTTCACACACCTTTATACTCTAACAAACATTAAATAAAACCTAATGATTACTGGCACAGGCACCCTGAAGTGGAAGTCTAAGGCACTGATTTGCAGACGGCAGGAATATAAACCATTCACATTACCTACTTTTCTATGTGTGGATTTCTCACTAGATGTTTAGTGTCTTGGTAAGAGAGACCAAGTTAGGCCCATTATGATGCTCAGTGCTAATGTGCTGGCTTAGTAAATGCTGGGAAGGAAAATACTGTTCGCAAATGTGGGGATGGCATGGCGGCCCCTCTATGACCACCCCAGTCACACCTTGATCTTCGGAAGGAAGCCGATCCGACCCCGCTTGTGCTCCAAGTTTCGAGGTTCTTTCACTTTTACTCCCAAATGCTTCATATACATGAGAATTACATACTGCATGGTGGAACTGGAGGAGAAATGATTAAATAAAGTAAGATTTTCTATCTGGGGAGGTTGGTCAGAATAAAGAGACGAAATGATTTCTAGAGGCCCAATGATGGAAATAAATCAAGGCAGACAACTAAAAAAAACTGTACACAACCAACCCTATTCACAGGATACTAGAGTTACAAGTCAAATAAAAAACAGGCCACCAGAGGGAGCTGACAGCCTACATATGAAGTTAAAAGAAACTTAGAGCAGATAGAAAATAGGGCTCTGGATGGGATAGGGAACATTATATTACCTCCTTTCTTCTTCTACAGCCTGAGCAGTCATCCTAAAAATAAAAATATTTTAAGATGAGATACATACAATTGGAGATGGTCTAGCTATAAGTCCGTGGTACATTTGGAAGTGAGCTATCTGTAAGTCACATGGTGCAAGGCCCTGGGTTCAGTTGAAGGTACTATCACAAAAGATCAAAGAAACACACTCATTCAGTCAGAGATCTACTATGTAAGCTCAGACACCTGAAACAACAGAAAAGAACTAAGTGTTTTGGGTCCTGTCTACATCCAGAATAAAATACTCAAAGAACTCTACTCCACAAAGGGTCCCCAACATTACACAGCCCTGTCATTAGGTGAACGTGTTTTATAGCAGCAAGTATTGCCCAAGGCCTATAAATCAAGCAGTGAAAGTGTTCACCTAATGCTTATCACTGATTACAACTTTTGGAGTTACTCATTAACCGACACTCAGAAAGGAGAAGGCAAGAACTTTAAACTAACAGGAAAAAATTGTTTCCGAGTGTCGTGATGAATAATTCTACATGTACAATCTGACTGATCTGCCAAATCTGCTTAAAAAGTGCTCCAAGCAAAAGAAGCATTTCTGCACGCGGCTCTAACTTACAATACTTCTTCAATTTTGGTAACGATCTGTTCCGCACATGCTCGCTCCTTCTCCAGAGTTCCCCGGTCCTTGTCTCTCTCTGCATCAAGTTTGGTCAGCTCACTCTCAGCCAAGGTCAGCCCCATGCTGCGTTTCTGTCTAAAAGAATTAGGGAAAAAAATATCTCAGCAGAGAGCAGGCTATCTCCCGCTAGACGTCTAGACAGTCCTACGTACAATTGACTATGGACAGGCAGGACGTCCTGTTTCCTACTTTGACCCAGCAAGCCAGGGGTCTAGTGGTGGTCAATGCTTCTGACACATTTCTGGAAAGAGCACACTCAGCAGAGGCCGTACTGAGCTGCCCCGTGCTAAAGGGGCGTGAATGGAGACTATGGCCTCTCAACCACCCTCTGACTTCAGATACCCAGTACGCTTAATAACAGAGCTAAGGCCACATGGTTTACATAGTGATGAGTGAAATATTTCATATGTAGCTTTTTCCTATTAAAAAAATAAGACAAAAACTCATAATGAGCAAACCAAGTTTCCCTAACACCAAACTTACCGAAAATCCTCCAAGTGCCTCTGAACTTCAGGGTGAACCCTCTCCTGCATTGTTTGAATGTAGTGGCGATGCAGATCCTCAGGAATGAGCTCGGGTCTTCTCTTTTCTACATAAAGAAAGGGGATTAAGTGATCTGAAGTTGTGGTCTATGTGACTGACACTGGCAACACAGTGACATCACATAGTACACACTGAACTTACTACAGCAGAGAACTGGATTCTGGTCAGAATCCAGACCTCACCCCTCCAATGTATTAGACCCTCTTTCAGCTGTGACTCACAGGATTAAAGTGGCCCTGACTAAACTAACACAGAACAGCAGAACTGAGGGGAGCCACATTTCAATGGAGACGTCGATCTCCAGGGACATGGGCGCTTCGGACTTACCTAGATCCACAGAGATTTCCTCGGGGACGGAAACTCTCAGGTGCTGAAACAATTCGGAGAAAGTTAAACCTGCGGCAGACTTCTGGGATGGACTGAAGAACATGTACGTTTTCCTAGAGGCGTCTCATCATCCAGCCTTTCTTGCTCATCTACGTGTCATAGCCCTGGACTGGTCTATTGCTCAGACACGGAAACAAACTCTTTCCCCAGAGTTCTGCTCTGAAGGGATTACTAGTCATTCTACTGGGCAGCAGAATAAATATCACTCCTCATAAATATCTGACATTAGCTTACTAGAAACTCTGGTCAATATAATCAGGTATGCATTACTTGAAATAATACAAGTAAACCTAAATTCTACGTATATTACATATGAAAACCTGACTCACGTGAGCATGATTTTCATATCTGAATCTGAGATGCCCAAAGACCATGTGATCCTCAGTAATTTTCTTAGGTGAATTTTTAAAAATCTCAGTGGTATTCTCTCAATGAAAAAGTATTGGATGTGATGTTGAGTTTTTGGGTCTTAAATTTCTAGTAGTCATCTGCAGTTCCTACAGTAGAACTAAGGATCAACTTCTCTCCAGGATTTCTCTCCCATAAACATGTAGACTTTGGTCATTATCAGACTACAATACTCTTTACCCAATGACTTAACAGAAAAACTTACTTTGTATTCAGAGGAAATATTTTGGTTCTTATATTAATTTTATACTGTACACCTATTAAAGTCATATATTTCCTAAATTTAAATAATTTTTATAAAGATCTAAAGTTCTAAATTGGAAAATAAGTCAGTGTTAAAATGTTATGAGACCCTTACATAATTTGTTTTGGTGTGTATATGTGGTGTGTGCACACATGTGTTAGTGTGTACGCTTGCCCACGCATGCCAATGTCAAAGCCAATGTTGGCTTCCTCTGTCACTCTCTACCTTGTTCTTTTGAGATAGGGTTTCTCATTGAACCTGGTACTCGCTGACTCTATTAGCCTGGGATCCTTTTCTCCCTGTTTTCCCTCCTAGTGCTGGGATTAAAAGTGTGCACAGCCACGCCTGGCTTCTTATGTGGGTGCAAACATCTAATTCAAGGACTTCTACTTGCACAACAAGCACTTTACCGTTGAGCAAGCCATCTCTGGCCCCTAAGAAGAGTGACATGTTCATACATGTCTAATCCCAACACTTGGGAACCACAGATGGGAAAATCTTAAGACCAAGGACTGTCTGGGCTAAAAAGACTCTGTTTCAAGGAAACGGACAAAGGAAAGATGTGAGAAACAGAAAAAAGAAACACTCTTCTAGCAGAAGTGCAAAAGAGTACATGTGGGGAGTGGCGTAGCTCAACAGCGCAGCTCTGCTCAGCTCACCAAGACAGGGATGGGATTCCAGCACCACAAAGAAAGCACACAAAACTAACTCATGTACATATGGCCGTGGGGAAAATAACTTTCACTTGTCACATGAAAGAAGAATCAACACATTGATATGGGTTCTTCTAAGATGCTGCCACTGACACAGATCAGAGCAGCCAACGGGCAGGTGCAGTGTGAGGGGAGCAGGTGATGGACCTAGTTCGTTTCTTTCTCCACACTCCACTCTTTCCAGAAAACGGCAGGGTCAGAGCTGGGCTGGAGATGGCGCAGTGGTCAAGAGCATGCACTGATCTTACAGAGCACCAGAGTTCAGCTGGGCCTGATCGTGTCTTCTGTCATCCATAGTCACTGACACATTACCCTCACAGACAACAAACACACACGGAGACAGAAAATCAGTGAAATAAAAACTAAAGCCTGCAGGTGAGGAGTGTGGAGAGAAGTGAGGGGGATTAGAGTCTCAAGCAGTCATCTAGGAGAACAAGTGGGAAGAGACGAGGGCTGGCAATGTGGCAGTGTTTGCTTAGCACTTAGGAAGCTATGGGCGTCATCCCAGCACCTCATAAAGCACCTCATAAAACTAGATATGGTCGGTCGTGCATGCCTTTAATCTCCGCAGTTAGGAAGTAGAGGCAAGACAGTGAGCTTAAGGTCATTTTCAGTGATACATAGAATTCATGGCCTGTGCAAAGGGCCCAAGGACCTGACTCGGGTCCGCAGCACCCACAGAAAGACAGGGCACAGTGGTCTGTGACTGTGACCTAGCAATGGGGAGGGAGGCTCAGGAAGATCCCTGGAGCACACCGGACAGCTAGTCTAAGTCAATCACTGAGCTGAGATTCAGTGACAGACCCGGTCTCAACAGAATAACATGGAGGACCAGGGCAGGTAAGGTATTTGTTATCAAGCCTAAAACCTGAATTCAATCCCTGGGACCCACATGGTGAAGAACTAACTTTCACCCTCTGACCTCCATACTCACATCTTAGCACAAGTGCACACGTAACCACACCAATAAAAAAGCTAATTATAATAAAAAACAAGGTGGGAAACAACAGAGAAGACACCTGATGCTGGTCTCCGGCCTACATGTGTATGTGTAGATGTGTGCATGCACACCCATACACTATGGAAACAATTTATTTTTAAAGATAAACCAAACAAAAATAGGTGAAGGGAAAGGGACAAGCAATAGGATAATCTAAGGAAGCATTAGAGGCCATTATTTATCCTTACTCAGCAAAGCTCATGATAAAATTCAGCTTAAAAGATTTAAACAAGTATGTGTGGTGTGTGTGTCCTGTGCTTGCACACGCACACACACATGCGAAGCTTGTGAGGGGAGACTGGAAGACAATGGAGTATTTTCTTCCACCACTGGCCACCTTACTGTTTGTGATGGGATCCCTCAGCAAACCTCAAGCTCAACGACTGGCTAGACTTCCTGGACAGCAAGTCCCTGAGATCCTGTCTCTGCCTTCCCAGACTTGGGTCTTCCCAAACTTGGGTCTTCATGCCTGTGTGGTAAGCACTCTACCAACTCGGCCACTTCCCCAGCACTCCCACTGGTAAACCAAAGCACTGAGACTCACTGATTTCACTGTGCAACTTTCCCCACCACTTCTTAGTCAAACTTGTACTTCTAACGTCCAAAGGGGCCACTCAGAATCCAATTATCCAGTATCACCCTTTGGATCCTTATGCACTTGTCTACCATCTATATTATGTTTTCATTTCCCAATCTAATTGTGCACATATAAATTCCCAAATATATATATATATATATATATATATATATATATATATATATATTCCCTAAAATGCATTGTAAGAATTCATATACCCAAAATTAATTTAAAAATTACTTTTAAGTCAGTCAAGTACAATCAAGAACTGAGATATAATATGTATGTCCAAAAGCATGATGCACTTCGACAGCACAGTTAGGGGTCAAGAGGTCAAGGTCAGCAAGGGAATGAATGCAGGGAAGGAGAGAAAGACCCAGTATTAGTTCGGCAACTACTTACTGCAGATCGGTCCAAGAAGAACTGATGAAACTCCAAGAAGACCCGCCGAGTCTCCTTGGAGTTCGTCTGCTTATACAGGTCTGAATAGAGATAACAGAGCTGTCGTGGGGAAAGAAACGGAAAAGACAGTGAAAACACACAAAAGGTGGTAATTTAGTTAATAACATTTGAAACGCCTATCCTTACAAGTTTAGAAAATAAACCTGTCTACTCGTTTTTCATTCTTTTCTTTTTTTTTTTTTTTTTTACAGCGCTGGGGACTGAACCCAGGGCCTTGCACTTACTAGGCAAGCGCTCTACCACTGAGCCAAATCCCCAACCCCTCGTTTTTCAAATAAAAAGCTCTCTGGCATATGAATCAGTGTGTGGATGCGCAGTCACGTAAGCTGTGAGATATATTTACCAATGTTGCAGGGTCAAACTGTGAGACTACATGGTGTAAGAAAACAGCCAAGTGAGCAGGGCGAGACTTCAGCAACTCAATGCTCTGGAAACAGCTGCACTGTCCATTGATCTAGAGGAGAAAATGATTGCTTGTCAGGAACTCTGAAAACTGAACCAAAACTGCACTGTGAGGCCAAC
Organism: Rattus rattus; assembly: GCF_011064425.1. Classification (NCBI taxonomy): domain Eukaryota; kingdom Metazoa; phylum Chordata; class Mammalia; order Rodentia; family Muridae; genus Rattus; species Rattus rattus. The sequence continues at coordinate 37,593,473 of NC_046161.1, forward strand.
TGAACACTGTACGCCATCAGAATTCCACATTGACCTTCTGTAATGGTTTCCGTCTGGAATGTCCCCCACAGGCTGTGGCTCAGGGCTTAGCTCTCAACTGGAGGTGCAGTTGAGAACGGTGGGAACTTGAGGAGGTGGCCTTGATAGAGGACAAAGATACTGGAGAGTGCTTTCGAAAGGTGTGTCATTGCTGGCCCCTTCCTGTTCCTGTCTGTCTCTCTCTCTCTCTCTGTGTTAGGGGAGGAGTGTTTCTTATTTTGCTTTTCTATTTGTTGCTGTTTCCTGTCTTGGTTTGGTTTTTGGTCTTGCCATATACCCTTGGCAGGCCTGAATTCACCATGTAGCCCAAGCTAACAGACTCATGGTCCTTATGCCTCTGCCTCCCACGCGCTAAGCTTCAGGCTTACTAGCGTCCTTATGGGTTTTTGTTTGTTTGTTTGTTTTTTCTTTTTGGTAAAAATTCAGATATGAGGACTAGGGATGACCCAGCAGTTAAGAGCATTTGCTGCTCTTGCAAAGGACCTGGGTTTGGTCCCTCTGTTAACTGCAGTTCCCGAGGCTCTGGAGCCCTCTTCTGGCCTCCGCAGTACTAAGTACACAAAGTACACAAACACATATCCAGCCCAAACATTGCATACATAAAACAAAAAGTAAATGAAAATTAAAAGCACCCAAGTGTGGTGGTGCTCATCTGTAACAAGGTCAGCACCCTACAGCTGGATGGGAGGCAGGGGGTGGGGAGCTGACCAAAACCAGAGAAGAGAGACTCTGTCTCAAGACAAGGTGTAAGACCACCTCAAAAGTTTTCCCTGACCTACACATGTGCTCTGTGTCGTGTGTGCACCTGTGAGTACACACTTACACATTCACATATATACTAAATAAATGCTGAATAAAATTTAAAGTGTTGACCTGTCATAGCTGATTGGGGGTCATCCTAGTAATGCAAGACCAATCCAATACTCTAATATTAATCAATACAATTAAAAGAGTAAATCAGAAAAACCAGTCACCCAAAGTCATTCAACAAAATTCAACATCCAGTTAAGATGTAAAGGAGGAAAGAGAAAAGAAAATTCCCATTAAGCTAGGACTTTTTTTTAGCTTATAACTCTTAACCTAATCAGGAACATCTACAAAAACAGCTGTCAGTCACATACTTAAGAATGAAAACTCAATGTTTTTTTAATAAGAGGGCTGCATAAAACAAGAGCTCCTCCAAACTGACTCATGCTGGGAGTCCTCGTCAGCAAAGCACAGGCAAGAACAAGAAATAAGAGATATATAAAGTAGAAAGAAGAAAACAAAAGACACATCACTAAGAAATAATATGAATGTTTTATTACAAAATTACAAAAAGTATTCTTTGTTATTTTTGTTTTTGAAACTAAAGCAAGCCAGGATCTCACAATGTAGCCACCACAGGTTAGCTTCAAACTCATGATCCTCCTGCCTCCTAAAGGCTTCAAAGACTTCAGTTAAAAAATTAGAACCTAAGAGTGGTGATGCACAATGGTAGTCCTAGCACTTGAGAGATGACAGAAACAAAGGTTCAAGGTCAGCCTCGGCCACACAGAGTTTTGGGCACGTTTTAGGGCTACATGAGGCCATGCCTCAAAAATCTTTCTAATACTAAAAAAAGGTTTCTAAAGAAAATCACTGAATTTAGCAAGACCACAAGTTAAAAAGACAGGAACTGGGCTATCAACATTCCTTCAATCAGTGACCGAGATTTGTAAACTTTATTTTTAAGTATCATATTCAGTAACTTCCCACCCCAATAAAATGAAACTCTCAGTGCCCAGGAGTGAGCGCACATCTGCAGTCTGCAGTGCTGGTTCCTACTGTTCAAAGCTAAAGGCGGCCCAAGGTCCACATCCTTAACAAGTTTTATATCAACGTCCAAAGAACGGCTATCGAATCAGACATCTTAGAAACTGAGAGTCTGGTTTGTGACAGCAAGGGCCCTTACCTGCTCGTGTTCAGTACCAAAATCATCATCCTCTGCTCCGATAATATGAGGGGCGCCACGGGTGGAGGGACTGCCGACCAGCGACTGTGTGTCCTGGTAACAACGGAAACAAGGTCTGAGCTCAAAGACAAGGACAGAATGAAGGCCAACTACAGAACTGGGTATGGTGGTTGACGTCTATAATCCTGCTTTATTTTCAAAGTATTGGTTCTCAAATATTCAAACTCTATGTCCAGAAGAGCATTGGCTGTTTCTCAGAACAGGAAAGTGTGTGTGTGTGTGTGTATGTGTATGTGTCTGTGTGTCTGTGTGTCTGTGCGTGTGTGTTCGTGTGGGGGTTGGGGTGGGGGGTGTGTTTCCCTGAGACTAATAAACCACTTTTGCTCACAGGAATCATATTTTTAATACTTAATTCATTCATTCACTCATTCATTCATTCATTCACACATACTCACACCTAGTAAGGAAAGGACATTAAACCGGCTTCAGTTCTTTTTCTGCTGTGTGATGCTAAAACTAAAACACAGGGCCTTGTTCTGCTAGGCAAGACTCTGCCAATGCCCTCGTGCCCCGTCCCTGGTCTGTTTCTCCTTTTAAATTGCTTTTATTTTCTTTCTAACCTTACGCTTTCAGAGTTTTAAAAACTAGATGAAGCAACAGACACTTATTCTAACAATGATCACATTTTCACTTTGTAACTTGATGTCTCTGACTACTCAAAACTGCTATTGATAATATCACAAAATTCTGTTGAATCTCTTACAATAAAACTTTAAATACATTTATTAAAAAATTAAATCAAAGGGCTAGAGTGATGGCTCAGCAATTAAAGAGCCTTTCTGCTCTGTAAAGGACCTGATTTGGGTTCTGGTACCCACATGGTGGTGAGCAGCCATCCAGGGGATCTGATGCCCGCGCTTCTGGCTTCTGCACACATGCGCATGGGGATACGCACAGGCGAAACAGCCCAACGCTTAAAATACCAAATAATATTAACGCATTCTCCTAAGAGTTTGTAGAGTCAGAGCCACTGAGAGCTCAGCAGTAAACACAATTGCCACACAGTCTGGTGGCCTGAGTGGAAAGATGGAGCCAACTCCACTCCGTGCACATGCACAACAACAAACTTTTTTTTAATCTTATTCAAGAGCATGAAAATTCAGCAACCACACCTCTAAGCAGACACTCAAAGACCCGAAACATCACAGTGGTGCAGACACACATATGTACATGGAGGAGGTGTAAATTTCTTACGTATTTAAAATACCAAATATGTGCATATTGTATTCTTTAATATATGCATGGGGAAGGAGAAGAGTATTAGTCAGTCTTAAAAGGGAGGAAAATTCTGGCACATGCTACAACAAGGACAAACTTGAAGACATTATGCTACTTGATAGAAGCCAGCCACAAAGAAAAAGTATTATGTGATTCTGTTTATGTGAACAGGTCAAAATAGTCCACTCATAAAAACAGAAAACATGCAGGCCCTGGTGATGCAAGCCATTAATCCAGCACTTGAGAGGCAGAGACAGGATATGAACAAGTTCTAGGACAGCCAGGGCTACACAGAAAAACCCTATCTGAAAAAGACAGTAAGAGAGCAGGGTAATGGGAGATGCTATGGCATATTCTGCTGTAATAACACACTAATAATGGTACGGACTACCTGTTCCAACTCTTTCCTACAGTCCTCTAACAAACTCATTTCATTCAGGTTTTGTTTTGTCCCACACCCTCTCTCCAGACAGTGCGTGAGATCCTCCAAGCATCGTGAATACAAGAAAGGCACAGGGGACAGAGCTTTGCTGTGAAGCACTTGCCAGCCTCTGTGTCACACTGGACTCACTCTTAAAGCAGGGACGGCACTCACTGCATGGGCGTCATACTCACAGCATCCTGAACTCCTTCACTCCTCTCTGGGGTGTCCTCGAGACAAACCCTTTCCTTCAGGCTACTCTTGGGGCTCTGATGGAAAGAGAACACACACACAGGCATTAACTCATTGTGGTAAGCACCAGATGAAAATGGGGGAAATCGGTGTACAAGGGGCAAAGTTCTGTTTCTACGTGTATTAGAAATTAAATGCCCTTCATATCATAAGTGGCGCCACTCTTTTTTTTTTTTTTCTTTTCTTTTTTTCGGAGCTGGGGACCGAACCCAGGGCCTTGCGCTTACTAGGCAAGCGCTCTACCACTGAGCCAAATCCCCAACCCAGTGGCGCCACTCTTATTCCTGCCTCTTGTCACTTATTCTCTCAGCTTTCCATACCACACTGAGAACAATACAGAGTCAATGAAACTGTTTCATCCAGGCTTCAGCCTGGGGCACCTTCCCCTTTTCATAACTGTGAACAGGTATACGGCATACCTCAAACTTGTTATTTCCAATAAACTCTATCACCTCTTTTAGTCTATACCTTATCAAACTATTGCTTCCCTCCTCCAAGGGACAAAAAACAAATTATTCACATTACAACTGATGGCTTGCATTAGCACCTATGAGTTCAAAAATGTAACAAACACTCACATCCCCTCATTGGTCATCTTGGAGTTTCTTAAGAATATAGACTCTCCCAGCATTAGGGAGGCAGAGGCAGGCAGATCTGAGTTAGAAGTAGCCTGGTCTACAGAGTGAGTTCCAGGACAGCCAGGACTAAGCAGAGAAACCCTGTCTCAAACAAACAAACAAACAAGCACATGCGTATGCGCACACAAGCGCACCATACAAAGAATACAGACTTTCTGAGAAAAACCAATCAGAAATATTTATTCTGCATGTAATGCAGCCATTTTTTCAAACAGAACTCTCCCTCCTGGAGGCAGCAGAGCACTAAGGCGGCTCAAGAAACTCAGCAGGGATTTACAGGACTCCAGGAGCCTCTGTGTGAGGATATTATGAGTAAAAAACAAATTGCTGGGACACAGGCATGACTCTGCGGTGTCGCCGTTTGCAAGCTGTTCGGAGAACTAATAATGCGGCTTTCTCGAGTCAACAGGCAGGCAGGGGCAGGCTTTGTTGGTGATGTAACTGCCTGAGTCACCCATCGTCCAGTAAGCAGACTCAATAAACTGATTCACTGAACAGGTCTTGGATGGAACCATCTCTGGTTTGTCACTGCCCTCTCTGTAGGGAGTGAAGAGAAACAATGTCCCCAGGAAAAATGTCACAATGTTGCATTTCCTATGCAAGCTGTATTTTATGGTGAACTAACAGCCAGTAAAGGGAAGTCTTCCTAGCTACTAATTACAGAAAGGAGACAAAACTATAATATGCTTTTGAAACCCCTAATTGAACAAAGGATCTAGGCATTTTGACCGGGAGAGGGATGTAAAAGACTTCTATAACAGACTGATAGAGAATTGGGAAAAAAAAAAAATCAGGCATTAACACCTTACACAAGCACTCACCTCCTAGTATGACAGGAGGCGTGTACAGTATTACCCATGAATTGTTCTTGCCAACAATAACTATCAAACCTTAATCTTAATCTCATCAATACTCTAGATCTAACTTTAAGTTTTCAGGAAATAAAGATAAGGGAAAAAGTTACACAACACCATGAAAAGACAATCAGAAAGTAGGCTGTTTAACTGGATAGATGACCTGATTTTTTTTTTCCAAACAAAAAAAAATAACAAAAGGGAGCAGAGAGGAGGGAAGTGAAGGGAAGGAGAGAGAAAGGGAGGGAAGGAGGGGAGTGGTCAGAAATATTATAAAGACTTTGCCCCTGAATCTTGACTCAAATAAAGAAACCAGGACTGGGATGTATTAGTGAGGGAGTCTCACATCATAGCCCTGAGTTTGTTCCCCAGAAACATAAAACAAATCAAATAAGCAAAAATGCAAAAAAAAAAAAAAAATCCTTTAAGACAATTAGGGTAATCAAACTGTGTGTTAGGAAAATATTAATTCATAAGGTTTGTTAAGACTAAAGTTCCACTTTAGAGATCTCACCTCTTAAAGTCACATTAATGAAATAAAAGTCGCAGGCTTGGTTGGGGATTTAGCTCAGGGCTCTGTAACAAAGCAGGCTGAGCAAACCACGTACAGCAAGATAGGAAGCAGCCCCTCGATGGCCTCTGCATCAGGTCCTGTCTCCAGGTGCCTGCCCTGCTTGAGTTCCTGCCCTGACTTTCTCCAATATGGACTTCGATGTAATGTAAAAGTATAAGCCAAATGGTGTTTCATCATAGCAACAGAAACTAGGACACTACTAATTCTTACCAATTACAAGACAGAATTAATTTGCTGTAATGCCTAAATATCAACTCATCGATTAACTCCATTTTATATAGCTGTATATGGAAAGAACAGATTTTGGTCCTAACAGTTCCTTAAATACAAAATAAAATTCCAATTTCCCATCCATGCCATAATCTAGAATGCCCATACTCTGGAAATGTAATGGCAGATAATGTACACAGGGCAGAGGGCAGACCGTTCCTAAAGCAGTGCTGCTAGTACAAGTGGGAGAGCCTTCACACACCTGGGAGAGCCTTCACACACCTGGGAGAGCTTCACACACCACACCTGGGAGAGCTTCACACACCACACCTGGGAGAGCTTCACACACCTGGGAGAGCTTCACACACCTGGGAGAGCCTTCACATACCTGGGAGAGCCTTCACACCTGCCCTCCTGTCTGTCTCACTTCATCTCTAGCTTTTCACTCCCAATCCTGACATTCCATGTTGCTCTAAAACCTTCATTCTCTTAAATAATGCCATGTTCTCATGTTTCAGTTCCTTTGTGCATATTTAGAGGATCAGTTCCATGGAGCTAGGTAGACACAAATCATTTAGTGCCTGAAAAAGGTGGTCAAGTCAGAGACCTCCCATTGCCCTTAGAACTTCTTTTATGATGTGACAGTGACAATACCCCACAAAAAGCTGTTTTCAGAATTAACTAACAAAAATTTTACCAGCATTATTATAATGCTTGAACAATATTAGCTACTATAATTTTCCTTGAAAATTGAACTTTTAAAATCAGTTATCACCATCTTTCAAAAAAAAGTTCTCAAATTCTATTTGCTTTAGAAACTGATCAGTAAGCTGGGCCGCAAAGGGAGCCTAAACAATGGCTTAGAGCATGGGTCTCAGTTTCCCCTCATCTTAAACAACTCACCAGTACTTGTGTGCACACAAGTCACAAGCTGTAACAACACCTCTTCTACACACGGCACACCTAATGTCCTGTGCTTGTCTTAAAAACATCACCCATCACAACTTATTACCCTGATTCCAGAGCCCACAGATACCAAGCATTACCTCAGACTATGACCTCACTGTCTTAAAGGAGACGACCTACTTCTTGTCTATCAGCAGAACTACGTGTAAAATAATGTTGCATTCACAATGCAGATAGCTTGGGTCTCACTATGTGGAGCTGGGAAGGCTGGAATTCTCTATTTTGACCAGGGTGCCTGCTAACTCAGACATCCTTCTGCCTCTGCCTTCCAAGTAGTAAGATCCAAATCCATGTGCTACCATACTTAGCCTGGCTTAGTTTTTAGTATTCATGAAACTATGGTTCTACATCATATTCAACCTAACATGCTTTTATGAACAAATACCCAAATCCATCTGGTAGTCTCTGTGAATCAGGACAGAACTGTCAGTAAAACCAGGCTGGTAACTAAGTCTAACAGGATAAAGACTGCTTCTCTTTGTAATGGCAAAGTGCCCCGTGATTCAAGAATGAGTCATTCCTGCCACAATTGGAATATTAACATGCTTTTAAAGACACCAACAGTTGGCCTCTCATTTAAGCTAAAAAGCACAAGTATTTGCGTCTCTATCCACAAACAAGAAGCCTGATGGGAAATTCCATCCCTACAAGAAACACTTCGAAGTAAATGCCTAGGGGAAAAGTGAACTCTGGAATTAAAAGCTCACATAAAAAGTGTTCAGAACTTCTGTTCACCAAATTACTATATAAAAACTTTTACTGTAAAAGACAACATTGGGAACACACACACACAGATTACGATTTAAAAGATTACAGCTTACATCTGCACTGTCACTACTGGGCCGAGAAGCATCTCCACTGCTCCAGTCAGTCCTGCACAGGCCGTCTCCAGGGTCCGTTTCTGCCTCGCTGAGTGTTAGGGCATCACCTAATGGCCTGGAGGGTGCAATTACAGCTCCGTCCTAAAACAGATTAGAGAATCATACAGAGTCGATCACAGGAGGGAGTGGTGATTACCGACTATATTAGGAAACGGTGGCCATACATTCTACATGGATATAGCTAAAGGCTGGCTACTGATGTGACCAAAATACTTAAGGTCAACATACTTGAAGTAGAAAGCATAAACAAGCATTAACTTGCATCATTTAGATTACCTGCCATTAGTAAAGGTTATTATACTACTTCTATTTAAATGCCTTCCCACTGTTCCTGAGTTCCATTAAATGTTCAATATTTGGACACAAGCTATAAATTACTGAGGTGACATTTTTACTGTTCGTATTGAGTAAAACCTTGTTTTTATTCAATAATAAAAACATAAAAGGCTCAGTGGTATAGCCCAACTAATATTTACAGCCCAGCTCTATCAAATATGTGTGTATGTGCATACGAGGACACAGGCATGCGCACACACACACACACACACACAAAGACAGATACCATTACTGGAGCATAATGATCAAAATGCAAAACAAAGTATGATGAAGTACACCATCCGGGAGACTTCTCCTACCATGCCACCTCAGGTGTCAGCTTTCCCAACCACAACATGGTGTTTCACTTTAAAATTAGCAAAGTAACATAAAGGGTCTCCAAAAACTCTCTTCGGCTCTGTAAAGATGTGATTCTTACTAATTCAAAACCAGTGACCACTTGTCAGCTTTCACCCAATTTAAATGCATAGGCAAATGGTTTAAGTAACTCTTCAAGTAAGCTGTCCACCTTCCTTTGAAATGTGTCTAAGAAGCTTTGTGGATCTCAAATAGGAAATTACAAGAGGTCCAGCTGACATCAAGACTGAGCTTTTTAACCCCTAGTTCGTCACCGCCATAACTTTGCCTTTATAGCAAGTTCTATTAAAACCTGGCTTAAAGTTACAATAAAAAGTGCAGCTACTTTCAACTATATCTCTGGTTTGTCATAGCAAAGCAAAAGTACTCAACTCTCTCCTAAATCACAATGGAACCAAAGCAAGCAAACAATCGGAAGCCCACACTTCCTTCTGTTAATTACATCCGTGACACCCTCCTCAGAACAGCTTGTTGTCCTACCCTAAAAACATCACTTTCAAAGGGAAACTGCGACATCCTCTGACACAGTCCCACACGTTCTGCAAGCGCTGGGCAGACCCTTCACCGATGCCACTACCTGAGCAGAGCCTGTGGCTTTGGACAGCTGCTCCTGCAGCTGGGGGATGTGCTTCTTGGCCTCCTGGATCTCCTTGAGCAATCTTTGGGTAGCCGTTCGGTTGTAATCTTCCTGCAGTAGCTGAAGTCAGAACAATATCTTAGGAATCAATTACTTGTGTCCAATCGGGACAAAAGCCACGGCTAGAACAAGAGTTGCTGTCAACTGCTACAATCCCTTTGACTGATTATGGCAACAGCAACTCCAGGCTTTTAGGCCCACAAAGAGCCCAGGCGACCTCCATACCTGCAGACGCTCCTGTTCTTTCTGCAACATTTTCCTCAGAATCTCTACTTTCTGGTTATGGACCACATTGTTTTCCTCCTAGAAAAGGAAAGGAACACAATAAGGAGAAATAGGCTAATACTGAAACCAAGAGAGACGGAGTTCTGTGTCCGCTCAGCGTCTTTGCCGAGTTTCTTACTCCTGGCAGTGATGGATGAAGACGGCTCACTCCATTAAGAAAGGTACAGGAACCGTCCTGCCTTTCAGTTAGCCTTCACTACACTATGCTCAGGAGAACTGCAAATGTGGGCATCGGCTCCAGAACTGGAATTGCGGAAGAACAAATCTGCTGTTTCTACTTCTCCTGGTTGAGGCTTTACTACCAGACGTGCATTCATGCATCGTCCATCTCAACGCAACCCTCCCACTGCAACCCTCCCAGTGCAGTCCCCAGTCCCCAGCTTCCTTCCAATTTCCAGTCCACCTGCCGGAAGGAGATCTGAGGCAACGCCCAACTCACCGCTCTTGTTTTACAAATGTCTGTCTTCCTACTCGCACAGCAGCCCTCCCTCTCCCAGGTGAATGGATTCTTACAGCTCACTCAGTGACACTCTTGCCCAGCAGGTGACCTTTCCTTAAGCCACCTCCCACCGCGTCCCTCCTTAACCAGCACTAGCTAAGCACACGTCTTGCTTTTCTGAAAGTCCTGATACTTTCTTGGCTCTTCAACTGTGTTTCTTCCGTCTTCTCCACCTGCTTTCCCCACCATGGCCGCCACCGTATATTTCCCCTTGTGCCTACATTCTGTTTCTTTATTATGGTTGCTTATAGAGTCTTAACCTCATTCAATAAAGGTTTATCAAGCACCTCCAATATGTTGAGCAATATTTCAGGCATTAGGAACACACAAGTAAACAAAACAAATACACTCCTATCTTCAAAAAGCAGACACTGTCAGATGACTAGCAACTTTGAGCATAAACTAAAAATATAACCACATCTCTGTGGATCGTACACTGTTTTACACATGGCAGGTGCCTAGTAATTCAACCAAATTTGCCACAACAACAATTATTCCAGTTGAATAATCATGCAACTTCTACAAGTTAAGTATATTCTAGAATCCTGAATGGAAGTTTATTAATCAGTTTAATACATAAAATTCTTAATACAAAGCAAAGACATCTTACATAACTGAGCATGTACTAAGATATTCTGATCTTACCCCCATGAGCACAGGACTAGTGATTCTCTCCATGTTCCCGGCTGCTCCAGGGGAATGAGGGGATGTCATAATGGGAGACATATGTCCAATGACCGATGGTTCTACTTCAGACTCAGCAAGTGGAATCTGGGGCGACCCAGGTGGGCGTCCCTGGACAGTAAGAGCTACATAGGAACCAGCTTGAAGTGGGGAGGTGGGAAGAAAAAGACAAGAAAAAGTAATACTGTTTTGAGAAACATTTTTAAAAAGTTTTTTCTCTTTACCTGAGGTAGTGAGGACTATACCCAGGGAATGTCTTATTCCTGAGGTAACTCTGCACCTTTTAATATACTTTTTATCTTGAGACGACCTCTCTAGGTTGCCCAAGATGATCTTGAACTCATTCTGCAGCAAGGGAACCTTTGAACTTGTGATGCTCCTGCCTCAGTTTCCCAAGTCCTGGTATCACAACTATGCACCACAATGCCCAGCAAGATTACTTTGAGATAAGGCCTTTGGTCTCAGTATTGTTTGTGAGAAAGCCATTTACTCCATCACACTAGCCCACGTGCTCCCCTCACTCTAGCTCTTTGTATTCTTTAACTGGTTCAAAGGAAACCAAAATTCAATCACTTTGATAATCTTTGGAGTGGGCATTAAAAAGTAGGCCATAACCAGGGTTATTTAAGCAATGAGGAGGCAATGAAAGAAACAGAATACATACTTTAGAAGAGGACATCACTAGGGCCGGGGTGCAGGTATGTTTGTGCGTGCTTGCCTAGCATGTGCAATGCCTTGGCTTCTAACCCTGGCACTGTAGAAATCAGGTATGAGGCTTACACTTACTGTATCAGAAGTAGGGAGGGAAAGACAATAGCATCGAAGTTTGAAGGCCAGCCTTAGCTATCCAGTGGGTTCAAGGCTACCCTAGGCTACATATGGCTCATTCTGAACCCCTACTCCAAACCTCATCCCTCAAAAAAGGCCTTACAGGAACGCAGTCAGTTTATGAAGGTAGACACGGCATAACACACATGTAACTCTCATCACTCAAGAGACTGAGGCAGGCCTCAAGCTCAAAGCCCACTTAGATTACCCAGGATATACTAGGCAAGCCTAACCCAACCTATACAGTAGAGCCAGTTCACTGACCATAAGAAAAATGAGGTGATTCTGCTTGGCTATAAACAGCTCTCTCTTTGGAGTGTTCTTACTGTGAAGTGATCTGACACAATCACACACTCCTCCTCTGCTGCCTTCCATTTATTTTCAGCTTTCTCTTTGCACTTTTATATTTCTTTAAAAACATGACAAACACCTAACGCCCAAGCCAGGCCAGAACAAAGAAACAGAAGCTGTTTAGATGATGAGACATAAAAATGTCTCTCTCTACTTCTGGAACAACTGTCATGTTATCATCCATGCAAACAATGAAGCCATCACACACACACACACACACACACACACACACACACACACACACACACACACCCCTTCTCCTCTAGAGTGGGTAGAGCTAGAAAGTAACAGCAACCATAGGGGGTGGGGGGTTCAGGACCTCACTGAATCCCAATATCCCAAATATCCACCCATTATCATCAATTAGAGGCAAAACTCACAAAACCACTGACTCCTCGCTTGAACCTGTAAATATAGAGAAACTGAGGCCCTGCTGGTAGTTGAGCTTGGCCTGCCCTGCCTTGCTGTCAGCTTAGAGAAGCACTGCCCACTTTCAACCCTACTGTTGTACAGACCTGAATGCTGTAAATCCAGGGCCCTGCGCTGCTCCAAGAGTTTGGCTTGAATTACACAACCATTTACTGATCTGAGGTAAAGTGACTGTACTACCTGTCGTCTAAAGTTCTTCTCAGGACACTATATCTGATTCTCAAGCTCCTTGCTGTCAGGTGACTGACTCATGCACCCTTTCAAATAGCTGTACTGAAGCAGGGGGCTGATACAAAATAATAACTAGTAAGTTTTTACTTAGACCTTCCAATGGGGTTAGGGGTGGAAAAACAACAAGCTACAGGGCCAAACCTAGACACAAACTGTTTTGCCAAATAAAGTTTTATTTACATATTGTCCAGGCATGCTTTTGTGCTACAGGAGGAAGGAAGCTCCTGTAGTAACTATGGAGTCCACAAAGCCTAAACTATTTCGTATTGGCCAATTACAGAAAAGTGCTTGGTGTCCCTTGTTTTAACGGTTTGAGAAAACAAATTAAAAAATAACATTCACCTACATCTGATTAGTTTCACCACCTCCAGATGATTTGAATGAGTCACCAGAGTCCCATTCACCTGGAAGAAAATTTAGACAATACGTATCAGATAGAGCTAATTAAAACAACAGACATAGAGTGACTTCAGGACTTAGTATGTACTAATTATAATAAACACTTGGTCCAAAATTCATTTTTCCACTATATATTCAGCAACAAAATGAACTTAAACACAAAACAAGACCTTTTTTAAAAGGTGGTATATCTAACCTGTGGCCACCTGGCTACAGCATCCTAGGATAGCTGAGAAGACAAGCCCGATATATTTATAGATGACAATGACATATTGCAATGTAAAAGAGTCAGATATCCATTAAAGGAAACTCCAACTTGATCAACATGATAAATACAAAATATACTTGAAAACAGATTTACAAATCTTGATATTGTTACTAGCTCTTGATATTGTTCATGGCTCTGCTCCTCCAGAGGATCCAGGTTCGATTCCCAGCACCCACATACTGACCCACAACCATCTATAGAACTCTAGTTCCAGAGAACCTGATGCTATCTTCTGGTCTCCATGGGCATCAGGCACGGATGTGGCACACAGAATAAGAGAGGCAAAACATCCATATACATTGTTTTAAATTTAAGTTTAAAAAAGCCCACAGATTTGTTAAACTACTCCAATTCAAAAACATGTCTTTGGGCTGGGGATGTAGCACAGCTGGCAGAGTGTTTGCTTCACATGCACGAAGCCCTGGGTTCTGTTCCCAGAGCTGCATAAACTGGGCACTGATGCTAAGTGACTGTCATCTCAGCACAAAGGAGGGAGGCAGAGGATCAATGGCGTAAGGCTACCATAACCTGTACAAGAACCTATCAAAAAGCAAACAAAAATCTTTGCTTTTAATTATTGAGTTGATTTTTCAAAACAATAATCAAAAATAATAGTGTTGTGTAATAATACTCAATTTTAATCTTTCAAACGATGTAATCTTTACAAAGAAACTTAATTTTCAGAAAAATTAGGTATAAAAATGTTACCCAAGGTCTGCACTAAACGAAACAAATAAAATATCAAAAACAGATTTAACATTAATTTTATACTTTTTCTCATGCAAGTAACACCAACTTAAAGTTGAAATCCCTGAGTTTAGGGAGCTGTAGAGATAGCTCAGCCCATAAAGTGTGCCAATCAAGCATGAGGACCTGGGTTTGATCCCCAGAACCCACATACAAACGCTAGGCACGGTGCCAGGCACTTATTGTCCCACTGTGGGGAAGCAAGGACAGGACGAAGCCTGGACCTTGCTGGCCAGCCAGCCCAGTCTAATAAGCAAGCAGACCAGTAAAAGCCTGTCTCAAATTGGGTTAACACAAAATCAGCACCTGTGGAACAGCACTGTCGCCGTGGTTCTCTGGCCCGAACATACATACACATGTACACATGTGCTCATGTACACACATATACAACATATGCACAAAACACACAAGGAAAAATACAGCAGTATGCTCATCATGCCTCAGAGTTTGCTGCTAGTTATGTCATTTGACGTTTTCAATAGCCTGTGGCATGCAAACATGGGCACAGACACAACTGCTTTTCTTTTATCACACTGTCATCTCCACATAGACACCTGTGAACCTAATGAATCCAGCCTTCCTAACTGGTGTCCTTTGACACAGACTTACTATACAGATGGCCATGAGCTCTTGAGGACCCCACACCCCACCCCAACCCCTCCCCACCCTCCCCCACTCCTCCCCACCCTCCCCACCCTCCCCTGAGTCCTGAGTGCTGGGATTACTGTTAGGTATCCTGCGGCTTTGATCTTGTCTTTCTTAAAGCGACAGGGCTTTTGCTTCACCCTTAGTTCATGCACACTTAGATGGTAGACTGTGAGTTTTCAGTGTCTGACAAATCTTGTGTGGCACATTTGTACACATCATTTCCTTAAATAAAACCCTAAGATAAAACTGGCTGATCGAGGCTATATGCTTAAAAACTTTAATACAAATTTACAATTTCGAGTGAATAGATTTTTCGTAATTGATGCTGAAGCCCACGAAAGAAGCTGTTCTACTGCGTCTATTTGCATCAGCTCTAAGTCTTCAATCATTAAACTTCCCGATGATGAAAGGGATTTTCACCTATCATTTTAATTTCTACTTCATTGTCATCAAGGACATTGACCATATACCCATTGAGTAATTCAGTCACTTCAATTACTCTGAAGAATTTTCTGAGGAAATTATTTGCTTATTTTTCTATTATTACTATATTTCTTAATAATTTATTAACTTAATTTTCGTTATTTTTTTTTTCAACAGGGCCTGTAGTTCTGGAACCTGCTATGTAGATCAGGCTGGCCTCAAATTTGTAGATGATCATCCTGACTACTTTCCCAGTGCTGGACTGCAGATGTGCCCCATCAAGCCATTTAATTTTTTTTTTATTTTTATTTTTTGTGATTAAACAGTGCTCTTGGGCTGGGAAGACAGCACAGTGGATAAGAGTGCTTACTGCACAAGTCTGGGTCCCCAGCATCCATGTGAAAAAGCCTGGTGTGGCTTCCCGGGCCTGCATGCACAGCACCAGGTAGAGCCTGGAGGAATTCGGAGAGGAAGACAAGAGGTAGCAAGAGAGGGATTGTAGACCTACATGTATATGCCATACATACAATAAAGAGTACCTTGCTCTTCATACTTTTAAATACTTTCAAGAATGTTCTCTTTACCTATATAATTACTTTTAGGCAATCAAATTATTCAACTGTTTCAACAGAAATTCCAGGGGATCTATTCCTCTTCTAATGACCAGAGTTCACAGGACTCTGGAGATATAGCTCAGTTGGGAGAGTGCTTGGCTATCAGGCATGAAACCCAGGGCTTGCCCCCAGACCATCCAAACTACATATGGTGATGAGCATCTGTCATCCTAATACTTGGTGGCCAGAAAATCAGAAGGTTTTGCCCAGCCTAGGGTACATGAAACCTTATCTCAGAACCTGAGTCCCCAAGGCCTGCTTCTGGTCTCCATTAAAACTAACTCAGATAAACTAACTCGGTTAAAACAACCTGCACCAGCTCCCCTCACACATGACACTTCCTTCTTCTGCTACCCGACTTTTGCTTTTTTACTTTGTTGTTTCTCTGGTGCTGGATTATTAAACCCAGGGCCTAGATCAACTTCTTTAAAAGTTCATCGGCAACAATAATCAATCCGCAAATGAGAGCTCACCAGCACAACCCTATCTGTATATTATGAGCACTTCTTGTTAACAGATTAATTTGGACAGAAATGAGTTTTTAAAAACGAGTTACTTTCCTACTCAAGAACAAAGGTGACTCCATTTATACAAGCTTTTCATTGTACCTTTCTGTAGGGGTAATGTTAACTTTAAAACAAATGAAGTGAGTTTGCATAAAAGGCAGAGAGCTGATTTTTATAAAAACCCAGGTGGAAAAGGTGCAGTCCACCACAACTCCCACCACAGAAGCCGCTTTACCTTGATGATTCGATCACCTGTTTGTACTCCAGCGCGCATGGCTGCTCCATCTGTGTAAGAAATGAAGTTCAATATGTGATTCACTGATAAATCTTCTCTAAAGAGAAGTAATGTAACACAGTTAAAACATCGGCTGGAAAGTATGGCAGACCTGGGTTCGAATCCTGCTTCTACTACCTACTGTTGTGAGTCAGACCTGGTTTATGATTTATTTACTTGAAGACTCAATTGCATCTACAATATTATATTATAATATTATCTACCTAAAATTACAGAGCCCAAAACAAAAGAATTCACTGTATGATAATAGCAAAAGATATGATAGTCATTTGGGACAAGTGTCCATATCTCTTTAATCTATCACTATTAAAACATCACTTTAATGCTACAAAGAAATCAAATTATAGAGTCTGTTAAGTGATAGCACGGAAAAACACACAGAAATTGTGTGGTTTCAATAGCTATAGATAAACTGTTTACTTTCTATAGAGAAAAATCACCTGGGGTAAATTAATTTTATAATCCCATAGACAGACTAGCATAAGAGTCCATATCGTGCGGTCTGTACAATTCTATTCTAGGCAAGAACCGTCATTTTAGCTTTGTCCTGCTTACACTACTTGCTTCTCAGAGACAAAACTGGTTTTTGTTTTTAAGACAGGGTCTTAATAATAAAAATAAGCCTGGAACTTATTATATAGGCCAGGCTGGCAGAAAAGTCAGAGATCAGAGATCCGCCTGCCTCTGCCTTCCGAGTGCAGGGATTAGAGGCATATGCAGTCATGCCTAACAACAAACTATTTTTTTAAATGCCTTGCCTTCTTTGACAGATTGTACGAAGACTGGATTGTCTCCACTGACTGTCAGCCCGAATCCATTGTCATCTTTCTGGATGATCACACAGCGTTGAACAAGACCTGCAGAACAACCACAGAGTAAAGGAAGGAGGAAAAAACAGAATCAAAGAATGATTATGCATTAGTGATTAACTGATTTCTGTCTGAGAAATAAAAGGTAACTCATGAAGCCTCTGTGAACACTAATCCCATGAAACAAATCACAAAGCACCGTGGGTACCAGTGTCTTGTGGTGCAGAGGGGACCATCGCAGACAGCTACAGCAAACTGGGGAGGATGGCTTTTGAGAGATTAGAATTAAAAGGAAAGCCACTTCTCAGTTATGCTATCCATTATCATATAAAATTCAAAGGCAGGAGGTGTGCACAGAACACATGCATCCAAAGGGGAAGAGTAAGAGAAAGTTCTACTTACAAAAAAGAGAAAAGCAGAAGAAGCAAGAGAATACGTGTAAACTCAACCATCTCTGTCTCCCGCACGTACTCAGCTGATGCTTTCTATCCAACAAGTGTTAGCGGTGACAGGGAGACAGGAGAAAGGGGCCCGCAGGCCAGAGAACCGGCTGGGCGGCTAAGGGCAGCTCCAGGGGATCTAACACCCTCTTCTGGCCTCCACACATATGTGACACACACTAATACAGACATACACACATATACAGAAGAAAAAATACTTTAAAAAGAGAGAGAAAAGAACTCAAAAATAAAAGAGTAACGTCCCAGGACAGGGCCCTCACTCGCTCTCTTATTCGTGATGGCACCTGAAGATCCTGAACTGAGTCTGCAGGGACAGAGCAGCTCATCAAAAGCCAAAGTTTAGGAAGGCAAAATAACACAGAGATAATGATGGTTAGAAAGCAAAAGCTTGGGGTTGGGGATTTAGCTCAGTGGTAGAGCACTTGCCTAGCGAAAGCGCAAGGCCCTGGGTTCGGTCCCCAGCTCTGAAAAAAAAAAAAAAAAAAAAAAAAAAAAAAAAAAAAAAAAAAAAAAGAAAGCAAAAGCTTCTGATGCATAAAAGATGTGGGAAACTGCATATTAATGGTGCATTCTTGCGTCTCTATACGCCTCAGATGACAGCATGCTTGTATAAACACTCTAATACCAAACAGTGGGAAAACCAAATCTTAACATAGAAAGCATGAGTCTGAGCATGCACCCTATACAAAACGCTCTGATGGCTGAGACTGCTTTCCCCACATGCACAAATCCCTGGGCTTGACCTCCAGCACTTGGGCAGGAATCGGGTAGAGTCATCATCATAAAAACAGGCCAAAGGCCTAAATATAAAACCATGGTGGCAATCACCTTTAATTCAACCTCAGGAAAATCTAATGAGTTCAAGGCTAGCCTGGTCTACATTGGAAGTCTCAAGACTTCTCAAAAATCAAAAACAAACAAAAGGCTGTTTTTAAAAACTAAAAGTATGGGCAGTGGTGGCACACCCCTTTAATCCCAGCTCTCAGGAAGCAGAGGCAGCAGATTTCTGAGTTTGACGCCAGCCTGGTCTACAGGGTAAGTTACAGAACAGCCAGGGCTACAGAGAGAAAACCTGTCTCAAAACAAAATAAAACCACCAAAACCACCACCACCCCCACCACCAAACCTAAAAATATTTAGAAGAGATAGTAGTAAAATTTCAAGGCATGAGGACAGTTGGTCTCAACCTTCTGATGCTGACCCTTTACACAGTTCCTCCTGTCCTGGTGACACTCAACCAGAAAATTATTTTCATTGCTATTTTATAATTGTAATTTTACTGCTGTTACGAATTTGTAAATCATAATGTAATATCTAATATTCAGGATATCTGATAGGCAACCTCTGTGGGGTTTGTAACCCACAGGCTGAAAACCATTGCCTTAGGGGGTAAGTACATATTTTATAAGACACAAAGAAAGAAACTGTAGCAATGAAAAACAAGCCATGAACGACAGAGTATAGAACCTAGTAGAACTCTGTATCCAGACGATACTTTAAAAGCAACTCCTGGGGCTGCAGAGATCGCTTGTTGGGCAGTCCAGAGACTATTCTTCAAGAGAACTGAGTTCAGTTCCCAGCACCCACCTGGCAGTTCCCAGCCTCCTGAAACTCCAGTTCCAGAGGATCAGACACCCTCTTCTGGCTTCCAAGAGCACCAGGAATAAATGTGGTACACATATATCCATCCATGCAGGCAAAGAATTCATTCACATAATATAAAAATAAGTTTTTGAAAAGTAAATTTCTCCTTAAAAATCTATTTCAATGAAAGCCATACAGAAGGAATATTTAAATGGAACATAGGAAATATACACCAATGGTTAAAAGGCACATGCAAAGGCACTTAATATCTGCCAGGAAAGTCTGAGTTCAAACCAGAATGGAACTACTGTACATCAATCAGAGTGGCTAAAAATGAAGACTGAGCACACCAAGTGGTGGCAAAGATGAGGGGCAACTGGAATGTTCAACAGTGTTAGTAGAGTGTACAAACTCTTGGGAAAACAATTTGAAAACATTCTATAAATGTAGGAAGACACATATGAAAAACCTCAAGTGCCCATCAACAGATGAAAGGAGGACTTGTGGCACAGTCACACAAAGAGAAACGATATCTTGAGAGAAGTGAAGGGAGGAGGAATACTTTCACAAACACAGAAAACATGAGTGGATAGCAGAAATATCATGCTAAATACAGGAGTTCACAAACTACCATTCCAGAAAAGATCAAGAGAGGCTCAGTCACAGTATCGAGAGGCAGATGCGCTATTACCCAGAGAAAAACAAGGATGACTGCATCGAGGGAGAAACAGGAATGTTCCGAGTGATGCAAAGGACCTAATTCTAAATTAACACAATGGTTACATGAGGATATTCAGTTGTCTAACTGCTTCAAACCAAATAGTTTTAAAAGAGTGTAGTTTTATTTTCTGTAATAATATCTCAACAAAAACAACTTTCAGCATTAAGAAATGTCACAATCTTTCAATTCCCTTCACTACTAAATAGTCAACAGCCTTTTCTTCACAAACTCATACAAAACACTGAACTGTAATGAGGGCAGAATAAAAACAACCCATCAGAATTCAACCAGAGGTCTAGGAGTGTTTTGCCTGCATGTGTGTGTGCCTGTGTAACTCAAGCATGCCCAGTGCCTGCAGAAACCAGAAGAACTTAAAGGTGGTCACTGAGCTGACGTGAGAGTGTGGAATCACACTTGGGGTGTCTTGACCAGCAGCAGGTTCTCACTGAGCCATCTCTCCGGGCCCCAGAATTAAATAAGTTAAGATTTGATATGTTGTTACAAACCAAGAGGTTGTGACCAAAAGATAAACAAGTTCAGAGCCAGCCTGGAATATATAACAAGACCTTAATTCCTACTCCCAGTTCCACCCTAAAAAGGAGGGAAAGTGGGATCTGGAGGCCCCTCTAATAACCAGGCGGCTAAGGTAGAAGGTCATTTTTGAGTTGTTAGGGACAGGATGGGTCTGGCCTTTTTCACTTGTTGCTTCTGCAGAGGAACTGAGTTGGTTCCTGCACCCATGTGGTGGTTAAAACCATAATTATGGTTCAGGTGATTCTGATAGACTCTTATGATCTCTTATGATCCCTGATAGACTTGAGGCATATGTGGTACACATGCAGGAAAAACACTCACACACATAAAATAAATCTAAAGTGAAATAAAAAAGGGGTAAGCATTTCATAGGAACTTTCTGAACCCCATGCTTGTTTTTAGAAATATAAATATCTGTGGTCTCAGCAGTTCTCAAAATTTCAAAATTGGTATTGTGACTTTAAAATAACAATCAACTGCTTCCCAGTGTTTGCACATTGCCTTACAAGAGCTGAAAAGCCCCAGTTATTTTCTTCAGCAGCTCTCTGTATTACTCTTTGAGACAGTCTCTCACTGAACCCAGAGCTAACCATGCAGCAAGACCAGCGGGTCTAGGAGGCCCAGGGCTCTCCTGTCTCTGTCTGCTCAGCTTCCAAGCATGCTAACTTACTCCTGCGGTTAATGTAAATGATCCCCAAGGGGGAACCCCTTTATGTTTTTGTGTCTGTTTTTATTTTAAGACATGGTTTCAAGATGAAGTGTGTAGCCAAGGCCAGCCTTGAACTCCTATCCTGATCCTCTAGCCTCCGCCTCCAGAGTGCTGGGATTTCAAGTGTGTGCTCTAGCTACCGTTTGTTTAAACAAGGTTTATTAGCTTTGAAAAGGTAATACAGAAGGAAATTGTCAAAGAGCAGGGCTTCTTATTATATTTAGAAAATGAAACAACAGGAAGTCCCCAAGAAACAACTATCCTGAGGGTTTCTTAACTGCCTAGCCGGAAGCGTTTTCCTGATCCCGTGATCAGGTAGTCTCTAGACTCCCACTCCACCTCTGCACTCCTAAGTCATTAGCGTTCCACACCCGCAGGTATTGTTTTCTCGTCTCACAGTTCCATGCCCCAAGGGTAGGGAAGGATACCTGGTTCTCCTTCCTTCAAAACTTGGTGAACTGTCTACCCGGTGCAGAATAAATTCTTTAGAATTTAATTAAATAATTAATAAAATTCCAAAAACCAGAAGAGTCTCAAGATGGGCAGACACTCAGAAAGGACAGATGCTCAGAAAGGAAGATAAATAGAGATGGGGAAAAAAACCAAAGTGCCCACTGACCTTGCACTTAAAGACTGCTAAGGTCCCATGTGCCAGGTTGTGCAGAAAATGCCAAGTCAGCTTCCTTCAGTTTAAGTGATTCTACAAGACACACTTCCTCTTTTAATTTTTGTTTGGGTTTTGTCGGGGTTTTTGTGTGTCACTGGGGGAGAGAGCTCTGAGGTTTCAAAAGAATCAGGCCATTCCCAGTATCTCTGTCTGTCTCTCTCTCTGTGTGTCTGTCTCTCTGTCTCTCTGTCTCTCTGTCTGTCTCTTGTCTCTCCCTGCTCCCTGCTCTTCACTCTCTACACTTCATGGCTGTAGGATTGTCTCCTGGCTGCCACGCTCCCACCGTGAATACTAACCCTATGAGCTCTAACCCTGTGAAACGGTAAGCCCAGAATGATCTCTTTCTTTTCTAAGTTGCCTTGGTCATGGTATCTCTTCACAACAAGAGAAAAGTGACTAAGGCACACATCCTTCGTTTCAGCAGTTTCTCTAAGCATCTGTCTACTTGTTACTTAGCACTAGAGCGTGTAGGTGGCTGTGAAAAATACAAAAGTACCAGGGGTTCCTGGCAGGAGCTCAGACTCGGCAGGAAGGACATTAAAATAAGTTTCAAACAATGCACATACATGACAAGGTACCACGGTGGAACAAATTATTTAAAGGGTGCAAAATAAAAATAGAATCTTAACTCCAAAACAGACATTTTCTGTCGTGTGTGGTGATAAACCTAGAACCCTGGCACTAGGGAGGTGTAGGGAGCAGGAAGACCAGGAATTTCAATCCGGTCCCAGCTACACAGTGAATTTAAGACTAGAGAGGACTACATGAGACACTGTCTGAACAACAATTATAAATTAAAACAACAAAAACCCCAAACCACCAACTCTAGCATTCATAATTTTAAGTCTTCTGGTTTCTACCACATACCGTCCATCCTTTGTTTTGCTGTTAAATCTCTCACTATGAAGTTTATAAGCAACTATCACCTGAACTCTGAATGAGTTTATACGGTCACTCACCATCTCTTAGGTTAGGACTGTAGTCTACACTTTGTGGAAGGGCAGGCAGGTGTATGTTCAAAAGGTTCATCAAACTCTGAATGAGTTTATACGGTCAACATCTCTTAGGTTAGGACTGTAGTCTACACTTTGTGGAAGGGCAGGCAGGTGTATGTTCAAAAGGTTCATCAAACTCTGAATGAGTTTATATGGTCACCATCTCTTAGGTTAGGACTATAGTCTACACTTTGTGGAAGGGCAAGCATACGTTCAAAAGGACAAAGCAATAAAGCACAGCCCTGACTGAAGCCCTTGACTGAAGCTCAGCTAGAGTAGTACTGTCTCTCCCCTGGCTCCTGGCTATCAAATAATGAGTTGTTTTGTTCTGTTTTCCCCCCATAGCAATCCATTTGGTTGGACAGCTGGCAAGCATAGAGCTCTATATATGTACTTATCAAAAAGTGTGGCAATGCATCTTTCTGTATTAGTCTGCAAATGACTGGAAACCCAGTATAGTCTCCTATTATCTTTGTATTCTTTTCCGTAATGCCTGCATATACCAGGTGACCAATCACACTAAATAAATATAGTTTTAAGATGAGAATATATATCTTTAAAATGAATTTAGATTATTTTTCTTATCTGAATTTAAGTTGGGTATACCAGAAAGTGCTAGAATTCAGGAGGCTGGACAAAAGAATTACAAGTTCAAGGCCAGCTTCAGTTACAAAGTGAGAAAATCTTCTCTTTAAAAACAAAAAAACTACCAAATAAATAAAAATTAAAAATAGGGTAAAGGAGCTGGAGAGATGATGGCTCAGTGGTTAAGAGCACTGACTGCTCTTCCAGAGGTCCTGAGTTCAAATCCCAGCAACCACATGGTGGCTCACAACCATCTGTAATGAGATGTGTGTCTGAGGACAGCTACAGTGTATTTATATATAATAAATAATAAATCTTTTTTAAAAAGGGAGGGGCGGGGGAGTAAAAAAGAAGGCTCGGCACGTAAAGTTGCTTGCTCCAAGACTGACAATCTGAATTCGATCCCTGGGACTCACATGGTAGAAACACACACACACACACACACACACACACACACACACACACACACACACACACACACACACTACACATACATACACACACAGACACACACACTCACAAACACACACTTTTTAAATTTACTATGGGGCTGAAACAATGGCTTAGAAGTAAAGCATGCTTGCCGTTCAATCGCAGAGAGCAGAGTTTGAATCCCAGCGCCCTGGTTACAACGTACATAATTACATTTTCAAGGAGCCCAATACTCTCTTCTGGCACCTGTGAGCTCACTCACTCATGTGTATACACACTCACACAGACACAAACAAAATAAAGACAAATCTTAAAAAAAAAGGAATAAAAAAAAATTAAGTCTGAATTTATTTTCCACAAAGGAAATTTAAATACCACTCAACCATTTTTAGTAAGAAAAATCATAGCCCTGAAGATATTCACAACAGAAAAACAAGTTAAGGGCACATTAATGAATGATATGCCTGGCAAAATTCCAACTATAACAATTTAATTCCCTATCTGTCCCTAACTCAGACCTCTACTGACCAAGTCCTTCTCGTTTCCTGTCCTGCTGGTAGGAGGCTTCTTCTCACAGTGAAGAACAGACGCACTATCAAGTTCACACACACATTACCCTTCCCTAAGCTGTATTCTGCCACAATTCCCAAATAACGATGCAGATGTATTTAAAGAGGGGGAGGGAGCTTGCCAGGTGGCCCACGAAGTCAGCCCTGACCGCACTGCCTGTGGCCCTCCTGGGCTGGCACTGCCATGCCCACCGAGGACTCCACCTCACTCAACAGGTAACTACCAGTGATAGCATTTTGAAAGTTGAAAAAAAGTAGTGCTTTTCGGGGGGAGGGGGAATAGCAATAAGAGATCTAAAAACTGTTGAGAAGGTTTTCTCGAGTTTTACTATAAATATATTCCTGAAAAGGACTATACCTACAGAGCCAGATAGTAAATTTAAAGAAAATGAAGTGTTAAACATGTAAGGCAATATGCTAAGCCTTCCATACTCCATTTGCTTTAAAAAGCATACATTAGTCTTTCTTCACCTTTTATTTTATTGCATGACCAAACTTCTCTAAGTCTCACCTCTTAAGAATTAGCTGCAGGGAAGGGTGTGGAGAAAAAAAACCATGTGCAACCTAATAAAAACAGCTCAGTTTTAAACTGCTGCCAGACATACGTGTTTTATGAGTAAGACCTCAGATAATCCTTTGATTAAGAAGCTTCTGCATTCTAAATGCACAGGGCTGCCAACATTAGGAACCTTATTCTCCCAGTACACTGACTTCATTCTTTTAGATGCCCACCAAAATCCAATCCCTTTTCTAAGTTCTACTCTCTTCTCTACAGTCTTTTGGAAGGGAAGAGCCAATTAAGATGAGTCAAGATTTGATTCCATCAATTCTCTCTACTAAAATACATCATCTTGATTTCAACAATCATTCATTCAAAACTCCCTTCCAGCGAGCATAGCATCATGGGGTTTGCAAGCACACAGTCAGATGCCAAAGTTCAGAAACAACAACTACAGCTGGGCAACCCAAAAAACAACGCAATGGAGGCAGTGGGAGGCAGTGCTTTCTAACGGACAAAACTGTGTGTTGTTTTCTCTCTAATGTTCTGAATTACACAAATAAAGCAGAATGGCTAAATGTAGCTAATTAATCAAAAATTTTCCTTCACATGGTTGTTATTCTGGAATGGTTCTTATCCAATCTTCTTACAGCTAAAGAATATATGACATCTTCCTAAGGCATGAGGGACAACAGCTATCTAGAACTTACTCCTTGGACCTAACTATGATGCTAGGTACATGAGCTGAGCCTCAGAAGACAGACAGGACCGGGAATTGCAGGAAGGGAACTTAAGCACTCAAGGCGACAGGAAGTGAGCAAAGAGAGAAGAGCTTGGTACTCTGAGGAGAATAGAAGGTTGGGACAGAGTGATAACCTGGAAATAGAGTATAGCGTATTTCAGTAACTACTTGTGCTTTGCTAGCAAGTGAATAAGCACATCCATTACTTTAGTAATATTAATCTGACATGTCAAAACAGAGTATAGAAGAATAGAGGAAAGGATGTAAATCACCATGAAACTGAAGTGATACAAAGTGATACAAAGTTATAAATCCCTTCAATCCCCGCACTCAGGAGGCAGAGACAGGCAGACCTGAGTTTAAAGGCCAGCCTGGTCTACAGAGCAAGTTTCAGGACAGCCAGAGCTACAGAGAAATAAAACAAAAATTTAAAAAATAAAAATACAAAGCTAGGAGTCTATTAAAATAGTGTAATTACAGGGTGAACACTAAAGAAGGAAGCGGGGCTGGAACAACACAAAGGAGAATTAAATTGCAATGAAAAGGGCTGGGCCCAGGAGGATACAGTGAAAAGGTAAGGAATGTAGCAGCATCCTTAGCTATCCAGAGAGTTTAAAGGCAGCCTACACAAGCCCTTCTGTAAGAAAATGAAGGGAGGGAGAGAGAGAGGGAAGGAGGGAACAAGGAAGGAAGGAAGAAGCAAGGCTTACTGATGCTTGTTTATGCTCCCAGCACTGGACACAGAGAAGGGAAAACTATACATTCTAGGCCAGCCTGAGCTACATAGAAAGACTTTTTTTTTTTTCTCAAAAAACCAAAGTAGGCTGGCAATAGAGGTCAGTTGATAAAGTGTTTACAAACATGAGGACCTGATTTTGATCCCTAC
The DNA here is from genome assembly GCF_011064425.1 of Rattus rattus. Taxonomy (NCBI): domain Eukaryota; kingdom Metazoa; phylum Chordata; class Mammalia; order Rodentia; family Muridae; genus Rattus; species Rattus rattus. The sequence continues at coordinate 37,620,249 of NC_046161.1, forward strand.
ACCAACATAAAAGCTGAACAGAGCACTATGGTGCACATGAGTAATTCCAGTGTGGGGGCAAAGTGTCAGGGAGACCCATAAGGCTTGTTTAGCCAAACAACCTAGTTGAATTGGTGAGCTCCAGGTTCAGTGAGACAGTATCTCAAAAAACTAAGGTAAAAAGCAAGCAAAGACAACACCCAACATCCACATGTGCACACACAGGAGCATAGACATAAACACAAGCATACACACACACACACACACACACACACACACACACACACACACACACACACACAAAAACCTTTAGGGTTAAAGTGAACTGACAATCAAGTAAACAGACATTCCAATAACCAGGAGGAAAAAAATAAGATCAAGTTAGTGTTATAGAAGAGAGGAAAGCCATGAGCAGTGCCTGAGAGGTTCGGAAGGTGTATACAGACGGCAAGAGCCTCACAAGCAGGTATCTTGGGTCACCTTTAAGACAGTATGAGTTTGGGAGCCAGACCTCAGGTAGGAGAAAGAGTAAAAGAGTGAGCTATGAGAACATGCAAGGTTCATATACAAGGGTCTTCACAGGGCTGGAGGACAGAGAGAATAGGACAGAGGGAACAAGAGTCAAACCAACAGCTCTCCTTTCTCTCCTTTTAAAGATGAGAAAAACGCATGAAATATCAAAATTACTCTCTGAAATACATAAACCATATTCTAAGTACAGGATGACCATTCCTAATCCAAAAATTTGAACTCTAAAATACTCCAAAATCTGAAACATGTTGAATGCCAGCATGATGTCACAATGGACAGCACCACATTGACATCATGTGATAAGCCAAAGTTATTAAAAATACTACACCCTCAGACTATGTCTATTCAGTACATATACTATGTATGAAATATAAGCAAAGTTTATGCCAGGACTCTCTACAAATCCACTGTATATATTCTAGTATATCAAAACCCAAAATACATCTGGTCTCCAGGATTTCAGAAAAAGGATACTTGTGCTAACAGTTTGCTTCTAGTATAGTCTAAATGTTCATACCCCCTCAAAACCTGTACATGGCTGCCCTAACTCCTAGTGTGACAATATTTGGAGGCAGGCCTTTGAAGGTAGCTAGTTAGAAGGGACGATGAGGATGAGACTCTCGTGACAACATTAGAAGATTCTCTCTTTCTCCAGTCGGTCTATGTGAAGGAGAGGAAGAAGGCAGTCACCTGCATCCTCACCAGCCTCACCTGTATGCATCAGACTTCCAGCTTCTAGAACCCTCAGAAAAACAACACTTCTGTACTCTAAGTCACACAGCCAAGGCATTTCACTATGGCAGCACATGTAGTCTAGGACAGCTTTTAAGGGACATGGCTTATTCTTACATAGATTCCCTCATAGCCTACAGTAACAGTTCTTCATTACAGTATTAGAGATATGTTTGTCATCCCAGTACTCAAGGAGTTGACACAGAAGAGATGTGTTGAGTTTAAGAACAATCTGGATGGACTACAAACTGAATTCAAGGCCAGCCAGAGTGACATAGCAAGACTGTCTCACAATAACAACAAACCCAGGTATGATGGGGTATACACTCAAGAGATAGAGGCAGAGATCAGGAACTGAAGGCCAGATAGGGAGGGACAGAGGGAGGAAGAAAGGAGGGAGGGGAGGGAGGGAGGGAGGGAGGAGGAGGGAGGGAGGGAGGGGAGGGATGGATGGAGAGAGATACACAAGCACACACACACACGTACATTGCCAAAAATGTATTACAACAGAAAACTGAGCACACTAAAGCTACAGCTCATAAAATATACTCAGACACACACAATAGACTCCAAAGGTACAAGGGACAAAGAGAACGTTGACCAGGCTACACTGACAAGTTTTGCAAGGGAAGTCTCTACAAAGCAACCCTTTTGCTTTCCTCTCTAACAAGCACAGTCAATCTAACCCTCAAAGCAACTATAAGGATGATAAAATGAGTTTGAAATTACTTGAGTGACATCTGTACTGAGCACTCAACTAAAGAACTTTATCTAACAGAAGAGAATGTCCTCCCTCCACAGCTTGAAGTGGGCCGATAACAAAACCCTTGCCGAGCAGAATGTCCCTGGTTGCTAGGACTCTACTTAGTCATACACCATCTCCAAACTTCCCTTGGCTACCTAGAGCATATTCTTCACCTACGCTAACTGCACAATCTCCACGCACATATTCAGAATGAGAGAGGATACAAAATATCCGCACGCTAGTCGTCACACCTAACTCATCCCTCTAATAAGGACTTACTGGGAACTCATAGTTCAAGTCCTCCAACAACCACCAAAAAAGAGGTGTTTCAAGGGTTCTCACGGGACAGATGCACTGAGAAGCAGGCCTGCTCCCTAAGTACACTTAGATGTTTCTGTCACTACCAAGCCATGTCTGAACTAGTATAAAGCTCCTTGTTCTAAGAAAAACATTAGTACAGTATTTTCTGTCAGATTCCTAAATTATTACTCTTCGTCCAACATGAACAAGCTCCTACACACAGCTAAATCTAGAAAAACAGTGAACAGGGTGAACCTCAACACTGAAATGGTTACTAGGAAGAATGGAGATGCATAGATAATGTTCACATTCCTCGGCAGAAAAAAGACAGGAAGCACCTTAGCTACAACAGAAACACAGACTATTAAACGCTACTTTAGAGGAAAGAAAAGCATAAACTCGATCTGTCACAAGGCCTGGCAAACATTTCCTTTTGACTACACAACAGAGAAAAGCATATGAGCATGTACCTAACACAAGCATAACTGCTTCAGAACCAAGCTCTAAGGCTCCATGGTACCAAGTCCTAGCGGCAGGCATCAATTTCTAAATGTTCTCAGGAAGTATGGACAATTAATTCCATACATTTCCTCCTCATATAGGGCCAAGGAAGACTAGACCCATCTGAGTAAACTTCCATCCGATGGATCTTGGCTCTGTAAGAGAAGACTTCATCAGCTCAGTCTTCAGTGAAAGTTTTTAGTCTTGCTCCGAACAACACCTTATCTCCTTACTCACTTGCCTTACTAGCTAACTAGGGTGTGCTGGTGCAGGCAAGTCATTCCAGCACTCAGGAAGCAGAGGCAGGAGGACACTGCATGTTTGAGGTCAGCTGAACTACACAATGTGTTCAGAACAGTCTGGGGTTGCACAGTAAAACCATGTTCCAAAAGGCTTTAAAAAAAAATGAGGAAAAGCTCCATGAACTTCATAAACAGTCTGCTGTATTTATGAAGCCTGGAAATACTCCATTTTCATCATGTGCTAGAAAAGCTCGTCATTCAGATTAAACTTACTGTTTATGACAATTATTGTTAAAGGTTTTGAAATATTCCTATTAAGAGTAAGTCTCAGTGAAACTTCCAGAATGCAAAAATGTTTTAGGCCTGAAAATAAAATACTTAAAAAATTTTGCAATTAGGGATACATTTTACAAGAACGACTTTTCTGGGTGATAAACCAATTAAAAATTAATAAACAAAAGATAAAACAAAAAACTTCGAAGAACTGCTAATACACATAAATGATGTCATTTCCTTTAAGAATAGGAAATGACTGATCTGCTTAAATTCTACTTAATTCAAAGCCTGCGGATAAGACCAGAGTGGCAGCCAGTAATTCAAAGCCCATCGTTGTTATTCAGGGAGACTGACCCCATTTTCCTAAGATAAACAAGGAGAAAATAGGTAACACAGCCTATTCTTAACCTACCATGTTAGTTCCTAGTCATCTTAAAATTCCGTATCACAGCCACATCGAACCCCAGGCTCCCTTTCCCTGCAGGAAATCATGCCATGCAGAGCAGACAAGAAAGGCTGCAGTTACCAAAAACAAAATGAGACAGCATGAAGCAAGCTGCAGAGGTGCAAGGCCACAATAGCTACATCAGCTTACCATAGATCTCGGATCTACTCTCCTCTGAACTAGACTTTGTCTTCTTGGAGGAGCTATCTGCACAAGAGCGGGAGAAAAGGAGAGATATAGAAAATATGGAGACCAATGTAAGGGGGAAATTTCATGGGGATAAAAGAACGAGTCATGATCAAGTTAAATCGTGCAAACATGAAGTATGAACATCACAGATGACAGCATTTAGAACAGTCATGAACAGCACAGGTAATGAATGACATATTTACAGATTATGGAAGAAAAGAGTGCAATAAAAATACAAACAAAACAACAGGTGAATGGTCTACACATTGTATCATCTGATAACTGTAGAGATGAAGACAGCACTGAAAGCTACACTCGGCTCCTCCAGAAGGGTGCGGTCCCTGTGGAAATGGTCATGTCACAGACAAGCATACAGAATATATCTTTCAAAACTAATAAGACTATTGGAGTGAACTTGTGGCCATTATTAAAGACAATAACTAGCTATAGAAATAACTAAGAACCTCTGGCCCATGACCTGGATCCTGGGTATCAGAAGTGCAGCACTCTCTCTTCAGGAGACCTGTGACATGTTACTGCCCCCACCACATCCGAAGCCATCCATCTAATCTATTAATTTCTTTATCACAATACAAGATGCAAAGAAAATTATTCATTGCTTACTTCCTAGTTTTTCTTCTTAAATGCCCAAAATACTTGTTCGAAATTAAAATAAAACTATTCTAAAAGTATGAAATATTTCAATTATTCACAGAAAAATATTCTATTAAATATTTAAAATTACATTTCTTATATATTTGGTTGTGAGCCTAGCCTTTAACGGCTGAGCCATCTCTCCAGCCCTAAAATTACATTTCTAAGTAAAAATGTCTTTAAGAGATGTAGTTATCTATCTCAGATTAGTGTGTTGTTTATCTTTTGTCACAGGGACACACAACTAAACAAAATAATACTTGCTCAAAGAATATACATGAATATCTTAAAAAAAAAAACAAACAAACCTAGAAAGCACAATCTACAAAGCAAACAGTGAGATTACATGGGGAAAGGAAAAGGCAGCAGAATTCAATCTTGTGCACAAAATTAAGAATATAAATTGTATCTGCCAACATGCAAATTCTCAAGAAAATCAGCATAATGGAGGCTGAGACCAGCGAGTTCAGAGTACTTGACTGAAGAAAGGGAAGGATCTCTGCTAACCACTGTGGCACATGCCTAGAATCCCAGCACTTGAGGAGCTGAAACAGGAGGATCATAAACTTAAGGTCAGCCTGAGCTACAGAGGAAAACTCTATCTTGTACCCTCTTTTTTTTTTTTTTTTTTAAGGAGGTGGGTAGGGAAGGCGAGATAGTGGATTTATATTCACTTTTTATTCAAAATGCAGTAATCATAAATTTTTTGAGTTGCACTGCAGCTAATCAATTCCCAATCACAGCTGAGATTTAAGTGAATACGGAAGTTCCCAGTGGTCAATATCCTTCATTTAATGACACACTAGTACTTGTACCATGATTCATCCTGATCCTAAGACCTAGTGTACCCTCAATCTCCAATCAGGGCATCTCTATTTCTCTGATTCTCACCAGTCCTACAGAAATGGCTCAGGGCTGTGTTAAGTATGCACCCCTTCCTGCTGACTCTGGCAATACTGTACAACCGCAAGGTATGAGAGGGGAAGGGATAACCTGGGGGTGTCTCAAGTCACATCAGTCCTATGAGTCAGACATCCTCAGAAGAACAAGAGAATTTTACCTGTGGGGTCAAAATCATGTGATGTACTGCGTTCGACTTTCTGTTTCTTATCTGTTGGTGACTCTCGGTTCAAAATACTTCCATGCCTAAGTTAAAACAATCAAATATTTACTATTAAAAAATCATAACAATAAAACCTCATATAAAAATTACACCAATGAACCTGTTTACATTGATTTGAGAGAGAGAGAGTGTGTGTGTGTGTGTGTACACATCTGTGTGTGCAGGTACCCATGAAGGTCGGACAGTAGAAAGCCCCTTGCAATCAGTGTTACAGGAGACAGTGAGCTGTCCACATGTGTGCTATGGAGAACAAACTCTGGCCCTCTGCAAGAGCAGCAAACGCTCCTAACTACTGCGCCGTCTCTCCAGGAACCAAGCAGACAAACAAAAACAAAAAAGGAAATACGTCTGTCTTCCATAACATAACCCTCTATTTTTTTCAGAGTTCTAAAATTCAACTTATGCCATATATACGATGCAATCTATGTTCTTGGTTATAAAAGGGCATCAAGCAGTAAAAGTAGTATTCAATATTAAAGTTAATTTTATTCTTAAAAACAACTGCCCATACATAGTTTACTGATTTTTATAGTTCTATCTAACAATAAGACAACAGTGCCCCCAAAGAATTCAACATACTCCCTAACATTATATACACTGTAGTCAAACTGAAATCATTACAAAAATATAACATATATAAAAACAAGCTATAAAAACAAACCTAGGTAGGCAAGACTCGCCTTCATAGGGTTGAAGCCTTAGCCAGACACCTCTGGGCCCAAAATGATACCAGAATTATTGTTTTCACTAAGATTTAACCAATCGCAAGATGATGGTTGGGCAATTAAAAAGCAAGAATAAGCTGTGATGCACACGCTTGTAGCTAACTGAAGGTTAGAATTATTAGGAATGGTATCTTAGCATTCTAAATAATATTTATAATAATTAAGGAGAGAGAACAACAGATGCTAAGACACGAGTGCTAGGGACTCTCAGAATGTGTGTGACAGACACAGGTACAAAAAAAACCTAAATACTTTCTATATTTTTTTCTTTACTGTCTTAAAATAACTAAGGCTAAATCCACACAAAGTTCATTTAAAGGAGACAACAGGCAGTCATGTGACAACACATACCCAAACTAACAACCCATTTGCACCTCCCCAAGCAACTCACAATTCAAAACAGTCACAGATTTTAAAATTAAATTTCTTCATAGGGAGTGACCTTAAAGTGTCAATTTGAATAAACTTTTTAAATGCTTACATTAAAAACACTGAAAATATTATCAAAACAAGACTGTCTTCCAGAAAAAATATGCAACACCTGTTGTATTTGAAATCTGTGAAGCATTATGAAAGTTTGTACTACTTAAATCCACACTCTCAAAAACCACAAAAATCCCCATAATTTCAAAGGAATGCTTCTAATTAAAGTTTAACTCCAACTTCCGTATAAAAGCAACTGAACAACTTACCTTATAGGTTTTTTGAGGGGAAACCTGAAACAAAGGGAAACAAAAACAGATATTTGTATTAATTTAACTTGTAAAGATTCTGTTACTATAGCTACTGACTGTGCTAAGCCAGAAGGCACCACAGTCTACGGCTGACTTTCCCAAAGCAAGACAACAATGGGGTCAGAGGTCCTGCTCTGTTCTTCAAAGCTCACTCTCATTTATTTTTAGCTTTCATAACAGAAACTCTGGAAAAAAAATACCTTCAGAGTAAATGCCAGCTACTAAAAATATGTTCCTCAAGTAGAAAACAAAGTGTACATTTTGCTTTGCTTTGTCCTTCTGGGGTTCCCTGGTGTTGTCCCCCGGTTGTCCCTTTTTAAGTATCGTAGCTGGTCATGGTGACAGAAGCCCTCCTTCAGCTTGGGAGGCAGAGCCAGGAAGCGTCCAAGTACAAGGCTAGTGTGGACCATGAAACAAGTCCTGGGACAGCCTGGGCTACAGAGTTAAGACCAACTTAAGAAAAGGGAGTGGGAGGAAGGATTTGATTTTTCTGTTTGGTGTTTATTTGTGAGTAGATGGAGCTGAGACAAGGGTCTCCTTACAGAACCAGGTTATCCTTAAAGCCATGATTCTTCTGCTTTGGCCTCCATGATGCTGGGATAAAAAAGGATAAAAAAGGTCTACATGACCACCCCTAGCCAGAGAGGCTTCTTGGTGAGAATTAGATGCTACATAAATAACTGAAATCCGTTTACCATAGAGGCAGTTTGACTGCCAAATAAACCCTAATAGACAAGTGGAATTACAAATTCACTTTAACTCTTATTTATATCAAACTGAAACACAGAAAAGGCCAAAGCATCTACAAGCCTGCATAATAAGGGACAGTATGATTCCATGAGAGACAGTGGCAAGTAGGAAGGGGTCTGTTCTAGAGAACAGGAGATGCCAAAAGACAGCCCAGGAGTGATGGTCCTATGTCGCCTGACAGACTGGCAGAGACAGACTCTGAACGGACTGGACTGCCTGCTAAGGATAAGGCCTTCAGTCCATCAACCGAAAGAAACCCTTTAGTTCTTTGAGCTACAGAGCCCCAGAAGAACAAAAGAAACCAAAATGTTTTCGCCTATCAACCACAGTCACACCAAGCAATGCTCTGACTGTCGGATCTGCAAAGAATTCTAGAACTTTCCAGCGGCATGACTGTTAAGATTTCTGGGTTGTTTACTCTTACAAGAAAATGGGAATGATGGAAGGGGGCAGAAATGAAGGGAGGAGCAGAAGGGCAAGGACAATGCAGAGTGATATCACCATCGCTTACCTACAGTCACAAAGCACAGAAGAAACTCACACGTTCTTCCACATTTTTTTAAATGATTCATTTTAAGCTTTATGTGCATTGGTGTTTTGCCTGCATGTATGTCTGTGTGAGAGTGTCAGATCCACTGGAACTGGAGTTACAGACAACGGTGAGCTGCCATGTGGGTGCTGGGAATTGAGCCCAGGTCCTCTGGAAGAGCAGCCAGCACTCTTAAACACCGAGCCATCTCTCTGGCTCCAAAATCCTCACAACTTCTAAAATCACAGCAGTTTTTCTCTAATTACCAAGTTCTATTTAAAGCAAACAAGGCAGATGGTCCTGTGCTCTTTAAGAAGCCAGGCTGAGCAAACCATCAGGGCAAGCCAGTATGCAGCACTCCAGCACGGCCTCTGCACAGCTGCCTTCATGCCCTGTTTGAGTTCCTGCCCTGACTATTGCCAGTGATGGACTACTATGGTGTGGACCTCTAAGCTCAAATAAACCCTTTCCTAGCAACAGAAACCCTAAGACACTGGGTTTACCTTAACTGTTCTAAGTACCAAAAGAATCACAGGGAAGGAAGGAACCTTTAATTCTGAAGTCTTAGGAGACAGAAAAGCAGTTAGTTCATGGAGACTCCCTTTCGAATCACAGAGCACTGAAAGACCCCATTCATCTGGTGCTGCACTTACCACTTGAATACCCGGCCAGTTAACTGCCACCATCCCTATACAAAGCTCAGCTGGAAAGACAAAGACTTGACCAAAACTCCCAGGAAAGGAATCCAGGGAGCCAGGAAATTACAAACTCAGCTCCAATGTGCTCTAAAGAAGTTTGCAGTTTCCAGGATTTAAAGCAGTACGATTCTACCTATATCCTATAGAGAAATAAAACCCTTTTTGTAGACAGAACTCTGTAAGTAGAACCCTAATGGAATAAAGACTGTACAGATCCCACGTTTCATACTTAGATTTTTTTAATTACAAAGGAAATATATCATAAATAAGAGGTTTGCCTAAGTAACCTTTAATTTAGTTACACCTTAGGTGGTTAAGCATATTTTTATAAATACATGAAATTTAAGAGGCTATGTGAATATAAAAGCTATTATCATTATGATTAAAAGTGAGGGCAGGTGTGCACAGAACTGTATGTGGACGCCTGTGTGCAGAGCTCGGGGTGAGGACATCGGGTGTCCTGCTCCACGACTGTGAGCCTTACTCCTCTGAGACAGGACCTTTCGTGGAATCCAAGCCACACTGGCAGCTACCAGGCCCCTCAGTGACTTTCCTGTCTCTGCCCTAACCCAATATAGGCCAGGGACACAGGCATGCTGGCCATACCTGTATTTTTACTTAATTGCTAGGATCTGAACTCAGAACACTTTCAATGAGCCATTTCTTCAGCTCAATTACATCTTTTACAAATATACTTCCCAAGTCCATAGAAAGCACTTTATCATTTTCTACTAAGAAAACTATTTTTCATTAAAATACTTTTAAAAGAGTGTTGGTTTTGTAGTAAGAGATTTGTCTTTGAGTCTAATGTCAAATGTTAATAAGTTCTCAGTCAGAATTTAACTACGAAACCATTTTTGTGTGAAATGTAAATCTCAGACTTTCAAACTATCATGTGGGGAGACCCTCCAATTTTATGGGGAAGGGGAGAGATTTCTTACATTATGAGAAACATAAGAAATTAGCATCATAATACTGTTTCATACTTGTTCCTACAAAGTTATTTATTTAATTTCTCCACATACATAGAGAAAGAGACAGACAGACGGATGGACGGACACACACAGGAGGGGAGCACAAGCACACTTTGGGTATCTCAGTCACTCTCCACTTCATGTACTAAGACAGTGTCTCTGCCCAGCTCCAGTGAGTCTAGCTGACTGGCTCAGGTGGGGTCCTTTGTCTCTGCCTCTGGAAATCGGGCTACAGGGGACTTCACGCCTGCGTGGTTTTATCTTATTCTGGTAACTGCGGTTCCAGTCCCTCAGCTCACACGAGCTACCTCCCCAGATGTGTATGATCCTGTTTCACTCTCAACAGAGAAATCGTAGGGGAAGGAGACTTTAAAATATATTAAAATATACTGTCATCAGGAATAATGGCTCTACACAGCACTAAGTTCATAGCATGCAGGGGAAACGCTTTTACAATCCCAGCACTCCTCCTACGCATCCCAGAACTGTGAACTGCTGCTGACAAAACCTAGTCCAGTAGACATGTCTCATGCTTCTCATCTCAATGCACTGGGCCTGAGGCAGCGGGTTCACAGCCACCTAAGACCAGCCTAGCCTACAAGTGAGTTCTCTGACCACAAAGACTGCAGAGTGAGTCTGTCGCAAAACAACAAAGACAAAACACCAAAACAAGACTTATTTGAAATGCACAGACCACTACTTCTATTTTCTCTTTCTCAGCTAAAAAAAAAAAAGGAGCTTATTCTAATACGCTTATACATTAAGACTACATAAGCTAACAGAACTAAACAAATTACTATATTATATACTAATATCAAATAATAATCAAGAGACTCTTACTCCCAAGTCACTGAGGAATGAAACTGTCTCCTACCCAAGATGTAAAGTTTCCTATGAAACTTTATGAGCTTTTCTACTCTGTAACACCATGGAACGATTTCTTTTTCTTATATATGGACTTTACACATAGTACAAAAGTTCTTTTATGAAAATTCAAGCAACTAAACATATCACCTGGTAACTTCCATCAAGCTGGGCGTGGTGACACATGCCACTGTAATCCCAGCTAATTGGGAGCCTGACTTGGATCATTTGAACCCAGGAATTTAAGCCCAGCCCAGGAATCATTGGCAGACACACACACACACTCTCTCTCTCTCTCTCTCTCTCTCTCTCTCTCTCTCTCTCTCTCTCTCTAAACAAACAAATAAGACATTAACATATTTTACACCTTTAAACATTTCATTACAGCACTGGCTTTAGCCTATGCTATAAGACCCTTAGGGCTCGGCTCATAAGAGGTCTACTGAGAATGAAGAATAGAGAGAAGGCTCTAAGCTCCCCTTACATCAGAATGGCTTGGTTTTTATTTCAGATGGAGCTTCCAAATAAAAATCTGAAAAAGAGAGCTCTAACTACTGTTCCTTTCATTACTGGGGACTGAACCCCACATAATTCTTTATAACTGCAAAATATCTACTCTGTAATATGGCTGCTTAGCTAACTTACTCCATTTCTTTTGTTAATCTTTAGGCTACATATAGGTTTTCAGCCCAGGGACAACACTATAACAAATACTTAACTCCAGATGAACTCATTAACAGGAAGGAACGCACATGGGAGTCTAGAGATAAAGGCAGTGCGAGTACTAAACAAACAGAAGAGGAAGGACAGACTCCTCTGGCTGCATTAATGCCATGCAGCCATCTGTGTTTAACCTTTGTGGAAGGGGACAGCAGCAGGAACTTCCTAACAATAGCTCTTATAAGACAAATAACTAGATAGCATTACTTTGCTGCCCAAGTACTGTATATGATGCGAGAGACTACCTGCTTGTTTAAGGCAAAACAAACAAACCAAGAAAGCACTCCACAGCAGTCACAAGTTAGACGGGACACAAACTGGTAAGTAACAAACACGGAACACTGTCAGACGAAAGTGCGGTGTACTAACACTCTCACTATCTCAGGAGAGTAAATGATAATGTTTCTTAGGAATTCAGTGAAAAGAATTAGGTGAAAAGTCTTGGTCTGACTGAACTAAAGGCAAAATGCTACAACGTTTAAGAAGTCATTACATTTGAAGTTGTTATTTTTGTTGTAGGTTGAATGTGTGCCTCATAGACACTCCGATCTCCTAAGCCCTGTCTCTCTGAGCATGCCCCAACTTAGAAGCTGGGTCTTTACATACATTTTGTTAACTTCCAAGAAGAAATCTTTACTTAACCCAAAGTCACAAAAGCTTTCTTTGTATTTTTTTTTCTGATCATTTCCTAATTTTTACTTTTAGATATAGTGTGTTTTATACAGTTTTGCAGGAGACATTATGTTTACCTGTTTACATGTGGGCAGCCCACTCTTGTAGCACACTGCAGACAATGCCCTCTGCTGAACTGCCTTTGGACTGCCACTGAAAATCAGTCATCCATCTATGTACTGGGTACTGTGGAAGACGGGTAAGGGAAACGTCTATTTCATCACCTAACAGAGGAAGGTGCACTTCCTTACCTCCTAAGGGGTACAGGGTACCAACAGGTTATGTCTGTGAATGTTATACTAGTGTTGGTCGGTATGTTAAAGTGATATCTTACAGGCTTCCCCTGCAAAGCTACTGCTTTTAAAACAGATCCTACCCTGGTAGTAGTGGTATATGTCTTTAATCCCTGCTCTTGGGAGACAGAGGCATGAAGATCTCTGTGTGTTTCGAGGCCAGCCTGCTCTACAGAGCAAATTCCAGGATAGCCAAGACTTAAAGTAAAATAAAATAAAAAATCATTAAAAACTCAAACCTGGGTCAGTAAGGTGACTCAGAAGGTAAAGAACTTGCAGCAAAAGCCAACAGTTTGAGTCTGATTCCAAGAACCCACATTACGGTGGAAGAAGAGCCAATTTTACAAACTTGTCCTCTGACCTCCACACAGGACCCTACAACTCATCCTTATATTCATATCCCCCTCCCTCTCCCCCACAATAATAAGGTCTGAAAAACTTAAAGCCTTGTAATTTTAATCTAACCCCTATTAGGAGTTGAAGGTATTAAGCTCCATTTCCCAAACAAAAAGGAATCCACATGCTCTGGAATTTTCTGGAAGAGCTGTGTTTCAGTGTTCTCCCATCTATCAAATGTGCACTCTGTATGTTTACTTTATACTCTGAGATAAAATCCAATACTGCAATGTTTATTTCCGTGTTCAAGTTGCTCTAGCTTAAGTCACTGAGCTCTTTCAGGCTGGCACTTACGTTACTGGGACACGCCCCTCCCTTCTGTACTTTGAGTACTTCATTCCTGGCACAACATGGTACTCTAGGCTCCTTAGCACACTAGAAATACAAGAACATTTTCCTACCACAGCTTTGTAAAGCAGGGAATTAAAAATATAGATGAGGGGGCTGGAGAGATGGCTCAGTGGTAAAGAGCACTGACTGCTCTGGAAGAGGTCCTGAGTTCAATTCCCAGCAACCACATGGTGGCTCACAACCATCTGTAATGAGATCTGATGCCCTCTTCTGCTATGTCTGAAGACATGGCAGTGTACTCACATACATAAAATAGATAAATAAATCTTTAAAAAATATATAAATGAAATATAGATGTTTTCTTTCTTTTTATGTAATATGATTGTTACGTGCTTTCACATTACATAATTACGATTTAGAAAATCCCAAACCACATTTCATTCAAGCTGGCATCAAGCTATTCCTGATGTCCCTCCTGTCCTTTTCATAGCTGTAGTGATGTCATCTTTCATTCCTGTTACTGGTAACGCTTGATTTCTCTAGTCCTGGTCCACCTAGCAGCGAGTCTAGCTAAGTAGCTAAAGGTTTAACATTTTAGTAATCTTCTCAAAAGAGCTGACTGCTGGGTTAACACTGTTATTTTACTGTTTTCTCCTTCATGGACCCCTGCTCCAATCTTTATTGTTTTTCCTCTATGCTTTGGACTTGGTTTGCTCTTCTTTGTTTTTTCTAGATTTTAATATGGATGTTGATGCTATTGATTTCAGACATTTCTTTTCTAATACATCTTTTATGTCCGTAAAGTTCTCCTGACGCTTCAATGTTAACCTCCAAATTCTGATGTGCTGTGATCACACATTTCCCTCTTCAAGTCTTCTTTGACCTGTTATTTTAGAATTGTGCTGCTTAATCTCCAAATATTTGGAGATTTGAGATCTTTTATTCATTTACACCTTATTTATGACCAGACAGCATACTCGATATAGCCTGCATCCACTTACTTTACTGTGCTTCTCCACTGAAATACGGTCTATCTTCACAAATGCTCCATATGCCCGCCCATACAAGACTAAACAGATGGATTACACTCTGAGCTGAAGTACTACCAAAAATTACCCGTAGATCAAATTGGCAAATAGAGTTAAGTATTCTACACCCTTACTGGGTTTTATTTTTACCTGTTATGAAAGAGTACTGAAATCATTGTCATGACAATGATTGTGAATTTGTCCTTAAATTTATACTGTTTAGTTTTCGTGAATTTTGAAGTTCTTTTACTGAGGCATAAAAGGCCAGAAATGTGGGGAAGTTTTGCTTTTGTTTTTAATAAGATCTTGAACATTTTACAAACCTTTACCAGCTAAACAGGCATTCTACTATTGCTATATGCCTTTTTCTTTGTGTTTTAATTTTTTTAATTTTATTTATTTGATTTTTGGGGTTTTTTGTTTGTATTTTTGTTTTTTTTTTCCTGTAGACCAGGCTGGCCTAAATTCAGAGATCTGCCTGCCTCTGCCTCCAAGTGCTGAGATTAAAGGTATGTCTGGCTTAATTTTTAAATTTTGAGACGGTTTATCTAAATTACTCAGCCTTCCAATGAACTGAGACTTCATGTAATACTTTGCTGGGCTTCTTTTTAAACTGATTCTTTTATCATTATGAAACAGTTTTCTTAAACTCAACATAGTAAATTACATCGTTAATCTTAGCACTCAGAAGGCAAGAGCAGGAGGATCAGGAATTCAAGGCTTTCTTTGGCTGCACAATGAGTTCCAGGCCAGCTGTGGCTACAACGTATTTTATAAAAAGACTAGGAGCAGGGTGGCAGGGAGGTAATGCCACTAAAATGCCTACCACTAAAGCATGAGGACCTGGTGAGAAAGTCAGGGCCGCACACATTTGTAATCCCAACAGTGGGCAGGCGGAGAAAGGCAGTTTCCTGGAACTCAACAATGAGTAAGCCTAGACAGACTACTTGGCTAGCTAGCATCAGGCCAACAGAAGACCCTGTCTCAAAAGACAAAGTGGATGACACCTTAGGAAGGACACACAGGGCTGATCATTAGCTTTCATATGCACAGTGCACTTGTGTTGCTGGAATAACCCTCAACACACAGAAGAGGGGCTACTTTACCATTAGTAACATTCTACACTCACAAATCTACTTTACAATGGTGTTATGTTATTTCAGCTTTATTTTTATTACTGTTAGCATGTTGTGCCTTTTACTTCAAACCATGTCTACTTTAAGATGTGTTTCTTTTTTCTTAAGATTTATTTATTGTACATAAGTACACTGTAGCTGTCTTCAGACACACCAGAAGAGGGCATAAGATCCCATTACAGATGGTTGTGAGCCACCATGTGGTTGCTGGGATTTGAACTCAGGACCTCAGGAAGAGCAGTCAGTGCTCTTAACCTCTGAGCCATCTCTCCAGCCCAAGATGTGTTTCTTAAAGGCAGCACACAGTTGGGCTTTGCTCGTTCATGCAATCTTTGACTTCTTCCTCAAGTGTTTTATGGCTTGAGAGAAGGGACTCTGGGTCTCACACGTTGAGCAAGCGCTGTACCACTGAGCTAGGCTTAAGCCAACTTTTTTTAGGATGGGATCTTATTCACAGTAGCCCATGTCGATCTGAAATTCATGACCCACCTACTTTAGCCTCTACAATGTTCAAATTACAGGTATACACTACCACGTTCCTTTAACTGGCTTTGTTTTGTTTTGTTTTTTTTGGAGATTGCTGATATAGACAGATTTAAGCCTAATCATCATCCCATTGGGTTTCTCAGTTGTTTCCAACTGTCTCTTCCTTCTACTGGATTACATTATTTAAACCAATTAACTAACTTAAAATAATTTTATATCCTGTTAACTCATCCCTTCCCATATTTTAAATTATCTGAAAGATTATTCCATGCATTTGATTTTACAGCCTAATTAACCAGCATAATTATGAGAAAACACTTAACAACTTGACATATCTTTTCTATGTAAATTTATTCATTCAATACATTTTCTTTGAGAACAGAGGACGTAAGTTTTTCTTGACCCTGGAAATCTTAGTCTTCCTTTGAAAGAACTCTAAGTTTATCTAATGGTTACTAGTGTCCTCAAAGGCCAGTGACAAAGGGCAGCAGATCCAGCTGTAGCAACAACCTTTGGCCTAATGGCAGTGCCATTCTCTGGTGAGTAAGCTGACTGCACAGACAGAAGTAATGAGAAGAGAACAAAATAAAGTCCACAGGAGGTGCACATGAAAGAAACTTCCTTCCTCTTGAGAGGACTGTGTGGCACATCTCTTCCTGACACATCTCTTCCTTACCCACTAGTATGTGACCATGACTGAATGGAGTCATTCTGCTTATTCAAAGACCTAATGGTGCATGACTTAAGACACTGTAAGGTAAGAGTGGAAGCCATGAGGTGATCTAGGGCCACAGAAGTAGCTGTGGGTAACGAAAATAACTAAGACAAATGTCTGCAAGAATAAGCAACTTTGTGTATTTGAAAACTATCATGTCCACTGGGGCCTGAGTGTAGAGAATGGCCCAGGGAGTAGTACTGAAATGTCGTCAACAATCGGCAGGAACCAATAATACAAGACATCTATTCATGACCTAAGACAGCTAGAACATTTTAATCATAATCTGATTTATGTTTAAAAGAACACTCTAGTAAGGCATGGTGACAAACACCTAAAATCCCAGCAATCAAGAGGCTGAGGATAGCAAGACTCTGCCAAAAATTAAACAGGAGGGGCTAGACAAATGGCTCAGTGGTTAAGAGCACGGGCTGCTCTTCCAGAGGACCTTGGTTCAATTTCTAGGACTCACTGCACCTCACCACTGTCTGTAATCCAGTTCCAAGTAAATCAACACTCTCACATAGACATACATGCAAGCAAATCACCAATGCACATAAAATAAAAAAATCACTGTTTAAAAAATTAAACATGTAAGTGGGGTGGATATGCAGAAAATATATACATGCACGGAATTTTCAACTACTAAAATAAATGCTATTTTAATTAAATAAAATAAAAGGCATCTGTTTCTCTGGTCTTTAAAATATTTTTTAAAAAATGAATAAACCTTCACATTCCACAAACTAAGCACTAAGAAAGGCAAGTTTAATTGTGCTTATAGTAACAGTGTATTTCATCCCAAAGAGCAAATACTTAAGAAGCGTGTAACAGGTAGAAAGAAAACAAACAAAGTGTACAATGTTAATGTGTAGCCCCTCAAACAAGAATTCTCCATTACCGCTTTGGGTTCTTTGAGATAAGGTCTCTCCCTGCAGCCCAGGCTGACCTAAAACACTGTGTATCCCAGGATAGTCACAAATGCATGTGATCCTTCTGCCTTAGTAGGTTCAGCCGCCTCTACACTAACACTACTATTTTATTCACGAAAAAGAAACTATCGATGTGGGAGCTGCTAAACTTAAAAATCTACCTCTTTCTAAATGGAGATTTTCAGGTATAGCATGGCTGAGAGACATCTGTAACTCAGAACTGCAGAGCAGCCATTAGTCACTGCCCAGGCAAGGGCTTCTGCCCTCTTCCAACACAAGTATTTGGATTTTTCCAAGAGCTGATGTCAGGGCTTTTCACAGAGACAGAACAGCATTTACAAGCCAGAGAAGGAAAAAGGGTTTCCCCAGTAGCTATGGTCAATGTGTCCTTTGTACTGCTCCTCTGCCAAAGCCAAAAGACCCTACTAGATAAAGCTATTCAGTCCTGGGGCGGGAGGGCTACAACTCCACCCCGGACGGTTGAAGGATTGTGATTGGCCAAACTTAACGATTACAAGATTCACTTTTCCAGCAGTGCTGAAACCAGAATTCTAACAGAGCAACCATCAGAACAGATGTTTCTTAATTCATTCAAGAAAAATATCATATACTGAATTTCTCTCTCTCCTCCTCCTCTGTGTGTGTGGGTGCTTATAAAGTATTCGTGTAATTCTACATAGTTTCAAAGAAAAGATAGACCAACATAATATGGTTATAAACAGAGTCTGCTTCTTCCAATCCTAAACATTCAGTGGAGAATTCAGTTTATATCTATGTGTCCTGTGGGCGATCTGCCAGCTGTTCACGTAAGGGGTCACGTTACCACCTGAGCAGCAGCTACCTCTTTATAAACGTGCGTTCCATTCCAGATAAAGATGGAGGCAAGCGAGAAGCAAGTCTACAGCAGTAGTGCTCCTCAGCACGAAAAAGCAGACTCACTTCAAGAGCGGACATGACTATAACCTCCGGTCACTAGCTAGGAAGTGTACTCGCCATGTCTGTTTGGCATCTACCCCAAAGAAACGTGGTACACTCTAAGCCAGAATCGAGGGGGTTGGAGATTTAGCTCAGTGGTAGAGCGCTTGCCTAGTAAGTGCAAGGCCCTGGGTTCGGTTCTCAGCTCCGGGAAAAAAAAAAAAAGAAAGAAAGAAAAAACAAAACAAAACAGAATCGGATTGCTACGCATGAGGATCACAGACCTGAAATGCAGATCCTACTCTCCCTGGACTTGGTAGGTAATACCAGGCGCTTAAGAGAAAGAACACAGAAAAGACTCTACTGCAGAGATTCAGAACTCACAGACCCAGATTTAGGACATTGCTGGAGGTAAAAATGGAGAAGATGTGAAAAGACAAAGCAACTGTCACTGATCACAACACAGAAACAATGACCTCAAGTGTGCTGTTATTTGAACAATGACAGAAAAATGAAAATGCTAAGAATAGCAGCCAACACTGCTCAGCACATGCTAACAGCCGCTGTAGCGGCATTACACCCATTACCTCATTGAATTTTCAGCAAACACCATTATTATACATGTTTTGTGGCTAAAAAAGTACTGCACAGAAAGATTAAGGGGCTTGTCTACAGTCAGACAGAAACTGACGTGTAAACTCAGGATTTATAGCTAGCTCTAGACTCTGTTTTTAAATGTTTTTATTTTACTTTTTATAGGTGTTCTGCCTGTGTTGTATCTGTGTACCACGTGTGCCTGGTGCCCACAGGTCAAAAAGGGGCATCAGATCACCAGAACTGGAGTTACAGAGCAACCATAATGTGGGTTCTGGGAATTGAACCTGGATCATCTACAAAAGAGCATCAAGTGCTCATAACCCCTGAGCCCACTCTCCACCTAGACTCTTATTTTTAACCACTGCTTAACAGGAATCGTTTTAAACATTTTAAATTTATTTATGTGTGTATGTTTGCCCACATATACACATGTGTTCCACATGTGTGGAGGTCAGAAGAAAGCATGAGATCCCCTGAAATTGGAGTTATGGATAGTTATAAACCACCACAGGGATGCTAGGAAGTTCTCTGCAAGAGGACCTGGTAAGCCATCTTTCTTCACCACTAAGCCATCTTTCCCTCCCCTTAACAGGATTTTTTTAAAGTCGAAAATGCACTAAACAGCTAGCAAGATAGCTCAGCAGGGAAGGGTACTTCCAACCAAAACTGACAACTCAAGTTTAATACCCAGGATTCAAACAGTGGGTGAACTAATTGTCCTCTGACCTTCACACATATGGTACATGTTACAACCTCTCTTTCAAGACTAAATTAAAAAATGCATATTTTTAAAAAATTAACACACTAGAGAAAAATTCCAAAAAACACAAAATAGTGTGCCCAAGAAACAGACACAAACCATAAGCATGATGTGAGTGTGGCCAGTTGCTAACTTACAATGATTTAAGAGTGTTTTGACTGGCAGTAGTGACCCAAGCCTTCAATCCCTGCTTATCCCTGCTTTTGGGAGGCAGATGGTCTCTGAAGGCTGAGGCCAGCTTGGTCAGCAGAGGCTGCAGAGAAACCCTGTAGCTTGTGATTCTCCTGCCTCAGCCTTGAATGCTGAAATAGTGTGTGTCACTATTCCCAGGTGACATAAGAAATCTTTAAAAAAAAATAAGCACTCACAGCAAGCCTTCCTAGGTGGGGAAGGGAGAACTAAAGATAAAATCCTTACAGTAGGAAACTAAAATATCACATTTCTGCACATAGCAGGCACTAACACATGGATTTCTCTTCTTAAGGAGGATGCGGAGAGATGCCTCGGGTGAAAGAGCCTGGCCCCAAGCATGAAACTTGAGTTCAGTCTCAAAACACCCACGGCAGAAGGAAGAGCTGACTCCCACAGCTGTCCTGGGACCTCCATTTGCACTCTGTAGCATGCTTGCCCCACCCTTCATCCACACACATAGTATATCCAATCAATCAATTGATCGATCAATCAATCAATCAATAAGTATGTGTGTGTGTGTGTGTGTGTGTGTGTGTGTGTGTGTGTGTTTTAAAGGAGAATATTTCTTCCTATCTCATCCACACACTGGAAGCAAGTTCTAAGGCAACAGGGTCCTAGTCAGTGCTACACCCTTGCAAAGTGCTAGACAGGACAGACACTCAATAAATGTTTGTGTAAGAACAGACCCCAGTCACGGTCAACCTGCCTGTCTTCAGTTCCAAACAATCCTGTTCTAGACACTCACTTAGATTTACCATTGGCATCAAGTTCAACAGACCTAAAAATATTTACTTTGACCCCCACAAAATTGCTTTTCTGCCTTAATAAATGAACGTCCATCCATACAGATGGTCTAGTAAGAATCTAGAATCTGGGCTAAAGAGATAGTTCAGTGGTTAAGAGCACTGGCTGCTCTTGCAAAGAACCCAGATTCAATTCCTAGCATCTATATTACAGCTTACAATTTTCTGTAATCCCAGGGATGAGTGGATTTTCTGGCTTCCACAGACAATGAAGGCATCCATACATGTAGCAAGCACACACACACACACACACACACACACACACACACACACACATACACACACACACTTCTTTTGTTTTTAAATTAGAAATTTGGAAGCCATAAATGTCATCCACCTCTCCCTCTGCCCTCAACTGTATCCACCTACTATCAGGTAGCCATTTCTGAGCATCTCTTACAGAGTCAGAAGTACACGTATGAACATGATGTCTCTGTTTCTGTGGTGTTTGTATCTCTCACTGCATTCAAATGCTTTGTCACTAGCGAATACCTCCAATTCATCTTCTTCTGACCTTCTCCATTGCTGGCTTAGAGTGAGCCACTCTGCCAGGCCTGGCTGGTGCCTGCAGTGACAGGTTTTCCAGTCTCGCACACAACATCCTTTCTGTTGAGCAGCTTTAGACTTTCAAACCACAAATGGCCCCTTCCATTAAAATTCCTTCAATCATTTTCCATTACACAGGGGGGTGGAGGACATCCAAACACCAAACATGACATATGAGGGTAAATGAGGCATTGCTTACCTCTAACCTCAGTTAAATTGATACCCTAGTGGCCTTCAGTAGCACTCCTAGGGACCTTCCCTAGAAAGTGATATCTTACATACTGTTCAATGAGAAGCTGTCTCGTCACCAACATAACTTCTGAGATCTTAATGTCTGCTACCTCAGAAAACCTCTGCCTCTTCTCTGATCCCCCAAATTCTATTTACTCATGTTCTTACAATATATCCAGACCTATACAACAACTACTGCATAGCACAAGAAATACTAAAACTGGGGGCTAAGGCTTTGGAGGATGTGCAGGCATGAGGGCCTGCGTTCAGATCCCGAACGCACATGTAAAAGACAAGTGTAGCAGCATGCCCCTGTACCTCTAGAACTGAGGGGTGGAGACAGGCAATCTCAGAATTCCGTAGCCTACCAGCTAACCTAGTCAAAACACAGCCCAAAGGTTCACGGAAAGGTCCTGTCTCAAGAAGACAAGAAGGAAAAGAAATCGCCCAACACCAACTCTAGACTCTGGCCTACACACACCCCCACACACCACACACACACACACACACACACACACACCACACACACACACACACACACACACCACACACACACACACACACCCACACCACACACACACACACACACACACACCACACACACACACACACACACACACACACACACACACACACACACACACACACACACCACACACACACACACCACACACACACACACACACACACACACACACACACACACACACCACACACACACACACACACCACACACACACACACACACCACACACCACACACCCACACACACACACACACCACACACACCCACACACACAACTTCTAGGTAAATTTGTGCTCCTGCAAATGTGAGTTACCTTAATAATGAAGGCATGTAGAACAGGGTGGGAGAAAATATTCCAAATCATATCTGGTTGTGGCTTTCATTAGAATCTATAATGAACAACCCAATGATAAGACTCTTCAAGATTTGAAGAGACAATTCACAAAAAGTATGTGGATGGCACATTAAAGGATATCCAATATTGGTAGACACCGGTGAATACAAAATCCTATAGCATGCCACCGCAGGCCCACTACAGTGGCTGAGAGGAAGGGCTGCTCACTCCAAGGATCAGAAGCAACTAACCCTGCTGGTCAGAGTGTGGCACAGCAGTTAATTCAAAAACATTTCTCAATGGGCTCAAATATGCACTAGCCACACCAGCCATGTAGTCCATCCTGAAGAAATGAGAACCTACATCCATACAAGGACAAGCAAGAATGTTGAAAGTAAACCTAATAGTCTAAGACTGGCAAATACTATGTCCGTCAACAGTTGAATGAGTAAGCTGTAGTATATATCCAGCCATGACTCAGCAAGGAAAAGAATGGACTACTGAGGCACCACAGAGACAGTTAATAATAATTAGAAATAATTACAAACAGAATAAACTAGCCAAACAAAACATCACAAACCATATCGTATGAGACCATTTATGTGAAACGCATGCAAACTAACCCAGTGTGGCATAAAACAGACGAGTGAAAGGCATGGAGAGAGGGACTGCAAGAAAAAGCATAAGAAAGCTATTATTTATATTCAGGCTTTTTGAGATAGGGTTTCACTACATACCCCAGGCTGGCCCAGACTGGTCTTTAACTCATGATCTTCTTTCCTCAGCCTCCTGAGCGCTAGGATTACCAGCCAGAGCTTACCCACTAGCTGTATTTATTTTCTTGACTGCAATGATAGTTTTCCAGTTACATACAGGTATCAAAGCCTATCAAGATGTACAACTTAAATATACACAGCTTAGGGCTGGAGAGAGAGTTCAGTCAAGTAAGTGCTTGCCATGTGAAAATGGGAACCTAAGTTTGGTCTCCAAATCCATATAAAAAGCCAGGCATGTCAGACTGTGCTTGGAATCCCAGTACTGGGAAGAAAAGGACAGGTGGATCTGTAGGGCCTGCTAGCTAGCCAGCCTGGCCTAATTGGCAAGCCCCAGGTCCTGCCTAGTAAGAGGCCCTATCTTAAAACACTAGTGGAAGCCTTCCAAGGAAAGGCACACCAAGTTCATCTCTGCATCCTGAGCCATATGCATACACATGCAAACATGTGCATACACGCTCACACACACATACACACATACCTCTCTGCATACAAACATTTAAAGCTTATTATACATTAATTATATTTCGACAAAGCTTTTAGACTCTAAAAGTAAAACTAAATGTTTACCCATAAAGCCAGGTGCAATGATACAAATAAAATTCCGACATTTAGGATGTTAAGGGACAAAAGGACTCCCCAGGTTGAAGGCCAGATGCACAACATGAGATACTTTCTTAAAGATAAAGGCTACAAGGAGGCCGGAGAGATTGCTCAGCAATTAAGAACACTTGTTGATCTTGGAGAGTATCCAGGTTCGGTTCCCAGGACCCACATGGTGGCTCACAACCATCTGTAACTCCAGTTCCAGTGCTCTCTTTTGACCTTGAGAACTGCATGCACATGGTACACACATACACACATGCACACGCACACCCGAATGTATGCAGGCATGTAAAACACCAATACCCATAAAGTTAAAATAAATAAATTCTTACAAAATAAAAAATAAACACTTCTTGGCTGGAAAAATGAACGGCTCAGTCAGTGAAGTGCATGCCCAGGCAAGGAAGAAGGCTAAGCTCAGATCCCCAGCACCCACACAAAATCATTGAACTGATTAATTATTAAAACGAATTTGATTTTAAAAGTCAGGCTAAGTAATGCTGTGCTCTGCTCCTTGAGTTGGAGCACAGGAAGAGTCAGGCTAAGCCTGCTGAGCAGCCAATCAAAACTTAGTCCAGGGGTCACAAAAAGGCCCTGTCTCAAGACAGGAGGAAAGTAGGGCTGGGGAACAACTCAGAAGTGCAGAGGTAGCCATGAAAGTGCAAGGACAAGATGAGCTCTTCAGCATCCATGTAGTGTTGGGAGGGTGTGGTGTCCCACCTGTAATCTTGCTCATCAAGAGCTTAGACTGGCTGAGTACGTGAGCTCTGGGTGCCCTCGCCTCAATACATGCGGTGAAAAGGGACTCAGCCAGACCTCTAACATGGAGCCCTGACCTGCACATGCACCCGCAAACGTGCATACCAAACAAACACACAGATCGAATAGTGGAGAGCTCAACAGTGGGAGATACCTACGTCTATCTTTAGCCTCCACACTAAACACATGTGCAAACATGTGTACTCCTACATACAAACACACAGATATGTGGACTACATGTACACAAAAAATTAAGTAATTACAGAACCCCTTGCCCATAAACATTGTTATAATTTATAAAATGTAAAGGACTCAGTGGTCTGAACATTTTTCTCCCTGTTATAAATTTTAGACTATTCATATTTTTGCATGGGAAATTCCAACAATTTAAGACTACTTGACTAAACTTGTCCTGTAACTTTCTTCTTTTAAGATTTTTAGACATATAAATTCCTTGAAGGATCACTGTATAGTGAGATGAATGTCAGCCCCAAGAAAACCTTTTGTCATCTGGGGCTGAGTCAGTCATTTGTTCTCCCTAGACACTGTAGTTCCTTCTTCCTTCATTCACCCGCTCAGAAAGTTAATTGAAGACAGCACACAATGTGTAGCCAGCCGGGCAACATCCAGGCCCTTACAATCTCCCAGGAAGAAGGGGAAAAGGCAACCAAGACATAATAATGCTCTTAATGGATAAATGAAAATTCTGCATGGCAAGTTAGAAAGTTATACACATTCTAGATGTCCCTTCACACCATAAAGTCATGGCTATGAAGAATCAGTAAGGAAGCTAAATGTAACAGTAATGGAAACCCTCAACAGGCTGACTTCACAAGCTATACAGGAGTATGAAATGTCAGAGCGGAGACGTAAGCCAAGTCCAGTCCTTACCCTACACCGCTAAGCAGTGGCTCAACTGCTCAGTTTTTGACAGACTACAATCCCTATCTCTTAGTCACTCCTTTTTTGTGATATCAATAATTTCAAGAAAATATTTTAATCTGCTATGATGCAAACAGTGAGAAGATGTTTTGGAGTCTGACTGGCCTTTACGTCATTATTTTTTAGTTACTAACTTATTTGTCTAAAAAATTTCTCATCTATAAAAAGAGGTGAGATATAAACTACTGCTATACATAAAGCATGGTAAGAGATGAGGATAATAAAACACCTACATGTCAGTATACAAATACTGCTTATTATATTCATGCACCAAAAAGGGTGCATCATATGCATGTTTCTTTATTCTTCTATTTAATTATAAACCTGTATACATTTAAAGTTGGAGGTATAATGTAAATGCCCAAGGAGAATGTTAATTCCCAACACTTCTGAGGAGTCAGTCTCCCAAATGTAACAAATCATAAGGGAACTCATGTCACTGTGAAAAAGATAAGCAAATGAATGGAAAGCTTTACCATATGCTCCGGTGTGAGTCTAATCTGTCTATAAAGAAATCTGCAGTATTAAACATTTCAGTGTTATACATTATAGCCCTAGGTCTTTCTGTCTACAAGAAAATAACTTCTAACATGACCAACACCTTCAGAAGAAAAAAAAGACCTATGCTGGGGAAATCTCTCAATGGTTAAATGCTCATCTTGCATGCAAGAGGTCCTGGGTTCAAATACTAGTCAGACCCTAAAAAAGAAAACCATTTCCAGCACTTGTATTTCTCACACTGAGGTCCCTGCCCCAGCCCTCAGACATCACTGGAGGGGACGGAGAACAACGCCGCCACGTCAATGCCCCACAACAGCTCAGCAACAGCTTTACCATCAGAATCAACATTTTAGCTGACACAAGCAAAAATACCACTATCTGAACAAAGGACAAAATAACTCAAGCTGATTCAAGAGCTCCTGAAGCTATGGGTATCACCTTTTCCAAATAAACGTTATGTTTTAATTTGTGAGAAAAAAAATACACTGAGAAACAGTCACACAGAATACTCTGTAAAAACAGTCCCTTCCCCCACTGGAACATGAATCCCTGCCCCCATGCCCCATTCATAGCCCCTTGGGTATCAAAGGGACACAACCATCGAAAAATTCAAGATGATTAAATCGCAATTCACAGAATATTAATTCATCAACCCTAGCCCAGATTCAAAAGCCATTACCCAGCTCAGCTCTACAAAGGTAACAGAAGGGTGATGCTGCATAAAGACAGCCCTGCATGCTGGGTGGTAAAACCTTTGTTCTCAGGCTAATCCATTGGGGCATGGGTTTTCAAAACTAGGAATTTCCTCTCTTTAGGTCAAGATATGCTTTTTAAAGCAAGAAGGGAAAAACAAAATGCTATTGTAGGAAATAATAACGATGTACAAACATCCTTTCCCTTGCCCACTTCATTCTTGGTATAGGTATATCCCCTTCGGTGAAGCTATTTTTCTACCATTTGCCTTATTCTTTACACTACAGAGAAAACAAAGACTGCCATAGATTACCTGGATAACCGGCAAATCAGCGGGCAAGCAGAAGCTCAAAAGGCTTGTTTCCTGTTTCCATGGAGCACACGAGAGTGGAGCCTCACCTATCGCCACTCCCCTAGCAATCCTAGGCTTTTCCTTTATCCATACATTCCACAGCCTTGGAGAGGCATTTGTCAGGGATTTTACTGACCACCAGAGGGAAGACAGGAAGAAACCCCACCTCTTCTCCTAGCCCGAATCATTTGCCATCATCAACTGAAGCTCAACACTGCACAGCTAACGGAAAGGCAGGGAACAGCATCCGTGCGCATCCCCTGCACCGTACCATACAATGCACAGAGAAGACAGACAGAGCAAGTTAGCTCAGCTGACAGTTGTTAAGACAGCAAGCCAAGAGCTCCCATAAATTCACAAAGATGTGTACAGATCTAAGTATAGAACCACAAAAAAAAAATTCCTCAGTGCAGATTTTTAAATGGGGAATTTTTTAAAACAGTGCACAAATGGAGTCTTTCCGACATCTTATTTTGTTGTCATTTCTGTTCTGTTTCCTAATAAGCCAAAGGAACCAAGTTAGAATTAAAAAGCAAGCAACAAGAAAAGGAGTCCCTTTGTTAGCAATATGATCCCCACGAAGAGAATCAGAGAGTCTGAGCATGAAGGAGGTGGGAGTGAAGAGAAACAGATAAAAAGTGGGGAGGGAAGAAAAATATTTTCTGCCCCAATAAGCCTAATTAAGTTTGTAAGCTGGGCTGGGAGGACTGAAATTTCTTCATGCTATTCTGTCTGTTTGTGTTTGATTACTGTAAATCTTCCCAGGTCTCCTACTATGCCCCAGGCGTACAATGTCTGGCAGGCTGTTAATTCACCCTTGCCACTTGCTGTGGAATGAAGGGGTAAGAGACACACTCATCCATTGTCATTGCTAGAAGCACTCTGACTTTATTAAAACAGTGGCCTGTGTCAAACACTTCCCTAACAGAGCACACTCGCCTTACTCGCCTCTTCTGAGGCACCAACGCAGCCACCAAGTCTGCGTGCAGAGAACATGGGCCCAACACACAGACTGAAGGAAAGCTATTCTGCCTATCATAAAACATAAGGTGTTATGTCTCTTAGACCAACCCAAGAAACACTTCACCTACATAAATTATAGCTCAAGGCTCTTTCAATTTATAAAGAACTTCAAAACAACAGTTAATGATCTAAAAATCAGGTTACAAGAAACCCACACCTAGACAAATGTAGTTTATAAATGTATGCTATATAGTTCTTATTTACATATACTTATATTTTGTAGCTTTTCAAAACAAGACTAATGACTTTTAATACCCTTAAATATTAAAGCACAGATGTATTAAGGTTAGAATTTCTAAGCACTTAACAAGTGAAGAGTTATTAAAGAAACTCTCCTCAATCTACAAGAAACCAGTCAAACCAAGGACCAATGCTGACTGCTAGTGGCATTAGACTTCCTCCTCCTGGCCTTGGGACTCCCCTCCAGGGTTAGCACTTTCCCACGAAGCTCATCTACCCTAAAAGTCATGGAGCTCCTTCTGTCTGTCTTCATAGGTCTACACTGCTGAAGCAATTCCACAGCATGTGTCAACTTAGACTTTGCTCCCCTTCCTATAGCAAACCAAGCATGTCAACAGTCGCAGCTTCCTCACAGAATATACTTCAGCTTCCTAGTCATAACTTCGGTTTCCCCCAACAGCTTCTCAGACTGACTTTATTAAAACCCAGTGTCCAGACAGAAGTACATAATTCAGAGTCCAAAGGAAGGACATAATTTTCTCTTCAAAATCCAAATATGCAGTAAACATATAAGAAGGAGCTCAGTCCAGTGAGATGGCTCAGTGGATAAACGTTCCTGAGAATGACCCTCTGGGTGCACGTGGTAGGAGGAAACAATCGCCTCCCACATGCTGTCTTGTCAGTGACCTCTGTATACTACAGATGCACACCCTCACATATGCATACATGCACACACACACACACACACACACACACACACAAAGAAGGAATGAACAAATATGCTCCACTGTAGAAAGGGCAAACAGAGAGAGGACAGGGAAAATGAGTGTGTCGAGTATTCATAAAGACATAAAGACTAGGGCGGGGTACTCACAAGGTGGAGGTAAGAAGATGTCTATGCCCTACGTATGGAGTTCCAGCCAGTCAGGCTTACACAGTGAGAGGTACCCAATATGAACATCTGAATTTTACAACTTAGATGCTTACTAAGTGGTCTGAAAATGTATGGTTCAGTGAGTAAAGGTGATGGCCACCAAACCTGGCAACCTGAGTCGAATCCCCAAAACTCAGACAGTGGAGGGAGGGAACTCCCCAATCAGAGACTGTCCTCTGGCTTACATGTGTACATGGCACCTACGTATCTGCACGAATGCTTGCACATGATAATAAACTTTGAAAATAAACAAATAACTGCCCATGAACACTTAGAGCAAATTTATTCATAAGTACTAGTAGGAGAACAGAAAAACAAACTATGATTCATCCACACAAAGAAAGATCATTCAACAGTTTTAAAAGAATGAACGATTAATTCATGAATCATGAATGAATCTTAAATGTGTTCTTCCATAGCATTCTATTAGGTCCCAGAAGCCGTATACAATTTTTTTTTTTTTTTTTTGGTTTTTTTTTTGGAGCTGGGGACCAACCCAGGGCCTTGCACTTCCTAGGCAAGCGCTCTACCACTGAGCTAAATCCCCAACCCCGCAGTGTATACAAATTTAAGCACTGTGCCACTGCACTCAGATCACACGCTGGAAAATGTGGAAGGACTGCTAGAGAGCACAGGCGACTATGAAGAGAATCTGCAATCCAAAGGGCGCATTTAAGGTGCAGAATCTATTCTGTGTGATATTATAATGGCGGATACATGATCTATGCATGTGTCTAACCCATCGACAGCAAAAGCCGTGTCCCTAGCTGGACCTCAGTATGCAGGCCTAAGATCCCTTTTGCTCAGCGATAAAGCAGGAGGATCATACACTCAAGGACTTTACAGACTGCAGAATGAGTTTAAAACCAACCTGGGCAATTTATCAAGATACTGTCTCAAAACTAAATGAAATTACAGAGCACACAGCTAGGAGGCAGAGTATAAGCCTAGCATCACAAGGTCCTAGGTTCAATCCCCAGTACCAAAATGAGTTTAAGAATTAAGGAGTCTAACCAAACTTCTGAAAATTAACATCATGACTTGAAATGACAGAAATACTGAACTCTAGTTGGAAAAGTTATATCATAGGGATTACAGGTTAGCAATTCCGACTGGGGAAACTCAGGCTCACCACTGAAGGCTGTCTCTCTAGCCTCCTCCTGTCTCTCTCTTCATACTTTTCAGTCTATCAGTATCTACCTACCTACCTCTCCCCAGCTCGCTGGAGTTGAGTAGTTTGCTCTGCCATACCCTCTCACACTATGGCATTGTTCTCACCACAGGCCCATAGAAACAGAGCAAGCCAATAGAGGCCTGAAACCTCTAAGACTGTGAGTCAAACCTACTTCCCCTAAATGGTTTCTCTCCTTTTTCTAGAAACTAGCAAATCCAGAATGGTTTCTGTATGTCTGTGTGTACACAGGTGTGTGTATGTGGTTGCTTACACACACGCCTGTGTGTATATGCACATGGGGTATGGGGTGGATAGTTAAGGCAGATGTAATAATTAGGTAGCCCAAGCTGGCCTAGAACTTACTATGCACCTTGAACTCTTACCCTGTCTTATAGGCTATGTAACACTCCTACCCCTGAGCCACACTACAGCCTCAGTCATACAGGCAAAT
Organism: Rattus rattus; assembly: GCF_011064425.1. NCBI lineage: Eukaryota > Metazoa > Chordata > Mammalia > Rodentia > Muridae > Rattus > Rattus rattus. Next base: position 37,651,201 of record NC_046161.1, read on the forward strand.
CCAACCTAATAATGAGGGAAACCTACACAAATTCCAGTTTGGAGGCATCCTTAAATATACCTAGCCAGGATTCCTGAGAAATGTTAAGACTATCAAAAAACAAAGTCTCTCACAGCTAAGGCGAACCCAAAAAGAAAGACACAGTAAGTTTCAAATTGAATCCTTAGTGGTTTGAATAAGGACAGTCCCCATGGACTCACATGTATGAACGCTTGGTCCATAGGGAGAGGCACTATTGGCGGGGATGGCCTTGTTGGAGGAAATGTGTTACCGTAGGGGTGGGTCTGAGGTCTAATATATGCTCAAGCTATACCTAGTGTGGCAGTCTCCTTCTGCTGCCTTCAGATCAAGATGTAGAACTCTCAGCTCTTCCTCCAGCACCATGCCTGCCTGTCAGGACAATTCTCCCTGACCCAGTCCATGCTAATGGACTGAACCTCTGAAACTGTAAGTTAGCCCCCTAAATGTTTTCCCTTATAAAATCTGCCTTGGCCAGGGTGTCTCTTCACAGTAATAAAACCCTAATTAAGACAGCATTCTGGGTAGAAACAGAACATTGGCTTAACCCAACAACCACCACTAAAAATAGAAAAGATCCTAGAAAAGCTAAATAAACTATGAACTTAGTTAGTAATGTCAATATTGACTCAGTAGTATGATACATGCACCATACTAATGTAATATGTTAAAAGTTGAGGAACATAAGTACATGTATGGGCTATCCCTATCCTCTTTAGTGTCTCAATCTGTAAATCTCTTTCAAAAAAAAAAACTTTTTAGAAAAAAAGGTTCTCATCACAATGACTTAATGCAGGGAAGGAAAGGAAAAAGGGAAGTTGAAGGGGAGGGATGAAGAGCTGTGCAAGCTCAAGTAAAGAAAGCCACTGTGGCTTAGCAAAGGACAGGAAAGCTGTTCTACACGATGTCTGAGAAGAAAGGAGGAGGAAAGGGCCAGCAGTGATCTAATGGGGTGTTAGAAATGCTCTCCCTACTGCTTAGACAGCTGCAGTGTGTTCTGACGTCAATCTCAAGACTCCCATGGGTTAAGGCAACAATCCACTCTTCCGTGTTTGCTGTGTGAGTTTCAAAGTGAAACTAGCTGTTAATCAACGTTCACAGTTTCCAGGAGGAGCAGACAACCCTCTTCCAACTCAAGACACACAGTGGCTAGCCATGGGGAGGGCAGAAGCACAGGGTGTGCTGAGCACACTTATTTGAATTCTCTTCTTAGTTCTTTGGACCATTAATCCCTCTTTTAACTTTTACTGAAAAGTTACAAGTGAAATACCAATCTCTTCCATTTCTTCCTCTGAAAAGGACTGGTGCGTGGAATCGAAGTGTTATGCATCCAACAACTGACATTGGACAGTAGACGTTAAAAAGTACAAAGTATGTATACCGTGCGGTGGATCGAAGGTAACAGTGCAGTCAGTCACTCACAGGAGGAAGGAGGGGAGTGTATGCTGCCAAATGAAATTTCTGGCTGCACTCAATTCATACAAGGTAAATTCATCAGGTAAAGCAATGGAATGGTGGTCACTGCTAGGTCAGACCAGGTAAGCGAAGCAAAGAAGGAAACCTGGGGCTTTGCACTTGGGTCACTGAAAAAGACCACGCTGCACCTCTATAACGATGCCTGTGACAGACTCACTATCCTTTCCTGACTTGAATCTTATGTAGTGGTGACTTTCAAGTACTGCGGTACTTCTTGAGAAGTACTTCTGAGGCACACACCTATGATCCCGGCACTCTGAAGGCTGAAGCAAGACTGTAGGATCATCAGTCTGAATCTGGCCAAAAGCTGTCCTAGGCTACATACCAAGTTCTAGCATACCCGACAAGAATGAGAGTATGACACCAAAACCAAACCTATCCGCCCAAGTACTTCTACTACAATACTGCTCATGACCAAATTCATCCTGATCTGTATTTACTTCTAATTCTAGGGGTGAGTCCCTCAAATAGAATACTCTTAAATAAAAACCTCAACATGGTACAATTTAGTAATTTTAAAAATATGTACATTGAAGTTCTCTTGAAGCTTATGTTTTACAGACGACACTGAGGATAATAAAGAAAAGTTAAATTTGGGACCTATGTAATTTTGTTTCCAAAGTCACTCAACTAAACAAATAGTCCAACCGAGATGAAAACCAAGGTCTACCTGACAGGAAAGCCTGCCTGGTTTCTATAAGATTAGGGCAGGCCTACAAACATCAAGCACCTGTCTTAACTGAAGATGAGTTCCAGCCATGGGTGGTGGCTTGCATCTACAGTCCCAGCACTTGGGAGGCTGGGGCAGGAGGATCACACAAGTTTGAAGTCAGGATAGTCTATGTACCACATTCCATAGCAGCTACAATTACATAGCAAGATCTTGGCTCATAAATAAATTAATAAATATTTAAAAAAAAAATAAGTCTTGCCAGGCAGTGGTAGACAGATCTCTGAGTTCAAGGCCTGTCCGGTCTACAACACAAATTCAAAAACACGAAGGGCTACACACAGAAATCCTGCCTCAAAAAAACCAAAGAGAGGGGGGATAAAAGTAAAATAAATCTTTCAAATACAGGGAGTTAACCAAGTAAGAATTTCTAATTCTCCCCTGGTCACTTGCTTAGGGAAAAGAAAACATGTTTGAGACAGATTCAAGCCCTGCTAAGTAAAATGATTAGGAACCAACTGTAGAAAAGTCCATCAGCAAAAAATTTCTATTTTTTACTGAAATAGATGTACAAGACATAATAATAGTACAAGATACATGGACTAAAGCATGAAATAACTACAGTTCAGGGACGATAAATATTCTCGCATCCGTGTAAAAGACAGAACATTATCTGAAGATACAAATCCTGGTCCCTGGATACAGAGGAAAACATGACCTACCAAATCAAGAACACCTAGTTCTGCTCAAACTCAACAGCAATGTTTGCGTCCATCATCTATATCAAGATGGCTGGGGACTCATCTCTAGCCAGGAGGCATTTCACCATGTTAGTGGTTACCCTGGAGTTACTACTGCTTTAAAAGTTTCGCTGGCTTTAAGGGTTTCATCAAAATTCCAATATTCGAAATTCTGGAAGACCTCAGTCTTCCATGTTCATCTCAAATCTCAACTCGACAGATCCCGAATCGGCTGGGAGGCGGGCCTCTGAGCATGCCTGTGGTCCTCTGAGCCTGAGATCCCCGGCTACAGAAGCAGGAGAAAGGAAGCTGAGCGTCCATTACTCTGCTTCCTGATGTAGATACAACTGAGCAACTGCCTCAAGCTCCTCCCGTGTTGACCATTACATGACGGACTGTATCCTAAACTGTAAGCCAAAGAAATCACCCTTTAATTTGCTTTGTCAGACTATCACAGCAACAGGGAAAGTGACTAAGATCTGGCTCTAGGTTAAAACCCAAGTTAATGCCTCCCTGGAACACCAGCTTAGTGTTCCCAAAGAACTGTTTTTACTGAGTGATATGACTTTTCCTAAGAAGACTATTCACCCTAGACAGACTAGGTATGGACAATGCCAGAAAAGGTTCCACCAAGTCCAGGCTGGTGAACCAGTAAGCTTACTGGGGTTACTCACAGGAAGACAGAAAGGCAGGTGCACCTCTCTGGGCAACTTGGGGCCAGCTGTACTACCAAAAGTCGTACACAAGTCAATGTTCTATTCTTACGTAAGTGGAAAAGGTTGCAAGAGTGTAAAGGTTCGTGAATTTTTAAAATCACTTTTGCAATTAGGTATGGATATGCAGACCAGGTTAGCCTTGAACTTACAATTCTGCTGTCACTGGTGGTATAAGCCAGTAAATGGTAGTATAATCTCCAGCAATTAACTATAAAGTAATGCTAATGGGCCACATCTTGTGAGGGTTCCATGCATGTGACTACAGCCACTCTGATTCAAGAGAGCAATCAAAGATCAAGTCTGACCCAGAAGAAACAGCCACACAATAGTGTCACTTAATATTACTCCCTGAGTTACCGCTGGTTACTTAAGAGCCATAGAAACACTTATCTATGTAACACTGTTAACAGACATTGTCTCCAATATCAACCTCTTGAAACAAATGTGACTAAAATGTTGCATTAGAATTTAGCATCAGGGCCAGAGCCCACCAAGCCTGATGACCTGAGTTTATTCCCCTGGCCTCACTCAGTGGAAGGAAAGCATTGATCCCCAAAAGTTGTCCTCTAACCACACCTGTATTGTGATGTGTACATATAACCATACATGTATAATGTGGAAATGTAATAAAAATAAAGAATTTAGGGCTGGAGAGATGGCTCAGTGGTTAAGAGCACTGACTGCTCTTCCAAAGGTCCTGAGTTCAAATCCCAGCAACCACATAGTGGCTGACAACCATCTGTAATGAAACCTGATGCTCTCTTCTGGTGTGTCTGAACAGCTACAGTGTACTTATATATAATAAATTAAAAAAAAAAAACTTTAAAAAAAAAGAGGGTCACTACCTTAACAAAAAAACACAAAATAAAGAATTTAGTATACATGAGTCAGGTGTTGTGGACAAACTTAGGAGATTAAGGTAGGACAGACAAGTTTTAAACCAGCATAAAATTAATATTCCAAACAGTCATCTAAATGCAATAAAACTAGGTTTCTTTGTAACAAAAAAGGAAATACATTCACCCATAGAACAAAATCTTACTTTCTTTTTCCCATAGCACCTCCCAAACAAGGGCAGTCACAATGGCTCTCTTAACCCTCTTAATTATACCTGCATTAACTTCACCATAATAACTTGATTTTTTATTTACATTTCTGTGTGCTGCTGGGCCTGATACACCCTAAGCACATGTTCTATCACTAAAGTACAAACTCACAAGATTTTTATTCTAGCACCTTTAACTGGAGTGTGTCTGAATATTTGCTGTTACAAACTACTATCCTTTGTTTATAATGTTGACTATAATTTTTTACAACTGCCTTTGTGCTAAGAGAGACCAGGCCTTAGAGTATGCTAGGCAAGCACTCCATTAGTAAGCCACACAGACATCCAGCCCTTGCACAAGATGTTTTAATTAGGTAAAAAAACCACCTCACACCTGTGTCATTTGATTTTCTAAGGTAATTTTCCCCCCAAAAGCAGTATTATCCTCCCTATGTTGGAGAAATTAGAAAAGTTCACTTAATTATCTCTGTAATCCTTGAGAAACAAAGCAGGGACTCAGTCACAGCAACTCTGACTCTGATTCTCACACACTCACTTTCAACTACGTAATACTTTCAACAGAACTTTCAGCCAAGACTAAGTAAATTTTTAATGTTAGATAAGAATGAAAAAGAAGGAGGAAGAGAGGGAGGGCGGGCAGGAGGGAAGAAGGGAGGGAACTGAAAACAAGAAGGATGAGAATGGGAAAAGGGAAGCAAGAATGGGGAAGGAGGGAGGGAGGGAGGGAGGGAGGGAGGGAGGGAGGAGGGGAGAATATGAGAAAGTCACTAACCAACAATTCATAATGGGAAAGTCATAAAGTGCCTGGTAATAGGTCTTAGCGAAAGCTTTCAGGCCTGAGTAAAGCTCAGGACTTACTGAAGAATTACCATAAGAGATTTAAAACTACTAAATACTACATCTACATACAAAAGGCAGTGTCATAAAGATGTCTGTTCTCTCCCTGCTAAATTATATATGCAATGTAATGACAATTTTTTTAAAACTTCATTAAGACTGTGCATGGAATCTCACAGTTAACCTCAATCTATAAAGGCCAAGAATATCAACGAAACATTTGAAGAATAAATCTAGACAAGGCATCCTACTTCACTTGTGGAGCTAGAGTGATGGAATGCTGTCCTGGATGAGGAAGCTCAGGAACAAAGTTTACTCTCACCTCCACTCCGGAGGATGACGGGAGGTCCTGTGTATGTGGCTCTCTGTTCTATGCTCCTTCTCCGTCTCGTGCTTACACCATTTCAGAATGAAGTACAGCAACGAAGAAAAGAAATCTTAAGAACTGTAGATGCTGCCAAACTGAAAGCCACTGTGTCACCAAGACAAGAAGAGCTTCCCCTGATTAGCTCAGAGCTCGACACTCCATCAAGAGCTGTATATATATTCCATTAAGCTCTCTTTACTGAACCTGCATCACTCCAGTTAATCTGTAAAAAGGTCAATATAAGGCTTAAATTGGACATCTCTGTCTTGACTCTAGAACGTACCCAGGTTGCTCTCTTATCTCCTAAACTTAGTATGTTTTCAATAATCAGCTATACTCAAGCATACTCAGCACATGTCACTATGATGCCGCTGCCAACAGAGTGAGCTAAACTCAGGCAAAACATGCCACCCTGCCAAGTGGTCAGAATGACCACCTTGCTGCTGATGCAGGTGACATTTGCTTACCAGTTGTTTCTGAAGAGGGAATACTCCTAAGAAAAACAGTAGGTTTGGTACAGAGAAGGTTGTCAATATACGGCACACACACTCAATAGTTATATGGCCCTGAGCAGGTTACCGAACTTCAAAAGTGTTTAAGTTCTTGCTCTAGAGCAATGCTGTCAGGATGAAGGAAGCAAGCACAAAGCCCTGTAGTCAGCATCTCAGGTAGTGCGCAAATGCTGGCTCCATTTAATAAAATGGCTGCTCACTAAGCAGCAGACACCAGTACTCAGGAGGCTGGCTGCATAGCAAGACTTGAAAACCAAGGGCTGGGGATAAAGCAGAACTATGGAGTGCTTGCCAACATGCACGAGGTCGGTTCCGTCCGACCCACAGCATTGGAGGGGAAAAACCACATGTAGTTCTGATTGGGCTCCGGCTCTCTGTGTGGATAACTAAGAGGGCCTTTGGACTCCTGCTCCTCTATCCCCTGAATGCCCAGATTTTATTTAATTTATTTGTTTGCTTGTTTGTTTATTTGGAGGTTAGGGTTTCCTTTGCTAACCTGGGCTAACTGGGAGTTCACTATGTTGACCAGTCCCCAACTCTCTGTCCTTCTGCCCAGGACCCATTTTTCTTCTCTATTCCACAATGGAACCTTTGGGTTATACTTTCCTTTTTGAAGCTTGAGAAGCAAATTACAGGCAATAATTTATTACCATCTCCTCCTTCCTGGGAACTTTTTGCCATTGGTGTCCAAGACAAACCTGGTACCTCAGAGATACCAGGTTTAAATTCTAGACCAGAAATTCAATTTCAATTTCTCTTTGCCAACAATCGCATCACTGATTTCTTTTAATATTGTTATAGTCTTTACTCCCTTCATGTCTTGAAATAGATACCAAAACTGGCATTACCAGCTCAGAACATTTAAACATTCCTTAGGTTTTTGAACTATACTGTCAAATTATTTTCTGCAATGCTTAAACTCATTTATATGTCCAAATCCAGATAAAAAATACTACCTCAAGTCCCCCTTTGAATTAAGAATTAGCTTCAAGACTAATGGTGGTACACATTTTTAATCCCAGCATTTAGGAGGCAGAGACAGACAGACCTCTGCGAGTCTGCGCCAAGTCTGGACTACTATGTGAGTTTCAGGGCCCAGGACAAACAGAGAGGCCCTATCTCAAAAAAAAGAAAAGGATAAAAGAAAAAAAGAAAAGAGAGGAAAGAAAATAATAATAATAACAATAACAACAACAACAACAACAATAATAATAATAATAATGTTTCAATTGCTATAAGTAATAAACGAAAAGATAGCATTCCCAGTATAGCACGACCTCAGGAATTCAACTTTTTGCTAAGTGTCCAATCTGCTAATGTAGCTCTTGGTTTTATCTGTTCATTTATTAGACTAATTCAGTGGTTCTCAACCTGTGGGCCGTGCATGACCCCTAAGCTCATCATGCATATTAGATATTCATATTACATTTCATAACTAGCAAAATTACAGTTGTGAAGTAACAACAAAGTAATTTTAAGGTCGAGGTCACCACAACATGAGGAGCTATATTAAAGGGCCTCAAGCATTAGGGAAGTTGAGAACCACTCGTCTAATTCAATATTTACATCTTCCAAGTACTGACAAGAGAGAAATGAAGACAAGCAAACTCAATAATGCTAGAAAACTTAACTTCTAAGACTCCTGAAGCAAAACGCTGCCCTCAGAGCTTTCGAATCCCCTCTACCTTCTAACCTTAGTCTGAGGTCTGTGCTGGAGAAGAGGCAGGCCCACTGTATGTCTACAGACTCGATGATTTACCACAGCACAGGGTCTCATCTACCAGGTCCTTAGTGCTGTTCCTTAACACTGTCATCATTTCCAAGAGAAACTTGACTTCACTATTGTAAGTAGGAGAAAGAGACTTGTTTGCCAAGAAGAAAGCAACACTCGAAAACAATGTATGAACAGAATTATATTTGAAAATACTAGCCACGAAATGCAAGTCGATGTTTCTGGACAGTAACACTAACTCAATCAGTACAACTACAACCTGGTCACTTCCTCAAACAGGAGGCAGGTCATACTTTCTTTTCACACCTGCTGGAGTCATGATGTTCCCCTGGCTACAAAACAAAACCCGTTAGCCCTATCCACTGGTGGCAGAACTTAGTCAAACCAGGAAGTTATTAAATGCCAGTTGTAAAGATCTTAAACTCTGCTTCAACTTAGAATAATGAACATGTGCTCATCTGCCACTTCTTAGACACATAATAAAGAACTTATCTTTAGCAAGATAATCACAGTGACTGTTATCTCTTCCATATAAGCTCCACCACATATAGCGCTGAGATTAGCTACCAATTCAGTTTACTTACAGTGGAACAAGAAACAGGATATGCATGAAAATATTCACTAAGTCTTTCCACAAATAACTCACAGTTGCCTTTATCCCCATCCAACTTGACAGCGGTTTTTCGATGAGTCTGCCTCACATTTCCAAATCATAACAACTTTTTCCATAGATATACTTGAATTTCATACTTGCATTCCATCTGTTTTCATAATATTTAACTAAAATAATTCCAACATAAGTACAAGACTGGGATTACACCACTCGAGTAGAAGTCTTCAGAGACACAAAACTGCCTACTGCACCAGCACTCCACTTACTGTAGGCAAAGTCCTAAACTAGAGAACAGAATAAATCCACTGGGCTCATCAGCTGTCTCAGCCACTGCATCCCTCCTCCTTCTTAAATAAACTGGCCACTTCTTCTGTTAAAGCTGTAAGCCTTCATAAAACCCTGAGTGGGGGCTGGAGAGATGGCTCAGCGGTTAAGAGCACCCGACTGCTCTTCCAGAGGTCCTGAGTTCAAATCCCAGCAACCACATGGTGGCTCACAACCATCTGTAACGGGATCCAATGCCCTTTTCTGTGTCTGAAGACAGCTACAGTGTACTCATATAAATAAATAAATAAAATCCTGAGTGGCCACCCATTTGTATTACGTTCCTTAAATACATGCCCCCACCTACAGGCATCCTAAGACTTTACCTTACCTTCAAGAATAATGTCCTTTCTAATACTTTCACAACTTTTATTTTAGAGCCATTATAGCTTAGTAAAAGTCTTAGGAAAGAGCTCCACGTAGGCCAGCTAGATAGATGGCCCAGCCAGTAGAGACATTTGCCCTAAGCCTGATGACCTGAGTTTGAACACTAGAACCCACTCCCTTGGGTTGTCCTCTGAACATGTCATGTGTGTACTTAAAATAAAAGTTAAGAAAAGGGGGGAGGGTGTGGTAGCTCACTCCTCTTATCCTAGCACTTAGGTACAGGAGAACGGGAAGTTAGAAGCAGCCATCCTGGTGTATATATGAGATCCTGTCTCTAAAGGAGGGGCAAGAATTAAAAAAAAAAAAAAAAAAAAACTAGAAGTATTCATTATTTAGCTTCAAAATTAGAGCTGCATTCAGAGTTTGGCAGAAAGGATGGAAAACTCTTCACACATCCATTTGTGCTTCAGGAAGAATTTCAAATATTTCTGGGAGAAGTCTTTCCTTTGTGAGATCTTATGCATGACTAAGGCTAGTTTTGCAAAAAACCTTATCTTGACAAATATCATGTGAACAACTTAAATTATCTTGACAAGTAAGTATTCTGTGAATAAAACAAAATAAAGATGACTGTAAAAATGAACTATAAATATGTGAGTGTAAAGATTACTTTTAATGACTTTTTTATCAAATTGCCTGATTTTTATGAGTGTTTAACCACAGACCAAGGTAAACGGTTAACGTGCCGGGTAAGCAAAGCTGACCTTCAAAGCAACAGTACGATCTGAAAACGACAGCGCACCTTCTGAGGTCACCTCTTCAAACTTACTACGGCCTCCATCCTGATCTCTTAATCACACAAAGCAGACTCCTTAAGTGTCCCTAGAGAGTGTCCCAAAATGAAAAAGGAGCCCAGCCCTCCTGGGAATCTCAGTCACTTGCCCAGTGTAAGTGAACCACCTCAGAAGAAGACCTATTGGCTCACACCAAACCTTCAGACACCTGAAGCCTGTGCTTTCCTTGAGGGGAAAACACTGACCTTCCTCATGAGGAGCCTTAAACAGAACTACTCAGTTCTGGTGACTGAGTAAGTGACTCCTAGCTTTCTGGTCATAACTGTATGAGATAATATTCAATAGCTCTGTTTGTTTGTTTGTTTGTCTTTGGTTTTTTTTTTTTTTTTTGGGGGGGGGGAGCCAAGCATAGTAGTGCAGGCCTGTAATCCCAAATGTTCCCGGGAGTCGAAGGCAAGAGGAGACACAAGTCTCAGAAATGAAAGGGTGGGAGACGGCTCAGCAGTTAAGAGCTGGCTCTGCTCCTGCAGAGCACCTGAGCTTGGTTCCCAGAACTGATGTTAAAGGACTCACAGCTACATGTGACTGCAGCTCCAGGAGGAGCCAATGCTCCCTTCTGGCCTCCACAGGCACTGCACTCACACACAAACCCCAACAGAGACATAAAAAGAAGCTGAGTACAGTCACTCGTTCATGTAATCTCAATACTTGGAATGTTGAGGCAGGAGTGCTTCAAGTTCAGAGCCGGCTTGAACTACAAAGGCCCTGTCTCAGATGAATGAATGAATGAATGAATGAATGAATGAATGAATGAATGAATGAATGAATAAAAGAGTGCTGGGGGCCTGGAGAGATAGCTCAGTGGTTAAGAACACTGATTGCTCTTCCAGAGGTCCTGAGTTCAATTCCCAGCAACCACATGGTGGCTCACAACCATCTGTAATGGGATCTGATGCCCTCTTCTGGTGCATCTGATGAGAGCTACAGTGTACTCATGTACATAAAGCAAATAAATAATTCTTTTCTTTAAAGAAAAAGTGCTAGGGTGTTTGTGTAATGTGTGAAACCCTAGATATGACCTCTAACACCATCAAAAGATACACTTTCTGCACTGATAAAATGTTCTATGATAATCAACACCCAACACAACAGCCATTGGCTACCTGTGGCTATGACAGTAAGAGGTGGTGTGACCTGGGAACTAAATTTTCCATTCTAGGTAAAGCAGCCAATTTTGTCTTGTGTATCTACTATGCTAGAGAATGAAATTTTATGACTTTGGGGATCATGTATCGAATACCAATAATTAATTTATTTTCATCATTAACAGTATTGTAACTGTCCCTTACTACAATTCTTTAGTCTCCTCCTTCTACTTAGTTAGTCAGCCAAGCAGAAACGAGCCACGCCTCGCCTCCTCACATTCCCCATCTCAGTGAGTGGCACTGCCCTGTGCCTGGCACACACCGGGGGCCTCCTTTCACCCTGTTTCAGTCTTAAGTCTTCTGAGCTTTACTTTTGCCTCTCCTCTTTCAGACATATCACTGAGTAGCTCTGGCTTAAGGATTTTCATGTAGATTACTGGAAAATATCTCTTTATCAGTCTCTGCTTCTGAAACTGCTTCTCACAACTAATCCATCCTTCACACTGCCACGTGATCCCATGCCTTCTATGGCTAAAAGACATCGCTGGCCTTCAGAACCCAGGGTTTAAACCCAACCTCCTTAAAATGACATCATCAAGTACCACCTAACACTTCAATGTCATCATCATCATCAATCTCTCTTCTTAATTATTTTGTGTGTATGGTGTTTTGCCTGCGTGTACGTCTGTGCACCACTTGCATGCCTGGTGCTTGAGAAGAAGAGAGCATCAGATCCCCTGGAACTGGAGTCACGGAGCACTGTAAGCCACCATGTGAATGCTGGTGGAATCCAGGAATCCAGGTCCTTTGCAAGGGCAGCCAGTGCCCCATCCACTGAGCCATCGTCACCATCAATCTCCCTGCTCTACTCACACCTTCTATCACATTAGCACCTCCTACAAGTTGGGAAGAGAACCTGATTCACTTCTGCTGGTCCTGAGGTAGAGTAGCATCTAATGAATGCTGGGCATTCAGACTTCTGCCACTCACTGGGAACCATACTTAGAACTTCCTAGGATTCATTTCTGTCCTTGTAAATGTAGGTCATATTTAGAATTCATTACATCTCACAGTCATTGGGAAGATTATGTAAAATACAGTGTATAAAATGCTACTGTGCCTCACCCGACTTTTACTAAATCAATTTACTTTGAACGGAGACATTAATGGCTGGGTCACTATCTCCTAGGAAGATACAGGAGAGTGAGGAAGCCTTCTAGGTATTTACTACATAGTTTGATAACTGAAGGCACGGCACAAGGACTCAAGCAGAAATAAGTAAAAGGCTGAGAAGAGCAGAGGACAGCAGAGCAGGAGTAAAGCTGTGGATGCCAACATAGGGCCAGAGTAAAGACAGGAGCCTGCAGGAGAGCAGGAAAGCACCCAGCCCTGACGGCGGAAGGGCAAAGTCTAAGATGCCGCCCAACAGTAGTAATGCTGTCTACGAGGAATCACATGAAAACGCAAATTTGGGGCTGTTTGTGACTAATAAAAAAGAGCACTTCAAGCAAAAAATTGGATTTGCTTAATAATGAATCCCAATTTGGGGATTATTCAGACCTATATTTTACATTCTACCTTTCGTCTTGAGAAACTGAATGTGGGGCTCATAAACCAAGGGGGAAAATGTTCCCCTCCTTATAAAGTATCCTACATGCTGCTTTAATTTATAGTTAAAAACAAGAAATTAACCCTAGTAATCTAAGTCCGTGGGAGGCGGAAGTGGAAGCAGGTGGCCCAGGCCATCCAAAGAGCCTCAGTCAAAACACAGCTGGGCTGGGGAGAGGGCCCGGTGGGTCAGAGCGCTGCTCTCACTCAGTTCCCAGCATTTACCTCGGGCAGCTCACCACTACCTGTAACTCCAGTTCCAAGAGACCTGACACCCTCTTCTGGTCTCCTTCAGACAAGTAGGCACACACACATGTACATAAATAAAAAGAATTAACTATGCTATCCATAAAGTACCTAGGATGGTGTTCTTATATACAGAAGCTAATTATTTTAACTAAATGCAGGAACAGTTGTAAAAGCATAGTAAGTGCAAATTTAAATGACTCATCTCAAAAGGAAAACACAGGGTCAGCAAAATGGCTCAAGAGGTAAAAGCACTTGCTGCGTAAGGCCTGGTCACCCGAGCTATTATCTCCCCGGAATCCACACAGACAGAAGGGAACCAACTCTACAAAGCTGTCCTCCAACTTCTAATGTGTGCCATGGTTCATACACTCACACATATGCATCATACATGCACGCATGTGCGCACGCACACACACAATAATTTTAAAAAGTAAATGTAAGTTTACATAAGTGGTAATTTATTAACTGTAGCAAAACAAGTGAATCATGATGCTTGTGTGACAACATCATCCTAAAAATAAAATGTGGTGGAACTGGAGGGATATCCGTGGGTAGTGTGTCTGCTGCCCTCGGAGAGGCCTGGGCTACAGTTCCCTTCACCCACAGTACGCTACTCAGAACCACGTGTGACTCCAGTTCCAGGGAACCCAATGCCCTCTGCTGACCTCCTCAGACATCAGGCATGCACGCGGTGTGGAGACACACAAGCAGGCAAAAACGCCCATCCACTAATCAAATCATTTAATCATTATGAATTGGTCATTTACCTATGCTAGTTTTTCAAATTTGAATTTTTGTTTCGTTTTGTTCTGGGGATTGAAGCTAAGGCCTTGCAAATGCTAGGCAATAGGCAAGCTCTAGGACCAAGATACATTCACAGCCCTCCATTTTGGCTAAGTTCATCAGTCCTCCAAGACAACCAGACATTCTCTAGACTAGCAATATTGATAACAGTAAATTGTCCAAGCTGGATAAGCAAAGTTCTTATTGCTTACAGTGTGAGGAAGTAATGCTAGCTAAAAGGAGATGTGGTATGTATTTATGCAAAATTAATAGAACTTTACCCCATGAAGGAGCTGTATTATGGGAAAAAGCAGCTTCCCAAAATCTTGCTGCTCTCCCTCAGGGCTGTGAAGACCCCTCATGTGTAATACACTTCTTAGAGCACTAATTTCTCTATGCGATCTCTTATCAAATTCTGACCTAGCAAGACTCTAATACAACATGTCTGCAGCCTTTCTTTTTTACAATGAATTTATTTATTTATGTACATGAGTACACTGTAGCTGTCTTCAGACACAACAGAAGAGAGCATCAGATCTCATTACAGATGGTTGTGAGCCACCGTGTGGTTGCTGGGATTTGAACTCAGGACCTCTGGAAGAGCAGTCAGTGGTCTTAACCACTGAGCCATCTCTCTACAGCCCCTCTGTAGCCTTTCTTTACCTTGAACTTTTTACTCATTCAGTAAAAGTGTTCACTTAGGAGCTTCTGTTTTTAAGCAGCGATATACAAACTTCAATCTTTTCTAAAGTTACTAAAAATATAATAAAAGTACAACTTAAAAATAACAAACACATGAGTATCTCCTAAGCAAGTCCTAAAGTGATTGCTACCACAGAACGTCTTTCTTGCTGGTGTTTTGTTCTAAGTGCTGTGATAGAGAGGGCTTGGTAGTCAAGAGTGCTCACTGCTCTCGCAGAAGGTCCATGTTTGGTTCCCAGGACCCACATAGTGGCTCACAACCACCTGTAACTCCAGTTCCGGGGTCTCTTCTGACATCCTATCCATACACGGAACACAAACACAACAAGCACAAGCAAACACAACTACAACTCTGGATTATTCTTGCCAACATGCTGCAGAATTTCAGCAACAATAAGGAACCATTTACAAAGAAGGCAGGAAGAGTAAAGTAGAAATATTTTATGGCCCAGGTAAGTCTACAGCTCTAAGAATAGACAATTATTTTTTAAATGGTAGAAAAATATTTTTTAAAGGGATATAATTATGGTAGCAAGAAATCTTTAATGTGGATTCTTTTAAAAGGGAGGGGGTGGCAATTTGCTTCTATTACCTATATGTCATGCAGGCCTCATCTTCAGCCTGGTGAGCACGCTCCTACAATCCCAGCTCTCCAAAGGCAGAGGATCTACCGTTCAAGCCCAGCCTAGGATAATATAGTGAAACCCTGTTTCCAAAAGTAAAATCAAAAACAAAAACAGAACAACCAAGGGCGAGCACAGTGGAGCCTGTGCCTAGCAAGTGCAAGGCCCTGGACTCAATCCCCAGGATCATCAAAATAAAAATCAAGAATCATCTATTAAAAGGCATTTATGGCTTTTTTCCACCTTACATACTCTCAGTATAATAAATTAATTTCTGCTCTTCTAACACCAAAAATATCTGTATCAAAGAGATTATAAACATAGTAAAAGAACTTCAGACTTATTGACAAGGATTAGGTTAATGGCGATGCTGATAAGCAGGGTGTGGTGGTGGTGGTGCACACCTACGGTCCCAGCCTTTAGGGAGCAGGATAACTAAATGTTTTAGGACAGCCTAGTCTGCATATCAAAGTCTATGCTAGCCAAGACTACACAGCAAGATCCTGTCTCTCAAAACACGATGCAAGTAACAACAGAATCCTAAATGTGTGCTGGGCACGATGGCTTACTCCAGCAATCCTGAAGGACCGCCACAAACTGAAAGCCAGACTGGACTGCAGGCCAAGACCCGGTCTCAAAACTCCAAAAGCAGAAAGACTAATGCTACTCCAACGCTATTTCTGTTAAAAGACAGAGTAAAACCAAAGGACAATGTGGCTAGGCAGTAGTGGAGCAAGGCTTTAATCCCAGCACTTGGGAGGCAGAGGCAATCAGATCCCTGCATTCAAGACCAGCCTGGCCTACAGAGTGAGTTCTAGGACAGCCAGGGCTACAAGAAACCCCGTCTCGGAAAAACAAACGACAACAACAGAACTGTGCAATAGGAGTAACCATGTTAACATTTTTAACTTGGAAAATAAAATCAATTTAATTATCATTACTTTGTACTATTTCCCCCAAATAAAAGTTCCTTCTTGAGCCAGATACATGCCTGGACCTGGGAGGAGCCCCAGAGGACGGGCCAGTCTGAACAACATGGCAAAACCTCACTCATCTCACAAAATAAAACACACGAAACGGACTTCCTGCTTTAATGTTCAGCATGAATCAATAAGTATCACTATTATAGATATCTTTCTTAATTTTAAGTTTTTAAATATAAAAATAAAAGAAAATTATTTAGTAAGAGGAAAACTGCTAGAAATATGTATAAATTCAAAATCATTTTACTCGCGTTTTTTAAAAAGCTTAGGAAAATGGATGATTTCTAAGGTTTAAAAGTCACAATCAATACACACACACACACACACACACACACACACACTCACTCACTCTCTCTCTCTCTCTCTCTCTCTCTCTCTCTCTCTCTCTCTAGCACTTTTTCTTCTTTTTGGTTTTTTGAGACGAGGTTATCTCTACACAGCCCTGGCTGTCCTGGAACTCACTAACTAAGCTGGCCTTAAACTCAGACATACACCGGTCTCTGCCTCAGTGCTGGGAGTAAAGACGTGCTACCATATCCTGCTCAAAACACTGGGTCTTACCACTCTTACAGTCTTCACAACAAGAGTCAAAAAGAGTCAGTCTGTCTCTGTCTCTCTCTTCTCACTGAGTAACACAAGATGGACTGAACCTACCAGGCAGCCCATGCTAGCTGGGTTGGCTGAAAGCTTGTACCAATGCTCCTGCCTCCTGAGTGTCGGGATTATACGCATGAGTCGATCACAGCTGTCTGGTTTAGTCCCACTTTTACAAATGCTATTCAGAAAGTAAGCTTGCCCAAGATCTCCTGGCTCGTTACTGTACTTCCCAGGTTGGTCCTAGAACAAAGCTAACACGACAAACCGTAAGACTGTCTCAGCATCGGCCTCACTCAGTGTTCTTCCACTGGACCTTTATCATTGGGCGAAAGTAAAAATCTACACACACTGAATTCCGGGCTGAGATAACTTTTCTTTCAAAAGCTACTTGTAAACAAAAAATTACGCCAGGTGATGATGCCCGGTGGTGTGCATGCCTTTAATCCCAGCACTCTGGGAGCAGAGGCAGGTGGATTCCCTGAGGCCAAGGCCACCAAGATCTACAAAGCAAGTTTCAGAGCAGCCAGGGCTACACAGAGAAAACATCTTGAAAAATCCAAGAAGAAAAAAGGAAAGAGGAAGAAGTAGAGGAAGGATGAGGATGAGGAAGAAATGACGATGATGTGATCACTACTTCTCACTCATAGCATGGCTCATTCCCACTCTCAGAAGTAAAGCATCTCTGTCTAGCTGCACAGGCCCAGGGAGGAGCTTCTTGTCCCTGCTGTTCCCACCCAGGCAACTGACCCTCCTTACCTTCAAATACTGCCTCAAGAATTCCAAGCAGGCTGGGTAAGTACAGTATCAGGAAACCACAAACCCTTTCTAAATCGGCAACGGCACACACAACTAAACACCACCTAAGCACTACTGTCCAGACAAGGGCAGGACAACTACTGTCCCCGAGAACCAGTGTTCCCAACTGTGAGACGACACTATACAAGTAAGAATGGCACATCAAAGAATTACTCACTGTGGATAAAATCTACTTGTTTATATTTTAAATGGACTGTGTTGCTGTGAGCAACCAAAGCCAGCACCAATTCAACAGCAAGAAAAACTGAAATTAAAACAATTTTATTTAAGCTGACAAAAGGCATTTAGAACTATAGTTTATAGTTCCAACATAGACTCTGAAATCAGGTTAACAGCAATTTAATTAAAGAAATGTAGAGCTCTTTCAATACCTACAAAGACTGTTAAGTGTCTCACAGAGATAAGAAGCCAGTTAAAATTATGTCAACAATAGTGCTACACTAGCATACTTCCATCATATATGGGATGTCTCTATCATAAACTTAATTACTCAGTAATCACTGTAGTCACCATTTTCACATGCCAAGCACAAATTTTAAAAAGGGAGTCTCTCTTTGATTTGCTCCCCAGTGTCCCCCTGGAGACGAATGCTCCTACATGTACTGACACATGGCCCTCACTCCCTATACCTCAGAAACAGCAAGCACATCGCCGACGCTGACATCCTGAGTGTAACTGTGGCCTGAAGGCCTTAGATTCATAATGATTTCTAAACTAAAATTAGACTTCCTTGGCTCTTATTATGCTATCACTGTGATGACCTCAAGGATATGATAGCTCTTTTCTCTGCACAGCTGACAGCATAGGTGAGCTTAGGGTTTTTATAAGTGATTCTGATGTCCTTCTCCAGATTAAATAACATCACCGAGCTCCCAGATGACTTGGAGCCATTAAGAACCGGGATTCCTTTCAATTGGCATCATTCCAACAGGAGCTCGATGAGGAATAAAACCTCCTGCAAATCAAATCTGTCGCAATGTTATTTTTTCCCAGAGGTTGACTCCTGCTTCTGTTACACACACACACACACACACACACACACACACACACACACACACACAAACACACATACACCACCACCACCACCACCTCCACCACCACCACCACATACCCCTAAAGTTGAGTAAAGACGAGGATAGAAAGCAGATCCTGTTGATAACCTCCTCCAGGAACACTCCGTGAAATCAAAACGAGATCTAGCTGTCAAACTCCACACACTCCATGGAAATCCTCTCCAACTGACAGCACTCTACAGAGTTCTCAGTACCACTGTCTAACCATTAGATGGTGAGGAAGTCACAGCCCAAACTACATGGAGTCTCAGTGAGATATTTGCTGGTGATGTCAGATACCCAGAGGCTTCACTATAACCCCATGACGAGAGGCAAGAAGAGAGAGATGAACCGAGACGGTCCATGCACTGATCACTGTTGGGAACACAGAGGCTGACGTAACACTCTGTATAATAAACCTGTCCCGTACACTAGAGAGCCTATAGAGTAAGTGTGTACTCAGGACCTCCTGTGCTAGACTGTGCTATTGTCCCCACTCACTCAGCCCCCATAGTCCTTCCTCACACAGATTACAAAGCCTTACGGGTGATCACACACCCCTACCCCACTGATAATGGACCTTACATGTCCTGGCCTATGTCCTATGAGCTAATCTGGTGAGCACGTGACTGAACAAAAGCTTTAAGAGTCATCATATGCAGCCAGGTGTGATGGTGCATGCCTTTAGCCCAGCAATCAGGAGGCAGACGCAGGTGGATCTCTGATTGAGGCCAGCCTGCTCTACAGATCCAGTTGCAGGATAGCCAGGGCTACACAGACAAAGCCTGTCTCAAAACAAACAAATCAGCATGTGCGGCCATCAATGCCCTTGCCCTTTCTCTCTGACACAGTAACCATGAATTTCAGATGGGGATGTTCCTTCAGCCAGGTTCCACAATAGGACCCAGGAAGTGATGGAGCGGCCACTCCACACCTGACACTGCAATCCTGAGTTTTGGTGTACCCTGCAAGAGCTGGCAGATGACACCCAACACCTCAAGACAGATGTGCAGAACATTAAAACGATGGGTTGCTGTGCTTTTGTATTACTTCTAAGAGCAAGGGATGATGTTATACTAACTAAAGTGCTGGTACTTCTAGCAACAGCACTTAGGACACAGAGACAAGAGACTTCTGAGTTCAAGACTACCCTGGACTATGCATAGCAAGACCTTGTCTCCATGACAGGAGCGTGTTTAAATATAGTTATTTCTGAGTAGTATGTCTGAAAACCAATGGGGGCTGGGGGGGGATGGAAATTGAAGTAAAAGAGCAGGAAGATTACTTGATGGCATGGGTTCATAACATTCCTTGTCTCTGTATCTCTGCATGTTTGTGTGCTCGTGCACATGCACTTGCACACCCACGAAGCATGAGTGTTACAGTGCTGGTGTGTGTAAGCCATAGCACTGATGTGAAGGCTGGAGGACAACTCTTCCATCATGTGGGTTCCAAAGCTGGTGACAAGCACCATTACCTGCTGGGCTATTTCAGAAGCCCAGAGACGAGATCTGTTACTGAACCTGGAGTTCACTCATTGGCTACGCTGGCTGACAGATGAACTCGAGACCTGCCTGTCTCCACCCCACCCCAGTGCTGGGGCGACAGATTGCCACTGTGCCCCCAGCCTTTACACTGGTGCTGGGGATGCACAGTCGGATCCTCGCTTTGCCAACTGAGCCATCTCCCCAGTCCCAGAAGGGAAAAATTCTAACTATGACTCTTGTGGTGACTAAAAGCCACTTGAATGACTACAAAAATCAACTTTGGCAAAATAACGCTGTATTTCACGAACATGTTTATACTGCAGCTAGACTAATAATATCTGAGCACTGCAGTAACCTGCAAATACGGTTAGAAATTATGTCTGCACATCTTATCCTGGACTCTCAGAGTACTATATAAATACCAGCGTGGCCTTCGCATCACCTGACACGGAGGTGTGACACAACACTGCAACCAGCGATCCTTCTACCACAAAACACTCAGATACCCCTCAGGAGTAGTCACCCTGAGAAGTCTGGCCCAAGCAACCAATAAAACAGGAAATAAGCTGACGGTGCATGTGCCACCAACAATCTCCAAGAAGATCAGACCTTCACCCACAAGAACCACTTCCTCTGAGTAAACCACAGAGACACCAGGCAAACCACAGCAGATCAGCATGTGTGTTAACACAGGAAAGACTGATGGTCCATCTAAAAGTCTGCAAGAGGGCATGCGCTACACGTATTTGTGTCTATTTGGGGACACTGTACTCTTCTAGTGGATACTGTCTGCATTAAGTGATCAATTTCAAAGTTAATGCCTTCAGATGATCTGGCTTTTATACAATAATGGACAGTTTCTGAATCCATGGAAGATCTACAAAAATCCTCCTTATTGATTATACAAACAGAAAAGCAGCATTTATACTTAACACTATGTAAAATTATAGTCAAAAAGTAGTATCTTTCATAACTCATAACTATACTTTATAATGTCAAAATAAGAAGCCACGTGATCAGTGATCAGCGGCTAGCTGTAAGTTGGTTCCTCCTCCTCCCTTCCTTTTTTTTTTTTTTTTTTTTTTTTTTGAGATACAATCTCCTATCTAGCCCAGGCTGCCTTGGCCCCCAAGTGCAGGACTTAGAGCCAGGTGCCACCACCATATTCTCTTACACATTTCTAATTGTGGTGTGACTATTATTACAGTCCTGAGCCAGAAAGACTTTTTTTTTTTCCTAGCTGTTAGATTTGCTTGTCTCTGAACACAAGGAAGCCACCCAGGCCTGACTAAGACTTTAAAAACCACGAATCAGCATTTGAATTCATTAAAAATCATTTGGGATAGGAGTCTGAACTCACAGCTGCACTAAGGCACGTCAGTTTAACACAGAAACCGTAATGTGCTGCTTCTCCTAAGAGTCAAAAACACATACTTAAGCACTTTGAGAACAGCTGACCCTCAGAACCACCATATCCCACTCTGCAAGATCGAAATCTGCACGGTATCCCAGCTGTCCGCTCCACAGGCGTCTGACAGTCACCTCACACGTGGTTACCTTCGATACTTCGGACATTCTAAGTCAAAGCAAAAAACTGGTATTTTCCAATTTCAAAACTTACTAGCAAAACCCAAAAGATCAAGGATTATCGACTTAAATAACATTAGATTAAATAAGTATCAAAGAAAGTCTACTAGTAAAACATTAAAGGGCTCTTTAATCTTAGATATCATACAGTAATTGAAACACATTTTCTCCTGTTGCTAGTTTGTCATGAGCAATAACTCTCCCAAACACGGGAAAGTTAAATGGTTTTCTGAGATTCGTTTTGATTACATTTTTAATTACGTGCACACTTGCCTGGAGGGCACCTGCACATGAGTACCATGGGGCAACTCATCCCCATGGAGCTGGACCTGCAATAGGTTAAGAGCCTCCTGATGTGGGTGCTGGGAACTGAACCTGGGTCCTCTACAAGAGCAGTACACACTCCTAGCCAGAGTCACCTCTCCAGTGAGCAGGAAGCATTATTTATATTTTAACACTAATCTGTTCTACCAGGAAATTACCACTAAGCAAGCACTGAAGAGTTACTTCTTAAAATTGATTCGATGGCATACGGGGTGGGGTTTTTTTTTAGCATTTTAAGTAACTTAGACTGAAACAAGCCACTGAGAAGAACAATTTCCAGATGCCTCTTACCATATTACCTCTAAGCTACAATTGCAGCTCTCCACTGACCCCAGTCATACTCTGTCTTCACTTCTGACTAACTTTGACTCAGCAAAGGCTCCAGACTGCATTTTTGTATTCTACTTTTTGATGTACTAAGGGAACTACATTTGAAAGAATCGCTTTGTGCAGAAGTCTTTCTAAAACATGAGTAATCGTTTGAGTAGCTGATTTGGTCATTGTGTTGTTTATATATGTTTCATTTGGTGGCTACAATCTCTTACATACATTTTAAAATAAGCATGGAGGCAGAGAATATAACTAACTGTTCACCCAGCAAGCCTGAGGCCATCAATTTATCCCCAGCACAAAATTTATAGATACATACACGCACACAGCTACCTATCTAAATCTTTTTTCTGAGAATCTTTCTCTATCTGTAATTTTGGGACTAGAGCTATGCCTGGAGAAAAAAAAATCAAAGAACTCAAAATAACAGTAAAAATAAGTCGGAACTTGCTTCTCTAGAATATGAATCATATAGACTCACATTTTGTACCAGGAGACCAGCTAAGAATTGTACTAGGATAGCATGTTGGGCAAAGCTAATAAAATATTGAGAGATAGACTGACATGCAGACAATGGAACCAGAGAAAACATAACTCAGCTAAACAAAGACTAGGTCAGGGGAGGAGAGCCAGAAAGAAAGCAGTCGCTAGCCACGTGAACCACTACAGGCACGCAAGCTCAGGACGGCAGAAAGGCATCACCTAGCCTGGTACAGCGAGAATGCACGAGCTACCAGCACGACTTCAGAGAAAAGCTGGAGCTGAAGAGCAGACCCAGCTTCCTGACTACAAGCCCTATCAGCCTGTTGTTCAGTCTCCTGAGGAAGTGACAAAAGCTTTATTCTCTAGAGATATTTAAAGTCACACAGATAAGGGACCAGGAAGAAAGCATCCTGTAAGAAAAAATACCCTATTCTTTTTTTTCGTTTTTTTTTTTTCTTTTTTTTTTTTTTTTTTTTTTGGTGAGGTTGAAAAGCTGCTAAACAATGGTGAACAGAAAAACATAACATATGGAAAAAAGAAATAACTTAAGGTAAAAAAAAAAACAAAAAACAAACAAACAAAAAAGTCAGGCAGTGGCGGTGACCATCTTTAATCCAGAGACAGAGGCAGGCAGATCTCTGACTTTAAGGCCAGCCTGGTTTATACAACAAGTTCCAGAACAGCCAGGGTTACACAGAGAAACCCTGTCTCAAAATAAAATTTATTTAATAAAGTAGTAGTAGTAATAATAATAATAATAATAATAATGACAGCTTAAATCCAGAAAATCCAGATTAAAACCTTGAATCTAAAGATTTGCCTGGCACACTAAGCCTTTGGTTTCAGCAGAAGCACAGGTAAATAATAATAATAATAATAATAATAATAATAATAATAATAATAATAATGTCTGTTGTCTCAGTTTTACAACCTTGACTTGATTTTGAGTTGCCTTAAAGTATATATAAATAATGAAAATATGATCTGCCATACATTAAATTTAAAAACATTATAAATATTAAAATTATACTACCATACAATATCACTGTATACATGAAAAATATTTTATTCAAAAGAAGATGAAACAGTTATATTACTAATCTGAAGTCTCCTAATTAGGAGAAGGGATCTTATCTCCATGTAAATTAAATCATCAAATCCAAACTTTAACAGATGAAACAAAATTAAGGTGAGTCTCCTAGTCCTAAAAACAGCACCCAGTCCATTTCTGAGGGCCGAGTGATTATGCAGTAAGACCTATTTGCTCCTGCCTTGCTGGGAGGCATCCAAGCACCCAGTTACCGATCTAGAGTCCCAGCCACTAAGCAGCACTTCTAGTAACCGTCAGACAACCACAGCACAAGATCCCTCCAATCACCCGGGAACAACCATTAAAACATCCTGCTGTGTCTATGACTTAGGATGTTAACATGTTAACACTGCAGTATAAAAATGTAACAAATAGTGGGGGGGAGGGGATACTGCAGTGTTAACATGTTAACAACCAGAAATCACTAATGTATTCAGTGGTATCATCAGGATAACACACTTTTGTAATGATTTCAAATAAGTGTCCTTTGTCAACTCACAAAATAAATAGAAACACAATGTGTGTTTTAGTTATAGAAAGACTATAACTCCTTACTTTTTAAAAAGTTACTTTGGATTCTCCCTGTTGACTGGCAAAATTGTAGGAGTTCATGTACTATATTACAGGACTTTATTGTGAACTTAGAAAAGACGAAATATTATAAAGTTGGCACTGGGGGTTGGAGAGAAGGCTCAGCGGTTAAGAGCACTGACTGCTCTTCCAGAGGTCCTGAGTCCAATTCCCAGCAACCACATGGTGGCTCACAACCATCTGTAATGGGATCTGATGCCCTCTTTTGATGTGTCTGAAGACAGCAACCGTGTACTTGTATACATAAAATAAATAAGTAAATTTTTTTTTTTTTGGTTCTTTTTTTCGGAGCTGGGGACCGAACCCAGGGCCTTGAGCTTCCTAGTCAAGCGCTCTAACCACTGAGCTAAATCCCCAACCCCATAAGTAAATTTTTTAAAAAAGAAACATGCTTTAAAAAAAAAATAAAATAAAAAAAAAAAAAAAAAAAAAAAAAAAAACCGGAAAAAAAAAAAAAATAAATAAATAAATAAAATAAAATAGGGTTGGGGATTTGGCTCAGTGGTAGAGCGCTTGCCTAGCAAGCACAAGGCCCTGGGTTCAGTCCCCAGCTCCGAAAAAAAGAAAAGAAAAAAATAAAATAAAATAAAGTTGGCACTGTGATACTCCTTATTCTAGGTGTCAAGTCAGTATTTGAAACAGATTCACTTTCAAGAAAATGTTACAAATAATTCAATCTTACAGATAATGACTTATGTTACTTGAAAATAACTTAACAACCCTAAAGGGGTAGGTAGGTTGCTTATTTTGATATTAACTAGAAGTACTGTAAGACCACTTTGGCAGACAAAAAGAAACATGACCGATAGCTGTACACATGAATAGAAAGCTACGGGCTTCTGTGTTCACTTTAAAGCTACTTAAAAGTCAGCTTAAAGCTAAAGTCAGTACTGAGTAAATGCCAACACATCAAAAACTTGAGTCAATCTACAAACCAAAAACAGCAAGAGCTGTAAGCCCCAGACAAAACAAAGTCCACACATCTCAAGGAACATCCTGCTGGCTTCCCCAGCTGTACCACCCTGAAAACTTGCTGTCAACGGAATCTACTCTGGAACCATTCACTGGGTCCACTGAAAAAACATCTCCTCCTGTATACTTCTGCCACTCTTTGGATAGAAACAAGGCAGAGAGAACTGAAAAGTATTAGGCTATTTCAGGGCTAACTATGTCATTAATGCAGAGGGAAAAGCAGCAGTCAGACACTCTTACCACTTTTTTAGTCTTCTGACTTCACAGTAGTTACAAAGCAAGCAACTAGAAAGCATCCATAAAATACTTGATTTAAAGAAGCTTTTCTGGGGCTGGAAAGCTGCCTCGGCGGTTAACAGCACTGGCTGCTCCTCTAGAGGACCCAGATTCAATTCCCAGCACCCATGTGGCAGCTCACAATTGTCTGTAACTCCAGTTCCAGGGGACCCATCACACTAAGCATACATGTGGCACAGATACCTGTGCATGCATGCAAGCAAAATATCTAAAATAAATAAAATACTCAAAATAAAAATACCAAAATAAAATAAATAAATAAATAAATGCTTTTCAGATACACTACATAAAAACACCAGCCTTAGCCGTGTAGTTGCCCGCCTTTAGGCCCAGTAATCTGGAAGCAGAAGCAGGCAGATCTCTTAAGTTCCAGGCCAACCTGATCTACAAAATGAGTCCAAGACAGCCAGGGCCATTCAAAGAAATTGTCTCGAAAATCAACGCCACCCCTAAAAAAAAAAAAAGTAAGGGGAAGAAAAAAGAATTCAACTGCAAAATAATAACAGGATGTAACAGAGTTCTGAGTATCCAAAGTGACCAATCAGAGCCTAAACAGAACTGAATTCCATCCCGGCCCCAGCACGTCCCTAACACAAGAATAAAAAAACCCTTCTTATCTTGTTCAGCCATGTGTCGCCTGCCACAAACTGCAAAACAGAACAACGCCCAAAACCAGCTAGTCTGATTCCCACTGAGGACAGACAGACTCTGTAGTCAGAAGCACCACAATGAAAGAACTCCAACTCACACAGCTGCCCTGGTGGCTCTGCTCACTCTACAGAACAAAGCCACACCACATCGTACGGTACTTCAAACTTGAAAGGGTCTCAGAAAAGCTGCACTGGCACTATTAATTTGCCAGCCGTCCTAGAACTGGCAAACTACATCTCCTGCTCACTGAGTCGCTGGGAAGAGATGTACCTGGGGCCGAGAAGAAGCTGGAGTCTACAGGAAGAACTTTGCTAAGGCGTAAGTGTGACTAAACCAGCACTTCCAGATCTCACTTCAACGTACACTCAAACCAGGAGCTATTACTCTCTTAAAGAGAAAGGGCGGCTGTGTAGTTACAGAGTTAAGTTTAGAAAAGAAAAGAAAAAGTAGTGGTCACTTAGTAATTCTCTTTTAAAAGGGGGGAAAAAAGACACCAAACTTCATTGCCCGACAGAAAGCAGGATTTCAAACAGTTTTGAAATAAACCTTCCGGGATCTTAGTTTACATGGCTCAGCTGTCTGAGGCAACATAGTAGAGGTTTATGATGAAGAGTTATTTGGGCCTAAGCCCCACAAAGCATTAATGTATTTAGACTGCTCCCCTTCACCAATACAACTTGTTCCCCTGTGCTAAAAGATGAAAGGCTTAAGCTGGGCAGCCTTGGCACATGCCTTTGATCTCAGCACTCAGAAGGCAGAAGCAGGTAGATCTCTGGGTTCAAGGCCAGCCTAGTCTAGAGACAGAAGAACAGCCAGGGCTACACAGCGAAACCCTGTCTTGGGGGAAGGGATGCAGATCCAACGCTTGACTCCATAGAATGTGCATCCACCATTCTCACATAAACATCTAAGAGCAAGAATCCAGCAGGGAGGTAGCCCACCTCTTCAAGAGGCTTAGGCAGGAGGAGGACTGCCATGCTACAAGTAACACACAGCAAAAACCTCAAGAAGGGGGGGAGGGGGATAGGTAAGAGGTGGCACAACAGTTAGGAGCACACACTGTTCTTGCTGTTGCAGAGGACCCAAGTTATTCAGCACCCAGGGTAGGCAAGCTCACAACCACCCATGGAATCCTAAAGCCTCTTCTAGCCTCTGAAGGCATCTGCACTCAGGTGCACATACCTGCACACGCAGACACATGACCAATAAAACAGACAGGGATTTGTTTTTTAAGACTTATTTTTGTACTTTTACTTCTGCAATGTTTACTAACACATTGTTTAACAGCGAATCAAGTTATTAAAAAGCAAAAGACCCAAATGTCAATTTTTATGTCCAACGTATTTATATACGAGAACAAAAATCCCCCAGAAACAAAGCTAGGGAGGGAAAAAAAACCAATCCTTCCATGGGTGCTTTTGTGTGACTTTTGTGTGGAATGATTCGATGACTCTAAATTCTGTTTTCTACAAATTAAACTCTGCAACATCTTAATGAAAACCAGGACTGCCATCAGCTTCTGGTAAGTCTGCTTAACTATAGGCTCAACTGACGGACAAGAACTGAGTGAACCAGCAGAGCGGTTATCTGGACACCTGTGAGTTCTCAGAAGCGGGGCATCTCGAAAGGAGAGGGAGTAGGGTGGCAGGAAGACCCCTGCCAACTGTCTCTATACAGCAGTGAACTGTATTAGCAGGAAAACTAAATGAAATCCTGCCCAACAAAGTACACAAAAGGCAAACATAAGTCCTTTAAATATTTAGGGGCATCTTTTAGGTGAACACTCATGTGACACTGGAAAGCATCAACAGGAAAAGGAAGTTCTGTCTCTGGAGAAGCTGTTATGGTATGATAATGGAATTTGGCCCCTTTAAAAATCAACAAATGAGACGCACAATTGGGTGAGCCTCTCTCATTAGGAAACTAAACTGCTTCCCGCAGGAGCACTACCGTTGCTCTTGAAGACATTTGGCCTTCTGCTCCAATTATCTACTTTTTTGTTTTGTTTTGTTTTGTTTTTTTGTTTTGTGACAACGATTTGAAGGTTGACATAAAGAACTAGGATAAAATTTGGAAGTAATATGCAATGTCATAATTAAGTCGAGAAATAAAAATATGCTAAAGGAACCAACTTGCTTTCACTAAAAAGAACTCAGATCTCTTAAGTCAAAGTACAACACTTGGACTACATGCTCTACATGCAACACCGTGTCACCCGATTAACAGACAGGATCCACCTGCCATGCCTAAACCAGACCTAGGGCTTACATCTTTAAATGCTAGGACTTCTGGAAGATGAAATGTAAAAAAAAAAAAAAAGGAATAATTAGAAGCAGGCCCCATGATTTTCCCTCATTTCCTTTAGCTCCTGGAAACTGTCCCCAGCAAGAACCCGTGATTTACTGGTAATGTCAACATTCTGGAAAATTAGGTAATTAATAATTAAACACTGTGCAGGTCAACACGTAAAAAGAGATCAGAGTCACCAATCGCCATGCAGCAGGATGTAAGTCCACAGACAGAAACTCCTAAAAGTTTGAGGCTAGAACTACCACAGGAATCAACCCGATGATGCACCGATCCCCACCGACCTCAGGCACTGACCTTCACCCAAAATGACCTCCCTCTGGTTCCAAAATGAGTACACGATCTTAATGCACCCGACAAAAAAGAAAAAAAAACCACAATCATGGTTTCCCTTCATTTCCTCTGGGAATATGGGGGAAAGTTTCTCTCCCGAAAAACTGCATTTCCAAATTCAATCAACCGGATAACTTGGCAGCAACCCTAGACTAATTGCACAGCTCCGAAACAACCCTCTTTCCTATGCCTGTCAATTGCACTAGCTGAAGGCAGATCTGCAATCACCGACTCCCCTGCTGCGTGGGGCCGAATCCAGGAAAGGTTAGCAACGGAGGAACTTCATACCCACCTGTCCGTGATAGTAGACTGTGTGCCACTCATTGGGGCCCTTGGCGAGAGGTCTTCTTTTTATCCAACTTGCATTTTACAGTAACACCTCCACACCCCACCCCCAGTACTCTGGGATCAGGCCCAATTTCGGCAGGGACACAAAAGTCCAACTCAAAACTCCATTCAGTCATCTAGAACATCCGACTGCAAAGGGTCAAGGAAAGGGGATGCGGGTTGAAGCAAAACAAGTTATCTCCCCAAACAAACCGAGCAAGTCGGCCACAAGGCGAGCTCAAGAACTAAGAAGGATCCTCAGGAAGGCACCGGGAGAAAACTTCGTCACAGAGGGAAGTCGCGAGCCGTAGGAAGGGAACCAGGATCCCTCCGGGGCTGGGGCAGGATAGGCTCGAGGACGGGCGTCGGCTCCTGTCCCGAGTCGGCGGGGCCGGGCCCTCGGGTCCCGGCTCTATCTGGGGCTGCCGGCCGCTCGTGGCCGCAACCTCCGCCGCGTCTCGCGCCGTCCCGCGCCGGGCTCGCGCCGCCCCATGTCCCCCGACCGAAGGCCCTGAGCTGCTCCGCGCCGCCCCAACCCGGCTCCGGCCGCCGCGCTGACAGGGACCCTGTCTCAGCGCCCGGGGCAGCTCCCCATCCCTCGGAGGCCCCCGCGTTTCTTCCGCAGTGGCACGGCGGCTCCTCCCCGACGCTCTGGTAGGCGGCGGCTCCCGCGAGGAGCGGGAGGTCCCGGCCCGGCCCGGAAGCCCAGCCCCCGAGCAGCGGGGGCAGCGGCGGAGGATCGGTGCGCAGGGCCGCTCGCCCGGTCTTAGGGGCACTCGCGGGAGCGCGCACAGGGCGGAGGGGGCCGCCGGCGGTGACGAGCCTTGCGACTGCTGCGGGCGCGCGCGCGGGTTCCGGTTCCGGTTCTGTCCCCTCGGCCCAGCGCGACTGGAGCGCGCCTAGCCGTCCCCTCCCCCACCTACTTTTTGGGCCCTTCTCCCTGGGACTTCGGGAAGCCGCTTCACGCGGGATCCCTCCGCTTCCCGGACTCTCCAAACTTGCGCGGATGCTTCCGCGCAGCACTGTCGCGGGGGATAGAGGGGAGCGAAGAAGTAGTTCTGTGTGGCGAAGCCGGTGGCTTCTTCCTCCGCCACCAACCCCTGCCTTCATGATCCTTGAATGCTCTCGAGGTGCAGTCAACAGTATAGGTTCCACTCGGGACAGCGGAGGAGCCATTCCATAATCTCGAGGAGTTCATGTCTAGAGGGTCTTCGGGAACTCCCCGCCCCTCTTGTGCTGGAAACTTTTATTCTTTAAGAGAATGTATTCGTTCCCCGTGTCAAATGCTTTTGATGACTGCATACAAGTCCAAGTCCACGGGCCCCGACAGTGTTAGGCAACCAGCACACACACACACACACAGGTTTGGGGATGGGACACTCACCTGGGGCACCTGCTGGCCTAGCCCCGCAGAAAGGAGAAGGGGGTGGCAGAAAGCCAGAAAAGGCTGTAGAGAAAGGATCTGGGCCCACACTCGAGCCAGGAGTTCTTGATATAAATATTGCTTTTAGGCTGTTTTGCCTTGGCATAATGAACTGTATTATTTGCCAAATTGAGAAAGCATGGTGCTTTCCACGGCAAGTTAATAAGCTTGTTGTGAAAAGAGGTGGAAGAAGAAATACATCTGTCCGGTAAATAGCACTGGGGATCCCTTTGAAGAGTTCCCAAATGTTTTCCGGTTTCTTTTTCGATGGGGGTAAAGACATTCAGCTAACCATGTAGTTTTACGATTGAATAAATCTGTCCCTGAGGAAGTGAAGTAGCACAACACAATATAATTCTCCAATTCTGCCTGTAAACATCAAGGGGCTATTCCTTTTATACAATTATCTTCAGACTTCTGGCTTCAATTCGTGTAGGTGGGAAGAGTCTTCGGCCATTTTGTGGGAATCAAATCTAATAAACAGTGGGTGTGGAGAGGAAACAATTACCTCTTAATAACGCTGTTTCTAAGCCATTCCACAACAGTTTGCAAAAGGATCGGATCATCATCCCTGAATAGATGCACGAGCTCTAGGTGACGTTAGAGCGGGGTAAAAGGAGGGAAAGACAAACAGAAGCCTGAAATGACTCCCTTGCTGGATTTTTTTTTTTTTTAAGTTCGGGGCACAGCCAGCTAATTTTGTAATGTTTATTTTTGGAAAGAATAGAAGCAGATTGGAGTTCCAAGCCACTTTCCTAATGATCAGACCTGGACACGTTGCCATCTGCTGGTAAATCCCAACATGGCAATTCTAGCCTGAAGAAGACTCCACTTGTCTTCAACCTATGGTTGGAAAGGGTTCCATATATATCTATAGACAATAGACAAAATGTGACCCTTATCCCCAAGCTTCCTCCAGTTGTCTTGAGTGTGCTGTCCTGTCCGCCTCCCCCTGTCCTAATAATGTCACAGTGCAAGTGTCAAGTGAATGGGGTCCGATGACTCATCAAATCATGAATTTTAAAAATAAGTTCCCATCTTCCTTTCCAGTCCGCCTCAATGCTCGAGCTTCAGGAACGAAACAAACTGGGAACACTTCCTAATTCACCTTCTCTTCCTTGCATACAAAACCTTTTGGCAAGCTGTTTTCAACATCTTTCCAAATTGAACAGGCCCAAGGTTCTAGCTGTGCTCCAAGAAGGCGTTTCGCTTCGGGAAAGTTTTCAGAAGATGGTCAGCAAAGGACTGATTAAGTACTGTTGCAATGACGAAAGTCTCTGATCACTCACGGGGCTCTGATTTTTTTTTTTTTTAATATCCTGATGAAAGGCTTGTTATGACTGCACCACTAAGAGTCTGCCTGTGGAATGCCTTCAGTAGAGCCAAGCAAACCAAGCCCGCTTCATTAAGTCATTCATAGCCCTTTCCCTAGGAAGGTGGCACCAGTGACCCATTGCCTGGACATGGGGTTTCCAATGGAACATCCTTGAGGTCACCTCTGTCCTCTTATTCACTGTTTCAGTGTGCTTACTAAGGACCTGCTGTGTCCAGGACTGTACTAAGCATTAGAAATCCGCTGCCTAGGGGTTGGGGATTTAGTTCAGTGGTAGAGCGCTTGCCTAGTGAACGCAAGGCCCTGGGTTCGGTCCCCAGCTCCGAAAAAAGAGAGAAAAAAAAAAAAGAAAGAAAGAAAGAAAGAAAGAAAGAAAGAAAGAAAGAAATCCGCTGCCTAACTGGGTATGGTAGCTTGAACCCTTACTCCCAGCACTTGGGAAGCTGAGGTAGGAGGATTACTTGTGAGTTTGGAGGCAGGCTACATAGTGAGTTTCAGGCCAGCCTGTGCTACAGAGTAAAGCCCTGTCTCAAAAAGGGGGAGTAGGAATGAGAACATAGAGCAGTGGTACTTATCTAGCATGCCTGGAACACTGGGGGTGTGGGGGAAGCAACTGCTCAAACAGGTGGTAAATAGTATTCTTCCTCTTTCAGGCAAACTATTTTCTGTGTTGATTATTATCTTCTATATAAAAAGTAGTAATGATTTAATGCTAAAGAGCAGATGACTGTCACCACTAAGTATGAATAGGTGTCAACATTTCTACAAACCAGAGGCTTTTCTCCTTGGCAAAACCGCACCAAAGACACAAAGGTAGACTCCAGGTTTGTATAAAGTTATTTTATTTTTATAAAATTTAGTACAAATCGTATTGAAATATAAATCCTTCTTGAGCAATATCAGGGATGATTACACAGTAATTCAAATGCAAGTTAAGTGTTCCCTTTTGTGTTTGGGGACACATCACACACTAATCTGCCCTTCCTTTACCTGTGTCATAAAAAACAGGCAGCCTCTTAACTGCTGAGTCATCTCCACGGGGTTTTAAATCTCTGAATTTCCTCATAGTTACTAATTAGAACATCAAGAAGAGCTGAAATGAGGAATTCCTCCCCACTTATCCCTTGTTCAGGTGTCTTGTTATCAAAAAATAAATTTAAAAAAACAAAACAAAACCCTACAAGCATTTCCTTGAGTTTGCCTCAAATAGAAAGATCTACAATCCTTTACTTCTGAGGAGGGAGGGAGAAAGGGGCCGGTATTAGATTAAGCCTGCTCACTTGTCTGGTCTGGAGCAGGTTACACGGTGCCAAAATACAAAAGCCAGTTTTGTTTTGTTGTTTCTTTATGCCCGTGTGCCAAGCCACTCTTTTTGGCTATGCTTTTGCTGAAATCAGCATTCCCCAGTTTCCAGTTCTGCCCCCAATTTTGCTGGAAAGGAACACACCACCAGCATATGTCAGAGAAAGGGGGACATGGTGCCATCTGTTCAGAAAACAAAAACAAGGGGTCGACAGCTAAAAGACACCTCTTTCGCTATATGACTGTCACCTCAAAGGTCCCGTTGTTAAAGTACCTTTCCATTTGCAAGAATGTCTGTGTCTCCAACCTCCCCCATGACTGGTGTAGCTAATACCACTCACTGGGTTAGTGTCTCCAGTGACCATAGAATGAACTGACATCACTCGCTAACCTTTAACCTTGCTCCTTCAGTAGCACCATTTCCTGGCTTACCACCTGAACTAACCAGTCACCACTGATCTAAATAACATGGTAAAGATAGCAAATACATTAGCAAATAATACTCTTTTTTTTTCCCACATTAAAGCCCTACACTGGATGGAGCTAGACATGGTGGCACAGGACTGTAATCCTGGCATTGAGGAGGGTTAAGCAGGAGAACAGAGTTCAAGGCTAGCCTGAACTATACAAGCAAGACCACATCTCAGGAGAAGGGAAAAGTTGATTAAAAAAAAAAAGGGGGGAAGTGTATCTAAAACAAAAAAAAAGGAAGAAAAGAGGGAGGGAGAGGAAGAAGGAAGGAAGGGAGGAAGGAAATAGCCTGAGGCCAATACATACATTAAAATCTTTGGTTCTAGTTTGCAGTATGTACCAGGAGCTGAAACCTGAACTCCATCTCAAGTACAGTGGAATCCACATGGTAAATCCCCGTGGAATTTAGCCATGGCCTCTCATGCCTAGCAGATTAATTCACAAAAGCCCTGAGAACTGGCATACTTTTCCTGGTAGGGCAGAACCCGTACAACTGGACCACGTAAATCTAAATCTACCCACACCTCATTCATCTGGCACCCAAAGCGCCAGCTCTACACTTTTCGTGCACACACAGTTGAAGCAGGAATCCTAAGCTGCTATCCTTGCAAAGGCCTGCTTATAACGTTGTAACGTTGTTTGTAACGTTGTAACATTGTAACATTAGGATTGCCTTACTGCTCCTAAACTGTTTCCAAAACAACAGTATGGCTTCTGCCAAATGACTGCTTTGGGGAATCTTGAATCTTGCCTTGTGCTACTTGGAAGGTGCCTACATGACCTATTGCCATAAAAGCTCCGGACTCCGAGTGTTTGATGACTTTCATGTGTGTCGACATGAATCACTCCTGTATATCCAAGCAGGAGACTTTAGAGACTGGTGCTTAGATCCCACAAGCTTTGACAAAGGTTCCTTTTCCCTTTGCTGAGTCGTCTCTGTATCCTGTCATTGTCCTAGATCAAAGCCCCGAGTCTTCTTGATGAATCATGGAAGCCAAGGGTGCCCTTGGGAGAAGCCAAGGGTGTCCTCGGGAACCTCTGACACAGTCCGTGAAGGGAGGCCCAGTGGGAAGTTCCTGCCTTTGCTAGTTTCCCTCCCACCTCTCTGCCCTTCTTGGCATAACAGCTCCAATGCACAGATGCTTGGATGCCTAACCCATGTCCCTTTCTGAGAGTCCCTCCCTTTACAGTACATGGGATGAATATACTTAAAATATCTCCCAGAACTCCAGAGTAGGTGTGGGGAAGGAGTTATTTCCAAGAACAAGAAACAGCACTGATTTGACTCAACAAGACCTCCCATGAACATAGGGACCCAAAAACAACAGACAACGGTCATCACTATATAGTCCCGCCCACTTGTCAATCATCGCTGAGGGGGAGGTGTTTCAAGACAACATGTGCTTAGCCTGGAAACTGACTGAAGTGATAAGCATCACCTTTAGCTCTTTTTCAAAACCTACGTGCTCTCTCTACTAAGCTCACTTTTCAAGCCCTATAATAAGCTCAGCTCTGTTTCTGACCCTGGTCCCATGGCCAGTTCAACACAACCCATTGACTAGGAACAAGCCTTAGCTAGTGTGTCTTGAGATGCCCATTGTGTCTTAGCTGGCGCTCCTCATTCCGTCTGCTTCTCCACGCATGGTACTTCTTGACGCTTTTCTTCCACGCAAAGCGCCAGATGCTAACCATGAAGCACCAGGACACAGCGTACATCGCCACTCCCCCAACCTTCACAAACCACTTGGGTGTGGGTGAGACCATTTCACAGAAAAGGAGATGAGCACCTACACCGATCCTCACACCCGTGAACAGGGCCACAAAGAGGAAGTCCACTACGTCCCCTGTGAAACTGTGATAGTGGCCAGTTTCCCGGAGAAACCATCGCATCTGGAGCAGCGGGTTGGTGATCTCACTTCCAAAGAGAACGGCGTTGACCTCTGTGCCAGACTCCCCAAGCGCGAGGGCCATGATGATCCCCAAGATGCTCAGTGTGTGATGAGCCAGCATCAGGGCGCCCTCAGACTGGAAATAGATGCACCAGCCCAAGTCGAAGATGAAGTAACCCAAGGTAAGACACAGAACGTGAACTTGGAGAGGTGTGTTCGGTGAGCCTGAAACAGATCAAGACAGAAGACAGCATGTCTAAGAACTGGGCTACCTCCGCCACTGTCTCTCAAACTTTTCTGAACCACTGAAGAGGCCAAAAAGCAGTGACTGGATCAAGCTTTTAAAAATGATAACAATAGGGGTTGGGGATTTAGCTCAGCGGTAGAGCACTTGCCTAGCAAGCGCAAGGCCCTGGGTTCGGTCCCCAGCTCCGAAAAAAAGAAAAAAAAAATGATAACAATAAAACAAAATCTAAAACCTAGACTTATGGTCTCAGCACTTGGGTGGTGATCAGGGCAAGGCCAGCCTGGGCTACACAGGGAGTCAGGGCTAGCCTGGGTTACATGAGAGCACATCTCCAAAAGACAAACAAACTTAGCATCTAAAACGGTGGTCTTTCTTATTTTGCTTTTATTTCTGCTTTACGAGACAGGGTCTTCCTGCTATTTGATATGTAACTAAAGCCAGCCTGGTCTCCCTGGTTCAGCCTCCAAGGCTGTGGATGACAGACAGGGAATACAGAGTAAACTCAAAGCAAGCCTGGGCAGTGTCAAAAGAATATCAGGAAAAATAATAAAATAGTAATAAAATCTCAAAGACTTCAATGAGTGATTCGATTGTTCAACCACAGTATCCTTCCTATAGAAGACCATAAAATACTTACTTTTTGTCTCAGTGAATATTTTAACTCCCTCCTTTTTAACCAGCCATTGGTCTGTTTCCAGACCCTTTGGCCACTCTGTCACGCACGTCTGATTCATTCATTAACCTAGAGAACTAGGTTATTGGACACTGGCAGCTGTAACCCATCCTAAAAGTAGACTCCAGAAAGAACTTCCAAAGTAGAGTGTCCTCCTGCCCAAGAACATGCAGTACAAAGACCTGACATATTTGGAACTCGGGCTACAAAACAAGAACCTGCCTCAAAGCAGGGTGGGACGGGGATCAACAACGAAGTCGTACAAGCTTATGATCCCAGCTACCCAGCAGGCTGAAGCAGGAGGATTATAAATTCCAGCTTTGACTATAGAGTGGGTAGCCAGGCCAGCCTGGTCAACTTAGTGAGACCCTCTCAACAAACAGATTTATAGATACATAGATGATAGATAGAAAGATAGATAGATAGATAGATAGATAGACAGATAGATAAGAAAACAGAGAGGAGATCAGATTCACAGCCCAGTGATAGAACAGTTGCTTAACATGTTCAGCCCTAGGTCCAATCCCCAGTAACAAAAAGGGGGAGGGGGCAAGAAAAAAAAAACAGCAGCACAAAAGGGTTATGAAAAACAGAACCTAGATCTGCATAAACCCAAAGCTGACAATGAAGAAGACAGCGATACAAATTATTAGAATGGGAATTATTCTTTAATGTTTCACAAATCTATTTTTTATTTCAAATCCCTAAATCATAAATCCCTTAGGAAACATCTCTAATGCCCCTTCTACCTACCTGGGTGGGTAAAAGGCCAAGGACCATCGATGAAGCCAATGTAAGCAGACAGGCCTATAGAGAGGATTCCGTGGGTGAAGGTCACAAGCCGACAGCTCCACTCACAGCTTCGGTGCTTATTCAGGCCGCAGAGAGACATATAGAGGGAGAGCCAGCCACCCAGGCTGCACAGCACCTGCACACACAGACCTACTGCCATCCTATGACAGAAGAGGCCAAAACCAAGAGAACAAAGAATGTATCCAAGAAAACAGCAGCGGCCCACTTTGTGCACATGCCCAAAGTGCTACTATAAAATGATATAAAGACAGGCCCTGAACTGAAACCCTTCACTACCTATGAATCCAAGACTTCTACACAAATGTGGCTGTTGTGCTTCTAACTCCAAGCCCGCAAGGACTCAATGCTGGCACCTGTGACTTGGAAACCGGCAACTGTCCTCTGAATCACTACGCTAACTCCACACTCAACTAATGATTATCAAATGACCAAATATCTATCAATAATAACCTTCTGGAGATTACCCACTTTGGACTGTGATATGCATGGTCTCTGAAGCACACGTATCTGATAATGCAGTCACACTTCACAAATTCCAGCACTAGCCAGGCATACTGAGCCTATAATCCCAGCTACTGAGGAGGCTGAGTTGAGAGGATATCAAGTTGAAAGTCAGTTTAGCCTACCTAGCATGCTCAAGGCTAAGTTGTTTACAGAAGCCATGCCTCAAAAATAGAATGAGAAAGGACTAGGGATATGGCTCAGTGGTAGGGCACTTGCCTTTCACATGTAATACCTTAGGTTCAATCCCCAGGATCCCAGGATCACACACACACTCACACACACACACACACACACACACACACACACACACACACACCCGGGAGTGTGAAGACAGCTCAGTTGATAATCATGACAACCAGAGTTCAAGCCCCAAATCCATGTAAAAAGCCAAGCACAGTAGTGCATGCTGGTGACCTCAGTGCTGGGGAGATAGAGACAGATGAATTCTTGCTGAGAAACCCTATCTCAAAAGGCAAGGTAGACAGGGAGCGAGGAATACCGTCAGGGGTTGACCTCTGACAAAACTCTCTCTCTCTCTCTGTCTCTGTCTCTCTGTCTCTGTCTCTGTCTCTCTGTCTCTCTGTCTCTCTGTCTCTCTCTCTCTCTCTGTCTCTCAAACACACACACACACACACACACACACACACACACACACACACACACAAAACACAAAACCAAATAAATAAAATACCTCTTTGGTTTCTGCTAGAAGTCACATGACACCAGGCATTTTAATGTGGTTAAGCTGAAACTAAATTTGGCTGAGGCTTGGATTTGGGTCGTAGGTTTATCAGTCAAAATCAAAACTTGAGGCAAGGGTAAACAGAGAGCCAAACAAAGACTCCAGACATCTTGGAAGGCATCCCAACTCTATTATTTATCAACAAGGAAGCAAAAGGATTTATAAGTAAATGTTGAGATACAAAAATACCCTTAAGACAATTAGGCAGTTAAAAGAGAAGCAAAGTAGCTGGTAAATGCCTATAAGCCCAGCATCGGGGTAGCAGAGGCAGGAGGATCGCCTAGAGGAGCAGCTCAGCCCGGTCAACACAGAGAGTTCCAGGCCTGACAGGGCTACACAGTAAGACCTTGTTTCAAAACGACAGACAGACAGACAGACAAAAGTCAGAAAACTTACATTTTAGAATTTTTGCTTATACATCTAAGCAGTAATCAACACTGAGTAACTTTAGACATACAGAAGAGACTCCAAAAAGGACCAGCACGTCATTGTTAATATACATTAGCTCCTTTGTTGGGAGTACAAATAAGAAAAGAAATCCCAAACACGTCAAGTACGCTTCTCATCTCTGCAGGAATTCTCTGCATGGCTGCACTTCACCGCTCACCCTTTTCTGACAAATGCAGACCAACACCCCTCAATACAAGAGCCACTCCCAGGAATGTTATCCAGAGAGGGCTTGGGCAAAGGGCAAGTTTTGTCCAGCTTTCATGAGAAATCAGGTTCCCATTCAAGAAAACAGTAGGTGTCCATCGGAAACCTGTAAGTGGGGAAATCTCTTTAACCTGAAGAATGTGTTTAAACTAAAATTCGGGAGCAGGAAAAAAAAAAAAAAAAAGGTCAGTTCAGTTCTAAGACAGATTTTCAGAAACTTCTAGGCCAATCTTCAGAGTAAAGGCCAGACATACAAAGTACCCGAGTGAAAAGCGCTGTCCCTCTTACTTCCTTTCAAAGGCCAGGGTCACTGGCCAGTAAGGCGGATCAGCTGATTGGGACTCGGTGATTAGTATTTTTAGAGTCCTCTTCTCTGAATCCTAATTCCCTGGCCCAAGAGAGAAAACAGTAGCCCATTTACAAACACTCCAGTAAAAAAGCAAGCATTTGTAAACGGCAGACACAGCTCTGTGACCTTGAGCCTGCGAGTCTGGTGTGGGGTCTGGGAGGTTCCCAGGCCCTCGAAGCTCGGTGCCCAGGCTCCCCCATCCCGGAGAGCTGCAGCGCTGGGCGGGAGCCTGGCTCCGGGCCTCGGGCGAGCTGCAGCCGGGGACTCAGAGCCAGCAGCAAGGTCGCATCCCCCGGCGGGACGTGCCCAACTCCTCGACCACGCCCGACTTCTAACCGGGATCGCCCCATCCTGGACCGTTATCTAGGCATCCAGCCGGGTGCCCAAAGCTTGGCGCAGAGAGGCCCGGGCGCCCTGGGGCAGAGAAGCCGGAGCGCACCTGGCCGCCCGCCCGCTCCTTCCCGGCCTGCGCCAAGGGCAGGCCGGTGCCCATCCCTCCGGCGAACGCTGTTACCTGGCGGAGCGCACCAGGAAGCCTCCGGCGCCCGGGCGCCCACAGCCCAGGGCCCGGATCGCAGCGACAGGAAGCTGTAGAGGGAGGGGGGAGACGAGGTAGTGACGGCGGCGGAGGAGGAGCCGGGGGTCTAGGGGCACCTGCTGGCTGGGAGGACAGAGCGCAGAACGGATGCTGGGCGAAGGAAAGAAGCGGGATGGAGAGTCCTACTTTGGATAGGGAAGGGAAGGATGATCTGTTGCGTTTGTTTGTTGTCTGTTTAAATCACCGTAGGGCTATAGATGTGGAGAGTGTCTGGCTTCTTAGTGGTAGAACGTTAGCCCGACACGTAAGGCCCTGGATTCAACCCCCAGTATTCTATCGCAGTAAATCCTGATCCACTCAGCCATCTGTGAGATGGAACAGGCTCTTCACTAAGCGTGTACTGCGCACCTTCTAAGACCGTCTTTGATCTCCCACTTAAATCTGAAGAGTGAAACAAGCGCACTGAGTGTCAGAAAAGTACTTAGGCCTGGGAATTACGTTGCTCTCTTTTTAGCACTGTCCCTAACTAAGCATAAACATGAGGATTAAAACTAAGGGGCTGGAGAGATAGCTCAACAATTAAGAGCCTTGGCAGCTCTTGCACAAGACTAGAGTTCCGCGTCCTGCACCCATGCACCCAACGGTCTCTAACACTAGCTCCAAGGATCCAATGCCCTGTTCTGGGTTCTAGTGACACCACACACTTGTGTGCACATACTTGCAGACCCACACATACACTTTTTTTTTTAAGTTAATTCTGCTTGGTATGCAGTTGGGCAAGTTAAGTTTATGCCTCCTTCCTCATGCACAGAATGGGGAGTAAAATGCCTCTCATAGATTATTATCAAAATTCGGAAAGGTTGCATTAATAACTGCATAGAACAATAACCAGCATGTGGAAGTCCTTATAAATATCATCTATTGTCTTTATTTAACTTTAAAATATTTTCCCCAACACTGGGATTGAACCAGAGGCCCCACTCAGGCTAGACAAATGCTCTACCACTAAGCTGTATTCCCCGGCCTTTATTTTCGTTTTGGACAAATCGTTGATTCTCTCTGGGTCTGAGAGTGAGTTTGAAGAAGTATGAGTATAACGTTGTGGTATATGCTTATAATCCCAGCATCTGGGAGGCTGGGGTAGGAGAATTGTAAATTAGATGCTAGCCTGCTTTCTGTGTCTCAAAATTAAAACACACACAACCAGGGATGGGGCTCAGCTGCAATAATGAAGTGGAGAGGGGAGGGGAGGAGTTTGTTGGTAATGGTGGGGTGCTAAGAAGTCCAGAAGTGAAGCTCTTTAGAAGTGATGTGTTTAGACAACGTGTAGGAATTGTAAATTCTCATTTCGGTCATTTATTGTACTAAGCCTTCAAAGGTAAAGACGACACTATTTTCTCCTGTTTCCCTAGAACCAACCTCGTGAGGTAGAGGTATAACGAATGTTTGTTAGTTGAATGAACGAAGGAGTAACTCAGTTGGGATGGTTCACACCTGTAATCCCAGAACTCAGGAGGCAGAAGCAGGAAGATGAGGAACTCGATGTCATTCTCGGCTACGTGGCAAATTCAAAGCAGTTTGGGCTACAGGAAACCTCTCTCAAAAGGAAGAGAAGCCAGAGTTAAGAGGAAAAAAGAAACCCGCATTTGAAGCAGCACAGGTGACTCCCAGAGCTTGTCAGTCACCAGCAGTACTTGGAAGGTGATTTCAAAACACCCATGTACAGACTACATCTTAAATGGTGTGATCCGGGGGGTCTGATGTGGGGGAAAGTGTTTTAAAATCTGTCTGGGCTCATTCAGAGGGTTAGTCACACTTAAGAACTACTGCTGTCAGAGAACCTTAGCTGTCTTGATGGCAGTGCCAGGTATCTGGCTAAGGTTATCTCCCGCAGTGGCCAAGAGGAAGCCTTCGATGTCCTGAGTAAGATAATCATATTGCTTCACACTCCCAGCTTACGTTGTTCAGTGTGTGGTCTGGGACCAGAGAAAGATCAAACAAAATCAACATCTCTCAGCCATCTGCTAGACACACGAGACCCCAGAACCTAACTCTGGACGTACTTTGGAATCTGCATTTCTAACAGCGATTCTCTGGCCTTGGACATACTAGGTGTCCACTGAGCTGCTATATCCAAGCCTTGGGCAGAAATCCACAGTCTCTCAAAGTAGAACCACTTATAAATCGCTTTTTAAATACCAGTGCCCCTAAACAAGGAATATCAGTGTGGACATCAATTGCTGGTAGCTCCCCGAATGATTTTGGCTTGCTGCCAAAGTCAAGGACAGGTGCTCCAGAGGCATTTGGCTAAAATCAGTTAAAAATCAGTGTGAGGGCAATTGGAGAAGACCTGTTATGAGCGTCCTGAGACAGACCAGATAGCAGTGAGATCCGAGACACAGCAGGGCTATAGGCAGCCCTAACCCTTTGTTTGGTTTTCATTCCAGTCTGTTGAGCTAGGACTTTTTTCTTCCTGCCTCTGTGTTCCACAAAATAATGGACTATGGAGGACTTAAGGAGGGCTGGAGAGATGGCTCAGCAGTTAAGAGCACTGGCTGGGGGTTGGGGATTTAGCTCAGGGGTAGAGCGCTTGCCTAGCAAGCGCAAGGCCCTGGGCTCGGTCCCCAGCTCCGAAAAAAAGAAAAAAAAAAAAAAAAAAAAAAAAGAGCACTGGCTGCTCTTCCAGCTCCCAGCAACCACATGGTGGCTCGCAACCATCTGTAATGGGATCCGATGCCCTCTTCTGGTGTGTCTGAAGACAGCGACAGTGTACTCACATACGTAAAATAAGTAAATACAACTAAAAAGAAAGGGAAAAAAAAGACTTAAGGAGTCTACAGGTTCCAGTCTAGAAGGTGTCTTTTCTTCTAAGGATAATGGACCTTTGTGCAAAAGTGACCGGGGTTCTGAAATCAAGCTTTATTATTTGCAATTAAAAGGTACTGATTTATCCTTTTTAAAAGATGTCTTATGTTTATGGATGTTTTGCCTGCATGCATTTCTGTCTACTACATTCATTCCTCCTGAAAGCAGGGGGTAGAGTCAGATTCTCTGGAATTGGAGTTACAGATAGCTCTGAGGTGACGAGCATTAGGATTCAAACCGGGTCCTCTGCAAGAGCAGCCAGTGTTCTTAACCCACTGAGCCATCTCTCCAGCCCCCTAAACTATAGTAATCTATCTTTAGTCTCTCTCTGCTCTCCCGAATCATCGGTGTCCCCTACCCTGAGGACAAGCAGAGGACAGAGCTTTCTACTAAGGTCAGCACAAGGACAATAATGACTTCAGATGATGTCTGTAAAATGTTGTCATTCTGTAAGAGCCATTGTTAAAAATCCCTTGACTGTGGTCATTTATATAGGGTGGAGTCTACCTTATAGTCCCAATTTACAGTTGAGAAATTAAGGTACAAAGCTGTCCCAAGGCTCCCAAGGTGACATGCTTGATAGAAAGGAGTTGGGCATGAACTCAGGCAAGATGATGGGGACATGCTGAAATATGGTACCCAGAGTCAGGGCGGTGGCACAGGAGCATCAAAGGTTCAAGGTTATTCTCAGCTACATAGTGAGTTATTTCCAGCTTAGAAAGAGCAGGACCAATTCATTAATTACAGTATTTTTATTGTGCATAGAAAGTTCTGTTCTTATCCAGACCTCATTCCAAACAACCAGAAAGCAACATTAATGACAACCGCCAATACAAGAGAAAAAGAAGTTGTCTCTGCTTAACTGTTACTCCCCACAGGTGTGTAGGACATTTCTGTATTCACAGCCACTTTCTCAGTGAAGGACTTCCAAACTGTGACACACACACACTCTCAAGCCACGGGGTCACGTAGAATGTGGGGTCACGGAAAATTTAACAGCAGCACAGTTTGGTTTCTGAATGCCTACAGATAAAAAACAATTAACACGGGGCTGGAGAGATGGCTCAGTGGTTAAGAACACTGGCTGTTCTTCCAAAGGACATGGGTTCAATTCCCAGATCCACATAGCAACTCACAACTGCCTTTAAGTCCATTATAGAGAATCTGGTACCCTCACACAGAACCCAGACATACACGCAGGAAAAACAACAATGTACATAAAATACATGTAGATACATCTTTTTAAAAAATTAACTCAAAGTCAAACTCATAATTTCAGGGTGTTAGCCAGATGTGGTGGGGTGGCACAGGCCCTTAATCCCAGAACTCAGAAGGCAGAGGCAGGTGGATTTTTGTGAGTTTGAAGCCAACTTGGTCTACATGGTCAGTTCCAGCCATCCAGAGCTATATAGTGAGAACCTGATTTTTTTTTAAAAAAGCTAAGATATTAATTTTTTTGTAAAAACAAACAAGCAAATCCATTTCATTAGTATGTAAATTTGTTTATTTCCTTGTT
Organism: Rattus rattus; assembly: GCF_011064425.1. Taxonomy (NCBI): domain Eukaryota; kingdom Metazoa; phylum Chordata; class Mammalia; order Rodentia; family Muridae; genus Rattus; species Rattus rattus. The sequence goes on from NC_046161.1 coordinate 37,696,049, forward strand.
TTAAAAAGATTTATTTATTTATTTATTTATTTATTTATTTAATGTATGTGAGTCTTCAGACACACTAGAACAGGGAGGGCATCAGACCCCATTACAGATGGTTGTGAACCACCATGTAGTTGCTGGGAATTGAACTCAGGACCTCTGGAAGAGCAGTCAGTGCTCTTAACCCCTGAGCCATTTTCCAGCCTCCATTTATGTATTTTCTAACTATAAAATTATATTTGCAGCAAAGAATTGCCCTAAAATAAATTAATAAATTTCTTTATGGCTTTTCTACCAGAAACGCTTGACTTATGTACTGTAAATATAATGCAGGGTGTCTTGTAAGAGTTTCTCTGCTGAAAGGGGGTTTTGAATAAATAAGTTTACAGTTCCCTAGTTTAGATTCCCTGTGTGCAACAGTGTTTGAGACAAGGGCTAAGTCAAACCCAAGTCCACCTTGAGCTCACTATTATAGCCAAGGCTGGCTTTGAACTCCTGACTCTGCCTGCCTCAGTCTCCTGAGTGCTATGATTACAGGCATGTGCTGCCATGTCTGGCTTTAAAACGCTTGCCTGCCCTGTTATGTGCAAGTATCAGTGCTAGGCACTTGAGACAGCAAAGACAGAATCCAGAGAGACAGAGGCATCCCAGAGACATGCCAGTGTCCGTGGCAGAGGGTCCTGTGCCTGGACACCCGGGGGCTAGAGGCAGGTTTCCTGACTGAGTTGGACCCATAGTTCTTCCTTTGCCTTTAAGGGTGGTCATGGTGGCACAGGCTTGTAATCCCAGTGCCTGCATTCTCAGTAGCTTGGATCATCCTGGTCTACATAGGGAGTGTCAGGCTAACCTGTGCCACAAGGGACCCAATAAACAGACAGGCAAAGAAAAGATCAGAGTCTGAGCTACACTGTAGTACTAGGCCCTCTAAAGGCAAGACCCTGCTGTAGACGGCAGGTAGACCGACAGACAGTATGAAATGACCAGCACCCCCAATCTTTTCCTCCTTTCTTTACACTTCCACACCGGCTGATGTTTCTCTTAAATGCTTTTAGATGAAACAGCTAAAAGACAAACAAAAAAACCCCACAAAAGGGCTGGAGAGATGGCTCAGTGGTTAAGAGCACTGACTGCTCTTCCAGAGGTCCTGAGTTCAATTCCCAGCAACCACATGGTGGCTCACAACCATCTGTAATGAGATCTGGTGTGTCTGAAACAGTTAGAGTATACTTGTATACATAAAATAAATAAATCTTAAAAAAAAAACCAGAAAAACAAAAACGAAAACAAACAAACAAACAAACAAAAAAACCCTTCCACTAAACTTCTTTGGAATTACGAATTTTTACAGAACCCTGCAGCTATGAATACTGAGTCCATGCCCACCTGCAAGTTTGCTTCCGCTCAGCAAATGGGCAGTAGGTTAGAGGCTAGACCAAGCTAGCTCTAACTCACAGTAATCCACCTGTCTCCCACTCCCAAGCACACCACCACCCTTGTTTATTTTTTTATACAAAATATGGACTAATGGGTGAAAGCCAGAGTTTTGGATGGTGCAGGAAATGGTTTTCAATACCTACCAAGGTAGGATGTCGAAGTAGGCGGTAAGGGCAGGAAAGGGTCAGCTCTGACCTGTCAGCAACACATATGGATGTACAGTGACAGGCACAGATATTTTTGTGTTGGCAGTTGTTCTTTCACTAAACATTAAATCTCTGATGAGAACCCCCTCGGCTGTCTCTTTGCTGCCCTCCACATGCACTAGCCTTGCACTCTTAGTCTCAACCAACCTTCCTACCTCAGCCTCATGTGTGATTGGTTGTCTGGTTGGTTGGTTTTTCGAGACACTGTTTCCCTGTCCGGCTGTCCTAGAACTAGCTCCGTAGACCAGGATGGCCTGGAACTCACAGAGATCGACCTGTCTTTGCTTCCCAAGGGCTGGGATTAAAAGCGTGTACCCCCCCTGTCTGGCTCTGCTTCACCCTCTTTTTAAACTACATCTCTTTGCTTTCAGAAGTAACCACCACCAACAGGACTTCCCCCACGTTATGTCACAGAACAGAATTCTAAATATACACTGCATTCAAACATCAATGGCTCCTGATGGTTTGTGTGTTAGGTGTCCCACGCGGGTGTTATTATTATTTGCGACAAATGTTTAATCCCATGATGACTAATTTTGATTTGCAAATCGATTGGGTTTTGAGACATCTGGGACACTGGCAAGGCACACTGCTGTCGGTGGTAATGTTTCCGGAAGAGGTCACGAGGGCTGAGACCTAAGGGATGAAATCCTCTTTTGATAGAATCGTAACATGGTGGCACCGGTGGGGGTTGGGACTACTTAGGGGAAGGTCTCTGAGGCTATCCGGCCATCACTCCTTCCTGCAAACCCTTTGTAGTTCCCTCTCTGCAACATTGAGAGTTCCTTCACTCTGCCTTGAGCTTCCAGCTGTGATAGACGTCTCTGAACCCATAAGCTAAAATAAATCTCTCCTGCCTCCACGTCTTCCGCCAGGCATTTTGATCACAGCTATGTGGAAGTAACACAAGTCCAGATCCCTGCTTCTCTTCCGCAGCTGCTACAGCTGTTTCTTCCCCACAGATCGATGTTTATTTGAGGAACCGCCACTATTTACTTTTTGTCATTAAGCTGGGTGACTGGCCGTGGCAGCTTCCAGGGCTGTGATCCCAGCATTTAGGAGGCTGAGGCAGGAGGATTGCAATGAGTGTAAGGTCAATCTGGATAAATAAGGAGCTCGAAAACAGGCCGGGTCACAGAGTGAGACCCTGCCTCAAAAAACAAACATCAGCAACAAAATCCTACCACCCACAGACACTAAGCTAGCAAAGGGTTCACTCATAGCTTTCCTATCCTCCAACCATCTCCCTACAGGGAAGACATCTTGTCAAGCCGATATATGCAGTCATGCAATTATCCTGTGTTAAGCAGCGGTTGCTTTCCATGTAACTAATGACAGCGGAATGGTCAATATTTAGGATATGTGAGATGGATGAGCCTTGGCATCTTCAAGTAACACGACCTGAAATATTCACTATACTCTCTTCCTATAAAGTCAAGAACAGGGGCTGGAGGGATGGCTCAGCGGTTAAGAGCACTGACTGCTCTTCCAGAAGTCTTGAGTTTGATTCCCAGCAACCACATGGTGGCTCACAACCATCTGTCATGGGATCCTATGCCCTCTTCTGGTGTGTCTGAACACAGCTGCAGTGTACTCACATACATAAATAAATAAGCATTTATAAAGTGAGGAACAATCTTCCACCTCCTTAGCTCCAGAAGCAGGTCTTTCCCACAGGGTAAGAATGTTGACTTACTTGGGGGCATCCCCAGAACCCATTTCATGTCCCAAATGGAACTATTTCTCCCCCATCCATTTCCACTGACGGTACTCACATCCTCTAACCCCTCACCCCAACCCAAGCACAAAGGCACAAAGCACTCCTCTGAACATCTCTTATTAACAGTGGAATAGTTTATGTCATTGCTGTACAAATATATTTAGAAACAGAGAGATTCCTTTGAGTCTCAACAGTTTCCTGGATATTCAGTCTCTAAAAAACAAAAGGTACCATTTCTGGGATGGCTTTCATGTGACAGTTTTACACACAGACCCACAGAAGGAGACTCCACATACAATGTTCCCCCACAAAGTCTGCAGAACCCCAGCTCACGTGGGAACTCTGTGGGGTGTTCCACACTTTGGTATCCCCCCTCCTTTTCTAACAGAAGATAAAATAATATAGAGACATCTTCAAAATGCACACCTGAGTTAAACATTTCGCTGGGAAATTACACATTAAAGATGAACGGTCATAGTGCAGAGTAGGAAAGGACTATGTACAAGAACGTGGCCACAGTGTGTGTACTTCTCTGTGGCCAGGAGCAAGGAGAGGGGACAGGACAAGAAGACCCACAGGGAACAGAGAAAAAACAAGTGTTCTTGAACTTGGGAACATGTGGGCAACAAAAGAGTACATGTGGATGGAGCAACATGGCCAGAGGGGAGCTTAGCCGTTTGTAGAGAGGAAGGGACTTTGTAGGACCCAAGGATAGACAGGTTTTGTTGTAGAAAAGGGAGTAAGGGCTAAAAGAAAGTTGGACAAAAATGGAGATGCTGTAAGAAAACTGTGCTAATTTAACAAAATAAGGCTTTGGTAGAGACACGAGATTTCAGTCTTCCCATAGAATTTGGGATCAGTTCAGGATTGTGGCTGAGGTCAGAGTCAAAACCATAATCTACCCTGCTTGCAGTTTGGCACACCGAGCAAAAGGCTGTCCCAGAAGCCCACCGGTGAGCTGAAAACTAACAATGGCAGAATGCCCTTCCTCCAATAGGTGAAGCCATCATGTGAGCATGAAGCGGGTCACGGGTGAGCACGGTAAACTCCCAGCGGGGTGATCAAGAGCCCAAGGCAAGAGTGTGGCCTTTGGTCACAGCTTGGTTCTCTGGAAGCTCTGGATCCAGGAGAAGGCAAGATCGTGGGTTTGCTCTTCAGCAGCGGCCATTTCTCCCACTCCGAGTCTCAAAGTGTCTGTCCATACGTGGAAGGCGTGGCCGCTCTTCCTCCTGATGGGAACCAGGGGCCAGGTGGAACGGGAGGAAGTTTTTGGTCTCAGTGGAGGTAGGCGGGATGGTTCCAACGGTACCATGACCTGGAAGGAAGAGCAACACGGGCCAGACTCTGAGTTATAAACCTGACAGGGAAGACAAGGAATGGGGAGATGAGAGCTAGACAGGCGGGCAGGGGGATGCTTAAGGGGTGAGGGAAACATCCCAGAAAACAGTGATAGCTACATGAACTTGTGAATTTTATGGTACATGAACCGTATTTTCAATATTAAACTACTAAACTTACTTGGGTCGCCTCACTCCCAGAAATTCTGACTTTCTAGGTTCTGAGACATCTAGATGACAGATGCCTTGCTGAACTCACTGGATTTGGACAAGTGGATCCATCTCAAGTGCATAATCTATCACTCAACTTGGTTTGTCTGTGTGTTTAAGAGATGGCCTCTCGGACTGGAGAGGTGGCTCAGTGGTTAAGAGCACTGGCTGCTCTTCCAGAGGTCCGGAGTTCAATTCCCAGCAACCACATGGTGGCTCACAACCATCTGTAATGGGATCTGATGCCCTCCTCCCGCATGCAGGTGTATATGCAGCTAGACATTCAAATATATTAGATAAATAAAGAAATCTTCAAAATAAAAAAGAGAGACAGCCTCTCGACAGGCAATGGTGGCATAAGCTTTGACCCCTAACACTTGGGAGGCAGAGACAGGCGGATCTCTGAGTTAAGGCTAGTCTGGTCTATCTACGGAGCAAGTTTCAGGACAGCCAGGGATACACAGAGAAACCCTGTCTCAGAAACAACAACAACAAAACAAAAAACAAAACAAAACAAGACAGGATCTCATTATGTTTAAAACAGGCTGCCTCCAAGTTCATGGTCTTTCTGTCTTAGTCTTCTGTATGTCTTAGCCTATATGCTGGGATTCCAAGTGTACCACCATGACCAATTTCTTCTTCTTTTTCTTTTAATGTATGTGTGTATATCTGTGTGGCAATTGGACTAAGTTTGGCCCCTATAGACTCATGTATTTGAATGCTTGGCCCATGGCCCATAGAGGATAGCACCATTAGGAGACTTGGCCTTGTTGAAGTAGGTGTGGCCTTGTTGGAGTAGGTGTGGTCTTGTTGGAGTAGGTGTGGCCTTGTTGGAGGAAGTGTGTCACTGTAGGACTGGGCTTTGAGATCTCCTATGCTCAAGCTCTGCCCAGTGTGGCACAGAGTCTCCTTCTGCTGCCTTGGGTTGAAGATGTAGAAACTCTCGGCTCCTTCTCCAGCACCATGCCTGCCTGGACCCTGCCATGTTTCCCACCATGATAACAAACTAAATCTCTGAACTGTAAACCAGCCCCAATTAAATGTTTTCCTTTGTAAGAGTTGCCTTGCTCTCTGTGAAGCAAAAAAAACCCCTAAGATAATCTATGTGCACACATACAGAGGCCAGAGGTCAACCTTGGGTGCGATCTTTAGGAATGCTGCCCTCTTTATTTGAGATAAGCGCTCTCAGTGGCCAGGAACTCAGAGGCTTCTCTCCTCACTCCTACCCCAGCCCTTGGATTACAAGCACACTGCCACACCTGACCGGAGTTCTGGAGTTCAGACTCAGTCTTCATGCTTGCAAGACACCCCACTTTACCAGCTGGACTGTCTGCCAAGCCCCCACGCCTGCACCTGGGAAGGTTCTTGCTGCATCCATTCTAAGGACACTTTTTCCAGTAGTTTAGCCACTTTGGGAGCTAAGGCCCGTTACACCTGCTGACTCCCGGGTTTAACTGGGAGACGGGGCTCCAGCAGCACCTCTTTGTCTCCCTGTACCAGCCACACCTAAAGGCCAGAGTTGGTCAACGCCTTAGCTCCAGACGCAGGTCAGAATGTCCTATGACTGCAGTTCCTGGTATGCAGGGCTCCTGAGCCCGGCGAAGGACCTGATCGTTTCTCACGTGAGCATTTGGAAATTTCCACCATGGAGGTGAGGATGGAAATTTTGGCTTTGTTGACATCAGCCCTTGCCAGGACTGCTCACTGGCGACAGCTCCTCTTTAAACCCTCCACCCCTGGGGGTTGCAGTCCAGCCTCCCTCCTCCATCCATCCCCACCGCTACCCTACTTTCTGTTTCCAGTTCTCGCCTATGGCACTGGTCCAGCGCCTCACGTGCCCCCGAGCCTGCCAGATGCCTCCTCACTTCCTTCTACTTACCCTGAGGAGTTAAAGGCGGCGGAGGAGGGGTTCATTGCTGCTTTGGAGTTATTTTGAGATGCCGTGGGGCTGCTGGCATGGAGTCCTGAGCCGGGAGACGAGGGCCTGCTGTTGTTCCCAGGGGAACAGGATGACGTTACTAAGGACAAAGGGAGACAAAAACAAGGCCAAAATAATGCTGCTGGGTCTGGGGACCTTTGTGACACAGCCCTTCCAACACATCATTTCCTGATGTAATCCCCACAGGGCACCCTGCCTCCACCCGTCTGCCCACCGTCCACCATGCAAGTAGCAAGGCCCACCCGTCAGCCCATCTTTGGTGGGGCCCTCTCTTTTCAAGTCCTCTCTGCAGCCCAGGCCCTCAGAGTAGTGTGGCTGGTTCTGGCAGTCCACGACTTGCCAAATGCAGAGGACAGATGCCAAAAATCATCCTACTGTGGGACACACCCTGGGCGTGAGGGGAAAGGAGTGTGAAGCTTAGGAAAGGAAGAGGCATGGGGGAAGCAAACCCGAGAGCAGAGGGACCTGCCAGAACCCCACATTCTCTGACTGAACAAAGAAAACACACGTGGTCCCCCCTGAAGGGGACCCTCGCTTCCTCTGGGCCTGCCCTGACCCATGCCAACCTCATTTTATCCTCTGTAAAACGCTGGCCTTGGAATAAATAGGTATTCCTTGAGTTGAGAACCCCAACACGTGTTTCATGGACAGAGTGTCATATATTTTACTATTCAAACTGAGGTTTGAAAAAAATAAATAGGACGTGTTGAGATTTACCCTACCATTTGAGGCAGATGTTAGCAATCCTAGAGACCATCTGGGCATTGGCCCACCCTACTAAACTCTGAAACACTACAGGTGCTTGTGGAAAAACAGACCCCTGGAAACGTGTTTGAAACCCCGTCTTCCTCCAGCTCATTTTGGAATGCATTGTACACCCTGAGTGCTAAGCCATGGGGCAGTTAAAATAAAAACAAACACCTGTTTGTTTGTTTGTTTGTTTCTTTTTTCTATTTTTCGGAGCTGGGGACTGAACCCAGGGCCTTGCGTTTGCTAGGCAAGCGCTCTACCACTACTGAGCTAAATCCCCACCCACAAACACCTGTTTAATCTTTGCTTACAAGCGTTTCCCAAACCTTGGAGCCCTGTTCTCTTCTATTCTGATTTTTGATGTCTTTCAAGACACACTGAAGGAATGCTAGCTTAGGTTGGGTGTTTTTGGTTGGTTTGTTTTATTTCTTTTGAGACAGGGTTTCTCTAGGCCGGCTCTGGCTGTCCTGGAACTCGCTTTGTGAACCAGACTGGCCTTGAACACCTGCCTCTGTCTCTCAAGGGCTGGGATTAAAGGTGTGTCCACCACTCCCTGGTCCTTTCAGTTTTAATATGGTATTTAGATTAATTCTCGTGGTGTCTGGAAACCTTATTTGAAAGCTCACCTGTTCCAGGCATGGTGCTGTGGACAGGAGGGACTGAGAGGGAGCCCAGAGACCCTGAGGGAGAGACCTGAAAAAAAACAAGAGAGGCCTGTGAATGTCCGAATGTCCATGCGACATCTTCTCTCAGGACACTGGGCTAAAGGCTGCAGAGAGCAGTGTGCCTTCCTTGATGATCTCCTACTCCAAAGTTTTCACCTCATACTCCGTAGGAAGACCTGTGGACTATGACATACCAGACCCACTTCCGGCCTGCTGCAGAAACTCCCTGGTACAGACATAGACCATTCCCCCTTCTGCTGAGGTCCCTGGCAAAGTTTCTCTGGTACTGCCAGGCTGAAGGCTTGTCTGGGTGTCCTGGTGGTGAGAGGAGCAAGCCAATGAGGTCCTTGTTCTGGAAGATGCTGGGGCTGCCTGCTCCATTTCTACTTTCAGTGCTCGAGAGACTGAGGCAGGGGATGGCTGTCAGTTCTGCATCAGCTAGGGATACATAGCAAAACCCTGTGGTGTGTGTGTGTGTGTGTGTGTGTGTGTGTGTGTGTGTGCGTGCACGCATATATGCACGCATGTATGTGAGAGAGAGACAGAGACAGACAGACAGAGACAGAGAGAGACTTAAAGTGCTTGATTCTTAAGCCTGAGGACCAGAGTTCAGGTGTCCAGCACCCACGGAAAAGCTAGGTGTAACAGTCACAGCCTGTAATCCCATGCTGGGAAGATGAAGACAAGAGCATCGAATGTAGCCAAACAGAGAGCACCAGACTCAATGAAAGAACTTATCTCAAAAAAAACAAGATTCGAAGCAATTGAGGAAGATGTCCAACATCGACTGCTGCCCCCCCACAACTCTCTCTCTCTCACACACACACACACACACACACACACACACACAGATACACACACACACACTCACTCACACTCACACTCACACACACTCACACACAGATACACACACACACTCACTCACACTCACACACACTCACACACACTCACACAGAAGATAATACACTTTAACCTCCCCGTTCGGGAACCTACCCCTCACTATGATTAGCCCAGAATCATAAGGAGCAGACAGATATAAGTGTGAGATCTGGCTCTGTCAGTCACCATCTGCGTGACTATGAGTAAGTTACCAACCCCAGGGAGGCTTGGTTTTCTCAGCTGTGAAACAGCAGCAGCACCTCCCTGATATTTCTTTTAATTAAGATTTAATGAGATAATGTCCATAAAACTTCTGACCCTGTGACTGGCAAAGAACACCAGCTTGTTCAATGCTAGCTCCCTCATTCCCTGAAGAAAGGGCTGTGGACTCCTGCTTATCCCGAGGTGCTCTTTTAGCTCCATTTTTGAGCTGAGGTCTGCAGGATTTTAACTCTTTTGACTTTTCTCATGTTGACAAGGAACCTCTGAGCAGCATCTCCATAGGACACTGATGTAGATGCTCCACTTAGGGAGCTGCCATCTGCTGCGGTCCTCCCCTCCTCTGGGACAGCCCCTCCAACAGGATGTAGCGTGTTCTCGGTTCCTAACTCATCAGCGACCCTCCTCCATGCTGCCATTGACCTTTTACAATGCACTTGCCTGGTGGGCAGGGCTGTGAGAGGTAGAGGCAGGTGGGGGACAGTTTGGGAGGAGCAGCAGAGTGGTGAGAGATGCTATCAATCACCTCACCTCTCCTCCCAGATGCCACACCCAAGAAATTGGTTGTTTTCAAGTAGATAATAAGGTAGGCAGTCACTGTCATTAGCTCCTACCATTTCCAGGTAAAGACAGGCTATGCATATGTAAACATGCATATGGACGGCCCTTACTTTAAACATATTTTTACACATGGTAGCAAAATGGTGCCAAACTGATCTGTGCAATCATGCCTTGTGTGTGTGTGTGTGTGTGTGTGTGTGTGTGTGTGTGTATTGCTGTGACAGAGCCTATGTTCTTGTGCATGCTAAGCAGGTGTTATATCACTGAGCAACATACAACTTCCAAAACCCTTTAGAATTTTGTTCATTTTAAGATTTTATTTTTAAACATGTGTATATGTGCATGTGACCGCAATACCCATGGAGGCCAGAAGGGGGCCTTGGATCCCCCTGCAGCAGATACACGGGAGCAGAAGTGGGTGTTGGAAACTGAACCCAGGCCCTCTGTAAGAGAAATATGAGCCCTTAACCACTGAGCCATCTCTCCAGCACCAGCCCTTATTAATCTACTTTTCTAACTCAACTATCTTGAGATTGCTTTGGATCATTTACAAAGGACACCTGTTTTTATTCCATCAAGAGGCGAGGATGGAAGCTGGAGAGGTGGCTCAGGGGTTAAGAGCACCGACTGCTCTTCCAGAGGTCCTGAGTTCAATTCCCAGCAACCACATGGTGGCTCACAACCATCTGTAATGGGATCTGATGCCCTCTTCGGGCATGCAGGTGTTCAAGCAGATAGAGCACTCATATACGTACATACATACATACATACATACATACATACATACATATGCACACACATACATACATACATACATCTTTAAAAAAAAAAAGACATGAGGAAAAAGACAAGATTAGAACACATTCTCTTCCCTCTTGTGATATCTAGTGTGGAACTTTGTCTTCCAGACATGGTGTAGCCATTTTTATGTTGAAAATTCTTGTCTCTTCAAAAAGATTTATTTAGATTATGTGTATGGGTATATTTTGCCTCCACATATGTCTGTGCACCATGTGAATGCCTGGTGCCTGCAGAGGCCAGAAGAAAACATAGGATGCTCTGGATAGCTTTAAGCTGCTGTGTGAGCGCTGGGAATCAAACCTGGATTCCTCTGACGACATCCAGTGCTGATAAGTGCTAAGCCACCTTCACAGCCCCGGCTTGGGGTTCTTTAACAGCATGCCTTCCCACAGGCTGTTCCTTGTGCCTGCAGAACGACTCACCATGTCCTTCAAGCAAATCATGGGCTCCCCACTTGTGGCTGCTATGCTGACTTGAGTGCCTTTTATCCTCATTCCCACAATGCTTGTGTGGGACTCCTGCCCAGCTCTCCACACATACTTGGTTCTACTTCTTGCTTTCTTAGGCTCTTCCTCCTCTGGTTCTTGCTTTCAATCGGCTGATGTTACCCGGGTTTCCATATCAGAGCTTCTCCTCCCTCGGGACTTCAACTGCCACCCCTATGCTTGTGCTTGTGACACCACCAATCCATGTCTCCATCCCGGCTTCTCTCCTGACCTCTATATCCATCATTCCAAGTCTCTGGGGCAGTCCCACTTAGGTGTCCTGCAGGCCTATATCATGATGATGCATAGAAATGGAGTACTACCTTTGCCCACTCCGAAACCAGCCGATCCTGTTTGCTTGGTCCACACATACTGCTACCGTCTACCCAACCAGACCAGCCTGAACACTCTGAGTCATCGCAAGGATTCTGCCCCCATCGCTCTCCCTGCCCTGAGCCAGCTTTCAGTTTACTAACCGAGGCCTTTTGTTTATGGTTTTGTTTGTTTGTTCCTGAGATAGAGCCTTGTGGAGCTCAAACTGGTCCGTCATTTCCTAAGTCACCGAGGATGATCATGAACTTCTGTTCCACCTCCCTTGTGCTGAGATTATACGTCGGGGCTGAGGATGGAACCCAGGGCCTCACACGTAGTAGGCAAGCATTCTACCAACCACATTACACCCGCAACCCTGTGTCTCTTGACACTCTTCTCTATCAACTACCCATCGATCAGCCCAGTCTCACTTTTCAACATTCCTGGGCACGGAACCTGCGGTTCCCTGAATGCGCTGTACACTTCCCCCCCACCTCGCTGCCCTCCCGTCTCCCCTGGAGACAGTCCCGCCCCACACTTACCTGCCTCTTGCAGACTCAATTCAGGCATTAATGACCTCCTTGGGGGAGCCTTCCTAGCCACCCTCCCCAAGGTGTGTCAGCTGCTGCTGCTAAGTTGCTTAGAGACCCTGCTGTTTACCTCTTGTTTGCTTGTGTGTGTGTCCTCTGCTTGACACAGAGGTCCTCTTGGACTGGAAATAAAGGGTATTTATCCTTTTCTCTCCAGTACTTGACAGGGACACCAACATAGAGTTGGCCCGGGACTATGTGGGGTAGGGGGAAGGGTATCCACAATGTGGTAGTTGTTAAGTCATTGCTATGTCTTACCTAGCCTGCAGCCACCCGGGAATGCTAGAAGACTAGAGGACATCATTCTTTCCAGCTCTTCTACCACAATGTTCCTAAAGATGGAGAACCAGGTCCCATCTCTTTCTGACCCTTTCTAATTCTCAAACCTCCGTGTCTCCCTAGAACTTCGAGATATTCTCACTGAGTCTTGGCTTTTCCCTGGAAGACCAGAGGCCGAGACTTTCTTTTTTCAATGATTTATTTGTGTATATGAGTACATTGTCCGCTATCTTCAGACACACCAGAAGAGGGCACCGGATCCCATTACAGATGGCTGTGAGCCACCATGTGGTTGCTGGGAATTGAACTCAGGACCTCTGGAAGAGCAGTCAGTGCTCTTAACCACTGAGCCATCTCTCCAGGCCAGAGACTAAGACTTAACCTTAACTAGGCACTGCCTCTTGAGTACCTAGTCAACACATCTAACATCCTGGCTGTCCTGGAGCCCACCACATATACCAGGCTGGTCTCAAACTCATAGAGACCAGCCTGCCTCTACCTCCTGAGTTCTGGGATTAAAGGTGTGGGCCACCATGTCCAGCTCAATATTTTTTTATAAAAGGGCAGTGTCAATAGTATGCATGGTGGCCCATGCCTGTAATTTTAGTTCTCAGGTAGCTCAGTTGATAAGAGTGTTTGCCTAGCATGTGGGAAGTCCTGGGTTCCATAGCTCACATGAGAGAAACCATGTGTGGTGATACATACCTATACTACCTATAAACATGGGAGGTAGATAGAGGTCACTCTTGGCTATATAGTGAGCTTAAGGCTAGCCTGGGCTACATGGGACCCTGTACCATAAAACAAACAAAACAGGGCTGGAGAAATGGCTCAGTGGTTAAGAGCACTGACTGCTCTTCCAGAGGTCCTGAGTTCAATTCCCAGCAACCACATGGTGGCTCACAACCATCTGTAATGAGGTCTGATGCCCTCTTCTGGTGTGTCTGAAGACAGCTACAGTGTACTCATATATAATAAATAAATCCATTTAAAAAAAAAAACAAACAAAACAAAATCAACAAAGCCACCCAGAAAAAACATGGCAGTGCCTTCCTGCCTGCTGTCCTGCTTTTGAATCTGAGTCATTAGCACGTCTTGTTGGTTTCACGGCTGAGAAATATACAGATCCAGCAAGTTCACGCTCATCACCATGGCTACCACGCTCCAAGCCTCCTCTACTCTCAGCCTGATGGTTGTCTCCTGACTGGTCTCCTGCTTCCCATGTTGTTCTCTGCCTAGCAGCCCATGTCCCAGTACAGACGTATACATCTAGGCTTCTCCAATACCTTCCTACTCCAGTCAGCTGAAGTCCTGGGTCCTCTCATTGAATTCCAAGACCCTGGGGAATCTGCTCCCCACTACTTCTCTGAAGTCACCTGCTTTTGGTCCCTTTTGCATAGACTTCCTTGCTGGTCCCACCAGCTTGAATACCCTGCCACCTAGATAGACCCACATTTCATCCCCGTACGAAGTTTACATTTTTCATTCAAATACCACCTAATCAGACGGGCTATCTCCAGTCTCCTGTTCAAAAGGCGCAAATGTCCCAGTCACGTTGTGCACCTTTACGCATGTTTATAAAAATTGGATTACGTTTTAATTACTTTACATGTATGATTTTGTGAGCTCCACCATAGCATGTGTAACGGTAACAGGGCAACTTTTGGGAACTGGTTCTCTCCTTCCTATGGGCATCTCAGAGACGGAAAATGGGTCATCAGGTTGGGCAGCAAGCACCCTTCCAGGCTATGCTATCTCAACAGCCCCCTTCCGCCCATGTTTAATCTCCGTATCATGCATTTTTATAAGTTGAATCCACTTGTTTATTCGTGCACAGAATCTCCCCTCCCCAGTAACTACCACTCTCTAGGACGGAAGACTCTCGGCCTTCAGGTACCAGTCCACCAAGTGTTTGGCAATCAGTCTGGCACCAAGCCACTTACCAGCCGGGAGTTGTAGATGGGCGGCTTGACAGGCGTGGCCACAGGGCAGTTGATTCTCTTCTCCTTTTGGCGTCGATTGCAGAACCAGACTCTTACCACTTCCTTCTCCATGGACAACTGCTCCGCAATCATGGAAATCTCTTCCGAGCTGGGTTTAGGGTTCTTTAGGGACAAAGGGATAGGGTGTGGTCAGGAGACAGAAACAGGCTCAGGAATTGCAGTGAGGGTCAGATGTTCCAAACACAAAGAATTGAATACACGGGTCAAAGGCCTTAGACCAAGGGCGGAATACTGGCTTTATCCCATGTCTACTGAGTGTCTTTAGAAATCTGCTTTACCTCTGCACCTCAGTCTTCCCATATATGGAATGAGACAACCGGCTAGCATGTCAGACTGTGGTAAGGGTTAAGCATGTGTATAGCGTCAAGCGCAGGGTTGGTACAGGAGAGAGGATACAAGAGATAGGTCTCTTCCTGTACTCCTTGCCTAGTGAGTAGTTCCACTGCAAGGCCTCCACAGGTGAATTATGAAGGGCGGCTGGGCTCCTTGGGAAAAACACATCCCCCTGAGTCCTTCCTCATAACCTCTCCCTTCACATCTCTTAGAAAACGAGGAGGCTGGAACTCTCAGGCCTACCACGTTCTGAGCTGCAGGCAATATGATGTCATCACTCTGTCCTTCTGACCTGCCACCCAGTCTGTGGCTTGAGCCCCTCTCCCTCAGCCCGGCATCCTCCTTTAACTAAACTAAGAAACCTAAAAAGATGGGAAACTCAACTCCAGTCATAAAGCTAGCAGGATGCAGCCATAGAGTGGCATCCCCAAGCCAGACTCATTGGTAGACCTGCTCCAGGGTAGCAATCTCAGCAGCCAGAACCTCCAAGGCTGGACTGAGGAGTTTTCAGTATCCAGGGAGGCTCTAGGGACTGCTACCTGAAGGATCTCTACAGAGCCTCTCAGTGTCACCTGGATATCCCGCTTCTCACCCTCAGCTCCCGTGAGGCCCACAGTTTGCATGCACTCCCTCAAGAATATGCTTTTGCTGTTCTTGAGCGTCCAGAATCTATGGCTCAAAGATGTAATTTAGAACATGGAAAGATTTGAAAACTTTTAGTTAAAAAAAGACATGAATGCATGTTTTAAAAATAACTTTAAAAAAATAAAAGTTTAATTGTTGGGGGAAGGTGGGGAGATTGTGCACTATAACCACCAGAGTGAAAGTGGGTAAGGAAAAAGGAACACAAGCAAGTGCTTTTGGAAGGCACTGTGAGCTGGGGACGGTGGCAGAGGCCCAAGCATAGTCCTAACACTTGGCGACGGACTCAGGAGGAGCGCTATGAGCTTGAGGCTAGCCTGGGCTACATAGTGGGTTCTATACAGGTTGGTCTGGGCAAACTCCAGTGTGAGACTAGATCTTTAAACAGCAAAGGCAAACAAGACAGACAAACAGGAGGCAAAACAAAAACAAAACAAAAGACCATGGGTTCTTTTTTCCTTTCTCCTTCTCTCTGTGCTTCCCAAATGGTTGACAATGGGCATTTACTACATCTTTTACTAAAGAGGAAACCCTTTTCAAAAAATGTAATGCTTATGTGTTCATACACCATGGCAAAGGTGTGTGGAGGTCAGAGGGCAACTTGCAGGAACTGGTTCTCTCCTTCCACCATGTTCTCCCAGGGATTGAACGTAGGTCATCAGGCTTGGCTATAAGCACCTTTCCTCCTCACTGAGTCCTCTTGCAAGCTCTTAATTATACTTTTAAGTTGAAAAGTAAAATTTGCTTCAAAAAAGACAGAGACTTATATAATGCTCTGACTTCTTTCTCTCATTGCCTCAAATATATAGATCCCAACACACACACATACACACACACACACACACACACACACACACACACACACACACATAAACCACACACACACTGTGTCCCATTCTTGAATCTTGCAGTGAGAAAGACGAGGAGCCCCAAATAAATATCAGAGAAAGTGGAAGAGTTTTCTGGAACTTTGGGAGGTCAGCCTTCCTAGGCTCCCAGTGTAGAAGGGTGACTTGGCGCCTTCCCAGGGAGGTGGAGGATGGGGGAGTAGTGCTTAGGGTCTTGAACCGAGCCCAGCTTCCTGCACAGGTGGGACCTGCTCAAGCCCACCCATTCCCACCCGAGGATGCTGCTCACATCTTGAAATCGCTTCTCCAAAGTCAGGCGGATGTTGGTCTCGATGCTGGTCCGTTTCTTCCTCTTCCTGCCAAACACTTCGCTGAGAGTGGGGTAGGAGCTGGGAGTGCTTGCTGAAGGGTCTGACGGGGAGGACTCTGGAGAGAGGAGCAAATGAAGCTCAGAGATGGAGATGTGTGGCTGCTCTAGCCCGCCAGAGCAAACCTGAGATTTATTAGTCCTTCCCATGGATCCTGCCCTGACCCCAGCAGATAATCCAAAACGGACTATGTGCTGTACTATATATGCTTGGCCCAGGGAGTGGCACTATTAAAAGATGTGGCCTTGTTGGAGTAGATAGATCATTGTGAGCATAAGCTTAAGACCCTCGTCCTAGCTGGCTGGAAGTCAGTCTTCCACTAGCTTCCTTCAGATGAAGGTGTAGAACTCTCAGCTCTGCCTGCACCATGCCTGCCTGGATGCTGCCATGCTCCCACCTTGATGAGAATGGACTGACCCTCTGAACCTGTAAGCCAGCCCCAATTAAATGTTGTCCTTTATAAGACTTGCCTTGGTCACGGTGTCTGTTCACAGCAGTAAAACCCTAACTAAGACGGATCACGTCCTGCTTCTCCAGGATGCTCTGGGCAAATACCCCCGAGGGCTCCCCCGACAGAGTCTCCCGGTGTTTGTAGTCATGGTTCAGGGATGCCCAGACATCAGTGGTCTGTGTGGGCGTAAGGGTTGCAAGCAGAGCTATGAGTCACACCATATGACCTATTTTAAGAGATGTGCCCATCTGTGAGCACTGAGTGAAATGGGTTTTCGCTGGCGCTTAGGAACCTACACTAGTTCTAAAGCCATCGAGGTGGGAGCCAAGGTCGCAAGGTGGGGAGAACCCGTACTAACAATACTGTAAAATCCTTCCCCAAGGACTCTATGAGCTTCAGATCATTTCTTCGATTTGGATGTTCCAGTAAACGTTGTCTCCTGGCAATAGGTTGAGGAGGGGGTACGATTCCCAGGCACGCTTCTGAGGGAGGGGACCTTCCTTGAAGAGAATCACCCTGGCCACTCAGCCCGCCCCCTCCTGCCTTTACCAGTCGAATAGGAATCAATAGCCCACCCCACTTAACAGAACCTGACCCTGAGAGAGAGGACTCTTCCTTCCCTCTCACCTAGATGGTCTCAAGCAGGGGCCAGCCTGCTCCACTCACGTCCCTGAGCACACTTGGCAGTGTGTGGAGATATTCTGGGAGAGGGGGAGTCTCAGTTGGAGAGATGAACAGGCACTGTGGTCAAACCTCCAGTGCCTCACCCAGCCCCCAAAGACGAACAATTTTATTTGGTTCAAACGTCAGAAGCTCTGTCCCTTCCTCTTTCTGCTGCTATGTCCTCCCATTCATTGGCTTCTGGTTCTGACTCCTTGGATCTTGACAGACTCTACCTCCTGATCACCCTTCCTTCTGACAGGCTTTTCTGGCCAGTCCTGATCATGGCTATTGTCTGTCCTCTGACACCTGCTCTAGAATAGCAAAATAAAGACCTGAAAAGCTTAGGGGTGGGGGGTGGGGAGGCTGGAGAGATGGCTCAGTGGTTAAGAGCACTGACTGCTCTTGCAGTGGTCCTGAGTTCAATTCCCAGCAACCACATGTGGCTCACAACCATCTATAATGGGATCTGATGCCCTCTTCTGGTATGTGTGAAGACAGCGACAGTGTACTCACGCATATAAAATAAATAAGCAGGTTGTTTAAAAAAGAAAAAGACCCAAACACCTGGAGCTGGGCCTGAGACTTCTTGCCTCAGTGGGACCCTACAGGGCCCTCTTTCTGGTCTCCTGACCCACGCTGATTCCCATACAATTTGAGTAAGTAAATCTTGCCTCTAAACAGCTATCTCGAAATATAACTTAGCTCTGGGGTAGAAAATAGAATAGAGGAGGAGAGAGAAGAGAAGAGAGAAGAGACGAGAATAGAATAGAGGTGAGGAGAGGAGAGAAGAGGAGAGGAGAGGAGAGGATAGGGGAGGGGAGGGGAGGGGAGGGGAGGGGAGAGGAGAAAAGAGAAGAGAGAAGAAAGGAGAATAGAACAGAAGAGAGAACAGAACAGAACAGACTAATAGGCAGTCTCCTAGGTCTCACTTCTCGGTTCATGCCAGGCTGCAGAGGAGAAGTAATCCACCTCTTACCTTGCTCAAGCCCCATCACACACATGCCCCTAAAAAGCCCCCCATGGAATCTCCCGGGGCCCCTTCTGTGCTTGTTTCTCACTCCCTGCCACCCACCTGCATCATTCAGCCACTTCTCCAGCAGCGGCTTGAGTTTACACATGTTCTTGAAACTCAGGTTGAGGGCCTCAAATCGCGAGATGGTAGTCTGGCTGAAGTCGTTACCATACAGCTTTCCCATCGCCAATCCCACATCCCCCTGTGAGAGGAAACGAGAGCAAGGAGGGTGAGGGACAGATGTCCTTTTCTTGCCTGTGACCTCCACCACCCTAAAGCTACCACACAGTCGGAGCCCTGAGCATCTGCTCACAGCCTTGCACCTTCCTAGTCTTTTTCCTCTAGGATACAAAACCAGCTTATCTCCCGCTCTCTGTGGGGCCACGCCCTTTCCTGGTCTTTATTCCTCTATCTCCCCGAGCAATACCCCTACTTTCCTTCCCACTAGCAACCCCTGTTCGATTCACAGGGAACAGGATGTAGTGTACTTGCTCCAAAGACATGTCGGGATGCTCCTGAAGCCTGCACTGGGGTAGACACAGCCTTTATCACCACAACCCAGTTTTTCCAACTCCCGCTCCCAAAGCAAACCTGTGTGAAGCCTAGCTTTATGCGCCTCTGCTTGAAGGTCTTGGCGAACTTCTCCAGCTCCTCCAGGTCAGTGGGTTCGTCATTCCCTCCGGGGCCAGGCAGATGCTTGGGCCCTTGCAGATGTTGAGAAGCTTCCAGGTGGGGCTCTAAAGAGGATCCTGACAGCCCAGGGCGTCCAACTGCCTGATAAGGAACGCATGCTGCGGTGAGCTGCAAAGACTCTGCAGTTGTTACTGAAAGATTCTCTTAGAGGGTGACAGGGCCTTGGGTTCCCTGAGCCCTATTGTTGCGGATGGGCAGAGACAGAGAATTAGCATTTCTATGATCTGGAACAAAAAACAGGGTACCTGGGGCAGACCCAGAAAGAAGCCAAGACAAGGAGGTGGTCATTTTGGCGTTTGGTCTGTGACTCACTGACCCAGAATAGGTGACTTCCTCTACTCAGCTTTCCACCATAAAAGGAACTGGCAGGGTTGTTTACTGTGAGATCTGAGATCTCAGCTTGGGACAAATCTCAGCATGGGACAAGGAAAAGGTCGTTGGCTTGGCCCGTGTTCTTTTCCATAGAACAAAGTAGTGATGGAGGCACACACAACAGTCACAGAATGAAGACAACAGGGGTGGGGGGGGGGGGTGGGGGGGGTGGAGATCTGGAAATTCAAGACATTAGTTATGAGGGCCGCTTTACTGTTCTCTTTAAAGAAAATGCTGTGGGTTGATTTTGTGTATTTTCTTTCTTTCTTTCTTTCTCTTTTTCTTTCTTTCTCTCTTCCTCCCTCCCTCCCTCCCTCCTCCCCTCCCTCCCTCCCTCCCTCCCTTCCTTCCTTCTTTCCTTCCTTCCTTCCTTTCTTTCTTTTAGTTCTTTTTTTTTTTTTTTGGTTCTTTTTTTAGCTGGGGACCGAACCCAGGGCCTTGCGCTTCCTAGGCAAGCACTCTACCCCTGAGCTAAATCCCCAACCCCCCTTTCTTTCTTTTAGAAAGGATCTTGTTATGTAGCCCAATCTGGCCAGGTCCTCACAATCCTCCTGCCTCAACACCATACCAGATTTATAGACATATACCACTATTCCTGGAGAGTGTTGTAGCTTTGATCAAAGGCATTTTTGAAAGATTTATTTATTTTTTTATTTTATGTGTTTGGGTGGTTTTGCCTATAGATATATGACTGTGCACCCTGTGAGCCCATGGCCTACAGAAACAAGAAGGGCGTCAGATCCCCTGGGAGTGGAGTTACAGATGGCTGTAAGCCACCATGTGAGTACTGAGATGGGTGGAGCCATCTCTCTGACCCCAGTCAAAGGTTTTGTTGTTGTTGTTGTTTGGTTGGTTTTTGTTTTGTTTTAACTAGTGTTATCTCAATGTGCCTTGTCAAAAGACATTCCCCCTTTAATCTTATTTCACAGGAAATTTTACCATTTAATTTAGAGCCACACTGTACTCCAATGAGATCAGGAATATATCTAGTCTTGAAATATCTACTTTCTAAAAAGATTTTCTTGTTCATGTGTTTTAGCCTGCACATGTGTAAGTGCACCAAGGTGTGTTCTTGGAGGTCAGAAAAGGGGGTCTGATCCCCTAGAACTGGAGTTACAGATGTTTATGAACCACCTGTTAATCCTGTGATTCACCAGGAAAACCAAGCACACCATTTTGGGCCAAATTTAAAGCACGCATTTAGTGAGTATTAAATACAGACCAAGAGATGGACTTGGGTCAGGACAATTCCCTGGAATTGCCTCAAGCCACGTGCTTCAGCCACATGGAGACAAACCTACAGGCCTCCTGTACTTTACCATGAGGCTTCATTATTTCTCAAGAACTACAGTTCCCAGCACCCCAGGAAGTTACCTGGTTCCTGGGCAGGTGAGGCTTATAGGTTGATTTTGGGCATTACACACCATGTGGATTCTGGAAACCAAACCTAGGTCCTCTACAAGAATAGCCAGTGCTCTTAACCACTGAGCCATCTCTCCAGCCCCTGAGATATCTATTACTCCACAAAGATGGGATGCAGTCCAGACCTTGAGAGCTAGACACTGGTCCAGCACAAAGACTACTTCACTGCCTTTGAGGACAACGAGTGAAAATCCCCTTGCCTCTTCTTAGACAGACAGAGAAAGTTAAATCCCTCTCCTGTTCTGGTTTACCAGAGACTGGCATCCTCATGAAGAAGAGGATAAGGAGTCAGAGTCAAGTTAAAGAGTTTTCTCCTTATTTTTAGAAGAGGCGTCTCCTAGATCAGAATGGCTAGAAACATCACAGGTGGGCCCTGCTTTGCAGGAGATGAGGGTGGCGGTGGAGGGAGACAGATCCTCAGAGTAAAGTTCTAGTAGCCCTTGAGTTTCTTTTTTGTTAATTCGCTTGCTATTTCATTTGACAAACTCAGTGAACAACACAGCTGCCTCCTGCTCCACCAACTGCCCAATTATATCAGTTTGATGTCCCAGAGTTCCTGTACCTCTCTTTGCTTTTGTTTCTGGGACTGTTGGTCAGCCCCTAGGAGGACCTTTCTACGTATTTACACAGAGATAAGGTCTCTCTGTGTTACCTAAGACGGTCTTCAACAAGCGATTCTCACGCCTTGGCCTCATCTGGTAGCCAGGACTACAGACAAACCATGGCACCCCGAGTAGAAGGGTCTTAAACACCTTCTATGGCTCCTCCGACAATTTCGTTGTGTTCTAACACTAGACGCAAGAACTTGTCCTGAGTGCGCTCTAGAACCTCGTAGTCATAGGTCAGGATGTATAAGGATGCCATGCGCGGGGTGCAGCCAGAAGGAAGAAAAGTGCATCATCCGACTTAGCTGTCCCCATTTCACTCAGCCACTAGGTGGCGCTCCCCCTCTAGCTATCTTCTGTGGACATTAGGCCTGGGAAAAGCCAAAGGTCCTTCCGTGAGCCTTGGGGATTTAGCCCAGAGAAAGAATATTAAAAGTCTCTGTGGTCACTTCTGGTCATCCCTTGTAGAAACAAGTCATGTATCTGTGCAGGTAATTGATGGTCCAGTGGGATCCCTGGCAAGAAACGGGCTTTTATTTCATAATTGATAGTAGATGTGAGCCACATCGGGTTTGCATAGGGCCCTCCTGCTGGATCTCAGCCTGCTTGTCCCCAACACGCGGGATGTAATCTGCTGAAGTGGTCCTGAGGTGAGATACTGGCTTTGGTACCCTGCCCTCCTTGGGACTGAGGGAATCTCGGTGGAACTGGGGGGGATATCAGCATCCCTTGAGTAATTGGCTAAATTCTGAGAGAGGTGATGCCAGGGACTGAAGCTGCTGACAGGTAGCTGGCCAGCCTGGAAGCCTCACCTCATTCTAGTGACAGGGCAAATGACCTCCTTAGGAGTAATTTGGGGTTTCCCCAGGTACTGAGAGGGAGAACCCTCAGAGTGAGTGTCCTGCTAAAGAGGGGAAGACTGAGAAGCTGAAGTTTGCCGAGGGCTGAGACAATCTGTTAAGAATCAGGAGGGGTGGAGAGTAGCAGTTACCTGGGAGGTGAGGCCAGGTCCTGTCTGTGGGAGGAGTAGAGTGCTCTGTTGCTGTGGAAAGGAGAGAAGATTCGGCTGCAGACCTGAGTGACAGGGGAGGACAAAGGGACAAAGGAACAAACAAACAAACAAACAAAATCCAGGCCATTTGAAAGACAAGCTGAACATTGAAACCATGCTAACTGCCCCCTCCTCCTGCTCACCTAATCAGGTCCCACAACCCACCCTAAGCCTGGCTGAAAAGCCCTGTGGGCACTGCCAGCAATTGCCACATCAGGTGGAGGCCGACCAGACTCTGGAATAAACAGCTGTAAACAGAGTCCCCAAACCTGTCCTGCCTGCCTGCCTGCCTGCCTGCCTGTGAAGCCGCAAAGGCAGAGGAGGGTCAAGACACTCTCCCTGAGATCTGATTAGCAGGGTGAGAAGCCCAGAGAGAAGAGGACACAGGAATGACTACAGAGCCCTGGGGGGGAGCTGGGTATTTCAATCTGCCTGCAAGGGGAAGCACTTGAGATGTTTAGGACTGCCAGATCTGTAAGACAGAGCAAGCAGATGGTACCATATTGCCGGGAAGGGTACTGGGTCATTGGTCAGAGGCTCCTGAAGACCAGGTCATTAAATTCATGGGAGGGAGGACTGGGAGCAAGAGGAAGGCCAGATGCTGGGGCCTTCAAACTCCCTTGGGCAGTGCGGACTCACCTATAGGCTACCTTTCCTAGGGACCTCCCTCTCCTTTTGTCTTCAGGGAAAAATTCCAAGAAAAGCCCCTGCCTGTCTGTGGTAAGTAGTTTCTGTCTTCCGGTGGCCAGAGTCAGCTCTTCTCATTCATGGCAGGAGGGAACCCCCCAGACCACAAAAGCCGACAACAGAGGCAGATCTCAGCCACTCAGCGTAGACAAGCTCTTGGGCATATCTGCCCTTCCCATGGTTCTGGGTCACTAATGTACCACACCTGTTAAAGTTGGCCCCTCTGCTCTTTAGCCTCAAAAGGTCAAAAGGTATAAGAGAGGCCTTAGAGGAACCCTGGGCTGGGAACGAAGAGGCCTGAATGTTATTTTTGCTTCCACTGCATTCTGCAATGTGCAGAGGCTCGCCATGTGAACGGAACCACGCGCCCATCCCTGACCTTGTTGTGCAGAGCTTTCCTTTTTCATTTTACAGGACGCAAACCTGCAGAAATGGTGTGAATTTTCTACAGAAACACAGCCAGTAATTAAAAAAAAAAGTTTCTCTGACTTCACATTTTAACCTGCTTTCTATCTCTTCTATTGTATCACATGTCTGTGCCCCTGCATTCTGTGCCTGGGCCGTGCTCACACCACAGTACAATCTTCCAGAGAGAGGCCGAACTAATGTTCATCTTTTCTTTCCTAGTCCAGGGGCGTGATGGGTGCTGGTTAGCCAAAAATAAACACTCAGATGTGTTCCCATTCGTCCCAGTGCTATTCCAAGACACCCTGCAAGCTAAGCCCAGGGCCTGTGTCTCGCGGGCAGGTTGCTGGGAGTGGGCTGTAAGCTGCCTGGATTTCCAAATCTTCCTCTAGAGTATAAGCTAAGCACAACTTGTATTTCCACCAGCATTTTCAGCCCTGTTTGGCATAAGTGGGTGGAGAGGCAAGCAGTACAGTGTGATAATCTCAGTGAGCACGGGGCTCAAGCTGTTCTGGAACTTTCTAGTAGGTCACCAGCATGTAGTAAGGCTATCTATAGCACAACAGCGCTCTGAGGAATAAGTCAGGAAAACAACTCCGAAGACTCCCGGGCATGTTAAGCAATGATGCCCAGTGTTAGTAATACTCTCTGATCTGTTTGCTCAGGGCTTTCTGCCAAAGACAACCAGAACCTATGTCTACGGCCTGTGGGAGGCACTGCTGTTCCATCCAGACAGATCATAGCCAGGCCAACAGGAGGGAAAAGGCTCAAAGCAAGCCGACTTCCAAAGAATCAGACTCATCGTACTCGTTTCCCAGGTAGCTTTGACTTCCCTGTGTTACCTCAACCCACATCCCCACCATTCCAAACCTTTAGACCCAATTTCTATGAAAAATGTAGTTTCAGCAAGAGCCTGGGCGGGAGGGAAAAACAGGAACACTGAATAGTCTGGAGGGGCCCCACAGGGACCCCCTCCCTAGGTCTCAGGCAGAGAAGCTGGTCTTTTTCAGACAGGATTTCCATACAAAACCCGGGTTGACTTTAAACTTGCTGTGCAGACAAAGGGTGAGCCTCCTGCCACCGCCTACAAGTCTGCTAGGTTTAAAGATGGCACCCCGTGGCTGGTTTCGTGTAATGCCGGGACTCAAACCTAGGGCCTTCTGTAAGCTGAGAGCTATTCCCAGCCCCAAGCTGGTTTTCATACCAGAGGGGTGAGTAACATCCATGACACCCCCACACCCAGTAAGCAACAACAGCCTTTTCTAGACTCTGGTAGTGACTGTACAAAGCCCAGGGTACTTACCTTGCTGCCCAGGAGGGGTCTGGGAAAGCAGAAACTGGGATACAGACTGTAAGTGGCCAGGGACCAGCACAAGCTGCTGAAGTGGATGGAGAGAAGCCATGTCCTGCATGTGGGGAGATACACAGATGTTACGTCGTCTACAAGTGGGGGACCTGAATAAACCTGTTAGGCTATGGCTCCTAGAGTCCCTGGGGCAGCAAACTCTGGAGTTGTGGGCAATATCCTTGCTTCATTCTGTTAGGTGGTGGGGACACGTAGCACAGGACGTGGTGCACCGTACTTACTTCACTACGAATGCTACTGTTGCTCCTGCAATCGGCCCCTGCAGCATAGTTATTTAGCTCTCAAGCTTCCATCTGCCTCCCAACTACAGATGCCCCGAGGACGGAGAATAGGTATCACCTGAATCGCAGAGGCTTATCCTAGAAGCGGCATCGATGCCAACCATCCATTTCCTTAAACTATCCTGTCACTCAATAATGCTAAAAGCCACCCTTTAGGTATTTCCTGTACCCGAGTCTTTCTAGAAGGTTCTAGGGGATGGGGCAAACGATCAGTTACTTTTGCTGTTGTTTGCTTGAGACAAGCTCTCACTCCATAGCCGCACGAGCTGCAAACTCACGGTGTAGCCCAAGCGGGCCTTGAATTTGTAGTGACTCCTTCTGCCTCGGCTTCATGACGACCGGGATGAGAGGCATGAGCTCTCTGGCCCAGTAAGCACACTGGGTGGAGTCAATGACACGGGCTGGCACCTACCCCAGACATTTGGTTTCCAGGCATCATGGTAGGCCCTTGGTTCAGGTGGCATGGCCTGTGGGAGAGGTTCTGATGTAAAGTGTCACCCAGATCCTCTGTCTTAATCTGCAAGGAGAGGGAGAAGGGGAGAGTGAGTCCTGGGCCTCCCCAGGCAGATAGAAGCAGAACCGGGAAGAGTAAAGCCAGAGGTGAGTGGTAAGTCTGGAGAGAAAGAGGGGAGCCAAGAATTCCCTGGGCTGAGGGGAAGGACGGATTCTAAGAGGACTCTATAGGACCAGTCTGCAAGGCAGAGCCATCTACCCCTACTAAAACCTTGCTGGTGCTGTGTGAGCATGAAGTACGTTTCCTTGGAATGAGAAAACCAGAAGAGCATAGTGACTTATAAAACAAAGAGAAAGCTTAGGTTTGTTCATCCTTTTGCTATGCTGACCTTTAGCAGGTCAAGCACTTGCCACCAAGCCTGATGACCTGACCTCCATGTATGTGCCATGACATGTCTACACACACACACACACACACACACACACACACACACACACACACACACACACACTCTCTCTACACATGAATGGATGAATGAGTCATAAACAAATATAATTTCAAATTTTGTAGCAAGAAAGCTAAGCCAGGAATAGTAGTGCATTCTTGTGACGTCAATCCTTGGGAGGTTGCGAACAGAGGACTACTAGAAGTTTAAGGCCAGTCTGGGCTACATGGTGAGTCTCAGGGCCTGTGAAAGTTCTTGCCTTAGGGAGACGTAACAAAAGTCTGCCTTCTCCTTATAATGCCACAATGACAAACCAAAGTACACTCCGGGAAAACAGTGGGTTTTATGGGCTTTCTTATGGAGCTGGAGAAGGGGCACGCACAGGAGCATGGGGGACCCCAGAGCAGCCATACTGGAGAGTCTTCTTTGAGGACTGATAATGGTTTTCCCACAGCTGCATAGAACACGCCCTCCAGTTAATTGTCCGTGGTGTACGTACACACACACATACACACACACACACACACACACACACACACACACAATTGGGTCAGAATTACACACAACTGACGGGAAGGAACGGAGAGAATGATATGAACCTCAGGTAAGGCTCTAATGATCCTCATCTCCTCCTGGGGGGGGTGTCAGTCAAAAGCCTGATTTTGGGGGTCTCTTACAAACAGTCACAGCTGCTCTGTGTCAATAATGGCTGTTCTCATAGAAGGATAGCTTAGAGGATAACATGACCCTGTCACAAACAAACAAAAACAAACAAAACAACCCAAACCAGAAAATAGTCTTCAGTGGCTAAGTGCGTGCATGCCCTCTGATCACAGCAACTGGGAGGGCAAGGCAGGGGGATCATATTTGAACTCAGCCGGGGCCACTCAAAAACCAACCAACCAACAAACGAAAGAAAGAAAGCTGGCTAGAATAAATGTTTGTAAATCCTTTTCTTTTCTACTGTACTGGGGTATCAGAATTTCCTTTATGAGGTGACTCTGCTTCTAATCGTATCTTTAAAACTCTCTGCCTCAAAAGAGAGAAAGAAAAAAAAAGTGACCTCCTTTAACTGATCTCCAGAGTCCGTTCTTTATTTCCACGCATGGACTGCCATCCATGAAGCCTGGAAGCCTGGAAACTGCCTGTCGGAGACTCTGTCCGTTCATCCCTTTTCCCAGTGTTAAGCTGCATCTGCTGAGGTCCTCTGGGTCTGCATGGTTTTGGTGACAGAGCCTGAGGGACCCTTGGTGGTTTCCAGTTCTTCTGTCTCTACCACCCTTCCATGAAACACCCAAGAACCACCACTTCTGGGCTTCCCAGGAATCCCTGGGGAAGACAGGAAGTCCTGCCTGTGCCCATCCCTCTCCTACGCTAGAACAACTATTCTCAAGCAAAAACTTAGGAAGTCCACTGGGAGAGGAGCCAAGTGACTTTGAAAGCATACAATATATCAAGGAGTATAGAATCCACACCACCCTTTGAGAAAGACTTTGGCAGGACCTTCTGAAATAGACCAGCTGACAGCTGGTTGTTTTCTCCACAGATAAAATTCTGAACCAAGAAGATTCTGGCATAAACCATTGTCTTGGTCTGTCCTGGGAATGTCATTGGTAGCTTGGAATCCTTCCTGTTGGGTATTTGTCTGACCCAAGCAAAAAGTTGAGATTCAGAGCTAGACAAGGTGGTGCACGCTGTTGTCAGAGGATGAGGCAGGAAGGTCTCCAGTATAAGGATTGCCTGGGCCACACAGGAGACCACCCCCCCTCCAAACACAAGTGACAAAGATAAATAATTAAACTAAATAAAAAACTGAGATTAACATCTGAACCTGTGCTGAATCCCTACAGAATGAACTTTGATCACCGAGGAGGGGATTCTCATTGGCTGACAGAGGAAGGAGCTAAACAGTAGGAACCTGAAGAATATTAATTGATTAAAAGACAATAAATAATAGGGCTGGAGCTCATTGGTTAGGAGCACTTGCTGCTCTTCCTGGTGACCAGTACTCACATCAGATAGCTCAGAAACAGCCTCCAACTCCAGCTACGGAGGACCCAATGCCTTCTTCTGACCTACATGGGCACCTGCACACACATGCGCACACATACACATGTGCACCAATAAGTAAACCTTTAAAAACAAATAAATCTACTGTTTGAAAGTAAGGCAAAGCTCCCCTCTGTGGATCAGAGGAGGCAGTAAGTCAAACACAAGACAGTGAGGAAGGTGGACCCTGTCCCTCATCCTAACTCAGTCTCGAACTTCCCATGTGATCTTGATCAATAGGGGTCTCCCCACCTGTTAGGTGTTCATATGTGGTTTTTATCCCTCTGGTTCTAAAGAGATAAAAAGCCAACTCTAGTCACATGAACAGATGGTAGACTTGGTAGGTCAGTGATTACCAAGAAACCCCAGAGAAGCCCTAGACGGATAGATTGGTAAGAAGCTGGCTTTTCTAGGATACTTTGCAAGTAATTGCCCACACACAGAGAGAGAAGCAAGGGGGAGTAGGGAAAAGAAATGGTAGCACTAAGTTAATGGAGAGAACTCTAAGAGTTTAGAAGTCAGGGCAGATGGGTTGGTCTCTAGGGTTCCCTCCCTAGGCCCCCTTAGCTCTGCCCATCCATCTCAGGAATTTTGATACCCGGCTTCCATCCACAGATCTTATAGTCTACACAACCTAGATTCCATTGAGCAGGTTTTTAAAAACTAGATAATCAATGGCTTCTTCTTCCAAAACCACCTCCACCAAAACAAATCTGCTCCAAAAATTACTTTGGCCAGCCTTTCTGTCACATCTCTTTGTTCTCTGCTTTCTACTCTTTTTCTGCCCTCGGGCATCCCCATCCCAGAGAGGCTCATAGAGGCAGGATGGAGGGAAGGGGGGGATAGAGGAGATCACGGAACGTGGACGAGAAATCACACCAGTAGAACCATCCCAGGCAGCCTGGCGTAGTTCCAGCTCGAAGGCAAGTGTTGGGTTCCTTTCCAAGCTCATTATGCTCCGTGGAGAGAGATAAGGGGGTGTGGCTATGACAGAGCTCAGAAGCATGCGCTCTGCCTCCAACCTGGGCGCTATCTGTTAGGATCACTGCCAGGTCTTCCTGCTGTGCTGAAGTTCAGAAACCAGCACCACCATAAAAGAAAAAGCACCCTTTCATCTCCCTCAAAGATCGATGCCCTGACACTCCTCTGGAGGGGGCCACGCCCACCTCCCAGTTCAGCAAACAGAACGCCTGATGGTAAAGACCTCCTTAAGGTGCAGGCTGGGGCTTCTTGGGAACGTCCTATGTTACTCTTTCGGAGATGAATTGGTCTCGTTTTTTTCTCACTCATCAGTCTTTTTATTCATTCATTTTTCTCACAATTCCCCACGCCCCCCCCCACCTCCTGGGTAAGAAGTGCTGAGTGTAACCCCCAAAGAGGACAAATGAAAAACAAAAGAAAATGAAAAAGACGCAATAGGCCTGGTGTGATGGCACGCAAGCCTTTAATCCCAGCAGGGAGGCAGAGACAGTCATATCCGAGTTCAATGACAGCCTGATCTAGAGTGAGTTCCAGGAGAGCTGGGGCTACACAGAGAAACCCTGTCCTGAAAAACAAACAAGCAAAAAGACACAGGGATTACTTCTTCTAGAATCTCAGCTTTGTGGGGCCAAGGTGTCCCTTGGTTTTAAAAAATAAAAATAAAGTAAAAACAAAAACAAAAACAGACAGCGCAAGGGGCTGGAGTGGCCGGTACACAAGTACTGCCTCCAGCAGGTTTTTTGTAAACTCTCAGGGGCCGAGAAACCTAAGAATTTAAGAAATAAAGCCCTCGCTAATCCAAAAAAATCCCTTTTCACAGCTGTCGAGTGGAAAAGGGCTGGAACCTTTCCAGGCAACTGGGTGTTGGCTGTGGGTCTGCGAGATGAGATAGAGACTTGTGTTGGGTCCCGTTGACTTCTAAGATGAGAACCGCAGGCTAATTGGACGAAGACCCAGTTTCCCCCCTCATACTTGTGAAAACCCAACTGAACCCACAGCCTGCTTAGCACCATGAAGATGGTTTCCAGGGCCTTGTTGACAGCTCTTGTCACCTGAGTGGAAAGGCCCCTATGCGCTCGCTCTATCTGGGATGGCTAATCCCTGGGGACAGGGGCCAGAGTATGCGCTTGCCCTGGCTCAGGCCCAGAGCATCCCATCCTCCTAGCAGATGGTTTGCTGGTGTAGGATCTCCTCCACCCACGGCTCTGTGCAAAGGTATTGTAATGAGTCTTGGGCAGTGACCAGAGAGGTGAAGAGCTATCGTGAGTGATTATCTTTTCTAATCCAAGTGAACTCCCTGACTTTACTATTTTAGAAAGCAGTAGTCTTGTTCTAGAAGGAAGGCACCCCTCCTGAGGAGGTAGAAGCCCCTTCCTGGCCTCATTGGTGTCTTCCTCAGCCTGAAGAATGTAGAACCCTCTCATGCCACAGAAGCCCAGAGACCTTCAGATGTGGATACAAGGATACATAGCCAGACACCCCCAAATCTCGAGGCTGTGTGACCCTCCTCATCACCCCTCCTACTAGAAAAGACTAGAAATAGAAACATCCCAGAGATAGATCAGGAGGGATGGGCAAAGCAGTGCTTGTGCCTTGCACCTCCTCGGATGGACAGGGGCATGGTAGGGCTGGGGTCCTTTTCTTTAGGCCCCCTCCACAAGATGCAGTCACATGACCCCTCTGGGGGGAAAACAGTCCAGCACTAATGAAATATATCACTGGTGAGGAGAAGGATCAAAGCTGTTGTTCTGGTTGTGTAACCCGTTTGTGGAAAGTGTTTCATAAAACATTTCACAAGAAGGTGCCTTTCAAAGCAGAACAACTCCCAACCTGCCTTCAATTACAGGCAAGGTGGCGCTCCCCCCCACCCCTCTTCTATGTTTCTCCTGAGGAGTGAGGCAGAGTTTCTGTAGCTTATCTCTTAAGAGCTGGCGAAGGTGCATCTCAAGAAAACATTCTAAAAATATAGTCCAAGTAGAGGAATGGGGCAGGCAGGTAATACACCTCCAGTGAATAGGGTTTAAGGCACCCCATTCAGGTGGGTGTTGGCTGAGGTGATCTCTCTCTCTCTCTCTCTCTTGAACGTTGCTGGGACTGAGCCTCAAACACGCCATGAAAGTGTTCTAGTGCAAACCATACCCCCAACACAGCTGATTCTACAGGGAAGACCTTTTCTCTCCAGGGCTCCTGGCTTCTCCCTCAGAATCCAAGGCTCCTCTCCATCTAGACACCTCCAGGAAGTTCATGCAGAAACAACCTCATCCAACTACAACAGACTGGCTTGATAGTGCCGCTCCTTCTCTACTGCAAACGAGGGGTCAGCTCCCCGAGAAAAAGCAAGCTTCTACACAACAAAGCAACAGACGAGTGTGGGCAATGGTCTTTTTCTTTCTGTTTTTTGGTTTGTTTTTTTTTTTTTTTTAATTATTGTTTGAAATCAGGGTCTCATATATCCCAGGATGGCCTCAAACTAGATAGGTAACGGAGGATGGCTTTGAATTTCTGATTCTCTTATTTGTGCCTCCTAAGTGCTGGGATTGCAAGTGTGGACCACCATGCCAAACGTATGTGGCATTGGAGATGGCATCCAGGGCTTCCCGAATACTAAGCCAGCACTCTACCGACCAAGCAAGAGCTTCGTCCTAGGCCCTAGGTCCTCCATGAACAGATGTGGTGTCCTGTGTCCTGCCCCCATCCTCTCTCCCATCGTCCACCCCAGCCTCACCACCACCACCACCACCACCACCACCACCACCACCACCACCACCACCAAGGCAGCTTTCTGATGGACAGCCTGGTATTTTCTGTTTGTCCTGCTTGCATCTTCTCAAGAAGGGCAAGAGACTTTTTTTTGATTTTCCTGAATCTTTGGTAGCAGGACACAGGACCTAGCAGTGCTGGTGCTAAAGGGAATGAGGACTGTGCTCTAAGAGAAGCCCCATTCTATCTGGTGTTTCCTGTGGTCCAGAGCATGGGCAGTTTTGAGCAGGATGCTGCTTTATGGCCTACTGGGACACCGCTGTAGGAAACTATATCCATGGATGCTCTCTGGTTCTCTGACCCCCTTTTTGCTAGAGTCTCCTGGTTCTCCCAGTGGCCACCCTGATGGACCGGAGGATAGCAGTTGCTTTAGTCTTCAGTCGGGGAGGGGTAGGTACCACAGGGAGCTTTCAGATGGCTCTGGAGTCCAGCAGGCTGTTTGCCCCTAGATTAGGTAAGAGGTGAGCTGGCGAGAAAAGACGAACACAATGCTATGGGAACTATTCCTTAGCTCCGTGGCACTTCCTGGGAGAGTGAGTGTACAACATGCAGCATGTCGTCACAGTGCACAGGCTGCTTACCATGGGAGGGACTTGCCATTCCAATCGGATCTGGGAAGACAAGAAGCAAGCGGGAAAACTTTGACCCAACCAGGATACCTGACTCAGGGACAGTGGCCATTCCTGGCTGAGCTTCCAGCATCTACAACTAAGTTCTTCCTCTCAGTCTCCCTTCTCCTTCTTAAGACAAGACCTCTCTATGTAGATCAGGCTAACCTGGAATTGGAAGCAATTATCCCGCCTCAGCCTTCCCGGTGCTGGAATTACACACGAGAGCCACCACAACCAGATCTTTTGCTTTCCTTTATCTTCTCTTTTTCCCCTCCCTCACTCCCTTTCTTCCTCTTGACACGGGGGCTCATTATGTAGCCCAGGCTATCTCCAACTCAGTCCTCCTAGTTCTGTCTCTGCAGTGCAGGTGTGAACCACCCTCCGCTTCAGTGTTTTCTCAGACCGAGATTATTCCTCCATAAAAGAAAGGAAAGATGCTGGACGTAAACTACTTAAGAAGTTTATCGCATAGAAAAGAGCAGGAATGGACTTGTAAGCGTGTTTTTGTTATTACCGGACCCATTTAACAAATGAAAAGACTGAGGCTTGGTGGCCTTAAGAAACTTGACTAAAGTCACATTGCTGGCAGATAATGGCGTTGCAACTTCAGCCCAAGCCTGTCTGACTCCGAAGCCCTTCTCCATAATCCTGACTCACTGTGTGTGGAGTCACTGAGTTACAGACTCTTTAAGGCATCTGAGTGCGGTGTGCCAAGTGCATGATGGGTATTTGGGAAGTATGGCTTCTCTTCCTTCTTTATCAGAGCCGGAAGGAAGTACAGACACCACATGGTTTACTTTACAGATATGACTCCAGAAAGGGGAAGTGACCTGCTACGAGAAGCGCTCTGTGGTTCTGCTGCCTATATTTCTGCCATTCGTGTTGCTGCCTCCCTTGGCTCCAGTAATAACTGAAAGTAGCCCGACCTAGGTTCAGCCCCAGTCACGGAAAGACCCCACTCAGTTAGGGATTAGAACTTTGGATAAGGTTCAGCGTGGGTGAGGGGACCAGTGGGCTGCATCCTTGACTCTTGGAAATACATTTAAGCTTTTGGAGCGTGATATTTGTTTTTCCCTCTTGCAATATGAGGAAGAGATAAGAAGGAGGAGGAGGAGGAGTAGAGGAGGAAGAAGAAGTAGAAGAGGAAGAAGAGGGAGGAGGAGAAGGAGGAGGAGAAAGAAGAAGAAGAAGAGGAGAAGGAGGAGAAAGAAGAAGAAGAAGAGGAGGAGGAGGAGAAAGAAGAAGAAGAAGAGGAGGAGGAAGAAGAAGAGGGAGGAGGAAGGAAAAGAGGAGGAGGAAGAAGAGGAAGAAGAGAGGGAGGGAAGGAGAAGAGGAGAGGGAGGAAGGGAGAAGAGGAGAGGGAGGAAGGAGAGAGGGAAAGAGAGAGAGAGGCCACCTCTCCATCTTACTGTGGATGTTGCTAGCCTGGGTGGGGTGGAGTGGGAGTGGGTTCCATATGAAGCTGACGAGGGCGGGGCAGGTATCCTGCCTTCTGGGTACATGTAGGTGAGTAGCACCAATGTATGAATGTGAAGCACTCCACAGGATAGCTATCTCTGCTGGGGAAAGACGACACTATCTTTCAAGCACCTGGAAGTCTAATAGCATTGTCAAAAGTGAAAAGTATTCTCACAAAAAAATTTAACACGGAATCTCATCAAAAACATTTCATGAGGGAAATGAATTTTAATTATTTTAATTGTGCTTATTTGTTAGTTGTGTGTGTATGTGTGTGTGTATGTGTGTGCGTATGTGTATGTGTGTGTATGTGTGTATATGTGTGTGTATGTGTGTATATGTGTATATGTGCGTGTATGTGTGTGTGTATGTGTGCATATGTGTGTGTATGTGTGTGTGTACATGTGGGTGTGTGCTCGCAGACATGCACATATGCTAGGGAGTATCACGGAGTGCACTTGGAGGTCAGAAAACAGCTTACAGAAGTTGGTCCTCTCTTCTCACCCCCTGGGATCCAGGGGTTAAATTCAGCTCATCACCAACAGCAAACGCCCTTCCCACAAAACCACCTCATATTTTTACAGCTTCGGTAACTAAAGCTAAGAGAGCATTAGGAACGTGCCCAATGCCACACCACTAGGCAGGCACAGTCACACAGACCAGTTGGACCCTTGACCTCCATCCTTTCTTTTGTACTATCCCTTGAGCTGCTTGTTCCATTGTATCTCCCCTGCATAGTCTCAGGGAGCCTAGAACCTCCACAGGTGTGTGT
The DNA here is from genome assembly GCF_011064425.1 of Rattus rattus. NCBI lineage: Eukaryota > Metazoa > Chordata > Mammalia > Rodentia > Muridae > Rattus > Rattus rattus. The sequence continues at coordinate 37,731,153 of NC_046161.1, forward strand.
GTCTGGGTTACTGAAAGTGAAAGCCCAGCTAGGTGGTACTGTGTCCACAGTCCATCTGGGAGACTGCTATCATGAGTTCCAAGGTAACCTGGCTTGAGAGCTAAGAGTCTGTTTCAAAATAAGTTCCCCAAAAACCTGAGTGGGACTTTCTTTGGTATTTTGTGGTAACTTCGAAGCTTGTCCTAAAAGGTCAGAGCACTGGATAAAAAAATAAGTGGGGTTCCCTGGTGATTTTCATCTTTTAGAACAGCCTTGTAGTAAAGTTGTTTTACTGTCTTCCTTTTTTTTTTCTGTTTTTTTTTTTAAATTTATTTATTTTATTTATATGAGTACACTGCAGCTGTTTTCAGACACACCAGAAGAGGGCATCGGATTCCATTACAGATGGTTGCTGGGAATTGAACTCAGGACCTACCGGAAGAGCAGTCAGTGCTCTTAACCGCTGAGCCATCTCTCCAGCCCTGTTTGTTTTGTTTTTGAGAGTAGGTCTCACTATGTAGCCCTTGTAGGCCTCAAGTTCATGACGATCATCCTGCCTTGTTTCCCCAAGTTCTGGGTTAACAGGCTTGTAGCACCATACCCAGACTTGCCTCCTACATGCCTGCCGCGTCAAAATAAAATGTGATGTCACCGACTGTGCTCCTGCAGCAGTGCAGGAGAGGAGTCTTCCGTGAGCCAGGAGAGTAACACAGAGCAGTCCTGCACCATCAGGGGCCCCTTCCTGGTGCAGTTTAATCCACACATCTATAAAGCACCTACTGTATACTAACAGGAACACAGATACACAGGGAGCTCTGAAATTAGCCAGAAAGTCAATGACCACAATCAAAAATAGGTATGGAGCCACACGGAATGGGCGGCAGCTCAGGGAGGAAGACAGCCTGACAAAAGGGAAGGAAGGAAGCTGGGTGTGGTGGTGCACACCTGCGATCCCAGCACATGAGGCAGAGGCCAGAGGCTGGAGAGTTTGAGGCCAGCCTCAGCTACATAATGAGATATTCTTACATCCCTCTCCCCCCAATAAGATATGAAGGAAGAGAGGAGGAAAGGAAGTGATGGAGGAAAGAAGAAAGGGAGGAAGGGAGAGAAGAAATGGTGTTGGGGGAGTAGGAGCATGGACTTGGAGTTGAGACAGGGATGGCTCTCAGAAACTCCTTTTTTTTTTTTTTTTTTTTTTTTCCCGGAGCTGGGGACCGAACCCAGGGCCTTGTGCTTGCTAGGCAAGTGCTCTACCACTGAGCCAAATCCCCAACCCCTCAGAAACTCCTTCTTTGTAACTCTGAAGTATGAAAGGGTTTAATAAGCCGAGGAAGCAGGGAGGGCTTTGAGGGAGGTGGAAGCAGTGGGTCCAGAGTCAGAGGGGAAATGGGAGCTCTTTCCAATCCCATGCAGATGCCTTATGGGCTGGAAGCAGGTAGGGGCCACAGAGAAGAAAGGCTAGTGGTATGTGAAAGACCTCAGGCGGGACTCTGAAGGAAAGCATGCATACAGGAAGGAAGACGAGGCAGCAGATGGGTCTGAGGAGAGCTCAGGTGTGCAAACCGGCAGCTGGTGCCCTGCTCCTTACTGCACAGGTCTAGGCTAGAACCCACTAGGGTATGTAAAAGGCCAAACAGCAGGCACAAACAGGAAAGACAGCACAGCGAGTAGCAAGCCTTTACTATATTTGTGATGTAATGTAGAGAGGCATAGCCCAGACTGTAGAGTGCTTGCCTAGCATGCGCAAAAGCTCTATGCACCTGGACGAGCAGTGCGTGTAGATAACGCGCACACTCGCAAACACATTTAAAGCAATAACTGGGAACCGGCCATCTTATCCCTCCCTCTACATCCGGGATCTGTCATCTCCCAGCAGTCAACATCTGAGGCGCGACCTGCAGACCTGCTTGTATGTTTCCACCATGCTCCACAGATCACACCGCACCCTCAAATCTTATCACGTCTGCTGCCTTTCAAAATACTCCCAGGAGACTGAAAGGCTGCCAGGGATGGTGATTCTGAAGTCACCGTCGAGGCGAGCAACATTCACGGGGAGGAGGGATTTGTTGAAAACAGGAGGCCGACTAGCCTCCCAGGGTTGTGTTCAGAATCTACAGCCTCTGAGTTAGAAATTGGTCTCCATGTAGATGCCTAGGCTTTTCCGGGTAAATCTTCCTAAATGAGGGAGCTTTTCTGAGTTATTGAAATTTATCCCTTGAAGCCCCAAAGCCTTGTTCAGTCTGGGAGCTATTTATCGGGTTTTGTTTGAATAGAGAGATCTTGCTAAGAGAAATTATACACATCCCCACATTCCCTTGAAGAGCACCTGAAAGGTAATTTAGCCAATGACTCAGAGTCGTAATTCCAACTCATTTGGAAAGCAAGCATCCCCTCAGGGATTCTGAGGGCTTCTTCGGTCAGTATTGGCCAATATGCCAGGTAGCCAGACACTGCCTTTCCTCTGCAGCTTGGATATCTGCTTCCCTGGGACCTCTGCCCTTTCCTCTTCACTATGCTTTCCTCTGCTGCTGTCTGTATGCTTGCTTCTACCGTCCCTCTACTCCAGTCGTTATTTCCCAAGGGCTGGGAAGACCAGAACATCCACTTCAAACCAGACTGGCTATCAACAGTTTAGAGACAGGATCTCACTACATAGCCTTGTCTCCAACTCATGACCTCCCTATTTCCGTCTCATAATTCTGAGATTACGGATGCCACCACATGTGAGCTTTACCACTGTGTCTAAGACTGTGTGTAAGTTTGGAATTGTGAGACGTACCTGGCCTGGGGTTCTATTCTGTCATCTCTGTGTTGAGTGACACAGCTACCCGCCTACTTCTGTTACCCCTAAGGTACTGGGTCTCTGTCTGGCCTGAAGCTTTCCAGGTGGGCTAACCCTGGAAATCTTCCTTCCTTCACCTCCCCAGGAAGGGGATTGCAAGTACACGCCATACACCCAGTTTTTTGTTGTTTTGTTGGTCAGTTTTTTTTTCTTTGTTTCTCATATGTCTTGGGGAATCAAATTGAAGTCCTCACTCTCAGTAAGGCAAATGCTTAACTGACAAAGCTTCCTTAAGCCCACCACTTACATTTTAAGTTAAATCCTCCAAGGCTCACGCCTTTAGTCTCAGCACTCCGGAAGCAAGAGGCAGGTGGATCTCTGCGAGTTTGATCCAGCCAGGTCTACAGAGCAAGTTCCAGGATAGCTAGGGTTGTAACACAAAGAAACCCTCTCTCGAAACAACAACAGTAAAATTCTCCAAGACTGGGAACACCACACAACTCCTTATCAAAAGGCTGAGTGAACATGAATCAACAAACAGACTCCCTTCAGGGCGTACAGGTCGAGCGGGTATCCTTTACACAAAACACTTGCGACTAGATTTAGAGCTTTCTCAGATTTTGAATATTTGCATATAAAGAGAGAGAGATGTTCTTAGGAATGGGATCCAAGTTTCACCACAACATCCATTTGTTTCATATACACTCTATACACACAGACTGAAGACAGTCTGGTGTATTTTTGGAGCACCTGCATGGTGTCTGAAAGCAATCACATAAGGCCAAGTGTGGAACCTCTCACTTACAGGTGTCATTATAACACCCAAAGAGGAATTCTGTTTAGAAACCTTGAGTTTCAGGTAGAAACCCTCAACTTCCTTTCTAGCCTAGAATGTCTGATGGTCCTTCTGCCTCTGCCTCCTGAACACTAAGATTATAGATAGAAGGTACCACACCCGAGATCCCAGTTTGCGTCTTAGTTTTCTTATCTATGAAGGGAGATGATCTGGGCATTTCCCTCAAAGTTAGGGCTATGCATCTATAAAACATATTCCACCTAAATCTATTGCTACAAAAACTATATACACGAAGACTGATTTTGCACACTGGCCACACAGGTGACCCATCGTCATTATAATTGACTTACTAAATGGAATGGGTAAATAAGTACTTTTTTTCCCTCCTTTTTGCTCTGCCCTAGGAATTCAAGCAAGGGCTTCATGCATGTAAGGCAAGTGTTCCACCACTGAGCTACATTTCCAGTCGCTAAATACTTTCTACGATTCTCAAATATAGGAAACCAGATCTCAGAGGCTAAGTGATTTCTCCAAGCCTAGAAAGTGGCAGGAACAGAATTTGAATCCACACTTAGGAGATCACTCAGAAGTCACGCCAAACCACAGTCATTATATGTAGGGGGTCCCACGTAAGGAAACAGATAGATATTGGAGGTCAGGGTAGAGTGGTCAAGATTAACAATGGGCCACTAAACTGGGTGTGGTGGCAATGGCTTATAATCCCAACACTTGGAAAGCAAAGTAGGAGCAATGCTGTAAGTTGGAGGCACAGTGAGTATCGGGCCAGCCATGGCTAAACAGGGAGATCCTATCTCAAAACTAAAGCCAAAGATTAATGGGTCACTGCCACCCGAGATGGTGTCCAGTGATGCTCAGTGAACGTTTATAGCTTTGTGGTTGACCGTAAAGCATGGATGCATCAAAGCTCCGTGCAGAGCAGGACCCAATGGTATTTTGCACAAAGACATTAAGACAAAGAAAAGTTAAAAGCTCGACTATAATTAGGATGGGAAGAAATTAGCCGCTAGACACCATACAGAAGCAAACGTTGACACCCTTTACTTAGATTATGGAAATTAACTGTACATATTAAGACAACAGTTCCTCGTTAGATAAGATAACTGAGAGGCAATAGCTGACTGCAAGGCATGTCACATCAGTGATGCCATCTGATTAATACAGGAGATGCTGGGAGGGGTGGTCCATACGAGGAGGTGCTAAGGCAGGGGGATGTCTGTGAGTTTGAGGCTAGCCTGGTCTCCATGGCAAATTCCAGGCCAACCAGAGTTACACAGTGAGACCCTAATAAACAAACAAACAAACAATATTTATAAGAGGCTAGGGTAACACAATCTCTGAATCATGGGATTCTGAGTGGTTCAGGTGACTCTTCAAGGACAGACCCTGTTGCTGGCTTATTAATAAGTGCCAGGAATGGACATCAGAGCATTGGAAAGACACCTTACCTCTTGGTTAAAAGGGTATGAGTGAGTTACTAGATTGACGGGTGATCAGTGGTCACAGCGTGCTCTGAGCTCACTGGGCTTCTTCTGAGGACACTGTTCTATACACTATGGATGACAGACTTAAGGAACAACTGGGAAACTAAAGCCTCAGTACATGAAGACAGCTAGACATAAAGGAGGCTAGAGGCGTTCAAACCTCAACTCTGCATGGCTACAAAAATTTCAAACAAACTTTTTATGGAGGTCGACTTAACAATTATTAATAGGGGGAATAGAAAAGGTAAAATTATATTAGAACAGTTAGAATATTACATAGTCATTAACAAAAGTCACAACTCAACTACGGACTGCTAAGAAACTATCAGTCATAATTTTAAATTTAAAAAGAAGGGCACAAAAGAACAAAGATGATATCATTCATATACATGAATATTTTTTAAAGTGCCATTAAAAAGAAGACATATTTTTTTCCCTTTCAACTGTATGAAGAGAGAAAGTGTCCTAAATGTATGCACAGTGCACTGGTCATAGGAATGACTGCCAGCATTCAGCTTGGGACTAAATTCTCTTTTTCTCAGTGGGAAAGGACGTGTTGCTCTAGGGAAAACAACAGGAAACATGAATCATGGAATGGGTTGCTGAATTCAGGATGTTTCTACAGGAAGGTTATGGGGTGTTGGGGTGTTGACTCCTCAAATACTGAAGAGCTAGTAAATGGGTTCAAGGCCAGCCTGGTCTACAGAGTGAGTTCCAAGACCACCAGGACTACACAGTAAAACCCTATCTCAAAAAACACCAAAGGGGAGGAAGGAGGAGGAGGAGGAAGAGAGGAAAAGAAAGGAGGAGGAGGAAAAGGAGGAGGAGGAGGAGGAGGAGGAGGAGGAGGAGGAGGAGGAGGAGGAGGAGGAGGAGAAGAAGAAGAAGAAGAAGAAGAAGAAGAAGAAGAAGAAGAAGAAGAAGAAGAAGAAGAAGAAGAAGAAGAAGAAGAAGAAGAAGAAGAAAAACATCAACAATGACAGGAAGGGAAGAAGAGAAAAGGAAAGGAAAGGAAAGGAAAGGAAAGGAAAGGGAAGGGAAGGGAAAGGAAAAAGGAAAAAGGAAAGGAAAGGAAAGGAAAGGAAAGGAAAGGAAGGGAAAGGAAAGGAAAGGAAAGGAAAGGAAAGGACGGGACCCACTTCACACTGTAGCATTGATATTTGCTGCCTTTTTTATGCAGTGAGCTGAAAACGCCTGAAAGGGCTGTGGCAGGGACACAGTGGATGTGGGGTCTGTGTGTTGCGCTAGCCAGACTGGAGACCCCCAGTCCCAGGCCTTTAAGGTTCATGTCTAGCAATACTATTTTTCTCTTGGGGAATTTGGGTAGGGTTATTTTGCCAAACAACACTGTTAATTAGATGTGGAGAGAGTCTGTAAAGTGCTGTGCGAGCATGGAGAAACAAGTTTAAACCTCAGAACCCATGTTTAAAAGCTTGGCATCTGCTTGTTACCCCAGTGCTGGGGAGGCCGAGGCAGGAGGATCCCAGGGCTCAAGGGCCAACCAGCCAAGCTTTGGTGAAGTTCAAGCCAAAGAGACTGTGTTTCAAACAAACAAGTAAATGGAATGAACAATGTATGAGGAATGAGACCTGCATTTGATCTCTACCCACATAAGCATATAGATGCACCTATCCCCCCCCACACCTACACGTGTGTACACGTGAGCACACACGCAGAAAAGATGCTAAAGTAGTGCCATCCGCTTTCATCGCTGTTTCATTACATAACACAAATATGTTAGCACCAGGACAAGCAAAATCTTGGCTTATAGGAATGGAATGTGTTCGGTTTCACCAAACTTTATTTTCTCCTGCCTGCCTTTCGCTGTAGAAAGCACACACTGAGTCGTGAGATCTTAGACTGGGAATGGGAAACAGGAAAAGGCACGGGCGGAAGGCAGGAAGAAGAAAGCCCCCCGGGCCTCAACAGGCAGTTCTGTGACTCTCTACTGAGGATGGGGGTGTCAACCTTGTCACCACTTTAGCCCTAAGAACCTGGGTGACCCTGTGCCCTACCTAGAGTTGGAGTTTCAGCCCAACTTTGTATTTGTAGTTTATAAAACGTCAAAACACCATAGTAACCAGATGTCAATGCCCCAGCCTGTGAGCAGCACCATCATGTTCCTTCCATTTATTTGAATGGCCAGGGTAGCAGGAGACACGGGCTCCGTTTTGACTTGGGATCGTTAGCTGGAGGACCAAGCTCACTCAGGGTTGGCAGAGTCCTATCCACACCCGGGGGCCTCTAGAGGCAGGCCCCAGCACTCAGCACCCACTTGGCCAGGAGCTGGGGTGCCTCCGCAAACAGCTCCAGGGCCTAGAAGCAAGTGATAGAGTTGGGAAATATTTACCAGAGCTGACTGGAGTGTCTGTTTGCATAAGCCCAACAACCTCACCTTCCTGGGAAAAGGAACGAGTTTTCGGATCTGAGGGAGAAAAGACTTTGACAACAGATAGCAAAGCTACAAGAGGAGAGGGCGGCCGTTCATTCATAGAACCCAGGATGGAGTGGGTAGTGGATGGGCACTACCTGCCTGTGCAGAAAGCATGTTCTCATATATCTGCACATATATCGTATACACATACGCACACACGTACACAAATACACAGTAAGGAAAAGTGAGATTATTACGTAACTCATGCCAGATGCAACACATCCGGAGGCCAGAGAACAACCTGCAGAAGTTCTCCTTGTGGTTCCCAAGGATTAAACTTACACTGTAAGGCTTGTTGGCAAGTGCCCTTACCTACCAAGCCCAAATTTCCAAACTTATTAGGAACTGAGCACAGCGGCATGTACCGCATAAGTCCTGGCACTTGCGAGGTAAAGTCTAGAGGATAAGGAGCTCAAGGCCAGTTTTGGTTACATAGAAAAGTTGAAGCTAATCTGGACTACTTAAGTAGTCCAGTCTCTGGGCTGGGGAGATGGCTCAGTGGTTAAGAGCACTGACTGCTCTTCCAGAGGTCCTGAGTTCAATTCCCAGCAACCACATGGTGGCTCACAGCCATCTGTAATGGGATGCTCTCTTCTGAAGTGTCTGAAAAGAACTACAGTGTACTAACATATAAATAAATAAATCTTTTAAAAAAAAAGTCCAGTCTCAAAATAGTCTCAAAAACAAACAAACAAACAACAAACCAGGGGCTAGGGAGATGACTTGGTGAGGAAGGGTGCTTATAGCTCAAGCGTGAGCATCTGCATTTAAGTCCTCACACACAGTTTAAAAGCCAGGCATGGTGACATGCACTGGCAATCCCAGCTCTGTGGCGGGGATAGAGAGGGTTAGAGACAGGAGGATGGCAGGCTACTAGCCTAGCTCCAGAGAGAATCAGTGAGTCTCAAAACACAAGGTAGAGAGCAGGAGGCACAATGTAGTCCTTTGTCTCTATATGTGTACGTGGATGCTTGTATCTGCATCACACACACACACACACACACACACACACACACACACACACACACACACAAACACAAGCACGCGCTAACACAAATATCCAGTAAGGAAAAGTGAGATTAACATGTAACTCCCATTCAGCAAATCCTATTGATGTTTTGATTCCAACTGACCTCTACCTACCTCCTCCCAAAAGCACTGTTTTCTGAAAAGAATCAACCCAGCTTTTCTGAAAAGAATCATTTAAACAAATGTACTACAAGTGTTCATATAGAGAGAATTTTGGTTTCTTTGAAAAAAAAAACAGAAATATTAGGGGGATATGTCTTTGTCTTAGTACCAGCTATGGGATGTAGAGACTCCTTCAGATTGTCCACAGTAGCTGATTATAATTTGTCTCATGCTCTAGCAGGGGCGTGGTTTTGCCAGCCACTGATAGTTTCAGTGATTATGTGATGCTGGGAACTTTTCAGAGTGTATATAAGCCCTAGGGTCCCTGAGAGGTGGGCTTGGTTGTTGATCGACATAGATTGCTGTTGGCCGAGGTTTGTTAAGCAGTCGTGTGCAAAGAAGAAACAAGAAGAAATAAGATATCCTGACAGTGAAGATGAAAATTGCTCCAAGGAATGCCCCTAATCAGCAGGAAATAATCTAAAGATAATGTTGGCCCCCACTTTCCTATCCCTTTTCTCTATCTAGTGTTAGGGGGTTAAAAAGGTGGAAGAAAACAGAACCCCACAAAGTATACAAAAGTCTGGTTACATATTTACTTTCCACATGTACATGTACGTATGTGCGCTCAGGTGTGAGCATGCATGTATGTATTCAGTGTGCATGTGTGTAGGTGCTCATGTGCCATGGCTCACATGTGACGGCCAGAGGTCAACTTTCTGCAGTCTTCCCAGCCCCTGCCTTATGCTTTTTAAAAAAAGACATTTATTTACTGTATAGAATGCTCTGTTTTCATGCACACCAGAAGAGGGAATTCTGTTACAGATGGTTGTGAGCCATCACATGGTTGCTGGGATTTGAACTCAGGACCTCTGGAAGAGCAGTCAGTGCTCTTAACCACTGAGCCATCTCCCCAACCCAATTTTCTGGGGTTTTTTTTGGTTTTTTTTGTTTTTGTTTTTTTGTTTTTTGTTGTTGTTGTTGTTGTTGGTGGTGGTGGTGGTGTTTTGTTTTTGTTTTTATTTTGTTTTTTGAGACAGGGTTTCTCTGTGTAGCCCTGGCTGTCCTGGAACTCACTCTGTAGATCAGGCAGGCCTCAAACTCAGATCTACCTGCCTCTGCCTCCTGAGTGCTGGGATTAAAGGTGTCTACCACCACTGCTTGGCTTCTTTTTAGGTTGTTTGTTTGTTTGTTTGTTTGTTTTTTTAAGTAGCCCAGGGTGGCCTCAAACTTATTATTTTAGCTGAACTACTATATGTCCTTGAACATCTTGCCTCTTCAGGCTTGGACCCCTGGCTAGTATTTCTTTAACTACAGGCTCTCATGAAAAACTACAATGACATTTACCAACCGATTTATGTAAATATGTCAAAAAAAAAATCACCCTCTCAGGTGCAGCAAGGCATGCCCGTGTGTCTCATGTATCAACAGCTTCCTCTTCATTGCTCTAGGAAGACGTAGGTAAAGAGACCGAAGAAGAGCAGCAGATGGGAAGGCCAGAGCAGAGCTGTCGGCTGGGCTATGCTAGGACAAGCCTGAGGAGAAAGGGCTAATTGGAGGCAAGCTGGTGTGCTGTGGTGCATTCAAAACAATATCGCTGCAGAATTTGAAACTCTCAACAACAACACTCAATGGTAGGAGAATTTATTTTGTCCAGATACTTTATACTCCAGTCTATCTCATTATATTTAATGTTGTTTTTCTCTCCCATTTTGCAGAGGGGGAAACTGAGGCTAGTGAGGCTGGTTGCATAGCTCTTGAGAATAGAGCTGGTAAAATGCAGCCAGACCTCTGGCTGCTGAACTGTCATCTTGCAGGGCTGAACTAGCTCACTATGGCCGACCATGTAACCAAGTCCATTGAGTAGACAGAAGATGCCAGGACAGGGGTGGGGCTGCCTATTAAACAAGGGTGTGCCACGGGAGAGAAGAGGTCTCTCCATACTCAAGCCAGCTACAAGCAGCAGAATCCTAGAGGGCTGCTGCCATGGTGAAGGTAAGAATGGTTGGCAGAACAACTTGGAATGGCATAAGGGGCCCAGTGCCCGTGACCAGTAGGCACTAAGTGAAGTTGACTGCTTTAAGTTCCACTCTGCCACTCAATTGCAAGTCACTTTAGAATTCCATGCTTGTTTCCTTATCTATCAGTGAGAATAGTGATGTTTGATATTCTCTCTCTTCCTCTGCCTTTGTTTGGGACGGTGTATATCCTAGACTGGTTTCCAACTTCTTATATAGCTAAAGCTGGCCTTGAACTTCTGACTCCGAACTATGCCTCCTACTTCACCTCTCCTCTCCTCTCCTCTCCTCTCCTCTCCACTCCACTCCTCTCCTCTCCTCTCCACTCCTCTCCACTCCACTCCTCTCCTCCCCCCTTCCCTCCCCTCTCATCCCCTCCCCTCCCCCCCTCTCTTTTTCCTTACTATGTAACTCTGGCCTTGAACTTGGAGATCAGCCCGCTCTGTCTCCTGAGTGCTGGAATCAAAGGTGTTTGCCAATGCACCTGCCCACTTATTTTTCTTACTCCATAGCTTAGGTTGGCCTCTCAGCAATCTTCTTGCCTCAGCCTCCAAGTGCTGGATTTTGTCACCATACCTGGCTTTTGCACGGTCTGTCCTCTGTAAACCATCAAGCAGAGGAACACACAATGCAAAGTGATCTTGATGGAACTAAGCAGTGAATTATGACAAAAATCACACCGTGCAACAGGTCTCACGTGGGAAGATTATCAAGAGGAAGGGGTGCAAAGGCTGGCTCTGGGTGGAGGAAGGGAAGGGGCGTGGCTTTTTAGCTGGGTCTTGGTGCATGCACAGGAAGACGTGCCACAGAAGCGACAATGGGAATGTGTTGCGTCTGGGCAGCTAGTGATGATGTTCCCCATTGCCCATTCCCTCGGGGCTGGCCGTGGAGGTGCCTGATTGCCAACAGATCTGGTCTTAGTATAAACTGAGCAAACTTGGAACCCAGAAGATAGTCCCCAAAGCCACCCACATCACAGGCATTACAGGAAAAGGTAGAAATAACAATACCTCCAGTTAAACTGTAATTCCTAGAGAATTTCTCTAAAAGATGCTAGGGCTGCCTTCCCAGGAAGCCCTCTGCCGCAGGGCAGAGAGAAAACCAAGCCCTGCCCAGGCCTGTAGGCACAACATGCAAACATGGCTCTCCTCCCTGCACCCTTCTCACGCACAGCCCAAGGAGGTGGTAACTCCCAGGGCCAGGGGAACCCTCTCTGGGTGGGAATGCTTCTGCACCCCGCCCTTCACCTGGCAATTCTCCACCAGCCTAAGATACAATCTCCGCTTTCCTCACTGGCAAGCCCCAGGCAGGAGAGGTCTACAGGAGTTGATAGGAGTGAGAAGGCTCTGTAAGTGTGGAAAAGTATGGGCCAGCAAGTAAGGGGCTCTGGGTAAGATCCAATCAATCAGGTATCGATCACAGCCTCCTTTCTCTTTCCCTTGCTTCTCTTTCTCAAACCAGCCTGGCATGGTGAGAAGTCAGACAAGCCTGTCTGACACCCCAGGTCCTTCACAGGGTAGATCCCGAACCTCTCTGAGCTGTAGTTTCCCCAGCTCTATAATGGGAACAACAATGCTTGCCTCATTGCATGTTGTAAAGATGAAGCAATCTCCAATAAGGTAGAACCCGGCAGGAAACCAGGCTCTAAGCGAGCCAGTCACTTTTTTTCTTCTAGACTCACTTTTCCCAATCTTAAAATGGGAATCAGTATGAAACAACAACAACAAAAAAAAAAAACAAAAAACAAAAAAACCCCCAAAACCCTACTTCTCTGGGTTGCTACCAGTGTTTATGTTTGGTTTTGTGATGTTGAGACCTGTAGTTTTGTGCATACAAGGCAACCATTCTACCACTGAGCTATAACCCTAGCCCAATGTGAGGGTTTTTTTTCTTTTTATGTTCCTTTGATTTTTGTTTGTTTGTCTGTTTTGAGACAGGGTCTCTCTGTGTAGCACTGGTGGTCTTGGAACTCGCTCTGTAGACCAAGCTGCTAGCCTTGAACTCAAGAGATTTGCCTGCCTCTGTCTGAGTGAAGGGAATAAAGGTGTGAGGTTTTAATGAGCTACTGCTTGTACAGTGCACAGCCCCTTGACTGCTAGAAACTAAAGGCTCAATGAACAGTATTGACTTTTTCGGTAATTTAGAATTGAACCTAGCTCTCTTTTAAGACCTCTGTTCCAAAGAGTCTGTACAGGACGCAAGATAGCTGGTCCCTCTTGTAGCCTCACCTGCAGCATCTTTATACAGAAATGGCCACTTACATCTCCCAGGAGAGCCTTTTTTTTTCATAGAGAGTAAGGGAAAGGACTGAAACACTTTCCTCAAGTTACCAGCAGGACTGGCCTGAGCAGCTAAACCCAAACTTCTCAGTGCAGAAAGACTTTCTGGTGGTGCCTGTGACTGTCCAGAGAAAATGGAGAACTCAGACAGGGCCTCCCATTCCGTCTGCTGCTCACTACCCCAGCACCTCTTTAAAAGGAAGGTTTTACTTGGTTTACTTGGTACTGAGGGAGCTGCTTAGGCTGTAAATATGAAACAGCTGTTACCAGCCTTAGGCCAAAGCGTCAAGTATGGATGGCAAAGGAGGACAAATATTCAGCTCTGCAAAAGCACATGCGTTTATTGTTACTTCCCTGTCCAAAGTTGGGGAGGCTTAGACCAGACGATGACAGATACAGGGGAGGGGCGAGGCATGACCTTTCTAGAAGCACCATAGCCCAACCTACCTAGTATAAATCCAGCCAAGAAGTCATGCACAGAAGGAGACAGTAGTTTCCTGTTTATCAGAACATATTGAAGGGCAGGTGACTATTGGCAGAGTCCTGTATGCCAGAGACTCTTAAATACTGTATAGATTTGCATTCATTCTTAAGACCAGAAGTGGACCTGGTTACTGTTCTCAACTTTGGGTGAGAAAATTAAGGTATGTAGGAATTGGCCAACAGGGCAACCTGGCTATGCCTCTCTATGAAACCACCCTATGCAAGACAGGCAGAGCATTGGGGTGACAGAACCATGGACCAGGAGACTCATTGGCACAGCTTTTAACCTGTGGGTACTGTGGAGAGTAATGCATGGGAAATCTCTCAGCCCCTGACTGCCTCAGTTTGCTCCCCTATAAAATGGGGGTGATGCCAACTACTTATCAGGGTTCCAGACATAGTAAAAGTAATGTTTGCAAAACACCTCTTATTTGGTGCCTGGAATACAGTGAAAGGCCAATGAATGTGTTATACACGCGCCAGCTGTGGTGGGGAAATCATGACAGTCATTGATCTTGTCAATTATCTTCTGCCTGAAAACTCTGCCCCACCCATCCTATTCACCCAGTCAAGCCGGCTCATTCTCTGGAGGTGGCCTTGCCGCCCTGCTGTGCATGCTCTCCACTCTACGTTTTTTTTTTTTTTTTTTTCTTGACAGAGGATTTGAGGTGGGATCTCATGTAGCCCAGGCTAGCCATCACTTTGCTATTTTGCTGAGGGTGACCCTGAACTTCTGATCTTCCTGCCTCTAGTTCCCAAGGGAGCTGAGCCCTAGCACTGATGGAAAAGCACCCATGCACATTTTGGAGGGGGGGGGTGAAGACTTTCTCCTTTGGCAGCCATGCTTGGTGCTTTGGCCTGAGGTTGGGTATCCGTTGCTCCCTGTCTGTGGCCTTGGCAACAGCCTCAGGACTAAGTGGCTAAGCATTGCAGACAGCCGGGCAGTGAGGGCAAGAAGGAGCAGAAATGACTCTCTAGTTCCTCCAGTGTTTACCCCTCTGGCATTTTAAGGCTGGATAGAAAACTGAGTTGTAGGAAAAACAAAGGCTGTGTTTTATTTCTGGGGAGCCTGACTCCAGGACCAGGGTGAGCCCCCATGTCTTACTTCCTGTATCTCTATGTAGAAGGACAAGAGCCAGAGGTCCATCTGGCTCTGCCGCTTGGCACAACGGAAGTGGCATACCCCGGCGGGCTGAGGTTGGTTTCCTTGCTGAACTTTATTGGGCAGAGTCTACATGCTAGCTGGGTCATGCCGCAGGACACTGAGCCAATCAAGAGACATTTGTCCGTGTTACAAACAGCTTTGGCACTACCTTCAAATGACCCACTGGACATTCGTGTTGACAAATAGCTTGTCTTCAACCACAGGATTTACACCCCCAGTTCCATCTCGTATGCAATCACATGTGCGTGTGTGAGTACATGTACATACGTGTGTGCACGGGAATGCATGCATGCAAGGTGGAGCCCGGTGGTCTACGTCAGGTGTCTTCCTCAATCACTCTCTACCTTATCTTTTGAGACAGGCTCTCTCACTGAACCCAGTGTTCAACAGCTGGCTTGGCTACTAAGCCAAAAGACTCTGCCTCTGTGTCAGGTTACATATGAGAGCAACAACGCCCAAATTTTTTTTCCTGGGTGCTGGGGATCCGAACTCAGGTCCTTGTACTTGTTCAGTACACTGCTCTGACTGGCGCCTTTTGCACTCAGCATATACCTTCCCCAGGTATGCTGCCCTCTGTGTTTCTATTTTATTTTCCTTTTTGTTGGTTGGTTTGGCTTCACACTAGCCAAACAGATGCTTCGACACTGAACTACATTCTCAGCCTCAATTTTTTTTCATTAAAATTTTGAGACAGCATCTTATTTTGTAGCCTAAGCTGACTTTGAGCTCACATCCAGGCTTGCCTCAAACTAGATGACACCCAATCCAGCCTCCTGAGACAGATTACGTGTGAGCGTATGATCCCAGCTCCGTGCTGATGAGGACGTTTTTGGTTTTGCGTGAGCTTTACCCGGTCTCAACACTTTTTGAAAACCATGGCTTTTGAACTGCTAATGGATGGAACCACACTCTGTCTGCATTTATGCCCATCGGGGTTAGAGGGGCACAAGCACACTACCAACTCCTTAATCCCTTGAGGAGTGTGCCCAAGGAGGTGCCTGCTGACAATAAATTGTTTTGTTTTGTTTTTAAAGATTTATTTGTTTGTTTTATTTCTATGGGTACACCGTAGCTGTCTTCAGACACACAGAAGAGGGCATCATGTCTCATTACAGATGGTTGTGAGCCACCATGTGGTTGCTGGGAATTGAACTCAGGACCTCTGGAAGAGCAGTCAGTGTTCTTAACCACTGAGCCATCTCTCCAGCCCAGCAAATTGTTTTAATTGTAAATTTCTTAGCTTTCTCCTTTTTAGTAAAATTAAAAAGTTTTGTTTTATTATTATTTTTTTTAATACAAGGTCTCATATGCTGCCCTGGCTGTTCTGGAACTTACCATGTAGACCAGGCTGACCTTGAACTCAGAGACCCATCTGGCTCTGCCTCCCTAGTGTTGGGATCACAGAGGCGAACCATGTCTGGAAATTTTTAAAATTCATATCAATTTCATTTTAATATTTTTAATTTTTCCTTTTTAAAAAATTATTTTTATTTGTTTGTTTGTTCATCCGTCCACCCATTCATTCCAGACATGGTTTCTTTGTTAGCCCTGGCTGTTCTGGAACTCCCTCTTTAGACCAGGTTGACCTTGAACTCAGATCCACCTGTTGCCCCACCCCCAGTCCCTAGTGCTGAGATTAAAGGTGTGCACCACCACCATCACCACCACCACCACCACCACCTATGCATTTTAAGATTTTAAGGGAGCTTTTCAGAATCCTGTCATGCTCTGTCTGGTAAGGAAGTGATTCGGAAAGAAGTGTGAGAGGGTCTGACGCTTGGCTCTTTAGGGCATCCTAGTTCTTCCTCTATCAAAGCCTTTGTGTCTAGTGTGCATGTGCAATTCTAGGGTCTTGGGGAAACTCGTCATGGCCATTCATCAAAGCCCTATTTCTAATATAGCCCTGCCAGGTCCTTCTTCCCAATTGCTTTCCTGCCTTGGAGTGGGGAGGGATGTTGTACTGGTTCCCTGAATCCAACTTTGCATCACAGAGGTGTCAAATTGGGGTTTGGTGGCTCTCCTCCCATCCTCCCTTTAATTCCCAGCACTGAACTCGGAGCCTAGTGCATAGTAGCTAAGCACTCTACCACTCAGGTACAGCTCCCTTTCTCCTCTTTTTTTCCTCTCTTTCCAGGCTGGTGCTGGACTCTCTGTAGCCCAGGGAGGCCTTACACGCACCATCCTTCTACCTTGGTCTTTTGAGTAGCTGGACTCCGGCCCTGGCTACTTCTTTCTTTCATCCAGAACCTCCATCTTGGATAATCCGTCTTCCGCCCAGAAGGACAATCCTGGAATACCTTAGCATCCTCAGAGAACCTGCCACCCTTCATTCTCAGCCTCCTTGGCCTTTCAAACAGGAGGGTTTGTGCTTCCTTCCAGCAGATTGGGCTCTCCCTGGGAGCTGTGTCTTCTTGTGAGACTCTTAAACCTAGGGATTCAGCCCGTGGACACTACCGTACACAGGCTCTGCCCCTTAAGACACCCTCGGTTTCCCCTCCTGGCACTGGGAGTACCTGTGGGCAGGGACCCAGCCAAGCGCGCAGTTTCGTAGAACAAAGCCAAACTCAGTTCCTTCTTTTGCTCCTTAAGCTGAGCTGTTCTTGGGTGCCCTGTGCATGCGGGGAGCTTATTCTGCCACCCACAGGCCCTCCATGCCAGCTGGAGAGCCTAGTGTTGCCACTCTGTACCTCCTTCATGCTGAATCCTCAGAGACCTTTTCTTAAAGAGAGGGTGCCCTGCAGAGTCAATTAACTAAATACTACAAGCTGTGTGTATCTTAGCAGCCAGAAGCAGACTCAGTGCTATGTAGGGGCACAGCAGGGCGATTGCTCTGTACGAGATGGCATGGAAGTCACCAGAAGGACACAGGAAAGCCATAGATAGTGTCAGTGGGCCCCAAATACTGCCTAGCCGGGACTGGCAGGAACCCCCAGGTCAGCGGTTCTCAGCTTGGAGGACAGAATGAAGGTTCTTTCCAATTTGCTTTAAAGTAAAGGCCAACCTTGGCTACATAATGAGGATGAGGCTAGCCTGGGCTACATGAGATCATGCCTCAAACAAAACAGCACAGAAAAATGCCCCCAAAACATTCAAGGCACCCTTCATCTCCCTCAGAAGAGACTTACTCATCATCAAAGCCCTCTACTGGAGTTCCTCCCCTGAGTGCCCACAACATGCTCCCCCACCTTCCACCTCCTCACACCCTCCTTTTTTAAGCCAATGCTTTCAGCCCCTCACAATGCTCTTCCTCAAAATGGGATCCTGCTGTACAATCCGATCGTTTCTGTAACTCCCGTCCAACCCTCACCAATGGTCACTTTGGTATTTGCTCTCACCGGGGACTATACTGGCTGCCATCGCTGCTTAGTCTCCTCTTCTGGGGACTTGGGGCGCATCGATGGCTCTTCTTGTTCGTCCTGTCATCACACATCTCCTGCCATGCTGTGGCTCCCCTCCAGTCCCTTTGCAACCCCTTCCGAGACTCACGGAGTCTTGAGCCAGTCTCTGAGTTCTCCTTCCTCACTTCGATCTGCACCCTGTCTGTCCTCGGATGAACTCCTCCCCACCCATGGCTTTATGTAGCCTGAATCAGGGTCGCCTTGGTCCTGACCCATCTCCACATGGGGAGCACTTACACCTCTCTACCTCCCTAAACCCTATCTTCCCTCCTTCACCTGCCACTGGATGAACTGGCCCTGTCCTCTTGTTCTTTGAATGGGAGCCTCACCAAAGCTCAGAACCCCAAGCCAGAAACCCCAGGGGCACATTTACTCATCCCCCTCTTTTTCATGGTCCACAACCAACCTGTTGCCCTAATCATATCTCAAGAGAAGCTCTCTCCAACCTGGGTCTCCTCATAGCCAGTAATGCACTTGTCGCAGAAAGTGCAATGGTCTATGTGTGCAGGTGCTGGTGTAAGGAGCACACACTCATGCTCACCTTTGAGCTTCACAACTACCCCGCATAACAGATATTCTCGGCGTCTTACAGATGAGACCAAGCCACACGGAGATACAAGAACATGCCCAGGTAAAGCGGCCTTGAACTCAGCGTCTTCGTTCCCATTCCTGGCTCACCGCCCTGTGTTCATTACAACACCATCCCAGTTGGCTTTTCCTACAGTAGCTCCCCATCCTCCTTGCTTTCCTCACTCCCAGCTCACCCAGTGTTCTGCCCTTGATGGGTACCAGTTACATTTGAAATGCCGCATGACCCCTGCTTCCTATAGGAGAAGCTCTGAGCCTCATGGCCAGGCGCTCAGAGATCTTCCTAATTTGGCTCAACCCACAGCTCTGGCTTCACATTCTGCCAACTCATTCCCAGATCCTCTCCAGTTCTTGCCAATTTGAGAGCCCTCTCTCGGCATGAAGTCTTCATTCACCCTGTCTTCTAGGCTTGGGACACTCCCAGTACTTTCCTCCCGCCAGAGTCCCACTGTTCCTTAGCCAATCACTTCCAGGACTGTCTTTACAGAGAGACTCTCAGGCAATTCACAGAGCTCAGCACCCTCATTCCTCATTCAGTCTCTGCTCAGACTGACAAATTTCTCTTCTCACAAGGGACACCCTCAGGCTCACATATAAGAACAGCCGATATCCAGGAAATCAGCAGAGGGTCCCAGATATCACTTGATGGGTCTTTCTGTCTTTGCTCCAACATCACAAGGGAGTCTTTTCACTGCAGAACCCAAGATCAAAAAAAAATCTAGAAAGGCCCTCTGGAAACTACTTTCCCTGGCATTCTACAGCTTGACTCTTGACTCGTCTCTTTCATAAGAAATAATGCCAGCTGTGGTAGCTCATTTGGAAGTCAGAGGCAGGAGGATCAAAGGTTCAAGATTATCATCAGCTACATATCGGTTCAACAAGCCAAGGAACAAAAAGTGGAAGCCTGACTCCAACCCCTTAATCAGAATGGGTGGTAGTCAGAGAAAAATGGTGGTTCCTTAGCACACAGCCTATAAGAGTCCCGGAGCCAATCCTACCCTCTGCATTTCACCTATGAAGAAACTGAGACCCTGAAGGAAGAGACACGTGAAAGGCCAGCAACCAGCGAAGGGCAAGCAATACTAGAGGCCAGGGATTGAGCCTCCATTTGAGCCTCTGCATGTTACCTTTCAACCCCATTGTACCTGCACCGGGACAAAGAGGCAGGCACCTCTGCTCCTAAAGATCACTGGCTCCGCATGGCCATGCTTCATGCACAGTGGGCGAGCCAACAGCCCGGGTTCGTTCAACTTCAGGACTGCAGTCCATCCAGCCCCAGGTTGCAACTCTTAGTCGTACCAGCTAGCTTAGGGTTTGGCATAGGGGCTCTAAGGGTTAGAGGGACATAGGGGCTCCCCAGGCTCTTTTACTCTGGGGAGTCCAACAGCACCTTGTTTGTGTCTGAGCACAACCACGCTCGCTTTCCTCTTGCTCTCTCCCCACTCCCTCTGCCTCCCCTTTAGTCATAATGAGGTCATAGTCTCTGCTCCCAGGCCTCTCCCCAAGGACGGTGTGCTTAGATGGAGAGATGCAGAGGAGGGTTCAACAAAGGAACCAGGGGAAAATAAGCTCTAGAGTCAGAGGCAATGTTTTCAAATCCTGCCCAAGCCAGTTGACCAATTGTATGACCTTTGTCAACTTGCTCAATCTCTCAGGTCCTTGATTGAAAAGGGGCGGGGCTGCCTGGAAGGCAGTTTCCTCACCGGTAGAGTCTGGGTAGCAACACATAATTATCTCCTGGGACGTGGTAGGAATAGGTGAGATGGGGCCTGCAGCACTGGTGGGCAGTGACTGCAGGCTGTCTTCCCTCCATGCGGACAGAGGAAGTAGACATGGCTGCCAGGCAGCTTCTATACCCCGACTTTATCCAGCTGAGGTATGAGTTCACCTCCTGGATGACCTACTAAAAGCCCGAAGGTAGTGAGAAACAGACCAAGGCTCAGGGTCCTGAGGCCTCAACCTATCCAGTACTCCTTCAGAGTCATAAAATCTTAGGATGTCTGTCTTTCTACCATCTAATTTGCCTGGTTGAATTCCCCACCCTTTCTTTCTTTGAAAGTTGTGGGGAGGGAGTTGAAAAGGGTCTAACTCTGCACCCCACCCCAGGCTGGGCTCAGATTCGTGGTAATCCTCCTGCCTCCCACAGCACTGACTGTACCAGATGGGGAGGGACTCCCATGTCTGCCTGGCTGGAATTTTCTCTCTGATAAGGATCGGTCTTCCATCTGACGACGTTGTGCAAGAAGCTGATTCTGTAGCCTTCCTCTCCAGTTATTGCAGAATTTATTATACTGCATAGACGGGAGTCCTTCCTCATAGCTAACCCAGATTCTGTCTTTAATGGGGCCCATGGCCTCTGGTCTCCAGGACAGACAGAGAGCAGTTGGTTTTTAACTTGTTGGCAAAATTCTCAGGCTTCTTAATGACTAAAACTGGATCACTTGCCTGAGAGGTTTTGGTTTAGGACCCTAGATCATCATCTATTTACCTGTGACGGATGCTTCTAGAATGAACAGCTTGTCTTGGAAATGTTGGTAGTAACTTTTGATTCTTTCTTCAGATAGGAGAACCCAAGAATACATGCAATTAGTGTAGTGCATGCTTGACCCCATTCTTTCCCAGATTTCTAGCCAAGCCTGGACTGGGAATATGAGTATGGTGATCATCTAAGGTCCTACACACACACACACACACACACACACACACACACACACACACACCAGGCTTCCTAGTCATATGTCTACCTAAGGTTCACCTCCCTCCCCAGGTTCGCCTCATTGTTAGCAGCCCAGCCTTCTCCATATCACACCCTGTCTTACCTCCCACCTCCCAGGTTCCCTCCGTCAGCTTGTCACCTAGAGGGACATGTCATTTTAGTCTTCTCTCTAGCCATTCCCTTTGATTTCTCTCCCATCTTCCAACTCTATCTGGCTCCGTGCAAAGCCCGTCCAAACTAAATCTAACTTCTTCCGCTTTGGGTGACTTCCAAAGCCCTAAGCTAGTGCTTCCATTTCCCAAACCTGGTTACATACTCCTTTTCTGAGACAGAGTTGAGTTTGCTATGTAGCAAAGAATGATGACCTTGAATTTTTGATCTTCATTTGTCCCAAGTGCTGGGATTTCAGGCTTGCAATACCATGCCTGGTCCCACATTGCTATGGATGAAATCAAGGCTTCCTCCCCACTAGGCAAGCACCCCGTTCCCTTAGCTGCTTCCACAGCCCCCAAGTTCTCCTGTCTGAATGATTGTTTTTTCCCTTACTGTGGCCTCTACCAACTTGCTTTTGATCAAGAGCTTCTTTTGGAAGAACGGCCACTCTGTCCCTTGGGGCTCCATAAATTCCTCGCTATCATCAGATAGTCACATCATAAATCCATCGAGGCTCAGTCAGTACCTGGGGAGCTGAAGCTCTGCAGGTAATTATGCCAACTGCAGACAAACGTGAGAGCACAGTGCACTAGAAGGGAGGCCCCAGCTCCCTTCTAAAGGGAGTGTGGAGGTGGCTGGGAGGACAGAGTCAGGGTTCTTTTATCCTGAAAGCTAGATGATCAAGAAGAATCACCAACAAATGTTTATATTTGTCTGACACCCCCAGAACTTACAGGACAGATGTCTTCCGACCCAAGTTCTTACCTGTCTGTTGAAATCTAGGCCATTTCGATCATTTCCTGGAAAGAGATAACAGAGCATATGTATCAATCCCATGTTATCCGGACAGGGAGAAGGATGCTACAAACTTCGGCTGTAGCCAGAATCTCACTGTTATCCCACTTTCCGGAAACATGAGGAGAAAGCCTTCTCCAGAGGAATGAGCAGCCAAGGAAAGAGTCACCTTGGAGGGCAGGCTGACTGGTCATACAGGAAGACCCAGAGCAGCTGGGTCTATCATATAGAGCCTTGGGACACCAGGTGTCCTGCTCTCCACTGATCAGCAAGAGGGAGCTGGTCAGAAAAACCAGAGGGACCATCCGAAGCCAACTTCCTCCTGGCCTTGCCCTCTGGGTATTATGAAGCCGAAGTCCTGTCTCATCTGTAAGGTTGTCCCTCCAGCCCCCAGCCTTGTATTTCTTGTTTTGCTGATCCTGTTTCCTTTCATTGTTGATGTCTTACTGTGGCTGGGCATGGTGGAACATGCCTTTAAATCCAGCATTCGAGGGCCTCCCCTTCTCCCCCCCCCAAAAAAAAACCCACCACCACCACCACCACCACCACCACCACCAACAACAACAACAACAGTGGTCAAGTATAGTCCCAGCTGGTCTCTTTCCTGAAGATGACTTTGAACTCCTGATCCTCCTACCCTCCATCTCCGAAATGCTGAGATTACAACTGTGTGCTACCACACCCAGCTTTTTCCTTTCTTGATAAATATTACACTGAAAAGGTAAATATGTGCCAAACAGAAAAGAGGCGAGGTGCAAAGGAGCCTAAAATGACAAGATTTTTGCCCTATATTTTCCAATAATTGATATTTGGAGGTATTTTATAGCCTCCCCCCTCTTTTGAGGCAGGGTCCCACGCAGCCTAGACTGCCCTCAAACTTGCTATGTAGCTGTGGATGACACTGACTCCTGATTCTCCTGCCTCTGCTTCCTGTGTGCTGGGATTGCAGGCGTTCACCACAGTGCTGGGTTTATACTGTCCATGACTGGAGTCCAGAGCCTGTGCATGTTAATCACCCTACAGACTGAGCACGTCTCCTGCTCACCTTACAGCTTTTTCATTCGGTTTTACTTTGTGGGTGTCTATCGTCTGTTCAGACTTTTACCCCTTTTCCAGGGAGTATCGTAAATGTGCTTTTGTACGCTTTTTGAACTATGCCTACTTCTCCTCTATTTGTAAACTTCATTTTAATCCCCAAATAATATTCTATTACATAATTTGCTTAAACACATACTTATTGCTAGGTAAACTGAGGGAGAAAAACAACTTCTGCAGGCTGTCCTCCAAGGGTATGGAAAGATGACGCGGGTGTTCAAAACACTTGCTGCTTGCTCTTCTGGGGGACCCGAATTCAGTTCCCAACACCCTCGTTGAACAGCTCACTCTCATAGCCTGCCTATTGTTCTAACTCCAGAGGATCAGAGACCCATTTCCTGCCAGTGCCAGCAACACACACACACACACACACACACACACACACACACACACACACTCACACTCACACCCATATGCACATACAAAAATAAATCTTAAAAAAATATCGTCACCTGACCCTCAAAGTGCCCAGGGTGACACTTGCACACACACACTCACCAATAAATAAATGTAATAAAACCTTACTAAAAGCACCGTTCACTTATAACCTGGCACTAGACTTAGACGATAATAGAATCTCAATGTACTGATTGAACGGAAGACTAAGTTCAGGGGTGAGTTGACTCAGAACTTGGGTCCAGCTTAGCACGGCATCTAACTCCTCATGTGTCTCCTTTCTCCAGGCTTCTTGTGCTTTGCCTTCTGGGCTTTCTCCCTCTCTCCCAGGCACCGGGAGTTTTGCTCACACAGAACCTTCATACAGGTCCGCATGTTACCACGCCCCCTCAACACTGAGACCCTGCTCAGCCTTGGTCCCTCTTCTCTTAGGAACACAGAATCCTCCTCACTGGTGACTGGGAGACACGCACTGTTTTCTGTGAATTTCTTAAGAACTTAATCCACATTAGAGGCTTGAGAAATATCTGAGACATGACTGGGACCCGACCTATGTGACTTCCCCAGTGCCTTAACTTACGATGCCCTCAGCCTAGGGGGCAGCACCTTCCTGCCCATTTGTCAGCCATCTCTAAGGGTACCGAGGCTAGCGGGGCAGTGTAGAGACTGAAGGGCTCTAGGGCTCAGGGAAAGAGGAGTAAGGTGAGGTAGATGGTAGCCTACAGCGGGAGATACGCTGCGGGCAGCTAGGGCCACACATAAACACACAAGGGGAACTAAAATCAGAAGGGACACACACCAACCACTTTGCCTGTGCGTGTAGACTAAAAGGGGAAGTTACTTTTTTTTTTTAAATCTTCAGTCACATTTGGCCTAAAGAGTTTTTTGTTTAGATTTGGCAAAAGAGAGGGCTCAGCACTTACTGCCTTTGTAGAGGACCAGGGTTCTATCCCCAGCACCCACAAAGTAACTCACAACCATCCCTAACCCCTTGGCCAGAGGTTTTCAACCTGTGGATCGTGACCTCTATGGGGGTCAAATGATCCTTTCACAGGGGTCACCTGAAGCTGTTGGAAAACACATGTATTTACACTACAATTCACAATAGTAGCAAAATTACAGTTATGAAATAGCAATGAGATAATTGTATGGTTGGGGTCAGCACCACATGGGAAACTGTGTGCAAGAGTTGCCACAGTAGGAAGGTTGAGAACCACGGAGGAGGAGAGGGAGGAGGAGGAGGAGAGGGAGGAGGAGGGGAAGGAGGAAAAGGAGAAAGAGAACCTATGAGGTAGTTCATTCGGTAGTGGTACCTGCTGCCAAACCTGATGACCAGAGTTAGATCCCTGCACATGCACCTACGCACATACACACATAAATAAGGATTTGGCACGAGAACACACTGGTCAATCCAACCAATATTTACCGAACACAGTGCAGGTGCCAGGCAATAATCTGGTCATAGACTATCAGGACGAAGAGGCCTTATGTAGAGATTTCCATCTACTTCCCCTGATCTCCAGGATTGAGTGAACAGCTAAGCTGGAGGTTTGGGGACAGACAGGCCATCATGACCCACTTCTCCAGATCTGGACAGTGAAGCTGCCTCATCTTTCACTTTGCTCCTGCACAAGTCCCCCAGACTCCCCTGGGGACTTGTTCTATCTGACAGCTCTCCCCTCCCAGCCTTCAGGAAGGCCTGGGAAGTGACATCTGTGAATTTCAGGCTATGATCTGGCTCTCTGGGGCTCACTGCTGCCCCAATGCCCCAGCAGGATGAGTTATTCCTGGCTACCTTTTATGGAGAGGAGAGGAAAGGAGGGGAGGGGAGGGGAGGGGAGGGGATAGTGATGTGCCAAGTACAGTCACCAGAAGCTTCGCAGGACGCTATCCATCCCTTCCAGGTGTGGGATACAGCAGGGCAGACTTAGACGAAATCCCAGACTTTTAAAGAACTGTGGTCCAGGTGCCAAGCTGTGTAAACTCCTCCTTCAAAAGGGAGACCAGCTGAAGCCCCAGGCTTCTCCGTGTTAAACAAGGAGGCACAAAGTATCATCTTGTCCTTCCTAGGGACACAAGGACCTGAGTGAGACAAAGCTGGAGATTACACTTTTTCCTTTGGGAAATACTGCGTCTATACTGGGCCATGTCCCCACGGGTGGCACCTACCTGTGTTAGAGACTTTGCTCGAGCTGGCTGGGACACCCTCCTCCATCTAGAAAACATCCTTCAGGACCTGATCAAGTGTCACATTCCCAGTGATGCAGTCTCAGGACAAATGATTTCTCCTCCTGCATTCCCTGGCCTTTTGTTAATGTTTCTTATGGCACAGGCTAAATTGTTCATTTTAATTTTCTTCTTGTATTCTAGGGTGGCCTTGAACTTGGAATGTAGTTGAAGGAGAGCTTGAACTTTGCATCTTCCTGCTTCTACCTGCCGAGAGGATCACATGCCTGGAACCCAAGACTTCACGAATGCCATGTGAATGCAGCTCTGCTAAAAGAGCTACAACCTCAGCCCTGTTTACTTGTTTGTTTGTTTGTTTGTTGGGGCAGGTCTTACTCTGTAGTCCAGACTGGCCTTAAACTCACGCCTGAGTCTCCTGTGTGCTAGGATTACGGGTGTGTGTAACACCATGCCTGGCTGCAACATAGTTTTTAGAGTCAATGGTTTGGCTTCAGTTTCCCTCATGAACACGTGAGCTCTCAGAGTCCAGATTTATTATAATCTTTATCTCTGGACCTTGAGTGCCTAACACGGAACTTGGCATGTGGCATGTGTTGGACAACTGCACTAAAACTAGCCTATCCAGAGATACATAGACTCTCCAGGCACCACACCTGCGGCTACCTGAGTGAGTACATGCATGATCACGAGGGTGTGCGCGCACGCACGCACGCACGCACGCACGCACGCGCACACACACACACACACACACACACACACACACACACACACACACATCATTTTCATTTCTAAGTCCCAGCTCCCTCTTCTTCCTTTTAGAGTCTACACGGACATCTAATATCAAAAGAGAAAACCCCTTCCCAAGGTCACATGGCCTTAGAAAAACATGAGTAAGGACAAGAGTTTGAATTTCTATGCAATAAAATGAAATTCTTGACCCAACAGATCCACCGAGTCCTGTGTCTGACAAAACGGAAGTGGCCATTAGACTTTAATAAACAGCTTAGGCAAGAAGACAGGATAGATGTGGATTGGCTCTGGAAGTGACTCAAACGGAAGACAATGCAAAAAAGTAGGCGATGGCATTGGTGTTGGGAAACACTTGGTAGGCTCTAATAGAAAGCCAAAACAAACATGGCAGGTAGTAGATGGGCGACAGTGCATGTGTTTCCACAGCTTAAAATGTTAATGACATAACTCAAAGATAGGGACACTTAGAAATGGTCTGATGTTATGATTAATCTCTCTCTCTCTCTCTCTCTCTCTCTCTCTCTCTCTCTCTCTCTCTCCTCTCTCTCTCTCTCCGTCCCCCCTCCCTTTTTCCCTCTTCCTCTTTCCCTCTCCGGGGCTGGGAAAATGGCTCTGTGAGTAAAAGCACTTGCCTATAAGCTTGACAACTTGAGTTCAATCCTCTAAACCTAAGAAGCCGGATCTGCAAGCATCTGCTATCCCAGCATTCCCAAAGAGATGAGAGGTGGAGGCAGGAGAATTGGTGGGAAGCTTGGGAGCCAGCAAGCCCAGAAGCACAGAGGCAGAGACAACAGAGAAAGTGAGAATCTACTCCAGAAACTCGATGTCCTCAACCCACCATCCCCCACCAGTAATCAATAAGTCAATTTTTTAAAAAGATTTATTTATTTATTATATATAAGCACACTGTAGCTGTCTTCAGACACACCAGAAGAGGGCTTCAGATCCCATTACATGATGGTTGTGAGCCATCATGTGGTTGTTGGGATTTGAACTCAGAACCTCTGGAAGAGCAGTCAGTGCTCTTAACTACTGAGCCGTCTTTCCAGCCTCCAAGTCAATTATTTTTAAAATTAATAAACCAAGGGTTTTATTCTAATTAGGAAATCATTTCAACAAACTGGAAATCTGCCTTTGTATTCACCGTGAATAGTCAGTGAAAGTGGGGTAATTGCACAGCACCCCACTTTTACAGTTGCTTCCACAGAGCAGATCCTGATAAAGGCTTTTGTCAACAACAACGCTAATGGCCCGGTGTCAAACTGGAACCAAGAACGGCGATAATCACAGCTGATACACCTGGCAATTAAAAACCCAAGTGGCATCGTTTAAGATACTTGACCATCAAAACTGCCAAGAGAATTAAAATGAGGAATTAGTTTGGTTAAGTGTGATAATGATAATTGTGACTAAAAAGGGAAATGTCTTTATGTTTTAGAGATGCACACACCCACACATCGAGCTGAGAGTTCTGAAGTCTATAATTTGCAAGAAAATATCCCAGCCACAGGAAAAGCAAGAGACCTGACCGTAGCTGAGAGTGAGGGTTGAGTACTGGGAGAAGGAGGAAACTGATTGTATTAGTCTCTGCTCTTTGTGTTGTAAGGATACACAGTAATTTTTTATTGTTACAAAAGTAAATAAAACTAAATCAAACAAGGCAGAAGAAACAAGTGACTGAAGCAACAGTGGCAGAATGCTGGGCTAATCGGGCCCAGTTTTTTCTCCCCAGATATCTTGGCTGAAATTTTTCTTGGCATGTCCACCTGGGGTATGGGTTGTAATCAGACTCTAATCAAGGAGATTTTAGGAACTATACCTGCTACAGACAGGACATCTCTGGTAACAGATCCGTAGGTCTAATACAAGTATCTTTAGAACACAGAATGGAACCTCAAATATAGGAAGTATAGATCAGACTGGCTTCAAATTTGTGGCAGTCCTCCTGCCTCTGTCCCCAAATGCTGGTATTACAGGTGTGTGTCACTAAGCCTTGCTCAGAGCTGTATGATGAACCGCTGTCTCCATTTTTGACAATTGGGGGCTTTACATGGTAAAAAGCCTGTTGTTTAGGCTAAGGGTTAAGCTGAAATATACCTCATTGGTTAACCCTTTGGGCTGTTTCACTATGACCACTACTTTGCTTGGTAATATTTGTAAAAATGGGCTCAGGAAGCCAGGGGCAATGGCACATGGCCTTTAGTCCCAGCATTCAGGAGGCAAGCAGACCTCCGAGTTCCAGGTCAGCATGGTCTACAGAGCCAATTCCAGGACATCCAGAGGAGGAAGAAGGGTTAGGGAGATGATTCTGTGGGCCAAGTCACAAGCCATACAAGCCTGACAACCTGAGTTCAATCCCCAGAACCAGGTGAAAGGCTGGATGCAGTGCTGTGCACCTATAAGGCTGATGACCTAAATTCAATCCCCTGGGCACTCATTGTGGAAGGAGAGAACCGACTCCAGCAAGTTGTCCTTTGATCTCCTTAAGTGGCAAGGCAGGCCTCCCACTCCCAAATAAATAAACATAATGTAAAAAAAAAACATAAAAATACAGTGAATTTTTAGAAGGTCAAAGTAGGAATAAAATTTAAACTAATGATGATGATGATGATGATGATAATTACGATAATAGTAACAATAATAATAATAATAATAATAATAATAATAAAACACAGACGACCAGGTATCCAGGTATGGTGGTAAAAGCCTGTAGATCCATCACTCAAGAGGTGGATACATGAGGATGAGGATCAGGAACTTAAGGTCATCCTCAGCTATGTAGCACCTCTTATACCAGCTTGGGCTATCTGAGACTATTTCAACACACACACACACACACACACACACACACACACACACACCAGAGACAGACAGACAGGCAGATAGAGATGAGATCATTCTGAAACTATTTTTTATTGTCTACATGACTAAAAAATTTTAAAGTGATTGAAATGGGATCAATAAGGGGAAATCTGAAAGTTGCTGCAACATCTTATTATACAGCAAGTGGTGAAATTGGCTGTCTCTTCTACCCTTCCCAAAGTCTGGTGTGGAAGAAAAGCAAGCTTTTCAAAGAGAGGAGGAACAGGGAGCTCTAGGCCTAGTGGGAAAGCAGGCTTCATCTTGGGGTAAAGGGAAGTTCTGCTGGAGTGGCCCACGGGGGAGCCTGCAGTTGCTGTGGCCCTAGGAACACTCAAGCAGACACTCCTGGTTTATCAAATCATCTCGAAAATTCTCTCCATCTCTAAAGTGCTGGGATTCGATGATTAATTAAAAGTTATTTAAAAGATATCAAGGTCATTTCTCCCTTTTGCCTGGTCCTCCCTGGGCCTCTTCAGATGCGGTAAGGCTTGCCTGCCTCAGGGGAGGAATGAGAGGGGCAGGGCAGAGAGGGCTTCTAAAACTTGTTTAGAATCTCCGATTTGTTCTTTAGTGATGACTGGGTGACATCTATGGTAAACCGGAAGGGCCACCTTCTCAGATCTCTGTCAGCTTCTTTGAGCTTTCACGGGTCTTTATGAATCTCTGGGCCAGAAGATCTCCTTTGAGAGAGCACAAGGAGTGAGGCAAACCCCTTGGAACCTGGGCTCTTGGGCCTGCCAGGATCTCAGGGGATTACCCAAGTAGATTTTCAGCTTTAGGGAAGATGACGTCGATCATCTATTTTGCTTCCCAAATGGAGACGCTGAGTCTCAATCATTCCTGAAGCATCCTTCCAACTCTGAGGTCCCCAGATACATGTAGACAAGACAGCGTGCCAATCGTAGGTGGATTTACAGCCCAGGCTGCTCAGGAGACAGCCTACACTCCCAACAGAAGTCTGCTGTGCTGACTGATGGGTCGCCACACGGTCCGATGGGTGTTAAAGTGTTGATGTGTGTTGAGAATGATCCCCAAGGAAAGACCAAAGCTCTAGGTCTCCAACACTAGCATGGTATGGCTTCACAAGCTAGCACAGTTCCCTCATCAACAGCACAAACTCAGAATGTCTGTGCAGTCAGCCAAGGCTCAACATGGCTTCCCAGCTCTAGCATCTCCCTGGTCCTACCTGCTACCCAAGACCTCATCTCTACCAAGAAGCTCCCAACAGAGTCAGAGGGCAGAGGCTACAGGTGAAAGTGCTGGGGTTGAATAAGATGCCAGCATCACTAGCACTTAGACTGTAAGTGACCAAGCAGGGCCAAAGGCATATTGAATCTTGAGTCCCAGGATTCTAAGTAGACTCCTCTTAGGCCAGGGTGGTCATAATACCCAACAGATAAGAAGAAACCAAAGGGTCAGAATTCAGGAGGTTTGAGTCCTAGGGCAATTCCGTTCTCATCCCCTTGGCATCTGATGAACACTAGACCAGCGAGTGAACTCTGACACCTCGCCAGGCCTCCCCAACACTAGGAGCTGGACCCTGAAGAAGGCCTGCTCTCCCACCCCTGAACCAAGAGCGCTGACACCCAGACTGATGGGCCTCCTGTTTTGCATTGCTTTGGCAGCAATGGGATGTGATTTTGCCTGGGGAACAATTCTCTGGGTGAGGGAGGTGGAAGCCCAAACCAAGAACTGTTCCAGCAGGATTTTTCACTTCTACCTGGTAAACAATACAAGGAGTACTCAACAATGAGACTGGGCCTCTCCCATTTCTGGATGGTTCTCAGCAGCTCTACTCCCCAGTGTAACCCAGTAAGACTTCCTGAGACACTTTAGGACAATTTGACAACTTGCTGGTACAAAAACATTTATTGTATATGAGTACACTGTCACTGTCTTCAGACACACCAGAAGAGGGCATCAGATCCCATTACAGATGGTTGTGAGCCACCATGTGGTTGCTGGGAATTGAACTCAGGACCTCTGGAAGAGCAGTCAGTGCTCTTAACAGTTGATCCATCTCTCCAGCCCTTGCTCGTACTTCTTAAGCTCGTAACTATGAAGGTAGGCCCTTGGAAAGTTTTACACACACACACACACACACACACACACACACACACACACACAGAGGTGGGGGGAGAAATAAGAATAAAAAAAACCACAAAAGCAAACCTCCCTAGCCTCATTCCTGCCACCTTTTTCAGGAAGAAATGCCTAGAAGGAACCAAAGGACAACTTTTGAAGCTGAACCCAGGAGGGCTGGAGATAAGCTGTGAGAACACTGTCTTAGGAGTTAGGAGGAAAGAGGTTTCATTTCCCACTAGCTGATTATTCCTAGTCCAGTCAGGGCACAGATGGTGATGAAACGTTCTACATACACCCAACACATGCCCCTAGCCATGCACACTGTGCCCAGGGAAAACTTCACTAACGAATTTTAGGACCCTATCCTTTTCCCTAAAGTCAGAGCCGTGCAACAGCACTGACAGTCAGGACCCACACTTCTAAAAGGAGCAACTCATTACCTTAGGACTAGATGGCCTCTCGAGTTCCCTCCAGAATCTCCGTGTGTGGACTCATAGTGTAAAACACCCATTGCTCTAGTCAAAGACATGAAGAGTAGAATTCACAGACTTCAATAGACGTGGCCTGTTGAGCTATCTGATGTGCGTCTGAGGTGTGAGAGTTCAGAAGGTCAAGCCTGAAGCCTGCTGGACACGCATTGTGGTGCAAACCTAATATTTTAGTACTCTGAAGGTGGAGACCAAGGATCAGATGTTCAAGGCCAGCCTTTACTACACAGAGAGTTCAAGGCCAGCCTGGACTTTGTAGGACCCTGTCTCAAAAAGGAAAAACCAAACTACTGTCTACTTGGCAGTTCCGTTCTCACAAAGCTCAGGCGCCTGGGGCGATGCCATGAGCACAGAGGATCTTTGCTGAGTTGACTCTGCTAGAGGAAACACAGCCCTCTCCGGGCTCCCAGTGCAATTTCTCATGTTATCCTTTGATAAAGAAACTCTACCTCGCCATAGTTTTTTGATACCTTGGGAAATATAATCCCCATTTCTTCTCCATCTGAGCTATGGATGGAGCTTTCTAGAACTCCCATGTGTTGTCTCCTGTTGTAAAACACACAGAAAATCATTAGTAGGGGGAACGCAACTGGGCACGTTGGTCAAGGGCTAAGATGAAGGAGTATCCTGGGCTTAAAAAATGTTCAGTCTCAGTTCACTAATGCAAGGGAGTAGGACCCCAGCAATGTAAGATTTCTCCTCAAAATCTCACTTAGAGTCCCCTGACCCTGGAAAGACAGTAAAATCTGCTGTCAAAGACAGTTAATTATGCTTTGTGAAATAAGAGCTCTAGTCTATTATTATTATTATTAATTATTAATTATTATACCATAGAGGGACCATAGACACCTAATGTCTGTCCTCTGTGTGTTCATGGGGTCAAACCTGAAACCCGCTGGGCAGCACATACTTGTAATCCCAGCACTTTGGAGGGAGAGGTAAGAGGATCAAGAGTTCAGGGCCAGCCTTGGATACTTAACAAAGCTCTGAGACCCTTGTTAGGATACTAAGTTCTAGAGAGGGAAGTGATTAGCTATCCAAATGCCCCCGTATTATTGTCAACTGAAACTTTATTTGGAGTGGCCATAAAAACTCAAGTAGGCAAAAGAGAGAAGCCTTAGATTTTCTAAAATTTTAAATAATATTTTAGTCTTGTCGACTCTCTCCAATCTCTTAGCCCTGGGTGGGAGAGGGCTCTTTCCTCAGATTCCCCCCCTTTTTTCTGCTTCCTGAGAGAAGGAGACACACAAGCTAGGGCGAACACAGTCATATGTGCGTGTGTGCGTGCGTGAGTGCTTGCGTGCGTCCACTTAGCCTTCACTGGAGCATGGTTCTGGCTCTGGAGTCTTGGACTAAGGACCAGTCTGAGCAGGAGACAGAGTCCATGCTTCTAAGAGAAGTTGCCCTGATTGGCTTTTAGGTCACTGCATCCCGTGCACGGACACTTTGTCCTCCAGGGATAAATACTAACAAATGACATTATTAACTGGCAAGCATTGTTCTGG
This sequence comes from Rattus rattus, assembly GCF_011064425.1. Lineage (NCBI taxonomy): Eukaryota > Metazoa > Chordata > Mammalia > Rodentia > Muridae > Rattus > Rattus rattus. The sequence goes on from NC_046161.1 coordinate 37,764,740, forward strand.
GTGTTTTACAAACACACTTTGATCCTCACAGAAGCTCTGTGAGGCAGATACTATTATTAACCCCATTTTATAGATGAAAAAATAAGCAGAAAGCCTTTAAATAATGAGCAATGAGTAGTAAGCCTTTAACTAATGACCCTGAGTGAGGTCAGAGTAGGCTAGGGGAACAGCACAGCTCTTCCCAAGCCATTCGCATCACTCCAAGAGCCTGGAAAACACTGGGGCGCGTGCACCGTTCTGGTGGGATAGAGAGGACCATGGCTAGAGAGACAGTTTCACCATTCTTCACCGGAGGCACAAACGCAGCCTCAAAGAGGGGCATTGCCTACTTAGGTGGGGTAATGGGAAAGATGAGTCCGGAATTCAGCCATCCTCTCATCTCCTTGGACAAACTACAGAGACTGTTTCCCCGACAATAAAAACTCAGACAGGACCAGTCCTGAAGCCATCAGAGGAAGGAAGGTCAGAACCTAGAATTACGATTCAGTGGTCCTGACCCATGAGCTCAAATACCGTCAGGTTACTAAGAGGGTGCAGGAGGGGAGAGACAGTTGTGTCCTTTGGCTAGGTAGTTATAACTACCACAGGCAGGTCCCCAGAGTCTGGGGAGATGGGCTGCCAGGAAGTTAGCTAACATTGGAGACACCTCCCTTTGATAACTTTGAGCCCTTGAGCCAACATTTGCCAGCCGGCTTAACCCCTTTTGTCCACGCTTCCCTCCTCAAGAAAACTTTAATCAGCCTCATTTGAATTTCAAATGACCTCTATCTTCTCCCCCTCCCCATCCCAACAGGCTTTGAGGCAGGGATATGGAAATTCACCCGGCAGTATGGAAATCTTCACCCTATGCAAATGAAAGCGGGACCCCATCGTCATAGCAACCACCCCGGTTTCCTCTCCTCTCTGTACCCCTTCTGGGCTCGCAAGGTTTGACTCTCCCTATTCTCTTCACAGCTTGAACAAGGGTGGGGAGTGGACAAGCTCCCCCAAGGGGGGCCCTGTTGGAAGTGACATGGACAGGTGGGGCATCCAGTACCTGAGGTCACCTCCCGGGTCAGACCTGCCAGGCCACCTGCTCTAGAGCAAGCCTAGGCCAGGCACACCCAGGCAAGGCCAACCACTGTTTGTTCCGGGATAAACCAAGGATGGGGCAGGTGAATGAGTGTGTGTATGGGGTGTGGGGAGGTTCTAGATTCCAGGGGGGACATGGTGAAAAACCCCAAAATGGACTCAGGAGAGAGGGGATGTGGGGGGCTCCAGGGTTGCAGTGGTAGGAGATGAAAGGCCTGTGTGGAACCTGTATGTAAAATAGGATGCAAATGACTGCCTATTATTGTTTGACTCAACAACGGTGTTTCTCTGGTGCTTTTTGGGAGATGCCCACAGCTCTGTTTCCCAGGCGCCTGGCTTGGCACAAAGGCCTCCCCTCCCTGCCCTTAGCCATAACCCTCCTCCCACCTCCAACCAGGGATCTGACAGGAGAACTCGGAGGGCACGCTGAATGAACTGCTAGCGACTGAAGTCCCTAAATAGTCTGACCACCTTAGAGCATCTTGGTCATGGCCCTACCCTGCTCTACACTTAGACGCTCACAGGGAAAACCAGATGATTTCATGGAGCTCTTAAGAGGCTGTTGGGAAAGGGGCTGGAAGAGATGCTGGACTTCCTCATCCCTTCTGACCTTTTCCTTGGCAGTGCCCCTGTCCACGGCAAACGGCTTAGAAGTGGGACTCCTTAGCAGCTGTTGGCTTGAAACAGCTTCCACCACTGGGCTTCATTTTCATGTTTCTCCAGGAGAAGGGTTTTGGTAAAGAATGAAAGCCCAGGAAGTTGCAATGACCTAGGGTCCTGATACTGCTCATCACCCAGTCTGCCTGTGTGCTAGAGGCAAGGTACCACACATTTCATGAGTATACTGGGGCCTGTCTCCTACCCCAGCCTCATCATCACCCCATCCCTCACGATCTCTGGATCAAGGCCATAAGAAGATGGTGCCCAAGTTCTGGTGTACCCACTGCTCCAGTAAGTCAAAGGCAAAAAGACATCCTACTACAAAATGCAAGGTGTTCTTACACAGTGCACCTCCAAGTGAGGCCGAGAGTGGTCTGAAGACTTGCGTTAAGGTACAAACTGCATGAGTAAGACCTTAGAGACGCCAGTAGAACACTAAAGGTCTTCAAGTTGTCTGCAGTGCAGAGCTGTTTGGATGTTGCTGAAAATGGTCTTAGGTCAGACCTCGGTATTCAATGCTATCACACACAGCAGGACTGGCTACTGATCTGGGACAGACTGGAAAAACAAATGGTCCTCCATCTGGGGTTATTTGGGAAACAGGAACGTTCTCAGAGACAAGGAAGGAGAGCCAGGTGGTAAAGACAGTTCACACATCCCTGCCTCTGTCCCCCTCAATCTGCCCCGTTAGGCTGGAAAGAAAGGAAGTCATTTCCTTAAGCAGACCTCCTCAGGGAAGAGACAGTGGTATAGAGAAGACCAGCAGGTGTTCATGACTTGTCCAAGCCTTTGCTATCCCGAGGGGTGGGCTGCGAACCCACAGATGAGTCATGTTATAGCTTTAAGTCCTTGGGGCATAGGTGTGAGCTACCACCATGGCTGTTCTATTTGCTACAGTTCTCCGAGGTCTGACTGACTGACAGGCAATTCCAGGCACTGTAGGCCACTCCCTGAGACCGGCAGCACAGAGAGCCACAGTTGCAGGCCTGGGTGGTGAATGGTTCTAATTTCCCTATTACAGTAATCAGAAATGAGGGGAGATGGAAACCACTCTGAAGTTAGCCAAGGGCTGTAGGTGAGAGATATTAAGGCCTTCCAGACAGTGGGGTATTGATTCCTATGTGAACAAGGAGCCAAGACAAAGTGTAGGTATGGTTTTCCTTCTTTCTTTTCTTTTCTTTCTTTTCTTCTCTTTCTTTTCTTTTCTTTCTTTCTTTTTTCTTTCTTTCTTTCTTTCTTTCCTTCCTTCCTTCTCCTTCCTTCCTTCCTTCCTTCCTTCCTTCCTTCCTTTTTCTTGTACTGTTTTGAGACAGGATTTCTCTGTGTAGCCCTGGCTGTCCTGGAACTCACTTTGTAGACCAGGGTGGCCTCGAACTCACAGAGATCCTCCTCCTTCTTTCACTTGAGTGCTGGGATTAAGGTGTGCACCAACAACAACCGGTGGGTTTAGCTTCTTAGGGATGAAAAGCAAAGGAGAATGGTACTCTCATTAACGGAGGCTCTCATTGTCCAAGGATGGTTTTGGATGTTTACAAAGGCACAGATGAGAATATCAGAATCCGACTACCAGAATCTATCCTGGTTTTGCAGTAACTTGAGGTGGTAGTGATGGTGGTGGTGGGGCATATCCTGATGAGGGACAGAGCTGGGACCGACTGAGGCTCAGACCTAGATAGCAGCTCTCATTCTTCTTGCTTTATTTTTGCAGATCCCCCTTCCCCGCTGCTGTCATCACAAGGAAACTGAAGTCCCAGGCACTTTCCCCGTGCCTCTCCATTATAGCACATTTCCTTTATTACCTTCTGTGATGGATGGTCTTTTCTCAGTGGTGTGTCCTTCTCAAGATGCGTTCACACCCACTCTCATTTAGTCATAAGTGCACGGGATGGGTGCACACACACACACGTACACTCACACACAAGTCTCGTTAGAACAGTTGTCAAGAGGAGCCTCTTTATACACTATCAAAGAGTCTTCTCACCCGACCTTCAAGTACCTCAGTTTCTCTCCAGTCCCTCCAGTCTTTGAAAGACCGCTTTATTAATATGTGAACTGAAAACTATCCTCCCCAGAACCTCACTTACTGGTGGCAATCCCTAGTTTAGTTCCCAGGGAACTTGAGGGTGGAGTCCAAGGAAGGAGCAGACCCTTACCCAAGAGAGGGAGTTGGTCCTCAGCCATCATTACTCTTCTTCAGAACCCCGAGGAGATCACTGACTTGTTTATGCTTCACCAGTCCTCCCCTGGACAGACATACGCATCCTATTTAAAGTCACATTGGAAGTTCTTCAGTCTCCTGGGTGGTTCTGAACTGCAGACAGATATTAGTCATTCAGTCTCACAGATAAGACAAGGATGTCTCAACTTGGAGGAATGAATGACAAAGTTCCCCTCCCTCCCCTCTAGTGAGATGAATACTGGTTCCCAAAGGAGGAGGGGGAGAGAGTTCTTGCCCAGGCTAGACCCTCCACTGCTCCCAAGCAGGAGCAGCTAACCTTGCTCTTTCCCTCTAATGCCCACTTGTGCTGGGTGATCTTATGTCAACTTGAAACAAGCTAGAGTCATCTGACAGGAGGCAACCTCAACGAGGAAATGCCTCCGTAAGATCCAGCTGTGGGGCATTTTCTTCATTAGCGATTGATGGGGGAAGGCCCATCCCATTAGGGGTGGTGCCATCCCTGGGATGGGGGTCCCGGTTCTATAAGAAAGCAGGCTGAGCAAGGCATGCGAGCAAGCCAGTAAGTAGCATCCCTCCTTGGCTTCTCCATCAGCTCCTGCCTCCAGGTTCCTGACCAGTTGGAGCTCCCGCCCCGACTTCCTTCAATGATGAATAGTGATGTGGAGGTGTTAAGCCAAATAAACCCTTTCCTTCCTAACTTTCCCTTTAGTCAGTGTTTTATCATAGTAATAAAAACCCTGATTAAGACACTCAGCAAGCACTCTGGCCCCAGATAGGCCTTTGTGCCTTAGACAGGATCAATCTTCCTTCTAGTCCTGCAAAATCGCCCTTCATGACTTAGGCATACAAGAGTGATGATGTTACTCTTGTATCCTCTCTCCCTCTGGTTTTCCATAATGGGCATCCCTCGGTCTTCCCACTAGCATCTATGGGAAGAAAGTCACTAGAAAAGTCCACCCTTCAGCCTGTCATGTTCTGGGTAAGGGACCTCGGGAACCTCAGCTAACACTCTCATTATCAGCCTCAACCTGTAAAGTGGGATAATGGCTCCCACTCTCAGTGCCTATGTTCCAGAATGTGCTCAGAGCTTAACAGACCCTAGTTATCAGTGTTATCCACAGCAAGGGCTCTGCCCCTGAACTATACCTCCAGTCGTGCGTGGGCACATGCAGATGCACACACATGTGCATCCTATCCTCGGAGGAAAGTTCCGTGGGCACAGAGACTCCAGAGCCCAGCATGGGCTGCAAAGTGGAGGTCCTAGACATTGTCATGGGACTGCCAGCTAGGGCAGAATAGGATGGGAGCCACTGAGAGAAGCAGTGCTGACTTAGGTGGAAGGGAGCTGTGAGCCCACACTCAACTCCCTGGAAAACCTCCATGCACTTAAGAGACGTACAAACAGATGGGGAGCGTACAGAAAGCAGACCTTACAAGTCAGCCTTCCCTGGTGATCTAGTACAAAGCCTTCCTTCGTAAAGAAGAAACTGAAGGTCCACGTTGGAACGGTGACCAAATGTGCAGGTCATTCATGGCAGAGCCAGGATGAGAACCTGATGACTTCGCACAGTGCGAGTTCAAGTCCCTCTTCTAAACAAGTTATATTTTCACTCTCAGCCAGTGTTCTCCATGGAGAGACTAGGGCTAACTAACCACCTCTCTGTTTACCTTATGAGTTAAACGTGATGATGTGTATAAAGCTTTTCCATGTGGCTGGAGGGCAGGAGGGAAAATGTGTCCCGATGGGTTTTTCTTTCTTTCTTTCCTTCCTTCCTTCCTTCCTTCCTACCTTCCTTCCTTCCTTCCTTCCTTCCTTTTTTCTTCCTTCCTTCCTTCCTTCCTTCCTTCCTTCCTTCCTTCCTTCCTTCTTTCCTTCCTCCTGAAACATTGGTTTTTGTCTTTCCTCTGGTGTTTGAGGCTACAAGTGATCAGCAAGGCCAAAACCCCCAAGGTCAGCTGCTTTGGTGTTGGGAGCTGTGAGTTACAGCTTGGGGGCTTTTAATGCATGGATAAAGTTCTATTTGTATCCAACTTCGTAGTTGAGAAAAGGAGAGGCTGAGGCAAAAGGCTGTACTGAAGCATAGGCCAGCTGAGCTCCATGAGTTTCAGGCCAGCCTGGTTGCCTCAAAAACAGACAGACATACAGACGGCTTGGGACAGCGCTTGCTGCATAAGCATAAGGACCTGAATCCAGCCCCTGGAACCTCTGCAACAAACACTGTGACATGCTCTTGCCATCCCAGAGCTGCAGGAGAGGTGGACACTGGAGGACCCTAGGGTCTCTCTAGCTTATAGTGCTAGCCTAGCCCACTAGCAAAACAATGAGAGACCCTGTAAGAAGACAGGTGGCTGAGGAAGGACCGTGTCCTCTGGGTCCATTTGCCCGTGTGCACACAGCTGGAGGTATAGTTCAGGGGCCGAGCTCTTGCTTAGGATGCCTGGGATTCTAGGTTCGATCCCCAGTACGTGAAGGAATGTGGCAATTGGTAGGGGGTGACAGGAATTCACAAAAAGCCAAAAGCTGCCACAGGAGGAGACGCCCGCTGTGGAAAGGGAGTTTGGGGGAAATGCAGACAGGGTTTCCAGGGTCTTTCTTCGTTGCCAGCAAAAGAAAAGCTGAGCTTCTGAGCATTTTGTTCTCGGCTGTGGGAGGAGGGGTGTTGTTCTCGACTGGGGGGTGGGGAGTGGAGAGGGGGAGGGAGGTGTGAATTGCCCCGCAGGTCTGACAAAACTCACCTAGGATTTCCCCGCCAACTCAGAGTGGACCTGGACAACTCCCCTTTCCCAGCTCCCACCCCTAATGCCCTAAGGGTTTCACACAAAATATTGTGGATGCTCTCCAGTACACAGGAGTTTTCTGGGTCATCTTTGCTTATAGTTCCCTTTAAAACTCAGACACAAACCACCCATTAACTCATGCCCTGCTGGGGAGGTGAATGTGTCTTTTAAAAATTCAAAGGAAACCATTAAACTTAAGTTGGTAACCATTGTAACTGGTAATAAGCTTTCCTCAGTTTAAAAAAAAAAAAAATCAGAACTCTTTCCAGGAAGTTTGGTTTGGTTACTTTAATTAGCGACTTCTTCTTTTCCTACCCTTAATTTAGGATCACCTAAACATTAATCTTACCATTGAGCAAAACCCCGAAGGGGAAGACAGAAGAACAGGAAAACTTCAGAGGTCAAAAACATCACTATCTCTCAGGGGTCTACCTCTAGGACCCATGCACAAGCTTTCTTGATTGCTAAGCAGAGCAAAAACAACTTCTGGGGCTGACCCACTTGCTCAGAAGAAGGGAGAAAGAGAGAGCACCCCAGGCACCTGTGGCCCTATGCAGGACTACCCAGAATTACAGAATCACCGTGGTGATGGGCTGCAGAGATGGCACAGCGGTCAAGTACCTTTGCTCTTATAGAGGAATGAGGTTTGGTTCCCAGCACCCAGATCATAGATTACAACCATCAGTGTAACTCCAGCTCCTGGGGATCTGACAACTTCCTCTGACCTCCACACACACCAGGAACTTTGAGTGGTAGTAGCTAGATGTGGTGGTGCACACCCTTGATCCCAACCTCAGTAGACAGAGGTAGAGGGATCTCTGTGAGTTCGAGGTCAGCCTGTCTACATGTCCAGTTCGAGAACAGCCAGAGCTACTTACTTAGTGAGACCTTATCTCAAACAAATAAACAAAACCAAACCAACATGGCCACAGTGCTGGCCTTTACATAGCTCAGCTCATTGTCAGCCCACCCCCCATTTTCTCATGTCACTTGGTGACAAGGGTAAACGCACAAATCAGGTACCTAGTAAGTGTCCTGTGTGTAGGCTTTTTCTTGACATTGAGCAGGGAGACACAGGGACTCAGTGTATAGCCCAGGCTGGCCCAGAACTCCTTCTAACCAGGCCTGGGATTGGACTCTCCAATGGTCAATCCTAGTGTCTCAGCCTGAATGTTGCTTACAGGAGGGCAGCACCCTGCCTGGCTTGTTTGCCAGCTTTTAGCCCAGGTCTGTTTGACTTGAAATCATACCTCCCGAAGAGGTTGGCAGCATGTCAGGATGGATTCTGACAGTCCTAGTTCATCCCTGGATTCTCTCACCCTTAATCCTCTTAGTACACATCTTCCATAGTCTCCTGTAGGAGGTTAGAATTTGCCCAGGCAACACATAACACATTGGACTTCCTGGTCTCCTCCTACCATTGAAACTCTACCTTCCTTGGCTTATTCTTGAGGGGTTCCAGATAGCCCATTCTGACTCTTCACACTGATCCCCAAATGGGTCAGGATAACTTAAAGCAAAGCCCTGGTTCCAGCAATGAGGGTAGTCATTTCCATGTGGACACTGCTCAGCTGTGTCCTGGCCAATGGGGTCTGGGGAAATAGAGTTGGTTCCAGGAGAGAAACAGTTTCTCTAGAAACTGTACATGCTCTACTCTGGGAAGGGCATGAACACAGGCACAGCCTCTGGCTCATCTCGGCTTCTTAAGATCGAAGGAAATTAACGATTAACCTTCTCTACTAACACACATGCCACCAGCAAACTGACTCTTTGTCACAGGCCTGTGATCTCAGCTGAGGCTGAGACAGGAGGATTGAAAGTCGGAGGCCAACCTGGGCTACAGAGCAAGTTTAAGGACAACGTAGCAAGAGATACTGTGTCAAAACGAACGAAAAGGTTCAGTGGTAGAGTGCTTGGTTACCGTGCACAAGTCCCTAGGTTCAATCACCAATATGGTTGAGTGGGCCAGCACCCTGAAAAATGGGTGCAGCTACTCCACACTGCTCAGTCCAGCTGTTCTATACAAAGGAGAACATAGACTGTAGCTCTACATGCATTGCTGCCCAAACGAGTAGACACTGCTTCCATGCCATGCCCTGCTATCTCTAGAGAAGTCACTCAGGACCCAAGAGCCAGCTTTCGGATCTGAAATACTGAGCAAGGAGAGACACCACACTGCTGGACAGTTTCCTCTAACGGCTCTCGGCCAGAAGAGAACACCTTACCTGACTCCACTTGACCAAAAGTGCTGTGGGCATCCGTGGAATCAGCGACATCCCCACTCATCTTGATCTCTGCAGGGAAAACACGACAGGCATTAATAGCAGGTCACCATTTATCTGACACACGTGGCTTTAGCTTAAACAGCAAAGATGAATGTGTAATTACAGCCACCATCAGACTTTCAAATTCCTGATTCCTGAACACATAGCCATTAGAATATTCATCAGCTTGGAGGTGCAGATCCCCTCCTTCTGGGCAAGCTTCCTAGCCTAGCCTTTCCCCCAATTTTCCACAGCTACTGCAGGATCTCTCACCTTCTGCAACGTTCATCACCAGTCACCCATCTCTCAGACACAAAGATACCGACTAGAAGCAGGGTGGGGGACCCTGCACATACCCCACCCTTAATTTCTTTGGAATTCTGGGAATGCATCCTCTCAAAGCTCCATAGAAATTCGGGTGTGCGAAGATGGTGGCTCACGCCTTTAATCCCAGCACACAGGAGGCAGAGACAGAAGGATCTCTTGAGTTCAAGGCCAGCCTAGTCTACAGAGTGGGTTCCAGGACAGCCAGGGCTACACAGAGAAACCCTGTCTCACAAAACTTAAAAAAAAAGGGGGGGGGGCGCTTCATAAAAATCCAGGTATGAAAAAAAAAAATCCAGGTATGGTGGGACACGCCTATAAACCCAGCACTCAGGAGGCTAGGTCAGAAAGACCATAATTTGAGGCCAGCCTTGAACTTAGAGAAGACTTTGTCCCCCCGCCCCCAAAAAATAATAATGATGATAAGTACAAATCAAGCAGCACTCTTCTGCTCCCCGTGCTATTAACACAGCTACCCTAGGAGGTAAGCGTACTTTAACCAAAGTTTTTGCATTTGCTCTTCTTACCTGCCTGTTCCCAAGTCTGCTTGCAGAGGTCAATGCGCTGCCTGGGGAATCAAGCCCTACTCTTCCCTTGTCTCTTGTTCCTCCAAATCGCTCAGTGAGAAATGAGTGCTCCGCTGAGAAAGCGGACCCCAAGTGCTGCTGCTCTGCCCTCTCCACTCTGCTCCAGTGCAATACATTAAACATTTACCCATAACAGCAAGCTGGCACTAAGAGGCACGCGCGCTAAACCTCCTCCCTAGTCAGCTGAGGGAAAGAAAGCGGCAACTCTGAACTCGCTCTCTCCGAGCGCCTCTCCTTATTGGACCATCCAAATCCTGAAGTTTAAGACAAGAGAAGATTTTATTCAAATTGTGTCCAACACCCCCCAACCCCTACTCCACCCTTTTCGCAGGGGGGGAGAGCTTTAACTCTTTTAAACTAGATAAAGTCTTGGTGAGTTCATTTGCATATGAGGCTCCTCAGCCAATCCAAGTCAAGGAGGCAGCCTTCATTTGCATCAGGTAATCAGGCAGTTGGCAGGGTACACATCTGAGGTCTGGAGATGATCAGGATGAGGGGAAAGGGTGGACCTCTGCCCCAGGAAGAGAGAAAGCACTGCCTCTTTCTTTTTGGTAAGGCGCTAATGCACGTAACTCTTAACGATATTTAGTGAAGTGACTGAGAAGCCAGGCAGAGCAGAGACGCAGACACCAGCAGTGCACCAGAAGTGGGGAGGGGTGGGGGGGAACAAGGCCACCCTAGGAGTCTCTGACTTTTGGGGACTGCTTATTGATGGAAGACACCCAGGTATATAGTGAGAGCTCTGTAGGGACTTCCTAGACCGCCATGCTGGACTCCATGACTGTGGAAGTCTCAGGGACACCCCCACTGCTGCTCTGTCTTTGGGAGGCTTTCACTGAACCAAGCCCTTCCTTCTGCACTTGCTAACCTTCCATACATTAGCCCTGCATACATGTATGCACGCATATACAGAACTAGCAGGGGCCTCGGCCGCTGTTCAGGTGCTACTGTGGGAACACTGGGCTTCTCTTTGTTCCAGCTTGGCTCTGGGAAATGTCCAACATCCATCCGTATCCCACACTTGAGTGTGGAGAAAAAGCCCCAAGCCAGATCCTACTGGGAAGGCACTGGAGAGAAATCCTCTCCCTCTTGCTTGATTTGAACCAACTTTAGCAGAGGCAGAATTCGGGACTTCAGAGCATGGGTTTTGGCAGCAGAAAAACCAGAAGGCAAAACCAATGCCTAGATACAAAGGACAATGTGAATTTTGCCACTCTGACTGGAGATGAAGAACACACCTCCCGGAATCATGGGTAGGATGAAATAAAGTGTGTGCCTACTAAATGGCTTAGACATGAGTCTCAGTCCCCTCTTGCATCCCAGTCACGTACTCTCCTTAGCCTTTCCTGATTCCCAAGGACAGCTGTAGCTTTCAGTCTCGCACCTCTGTAACTCACTGAGGAAGCCATTAGAATTCTCCCGATTCCGCCTACGGAAGAAAACTGCTCATGGGTGGGGACAGGAAAAGTTTGAGGGACAGTGAGGCTACAACGTCTGTCAATCAGAGTTTCCAGTTCAACTTATTTTAAACTCTGGATATTTAGATAGTTAACTCTCTCTCTCTCTCTCTCTCTCTCTCTCTCTCTCTCTCTCTCTCTCTCTGTGTGTGTGTGTGTGTGTGTGTGTGTGTGTGTGTGTGTGTGTTTCTGAGAAGAGAATCATGGTCTTATTTCTACTACCACTTATTTTGAGGCAGGGTCTCAACAAGACCCTTGAGGCTAGCCTTGAACACACTCTAGCTCAGGCAGGATTTGAACTTGTGATCTTCCTAGCCTCCTACGAGTATCTGGGACTATATGTCCATACCACGAGGACTGACTTAAACAGGTAGCTTTTTGAGCTGAGCCTTATTATGTGGCCTGTCGCCCCAACTTTCCTTTAACACCATTCCTCCCATCACTTTACACAAAGAAACCTTCTCGCTTGCCCTTTAAGTAAACTCAGAGCTTAGTCTTAATCATGTCTGAAAGTTAGTTCTAAAGACATCCAAGGTCCCTCATGTTGCTACCACCTGGTGACAGCCCCACTCTTTAGGCAGGGAGTAGAACTTTATGAGGGGTAGGGTGAGATAGCCTGGGAACCTTCTCTTTCAGTCCCCAACATGCTCTGGTGCCGAGAACCTGTTCCTGTTGGTTAGGAGGCTGATGCAGATGGGTGGGACGAACCCTTGGGTCTCAGCCTAAAAATGGGCCAACACCGAAACTCACTGAGACGCTGGCAGTAACCCTTCACCCGTCGGACAGCACTGCCGGGGGTGAGGGAGAGAGGTGTGGGGTGGGGCCAGCTCTGCTGTGTTCTTATCTCAGTCTGTCTGAGTCGGCTCTCTGCCATGCTCCCTTCCCTGAGGAGGCTCAGCTGCTCTGTGTAAGCACCCAGATACTCCATGAAGACCACAACCTGCCTTGCCTAGCACCATCATAGAGTGAAGTTGTCCTGGCCTTCCTGTGGCCTGGTCAGAAGGAGTTCTCCTCTAGATACCTGCAAACACAGGCACCTTAAGGCTGTGCCGGCAGCAGGCTGAGTGTCCTCCTGAGTTCGGGTTGTTCTGGGCAAACAGGAGCTTCACCCCTCTCTCTTGTCCTTGTTCCTGTTCTGGGAAGGGACTAGCTAGACCCGCAGCATCTTTCCTCAAATACTTGCTATTGTAGGTCCCTCTGTAGGAAGGGTTTCTTGGGACCCTCCAGTTCCACTCCTGAGTCAGCCAATGCTCCAGCTCTTCTAGTGCAGACTTTCCTTCTCCCTCCCTTGGACAGGCCTTTTGGCCCAAAAGCATTCCTGACCCCAACTGGCACAGGTCTTGGGGTGTCTAGACCTCCCTCCCTGAGCTGATAGTGGGATACCTAGAAGGACACCCACAGCCAGACACTGGTACCCTCTGGCTGACTTCGTACCACTTTCCTCCCTTCCTAACTGACTGGCCTGAGCACAGGCCCTCTCTTTCCGAGGACGCCCTTTTGACTTGCTCAGATATCCAAGCTCCACAGTAAGAGATGTTCTGTGGGAACACGGAGTGGAGATTGTGGCAGACATGAATCAGAGTTTGTACCCAGGCCGTCAAAGCCAGAATACAGAGCTGACTCGAAGGATCACACAGCTATGGAGTCCTCTGGATGGGGACCCAGGAGCAAGTCTACATCCAGGGTTCATGGGCTCCTATCACACTGATACCACCCCGGAAACCAACTCGGAGGCATCTGTAAGGGCCTGGTGTTGGGAACTCCAGGGCAAGTGGAAGCAGCAGAAAAATGGAATTGCTATGGAGGGACAAAAATACGCAATGTTTCTAAAATAAAGAAGCATGTCCCTCCCTCCATGCACAGAAAGGCCCCATGAAGACCTTAAAAGCCTGGCACAGTGGCTTATGCCTGTAAACCAATAACTGAAGAAGCTGAGACAGGAGGATTAATTTGAGTGTGACATATGCCTAAGCTATGCAGCAGGACTCTGTCTCAAATGACAACGAAGACCTTGAACCAAGGGAGCAAGACAGCACAGAAAGCTCCAAGCCCCGAGAGCCTTTGGTTGGCCACTGTTCGGTGAGCACACCACACAAAGCCAACAGACTTCGTGAGTGACATGGGGGAGGATCAATAACCCAGGGGACGGCAGAGCTAGTTAAAGATCATAGCAGGGAGGCCTTCAAGACAATTGGAGAGGTAAATCAGGCAAAGTACACAAAGGCAGATAACCCCCCATCCTGAGGAATCACCCCCTTTGGGTGCAGCACACTCCACCCAGAGCACTGTAGAGCAGAGAAGCTGGACAGACCTCTGAGGAGCATCAACTAGGGGGCTTGCATGGGCTTCTCTCCCAGCTTCTCTCTTCTCTTGCTCTCTACCAGACCCTCCCAGTTCTCTGACTGCTACCACGCCAGGATCCAGCTGTTCCACCTCCTCCCACTTCCTTAGGGAGAAGCCTCCAGTAGACAGGAGGTGGAAAACCCCCCAGGAAGTCCCCGATTTGGGTTCTAGAGAACTCCCGCTTTCTATGGAGTTACCTTTGGACAGAGTTCCATTTGAACACTGGCTTTCCTGATAGGAAATGGGGGGGGGAGTGAAACACCTGCCCAGAAGACCTGTCCCCAGGTACTTCCAGTTCCACAGTATTGCTTTGGATCTGCAGACTCTCCTCAGACACTGGACTACACCCAGTCGGATGGTTCCTTCAGCCTCACCTAGTCCTTCCTGGCAAATCCTGGGGCACCAGCCACTGAGTGCCAACATCTCTTCACCAGGAACCCTTGCACTCAGCCCTGCTGGGAAACAGCTTTCGTGAAAGCAGGCATCACAGGCCTCCTGGGCCCCAACTAATGCCTGCTTCCAGGAGTAGTGGGCGACAGGAAGATCCAGCCTGCTCTGATTCGTGGGAGTGGGTCAGAAGATCTGCTTTTTCCCCTTCCCCCTCTTTTTTCTCTTCTTCCTTCTTTCTTCCCTCCCTGCTCTTCTGGGGCAATCCATACAATGTCTGCAGCAACCCTCCAGTCCTAAGGAACAATTACTAGGCCCCTGGACTGTGTTCAAGACATAAGGTGCTCACTAGGCTTTGAGTGGGCAAATTAGAAAGTTTATTTTTTTCCATTTTGATTCTGTTACTTGCCCAACACCTCAGGCAGCTAATGAAGATCAGCCCTCCCGTGCCTCAACCCCTCACCAAGTCCAACCCTTTAGCATCCTTAGCCCAACAGTGCACAGAGGCTCAGAATGAATGACAGGGCTGGGTCTCTCCACACCCACCTCTCATTTGTACGCTACAGTGGAGACTGACTCCGAGCCAATCCATCTCCTGGGTTCCTCAGGAAACAAGGTCGTGGGATATCGGACTCAGATGAGCCTGTTGCCATCCCCTCTGGCATACAGACCTATTATGCACTGAGCCCATGACACAGATGACCAATGGATAATGAGCGGACCCACCTCCAACACACCCAGAACACGCATGGTCCAAGACTCCTGATAGTTCCTTGGCGTTTACTCCACCAATTCTCCCAACACACATGGGGGACAGGCAGACACTCATGACACACATACACACAAACACATGCTTGCACAAGTCCTAGTCAGTGAACGATCCCGTGGCATGGCATCTGCCCCAGGTGCGCCTTTGGATTTGCTCCACCCTACCCACTTCCCCTAGGCACCCCCCATGCCCACTTTGCCTGCATTTCACACAGGTGCCCGGACACCAAACACGCAGCATGTGGATACACGTATGCACTCCCAGGTCCACACCCTAGCTGAGTGAACCACCCATCTCCTGCAACCTCCTGGGACTCCAGCGATTCAAGTCCCACGCACTGTCTAACTCCCCAGATCTGGGGCTTCAGGAACTTCGTGGCCCTCTCCACTGTTCTCCAAGGTTTCAGATACCAAAGTTGCTCCTTTTGACCCATCTCCCAACACCTTCCTATCCACCCCAGTCCGGAAGGACCCGCTATCCGCACCGCCCTCTCCTGGCCGACGAGGAGTTAACCCTACAGCCCCTCGTGTAGTGCAATGGTGTCCTTGTCCTTGGTCCCTTCACACGCGCAGTGACACCTGTCGGAACTCACTTCCTCTGCCCCTTACCTGTGTGCATGGGTTCCAGATTCACCATCCTGCCCCAGGCGGGGCCAAAGCCAGCGCCCCCCCAGGTCCCTCGCTGCTGCCCCAGCCTGGCCCCCGGGGAAGCCAGGGTCTCCCTCCTCCCGCCCTCTGCCGCCGCCGCAGCTGCCGCCACTACAGGAGCGGCTGCCACCTCGGTCGAGCACTCCGTTGCTCCGGCCCGGGCAGCACTCCGCGGACCGGCTTAGCACACTCCCCAGGTGAGCACGCGGCGCGGGGCGGGGGCCTCGGCCACGCCCCCTGGCAGGGCCCCCGCGCTTGGCCCCGGGCCCATGCAAAACAGGGATTTGCATACGTGGAACTGGGGGCTGGGAGAGAGGGGTGCCAAGGTGCTGCCGGGGCGGGTCCCGACCCTGAGGAACACCTGTCTGTTGAGACCCCGCCTGACAGTCCTTCCCCATCACGCCCTCAGCGGCTCCTACCCCTGGGGTAGCTTGCGCTTTGGGGAACTCCAGGCTTCTGCCTGGTTGGGCTCAAGAAAAGTAAGCGTTTCTGCTCAGAACCTTCGAGTGCTCAGAGAAGACTCGGGGTGCTGCGAATGGTCTTGCCTTCCAACCATCTACCACCCTTGTGGCTTGGTTCAGGCTGTTCAGCTCTCTGACCCCATTTTAAGCATCTATGCAACGGGGCCTGTGTTAATAACTGCTATCTATGAGGGCTAAGCAGGTGACCAAATTGGGCTGGTTTCCAGTGGCTTGCCCTTGTCACTTGCAGCAGCTTCTGCCGTCTCCTTCCAGAGAGACAGGGCTGCCCCTTTCCTGCCGTTTCCCCGCCATCAATCACCTCTGGTCCCAAGTTCTGAGAGGGAAGAATGTGGAGAATATTCGCCAATGTCAACACTTGTGATGAAGTTCACTTTCCAGGGACTGGAGTGACTTATCCAAACCCTGTAATTTGCCAGTGATGGAGCCTGAACTCCCATCCAGCGCACGCCTGCATGGGTAGAAACCTCCTAACCCTTCAGGTGCCAGTGAGTAACTGTGGCTCAGGGGACACATCCATGCTCAGAAAGCCATGTGCAGGCCAGAGGGCAGAGCCTCCCTTCTCATCGCTTTTTCAGATAGGATACCCATTAACCTTCCATTACCCTGATCCCAAGCAAGCCATTTCCCAGGATGGCCTTGCGTTTTTCGGCTTTAAAAAGCAAGTGTTCTTTTCTCCTGAGATGTCTGTTCACAATAACCCAAGTTTTCTGTGCTTCTACTCTGGCCTGAGCATGATGCTGAAAACTTTAAGGGCATCTTTAAAGTTATTGTTGTGGTTGTTGTGGTTGAAGTGCTGTTAAGTTTAAAATCAAGATGTTTACGTATGTTAGGCAGTTAATACCTGTATTCCCAGTCTGCTCCAGTTTTTCGATAGGGTCCTCTTATGTAGTCTAGGCCTTAAAGCCTCCCACCCCCATTCTCCAGAACTTAGTGCATACTTTAAAAAGTCCCTGTAAATAGCAGCATGGTGTTTATTTCACAGATGGGAACACTGAGGCTTAGATGAATTTAACTTGCAGTGCAACACAGCCCATAAACACCCAGAACAGAATCTCCTCCGTGTTCTACATTACTACTCTGTTTTCTCGAGGTAATTTCTCTATTTAAATGCCCTCTCTTTTGAAAGCTGGGAGTGATCTGGTCCTGGAGATATTTTCCTCTCTATTTTCTCCCCCAGCACTGGGGATCGAACTTAGAATATCATGCATGCAAAGTGCTGGGCGTGTGTGGAGGGTTATGTGGGTTGTGGGCTCTTCTTAGCTCACCCCCTCCCCCTTTTCTTTTACTGACTGGATGTTTCCTTCTGTTGCCTTCAGGTCCTGGAACAATGCTGGGCACAGCAGACTTCAGAAGGTTTAGGTGCCAAGTGGAGAAGCAGGGACGGCCTAAGTGAGTCTTCAGAGCTGGGCAAACTGCCTGGCCCAGTCATACCCACCTTCCCCTCCTGGCAAGAAAGAAGGGACTTTCTTTTTGTTTCTTCTGGTCTTGGAAAGGGATCAGGTAAGGGTTTTGAGGTACAAGTGACCCCAGAAGTCCCACTCAGGACATTCTCAGCCTGTCCCTTCATTCCACAAAATCTATCCTTTCCTTGCTGGGCTCTTTCCCTGGGCTCTGTGTCTGATCTACAGCTGCACCCACCGGCCACCATCCCAGAAGAATGCCTTCTCCAAGGCTGTAGAACCCAGTGTGCTTGTGATTTCCGCGTCTCCATTTGCATACATTTGCATGGCCTTGTGCGCTCAGGGTCTGGTCCTCTGAGTACTTTATCTAGGGCCTGGTGCAGCTTTCCCCACATGAAATCTTGGTTTCCTCTGAGCCTTAGTATTCTAGAAGCCAGAGAAGTTTGCATCTGATAATGTCCAAGAGCTATAGGATTCTGGGGTTGGGGTGTGTGGGGGCAGGGGTGTAGAGTTTTCAGGGAAGGAAACACTGAGAGAGATAGGATCTTGGGGGTTCACAGTTGGAAGCAAAGCTTAAGGGCTCCAAAGACTGGGATTGGGGTGGGATGGGATCTGGAGAAAGGGAGAGGTTGGCAGCTATTATCTTAGCCATTGTTCATCTCTTTATTCATCCATTAGTACTGTGCTCCACACTAAGTATACAACGTCTTTGAGTTTGTGTGTTCCTAGGGGGTAGGGGAAAGCACAGAGCAACCTCAAGTGCCACTCATCAAGTACTAGCCCCCTTCTTTCTAGAGACAGGGTCTAGTTTTGCCCCGGAACACACCCAGCAGTATACTGGCCAGCCAGTGAGGTGCAGGCCACCCCACCCAGCCGTTTTAACAGGGGCTCAGGGGAATTTGAGTCCTGTTGCTTGCAGAGTAAGCATTTCCCACCAAGTGATCTCTCCAAGCCCCGTAGGACATCTTTGTTTTGTTTTGCTTTAAATTAACGCTCATTCATTTAGTTGAAAAGTAAAGTCATTGGCCCCAATTATAGATGGGGAAACTGAGGTTCAGGGAGATTAAGACAGTCAGGAGGTGATAAGGTTACAGATTTAAATCCAGTCTGGCCTCTCTCTCTCTCTCTCTCTCTCTCTCTCAGTCTCTGTGTGTGTGTGTGTGTGTGTGTGTGTGTGTGTGTGTGTGTATGAGGGGAGGGGGTGTTATGGGGAAGAGATGCTGTATGAAGCAAGGAGGGGGACAAGCCTGGTGAGCAACAGTTCCCTAGGCTTAATCCTCCTGTCTCTGTTAGCAAGAGAGAAACCAGAGAAAAGACTGAGACAGGAGGCTGCCTGGAGGTTTAAAAGGGCCAAAGGAAAGAGAGGGAAAGAGAAAGAAGGACAAGAAATTTCAATGCCTTCGGACATCAAAAGAGTTGTATGCAAATGAATGCAAATATAATGCAAATTGTCTCTCCCTCCCTCCCTCCCTCCCTCGACTCTCTTTCTGGAACTGGAGGATTCACTCAGAGAGTAGCCTAAATTGGATGTCTTGATTGTGAAGCCGTGGTCTCTCGGACCCTTCCTTGGGTCCTGGCGGTGTGACCTCTGACCCCTCCATGCCCTCAGCTCTCATCTCAGCTGAAGCTTCTTCCCGGGGCTCCGTTTGTACTTGACCAGCTTCTCTTGATTCAAGGCCAAAGTCTGGAGTCTAGCTTCTTCCCAACACTTGAGCTGGAAGTGTTCTGAGACTCCTGAGAGGGGGTGGGGTGGGGGTGAGGGTGGCCATCTCCAGCTTTGTTTTCTCCCCAGAGGGAAAAGTGGCCTTCTTGGCAGCTGGCCTGCTGAGCACTCCCGTTTCCTGTCTTGTCAGCTGGATTGAGTTGTCAGGGCTGGGAGAAGGGTGGAGAGCAAGGCATCCTGGAAGGCCACCAAGCAACAAGTCCCTTCTAGCTCTTTCCTTCTGCCAGATGGGCTTCAGGGCCCTGAGCATGGGACTGTGGAATGGGGGCGGGAGGGTCTCTCTGTCTTAAGTTCATAAAAGCCATTGAATCTGCTCCCCCACCTCAAAGAAAAACAAGGGCGGAAGGCAGAGGCCAAGATGGACTCCCAGGTCTGTTTTGAATAACACCTCTGACTAAATTGGATGGCATCACTGCCAAGAGGCATATTACAGAAGACAGACAGAGCAGGACAGTGCCAGGGTGACACAGCCAGAGGTGTCTTGGGAACCAGGATAAAAGCAGCTGTGACTGGGGAGTGGAAAGGAAGAGACACAGAGCACAATGCTGTGCTCGGCTCTGATGTCCCAAATGCTGACTGTCCTGTGCCACTCTCAGCATGTTCCCCAACTGCCTGCCAGCAGCCAGCCCTCACCCTCCTCACAGAAACGCATGGCTCATTTTGTCCTCCATGGCTCAGAAGAATAGATTTTTAAAAAAGTCTTTAATTTAAAAATCGCAACACAAGAATTTTTTTCCCCAATCAGCTTTTTGACCTGGAACCCTGGAACTGAATTCCTCTTGCCAGCGCCAGGGCAACCAATCCTTTCTTGGCTCTGAAAGACCAGGTGATACTCCAGGACACCTGCACTCTCAGGGCAAGCCTAGGCCGTGCGCGCCCTCTTGTGGAAGTTGGGAGTGTAACCTTTGCCTATAAAATTCCAGAAAAGAACCCTTCCGTGGACGGGGCAACCACAGGTCAGGACCTCAGTCCGGGACAAACAGAGATATCAATGCTGTGTGGTCTTCAAGTCTTTGATTCCCATCAAATACTGGACCTGTCTACGGATCTCGGGTGAATTAAAAAAGCGAAGAAGCTCTGGAGATGTCTCTAAAAGCTATCAGGTGCTGCAACGACCCTGAACTCAGAGGAATTAGAGGCCAGTGCATCCACAGCTGTATCAAGTAGCCACCAGAGCCACGCACTGGCCCAGGAACTAGAGACGCCACAGGTATTGTCCTTCTCTGCAAGCTCCCAGTCTCTTGAAGGTTATAGATCACGAACAGATGAGTCCTAACAGGAAAGTATAGGTTTGTCATGAGGCTCCAATGGGGAGGGGGTGTGCCCTGCTGGAATCTGGTTGTAGACCAGAAATAGACAGCAATGGAAGGTAGGGAGCTATGAGCCACACACAGGGGGGCAATGACCAAGCACAGGAGAAAAAGGTTTGAGAGAGTAGGGAGATGGGAGCCTTGGAGGACAGTCAGTCAGCCTCACCTAGACAGAGGAGATGCTTGGCTGGCTTCACTGGTGGCCCAGCCTAACCCAAGCATTTCTGAGGTGGAAACTTTTGGGGTGGAGAGAGAGGAAGTGGCTGGTAGGAAGTCTGTCCTATAATCCCAGCACTTGAGAGTCTAAAGCAAGTGCACTGCTTTGGATTTGAAGCTAACCTGGGCTACCTGCTGAACTGTGGTTCAGCCTTGGCTTCAGGGCAAGACCCTGTCTAAAACACAAGTCAGGCATGGTGGTGTACACCTTTAATCCTACCGTTCAGGAAGCAAGGCAGGTGGTCCTTTGTGAGTTTGAGGCCAGCATGGTCTATATAGAGAGTCCAAGACAGTCAGGAATACATTGACAGATCCTGTATCAGACAAACAAACCAACAAATGAATGAACGAATGAATGAATGAAAACAAAAATAAGGACTGGAGAGATGGCTCAGCGGTTAAGAGTACTGTCTGCTCTTCCAGAGGTCCTGAGTTCAATTCCCAGCAATCACAGGGTGGCTCACAACCATCTATAATGGGATCTGATGCCCTCTTCTGGTGTGTCTGAAGATAGTGATAGTGTACTCACACACATAAAATAAACAAAATCTTTAAAAAAAAACAAAAAAATAAATGTGCATTCTTGCTGAAGCAGCAGGAGAAGCAGGGCTGGGTGGCAAAGACTGATGCATGTTTGCTGTTCTCAGTTTTTGTTTTAGGGGGGAAAGAGTTAATAGTTTCAGGGCTAATAGGTTAAGGGGTAGGAAAGAGCATCAGTGGTAAAGAGAGGGGGAGATCTGCCCACACCTGGAGGCTTCTGAGGAATCAGGGAGGGGTTGAGATCCAGAGGATAGGGGAAGAAAATGTATGTTTTTCCCAATGCAGGAGGCGCTCAAGAAAGGTAGGTGTGGGGCTGGGAGGTGGTGGTGTATGCCATTAACCCCAGCACTTTGGAGGCGGAGACAGTTTAAGGCCAGCCTGGTCTACAGAGGAAGTTCCAGGACAGCCAAGGTTACACAGAGAAGCATTGTCTCAAAAAAGAGAGGGAGAGGGAGAGAGAGAGGGAGAGAGAGAAAAAGAGAGAGAGAGAGAGAGAGAGAGAGAGAGAGAGAGAGAGAGAGGAGTCTGGGTCTGGCTTCTGTTTCCTCTAAGAGGAGGAGAAGGGCTGCAGGAATGGAATGTCTCTGTCTTTCTCTTCCTGCCTGATACGTAGCAGAAGCCAGAGGCAGACAACCAACCCATCACTCCATAAGACAGAGACAAAGCTGCCACTCCTGGAGAGCGATGGTCAGTCTCGCTCTGCTGAGCCTAGGTTCTGGTGTGGCTCGTGACCCACACTACACACAGTCTTCTTAGCTGGAAACTCAAGGGGTCTACTACAGAAGGTCTCCATGAGTCCCTGCCATGTGACCCTGTGTTTCCACCCACTCTGTTGTGTTCCCTTCCGTGGCCATCCTTCAAGGTCCCCAGCTGGGACTATGGTGATTATCGGCAGCAAGCAGAATCAACTGGGCTTGCCTTTCGTGACACTGTGGTTTATTTACAGGGTGCCAGCAAGTCTAAGGGGATTCGGACCAGGGAGAAACAGGTCGCTGGTGGGCCAAGGCTGAAGAAGCAATATGGGGAAGGCTGTTCAGTCTCAGGGATCCCAGGGTCTGGGAAGAGTAAAAGCTAACATCAGATGTGTGACATTGTAGCAATGAGGGGGGTGTGGCTACATGCTCTGACTATAACGTGTCCTCCCCTCATTGGCCGTGGACACTTACACTGTCTGAGGCCCAAGGATGGGGAGAGCAGGTGCTATGTACCCAGGGACTAGCCTTCTGGGGCCTCTGGGAGGGTGGAGAGGAACAGCCGGCTCAGTTGATCCCTGGGTCTTTGTGCTGTTGAGAATAAACTCTAGAAGCTTCCTGGGAAGCCTCCCCGGGTGGGCAGATCTCTCTTTCTTACCCGTTAACCTTTTAGCCCTGAAATTAATTAAACTCTTTCCCTCCTAAAAGAAAAACTGAGAACAGCAAATATGCATTGGTCTTTGCCACCAGGCCCTGAGATTCTGCCTGAGAGTTGGATCCTCTGACTGCCTCTGCAGGGTCGCCACCACTCCAGGACTTACAGATTTGCTAATTCCTTAAGAGTCTCTCTTCCTCTGAGTATATGTATCTGTGGCAATAAAAATAAAAAAGTGGGCATAACGGTTCCCATGAGTACCCTGGTGGTCTCCCTCCCTTGTTAGTTTCGGCTCCATCAGGCCATTGGAGCACTAACTTATCTCAGATTAGCATCTCTCCTGCTGACTCTGTTAGCCATGAACTCTCTGGTTCCAGCTACCCAGTAAAATCATGGTTCTAGAAGTCCAGCAGCGGCTGGCCTATCATGCCTCTCTGCCACAGACTCTGTCCATACTCCCAGCAACCGCCCTCTGGTAGTTAAGGTATAAAATCCCAACTACCCAGTAAAATCAAGACTCAACAAACTGTAACCGAACAATCAGATCTATACGTTAATTCTCAGTCCACAATACATCCACACAATAAACGCACAACCAGTTGATAAGGATAGAAACCGCCCACCTAGATAAGATAAATTTGCCTACAGAAATCCATCCCAGCTACCTTGGCAATTCAAGACCACCCGGATCTGGGTCATCCTTCCCCATCTCCATCTTGATTCTCCTCTCTTCTCTCCTGCCTTACAAAAGTTTTGTTCCTGCCTTATTTTTTTTACTGTCCAATCACAACCTTGACCTAACTTGTTTGCCTTCACCTGCATAAAGAGAGCAACCTACATGTATCCTAGGGCTTCTGCCTCTCTGTAGAGCCCTGGCAAACTGCTCTGGCAATGTGGAGAAATGAGAGCATCCACGTGCATCAGTGAGCGGGTACGCGGGAGCATCTACTGCAATTCCCTTGCCTACGATCCAAATGCTTCCTTACCATTCCGCCCTTTTGGTCTCCAGCCTGGCTTGTAAGAGCCACTAATAGCAACCCAGCTGTCTACCTGGAGCCAAGCAGCTAGGAACCTGTTGGACCATGAGCGGGGAAGGTGGGGTAGGAGTGGGATTTGGGGACAAGGGGTGAGATACAGTTTAGGAGTGTCCAAATGAGGGAAGAAGAGGGTTGGTTTGCACATTGTAACAGATGGGTGTTGGGGGAGTATCTCGATGAGGCAACCTCAAATTTGTGATTCCTCTTCAGCCACCCAAGGGTTGGCATTACAGGTGAGCGCCATCACGCCAGGCTGTGCTTTGGTTCCTTTCCTCCCTTCCCTTCTCCTTTCTGAGGTAAGACTAGACTGGAACTCACTATGTAGCCCCTGAGTGCCGAGATTGATTGCTGCTGCACCTTTGGTTTTTGCTTCTTTGTCTTGACACAAGTTGTCACTCTGTAGTCCAGGCTATCCTGGAAGTCACTATGTAGCCCAGGATGACCTTGAGCTCATGGTACTCTTCCTGCCTCAGTCTTGCAAATGCTGGGATTAGGGCACATAACGCCATCCTTGGCACTTAGTAAAGCCTTAGTTCTTAAGAGGGACCCTTGCCCACTTCATGTGAGATGCTATTTCTATGCTGTTCCACAGACCCGGGTCCCACAAAGACTCTGGAGCAGAGACACCTCAACTGCAGCACTCAAAGTTCCTCTACTTAGCTCTTCCAAGGCTGTGAAGGGGAAGACTGGAGAAAGCCTGCAAGAAGGCTACCAGGCCTGCTGCAGGTTAAAGTGGAGCAGGTGTGATCTTTTCCCTCTCAGGCAGAGGTACCCAACGGTTTAAACTTCTGGTTTCCCTGGAGCCTTCCTCACTTTAGGGAAGGAGATCAGTCAGGATCCTGCTCTGCCACCTCTAAACCCAGCGTGACCTGTGTCTCTCCTCCTCAAGTTGTCCTGTGACTACTACCACAGAGAGCTAGTCTCACAACTAGGATCTCTCCTGCCCCCAAACCCAAGCCCTCTTTTACAGGTGAGCCCTTTGAGCCATGCTCTTAAAGGCTCTAGTTGGCCACTCAGATAAACCCATTGTCTTAGTCAGTGTTCTATTGCTGTGAAGAAACACTACTATGACCAAGACAACTCTTATAAAGGAAAGTATTTAATTGGAGTTCGCTTAGTTTCAGAGGTTTAGCCCATCGCAATCATGTCAGAGAGCATGCAGCAGGCAGGCATAGTGCTGAAGAAGTAGCCAAAAGTTCTACAAATCCATTGGCAACTGGGAGAAAGAAACCCCTGAAGGGCACTCCAATTGACACACTTTTTAAAACAAGTCACACCTACTCAATGAGGCCACACCCCCAATCCTTCTCAAATAGTGCCACATCCTGATGACCAAGCATTGAAATATAAGAGCCTACGGTAGCCATTCCTATTCAAACCACTACACTCATTCTGGTTGGAGGTGACATCAGTAATGTACCCTATGCCAGATCTCAGCTCTGTTCTTTTTTTGTTGTTCTTTGTTTGTTTTATTGAGGCAAAAATTAGTCTTGAACATTTTATCTTCCTGCCTCTGCTTTACAAGTGCTGGGATTACAGGTGTGTGACCCCAGACTGCCTCAGTTGTGTTCTCACTAGTTACTGGCCTTGGGCAGATGTCTCAGGGTTTTATTGTTTTTAAGAGACACCATGACCATGACAACTCTTATAAGGAAAAACATTTTTAATTGGGACTGACTTACAGTTTCAGAGGTCCCCATAGTCTATCACAGTCTCAATAATGTTTAAAAGCCCAAAGTTTAAAGTCTCTTCTGAGAGTCATGTCTTCTGAGAGTCATGTAATCTCTTAATCATGTAATCTCCAATAAAATCAAAATCAAAAAGCAGATCACATCCAACATCACAGGGTATACATTACCATTCCAAAACACCATACCCAAGAAATGCTGGACCAAAGCAAGGCAGCTGTTTGCTGCTTTCCTTGGCAGGTACACCATGGCTCTCACATCTCTAACATCTTGGAGTATCCAAGGCAACTTCAACTTTACAGCTTCTTGTTCCAATGTCTGGGACTCACACACAATCTTCTGGGCTCTTCCAAAGGGCTTGGGTCATTTTTCCAGTTCTTCTGACCACTCTATGCTCTGGTTGACTCCACTCCACTACTGCTGCTGTTCTTGGTAGTCATCCCATGGTACTGGCATCTCCAATACGCTGGGGTCTTCCACTGCAACTAGACTTCACCAATAGCTTCTCATAGTCTCCCTTCATGGTGCCAAGCTTCAAGTTCTTTGCATGACCCCTTCAGTTGGGGACTTCAACTGTTGAGGCAGCACTTTCACCCATGGCCTCTCACATTGCCAAACCTCAGCTGTTCTCCATGATCCCTTCATGCCTTCAAAACCAGTACCACTTGGATGATTCTTTTTTTAAAATTAATTTATTATATATAAGTACACTGTAGCTTTCTTCAGACACAACAAAAGAGGCATCAAATCTCATTACAGATGATTGTGATCCACCACGTGGTTGCTGGGAATTGAACTCAGGACCTCCGGAAGAGCAGTCAGTGCTCTTAACCACTGAGCCATCTCTCCAGCCCCACCTGGATGATTCTTACATATTACCAAGTCTGGCTGCCAGCATGATGTCTATCTCTGGAACACAGCTTCTTTGTGGTTCCAGAAAACACTTCCTGGAAGATTTCACCTCAGTGATGCTGGTCTCTTCTTAGCCACTGCTAATTTCTTAGCTCTAGTTAACCATCATCAGTTGTTTTGGTAACCCCTTTTAGTCTTGACGCTAAAGCCAGAGTCACATGGCTGAAGTGGCTGAGTTCTGCTGCTTGCAGGAGCTAGAACATGGCCCCCTTGTTCTATTGCCTCATCACCAGCTTTCTGTTTTCCAGTTCCTTCATTGCCTAAGCTTGGATGTCCAGGAACTTGCTCTGTAGACTCACCTTGAACTCAGATCTGCATGCCTGTGTCTCTTGAGTACTAAGATTAAAGGTGTGCATCATCACTCCTGGACCTAAGTCTTTCTTTACCTTTTCACAAGATCTTTATAAGCATGGCCATCATGCTTCAAGATCTGGATCACAGGTGTACTCTCCACTTCTGGATAGTAGTTCACCCAGATTAAAAGTCCAAATGAAAACAACAACCAGGTAGCAATAATGCCTAACATGATATTACTATTCCTTGTTCAACTGCAAACAAGTAAACAGTAAGCTTAGCTTAGTGGGAACTTGCCCCAAGGTCCTTAATTCCACTGAATATCCTTGAACACAGGATTTAGCTCCAATGCACTTCCTGGTGTCCTTTTAATACTGGAACTGTACATTTTGTAATTTTCCTTTCTAAGCTTGCTTTGCTTGATCAAAATTATCTTCATAAGAATGAAACACATGGCAGAGTCTATACTAGGCTTTTTTTGATATTTCCTTCATCAATGCAACTAATCTGAATAGCTTCAACTTGATCCAGGCAGCCTCCCAAGAAAAGGGCAAAGAGTAGCTGCATTCTTCACTAAAACACCATAAAAATGATATCCAGGCAACATGCTAAAATTTCTCTCCTCTGAAACCTCTTAAGCCAGGTTTCCATAGTTCAAATCACCCTCAGCACCAATGCCTTCCATATTCCTACAAGGATGGTCCATTAAGCCCCACCTAAATCATGCCACTGATTTCCAAATCTACATTTCTCTAAACAAAAACATGGTCAGGCCTATTGCACCAATGGGGTACCATTCCTGGTCCCAACTTCTGTCTTTGGCATTTATTGCTGTAAAGAGACATCATGACCAAGGCAACTTTTTTTAATCATATAGGCATTTTTAAAAGGTTTATTTATTTTATGTATGTGAGTACACTGTTGCTCTCTTCAGACACACCAGAAGAGGGCATCTGATCCCATTACAAGTAGTTCTGGACCACCATGTGGTTGCTGGGACTTGAACTCAAGACCTCTGGAAGAGCAGTCAGTGCTCTTAACCTCTGAGCCATCTCTCCAGCCCTGACCAAGGCAATTCTTATTAAGGGCAACATTTAATTGGGGATGGCTTGCAGTTTCAGAGGTTCAGTCCATTATCATCAAGGCAGGAAGCATGGCAGCATCCAGCAGAGTTCTACATCTTGATCCAAAGGCAGCCAGGAGAGGACTATTTCCCATAGGCCACCAGGAGGAGACTTGAGCATAGGACCTCAAAGCCCACCCCCACAGTGACATACTTCCTCCAACAAGGCCACGCCTACTCCAAGAAGGCCATGCTTCCCAATAGTGCCACTTCCTATGGGCCAAGCACATTCAAACAACCATAATCATCATGGCAAGAAGCATGGTGGCAGACATCATGCTGGAGAAGGAGCTGAGAGCTCTACATCTTGAACCCCAGGCAGCAGATGGAGACTGTGCAACATTGGGTACTGGGTATAGCTTAAATATATAAGACCCCGAAGCCTACCTGCACAGTGATACACTTCCTCCAACAAGGCCATACCTCCTGTAAATGCCACCCCCTATGGCTAAACATTCAAACAAATGAATCTGTGGGGGCCATTCCTATTCAAACCACCACAGCAGGCCACTCAATTTTACATGAGAGTTGTAACTCTATAAAATATTACCTGATCCCCACAAGGATTCAATGTAATATTTGACACAAAGACACTTTTGTTAATGTTTTGTTTTATTTTTTTTTAAAGATTTATTTATTTATTCCATGTATGTGAGTACACTGTCACTGTCTTTTGACAGACCAGAAGAGGCATCGGATCCCATTACAGATGAGCCACCAATTTGGGAATTGAACTCAGGACTGGAAAAGTCGGGTGCTTTAAACACTGAGCCATTCTCCAGCCTGATGTTTTGTTTTATAAGACAATCTTGCTATGTTGCTTAGGCTGGCTTCAAGTTTTCTTCCTTCCTTCCTTCCTTCCTTCCTTCCTTCCTTCCTTCCTTCCTTCCTTTCTATTAGAGACTTTTTTATTTATTTTATTTTATATGAGAACACTGTAGCTGTCTTCAGACACACCAGAAGAGGGCACTGGATTCCATTACAGATGGTTGTGAGCCACCATGTGGTTGCTGGGAATTGAACTCAGGACCTCCGGAAGAGCAGTCAGTGCTCTTAATCACTGAGCCATCTCTCCAACCCCATAAAATTTTCAATTATTTGGACTGGATCTTGAAGTGCTGTAACCTGAGCCTCCACACCTGGCTAGAAAGCTACTTTGTAAACCGTGAAGTGTGACAGAGGAATAACTACTGATAAAATGGCCTCTTCCAGGGGCTTTCACAGGACCTCTAAGACGTGTGGTGGTTTGAATAAAAATGACCCCCATAGGCTCATAGATTTGAATTCTTGGTTTCCAGTTGGCTGACCGTAGGGAAGGATTAGGAAGTGTGTCCTTGTTGGAGGAGGCGTGTAGCTGAAGATGGGCTTTGACATACCAGAGCCAGCGTCTTCCTCTGCCGGCTGCCTGACGATCAGAGCATATAAAGCTCTCAGTTCTGGCTCAAGCACCATGTCTTTCTGCTTCCTGCTGCGATGATCATGGACTAACCCTCTGAAACTCTAAGCAAGCCCCCAACTAAGTGCCTTTTTAAATATAAGAGTTGCTGTGGTCATGGTGTCTCTTCGCAGCAATAGAACAGTGACTAAGGCAGACCAGAAGCAAAGCCTTCCTTCTGTGCCCGTGCTGACCTGCCATGGCCGACCACCTCTAGCTATCTAAAGGCTCGGGGTTTGGTGATGACTTGGCATCACTCACCCCAGCAAAGCACTAACTGCTGTGGTGGAGTTTGGGGCACCATGACAGAGGCGGGGATGAGACTGGGCAGAATTTACAATTGTGGTCTGTTACTCAGACTGTGGAATATCAGTATTAGGGAGGACTAACCCCAATGTCTTAGGGAGTTTACATTTTACTCCCACCCTTGATGCCCAGCGAGGGGCCCCAGTCAGAGAAGCCTGGATATACAGCCCTCAGAGCTCCGTCAGTGCAGGGCACAGGCAAGCTTGGATCTCTGCAGGAAGGATGTTGGGAAAACACTCCAGGTCCTGCAGCATACACTTTATTTATTGTTTGTTTTTGAGACAGTCTTGCCGTGGATAGCCTAGTACTCGATATGTGTAGCCCAGGCTAACCTGGAACTCTCAGCAATTCTCCTGACTTAACCTCCTGAATGCTGAGATTACAGAAAACGGGAACACTTTTTTATTGTTTGTTGTGTTTAGACAGAGTCTCATGTAGTCCAGGTAGACCTCACACTTGCTGTGTAGCCCAAGCTGGCCTTGAACTCCTGATCCTTCTCCCTCTGCCTCTCAAGTACCAGAATTAAAGGCATGTGCCACCATGCCTGGCTTAAAACCCTGGTTTAAAACATTCTTGATGTCTTTGTTTTGTTTGTTGTGTTATGTTTTTCAAAGATTGATTTTTATATTTATTTCTTTTCTTGTGCTGTGTATGTGGGAGCCCTTGGAGTCAGAAGAGGGCATTGGATCCCCTGAAACTGGAGTTGTGAGCCTCCCAAAACGGATGCTCTGCTGGAAGGGCAGAAGTGTGCTTAATGGCTGGGCCATCTCTCCAGCCCCTGTTGTTTTAAGACAGGATCTCAAGTAGCACACACTGGCTAGCCTTGAACTTGCTTTGTAGCTCAGTCTGGCCTTGAACTCTTGACCATCTTGCTTCTGCCTCCCAAAGATCATTGGCAAGTGCCACCACACCTGGTTTGAAGCATTACTATGACTATGACTACTGCTGCTGCTGCTGCTGCTGCTGCTGCTACTACTACTACTACTACTACTACTACTACTATTACAAGTTCCCATTTTGTACTACTACTACTACTACTACTACTACTACTATTACAAGTTCCCATTTTGTACTACTACTACTACTACTACTACTACTACTACTACTACTACTACTAGTTCCCATTTTGTAGCCCTAGCCTAGAACTATGTTTGGCAAAACATGTATTTTGAAATGCATTACTTCTGGACATTTGGAAGTCAAATGGGAGAGGGAAAGAAGGAAGAGATCCACAGAAGGAGACCATCTCCCATCCAGAGCAGATGTTAAAGATCATGATGGAGGGAGAGAGCAAAAAGGACAGATGGGCTTCCTTTCTTGTCTGCCGGCAAGGTTGCAGCAGGCTCGGTAACCTGATAAGGCTGCCTCCCCAAAGATCCTGCACTAGACCTTGGTCCAGCAAACCTAGGTCTAGCCTGGAGACAGTCTTTTTTCGGAGCCATGAGAGAGATGGAACTGTTCTGCACTCTGCTGCTTCCTTCCCCAAGGCCTATGAAGAAGGTTTGAGTCTGCTTCCTCTCCCCTGAGGAGCTGGGTCCTCTGTGGAATCAGAGGCTTAGTTACCCATAAGCCTCTGCGGCCTTCACCTTGCTAAACTCACTGTCCTTTAGCCTCAGCACACACCCGGGCTCTTCCATGAAGTCTTCCCAAGTACAGCTGCCTCCAGCCTGCAATTTGCTATGCAGTGTGGGCTGGCCTTTAATTTGCATAGAACCTTCTGCCTCTGCCTCCTGGGTGCAGGAACTACCAGTGAGCACCATGACTTCCATCGAGGGCCCAGATGTGGATGCTGGAAGTCTGGTTCTAAGATCACTCACTGGCTTATCTGTTCTCTCTTTTTTTTGTTCTGTTGTGCAGGACATTAAGTCCATGGCCTTGCCCATTCTGAGCGAATGCTCTATAAATGAGCTGTCTTCAGACCCTGTCTCATCATTTATATAACTTATTTGTATTTGCACTGGTGTTTTGCTTGCATGGATGAGCGCCACTTGCAAGTACTCTTGGAGGCCAGAAGAGGGCGTCAGGTTTACCACGTGGGTCTTGGGCATGGAAGATGGGAGCAGCCAGTGTTCCCATCACTGAGCCGTCCTCCAGCTCCAAGGTTTTTATTTTATTTTTTCATGCGTGAGAGCCCTTGGAGGCCATAAAAGGGTGGCAGACCCCCATTATGTTGACGATACAGGTGTCCGTGAGCCTCCCCACCCTGGAAGTGGATGTAAAGAATTGAACTTGGGTCCTTTGTAAAAAAGCAGCATGCGCTCCTGAGTCCTTCCTAGTTCCCCTGTTCCATCATCTTAATCACAGAGACTCACAGAGCACACAGTAGGAGTTTTAGAAGCTGCTTTGGGGGCGGCCTGGCCGGGGTTGCGATGTGTGTATGTGTGTGTGGCGGGGAGAGATAGAAGTGGCTTTGCCCAGACTGGCACGATGTAATGGCACATTTCTGACACGAGGTGGCAGCATCGGACAAAATTCTCTCAGAAAGTCTAGGCTGGAGCCATCAGGTGAGTGAAAACTTAAAAGACTTTTATTTCTGGTACAAATGATAAATATTTCGTATTAAAAATCTGGAATTCAAGTTTTCCTTGTACTTCATGCTCCCTCCCTGCCCCAGAACCTTGCCAAAGTTCTTCAGCCCAGAGGCAGGAAGAATCGGTGCCTGCTGAAGTATCCAAGTTGGGTCTCAGAAAAGGCACACAAATTGGGTCTTGGGGACGGCATCCCTGCTCCCCGTTGCTCCCAGGGTAGAAAGAAGGCACTATAATTGGACACAAGAGCTGGGACATGAGTCCTCAGCTGTCCCTCTCTGGTTCCCTTGCTGGTGAAAAGGTATGCTGCAGGGCCACGCCTCCAGAACAAGTTCCACAAAAGCAGCCTATGTGGGGCACTTCAGGGGAAAGGAGAGGCAAGGGTACCAGTCTGGAGAACTGCTTTAACGCCCTCTGCCTCAAGATGGGCGCAGTTAGGCTTCAGGGCTGCCTCAGGGTTGCCCACACTGCAACCCTCTCTTAAGTCATGCAGATGAGGCCATGGCTTCAGGGGCAGAGGCTCAGGAAGAGACCTAAGGTCTCAGATTGGGTTGCATCGCCCTCTGGTGGTCAGTGAAGGACTTGTGGGCCCAAGCATCCATCCTGGGTCCTGGGTCCTGCAGTTAGGGGTCCTCATCCCAGAGGCACAGTTGCCTCTGAGGTACATAGAAGTCAAAGCGGTAGCTTTTCCTGCAGCTTCGGATGCCACACTTGTAGGGCGCTGGCCGGTCACGGCTGTGGCAGTACTTGAGCATGCAGGGGTACCAGGCCAGGCTCAGACTGTAATGGCAGATGCAGGGCTTTCCTCGGTCCCCCACTTGTCCACAACGAGGTAATTCCACCTGTTCTAATTCCTTGAGCAGAGGCTCGAACACAGAACTGTCCACACCTGGGGAAAAAGGCAAGCAAAAGAAGGCGGGACCGCCTTAGCCCAGGATAGCCCTCTCCCCTGCTACCCCTCCCAAGGCTGTCCAAGGGACAAACACGGGTGAGCCCTGGGCCTGAGGCTAGCCTAGCGGGCAACATTAAATGATAGTACCCTCATCCAGTGAGTCTCTACTGTGTACCGGGGATTCAGAATTGGTCCAGAGTTTACTGGTGTGGTTGGGACTGTAGTGTGAAAGGGAAGTCAGGGCCCAAACCAGACCTGACTGCATAGCCTACACTGGACCATAGGGCCACCAATGATTTAAATAAAAAACTACCTAAAGGACATGGCACCTAAGTAGGTAGGGCAGGGATGGAATGACAGGAACAGGGTGGGTATGACCATAAGAAGAACATTCATGAGGAGTCCTGGGGCAGTGACAGGGGCCTGGCCAGGGCTCTGCTTAGCAGGCATGGGACGGAACAGCTTCTGAGGTACTAATGCCCGGCTTGTGCCTTCTGTGGGATGTGTTCTGGTGGAGACGGGTGTGTTATGGGAATGACCACAAAGTCCAGCCCTGCCTTGGGAGAGGCAGGCTTTTCTATGTGCAGCTCGTTGGGCAGAAGGCCCAGGAGCATGCAGCTTGAATCTCCCTGTCCCTCATACACAGAGGACCTGACAGTCCTAGCAAAGGGACCTGGAGAGGGGCCAGTAGTGTTGCACAGGGGCCCTGCAGAGGTGGGAGGAGGCCCCTGAGGGCTCTGGGAGAGATGCTGGCACCAGGGTTGGTGAGATGCTGAGTTCTGAGAGGTGCCCAGCAGAGAGACCTATAGGAACATGAGTGTCCTCAGTACATGTAGTAATAAGAGTGGTGAAGAGTCTTTCACAGGACCTAGCGGGTTGCCCTTTGTGAGTCTTCTTATTCTTGCCACATAGGCACCACCTCCTCTAGAAAGCCTTTCCGACATATCACAGCCTACCTTGGGGGCTTCACCCTCCCCCAGAATGCCCGTCACTCATGACTGCACACTCACATTCACTAGTGCTGGACTGATCTACCCACCACCAGCTATGGAAGCCGGGTGTGTCCATGTGACCCTTCCCAGAAGCGACTCAGTAGCTCTCTCTCTCTCTCTCTCTCTCTCTCTCATACAACAGAGTCACTTGGCAATCTTTCCCCCACCCCCTCTGTGCTTCCCCTTCTGCCCACCCCCGGCTGACCTCGCTCTGTCCAGAACTGGGCATCCTCCTGGCGTGTGTAGATGGCATCGGTGGCCTCGGCACACACGTTGCGGAGATGGGGACTCAGCAGGCCTCCCTGGCTGAAGTTAACGGCGATGTCCATGTGTAGCTGCTCCAGACCGCGCACTTCTTCAGCCTGCCGCACCGCTCGGGGGTTTTTCTGTAGACACAAGGCAGGGACACATATGTCACCATCATTTCCTTAGGTTGTAGGGGGAAACAAGCCCAACCTGAGAAACTGATACCCTAGAGGCGGTCAGAGCCTGTCTGGTTTTGCTTCCTAAATTTCTGGGGCTTTCTGGCAAGCTCAAGGTGGCACTGGTTAATAATAAGGTAGACAAGCTGTTCTTGGGAACAGGACAGTGTGGGCCGTGTGCTTTCTGAATCCAGGGGACTAAGTCTTTCAGAGCAGGGTGGACAAAACGTAGGGCCCTGGAGGGAAAGATGCCATAGGCAGGCCTGCAGCACTGGTCCGCTTAGGTAAGCTTGGGAAAGCCGGAACTCCAGGGAGGGATCCATACAGGTCAGTGGGATGAAGGGCTGCAAGCAATGTCTACTGACACACTTTCACGGATGAGTTCTAGCTCTAACCAAGGTCCTCGATGTGGAGACTGAGGCATGAAGGCAAGGTCATTTGTCCAGTGTCACAAATGAGGGACAGGGGACAGGGGGTATTAAATTCCAATCCCTGTATCTCCACCCAGAAAAGAGTGAGTGGGACCTGAATTAGTGGTTTGGGGTGACCTGGGAGTTGGGCCACAGTACAGAGTAGAGATCCGGGGCTCTGTAGTCAGTTTGGTTGGGAGCAAAATCAGGAAGTCAGGACTCTCCGTGAGTGAATGTTAAGAGGTGGGGAGGAAGATCTAGGGGTTGACGGTTTGGGGGGGCATGAATGAGAACCAGTGACTACAGGTGTGGGGCTCTGGGTCGGGCCTGGCCAGGGGTGGGCACTCACCTGCCGGAGCTTGGCCATGGCCTCACTGGGGATGATCTCATTGTGGTACAGTCGTGTGACAAAGCAGAGTGCCTGGAACTGACTTTGCCCCTTCTCCAGCTCCCCCAGGATCAGGGCTCGGAAGATCTTCACATCCTGCAAGGGAAGGGCAGGAAGATGGAGACCAGCGAGCGGGAGGGGAAGGCCCCAGACCAGCCCTGGAGCGGGACAGGCCTGGATGCTGTACCAGTGCCTGCCCTCAAGATACCTCCTTCCTCAGAGAATGAAGAAACCGCTTATCTTTTCCATTCACACCCTGTGACTTCAGAGGTCACACCTCAAATGTTTCCACGGCTTTCTGGAGAACTGACAAAGTGAACCACCGGGAGAGCTTTTCCAAAGAACCCTTTGACCAGACAGACCTTAATCTCAAAGGAGCCGGCACCAAAAAAAAAAAAAAAAACAAAAACAAAAACCTATCACTAATGGCCTCTCCTGGGTGGGGACCCAAGAGTCCTTAATCAAAGCACCATGGGAAGGAGGAGGAGGGGCTACATACATTTTTTACAAGCATGCATTCCAGAGCTCTCTCTGACTTTGTTACTCTGTAGCCCTTAGGGGCGGGCCTCTGAAAAGCTCTGGGTAGTCTGCACTCAGTCGGGCCCTAGCCCCCCACCTCCATTAGGGATTGTGGAGACAAAGGCAGGCAGCTGCAGCTGTTGCTGTCTTCCAAGGCTGGAGTGGCTCACCTTTCCCCTCCTCTCCACTTCCTCCTTCCCTATGGGGATAACCCGTGGCATGACCAATGGGCCAGTGGTTCCTTCCTATTCTGAATCACAGTACGCATGAGAGAGGCATGAGAGAGGCTGGGGCAGGAAGAAGGGGCAGAGCCTCAGGCATCTTTTGCAGTCCGTTTGCAGCTAGAACCCTCGGCTACATCTGCCTGCATACCCCACCCCCTAATCTCTATCTCACCTACCAGTGCCTTCCTAACTCTGCTGAGGAGAAGGAAGTTAGTAGGTCCTACTCAGAAGGGGTCTCAATCTGGGAAGAGCCCTTCCGTGGAGGTGGGGGCGGGGGTGGAGGGGTTGCGGGAGGGGCGGGACCCTGAGCTCAGTAAGTATGGCTGGGAACCTTCCTGGTCCCTGTGCCCACAGCTCTGCCCTGACACTAGGTGATGTCATCCTAAGTTTTCATTGCTTTGCACTTGTACCCTGGGCTGCCTCACCTGCAGCCCCCTTCATCGAGGGCTTACTGTGCAACTGCTAATGCCCAAGTGTTTGGAGAGCAGGGTCAGAGTGTTCCTCGGGATTCTAGATACAGGGAGGGGCTGAGGGCTCCACCACTAGGCCTCATGTATTAGCTGCCCCAGGCTTTCCCAGGCTTCACTGTGATAGGGGACAGACAGTTCACATATCTGGCAGGCTTGGGTGGAGCTGATGACCTGGAGGGAATGACAGTATTCAGCAGTGTAAGCAGAGGTGACTGTCATTGTTGCAGTGACCAGCAAAGGTCAGGGATGGTCTGTGACAAGTGTCCATTTTCTTTTTGTTCTGTTTGAGGCAGGGTTTTTCTAGGTAGCCCTGGCTGTCCTGAAGCTCACTATGTACACCAGGCTGGCTTCAGACTCAGAGATCCCCTGCCTCTGCTTCCTGAACGCCAGGCTTAATGGCGTGTGTCACCACTGCCCTGTTAATAATCTTCTCATAGATTTCACCAATACTGTAACTCTACAAGGGGTCTCCCTGACTGCCTTTACCAGAGACGGCTTTATACAACCACTTCCTTTAAATGCAACAACTGGGGATGGGCGCGTGGAGAGCGATATCCTAGAAAGGAGAAATTGAGGCCCAGCTGGGGAGAAAAGTTCCGTGAGGCTCCTCATCCCAGAGCCTTGGAAGGAAGGTGAATCAGCTCGGCTTAACACCCACTTCCTCTGACAGGAAATCCCTTCTCGGGTCACCGTGTTGGCATCTCCTTGTCCTGCCAGCCTGGGCCATCTGATCCTCCGTCAACTCGGGTCGGCTGAGGGGACGCTGGAGGATGATCTGCCGGTGGCAGGTCCCATTCTAGCCAGGCACAATTCTGCCAGGTGGGATTCCACAAAAGACCTCCCATTCCGAGAGTCTGAGTCAGGCAGTGCCTGGGAGGAGCCTCAGGCAGGATCCAAAGTCCACTTCACTGGTATCTGCAGCTCTCACCCCTCTGAATCCTATCTGGGTACTGCTTGCTGTCTTCTCACGGACACATGAACCAAGTGCCCAGCGTTCTCAGGGCTGCTGCGGGGCTCAGTGAATGGAGATACCCTCCGCCCACCACAAGGAGTGAAAGGCGTTAGACATTAGAGCCAGACCAGAGGCTGGAAGGGCTCTGCCTGGGGAGCTGAAGAGATAGCTCAGTGGATAAAGTGCTCGCCACACAAGTATGAGGACCTGAGTCCAATCCCCAGCACCCATGTGAAAACAATGGGTGTGGTGGAACATGCTTGAGATACCGGCATGGGGAGGTGGAGGCAGGAGCATCCCTGGAACTTACTGGCTAGCCAGGCTGGTCTAATCACGAACTCCAGGTCCCAGTGAGAGACTCTCTCAAAATACATGGTGAGCAATGGTGCCTGAGGTTGACCACTGGCCTCCTCCACACATGCAGATGCACATATGTTCACATGCACTCGAGTGCTCAAGTGCATCTGCGTGTACATGAATACACATCTACGTGTGTGCACATACAGAGACACAGACAAACAGACAAACACACAGACACAGACAGACACACAGAGACATAGACAAACAGACAAACACACAGAGACAGACACAGAGAGAGACAGAAAGATACACAGACACAGACACACACACAGAGACAGACAAACACACAGAGACAGACAACACAGACAGAAAGACACACAGACATAGACAGACACACATAGAGACACAGACAAACAGATAAACACACAGACACACACACAGAGACACACAGACACACACACACACACACACACATACACACACACACACACACACACACACACACAGACAAACACACACACACACACACACACACACACACACACACACACACACACACACACAGAGTGTGCACGAAACCTGCTTTATAGTTCCTTCCCTGTTTCTGAATTAGATACTAACAGCAATGACAACCACCACGTGCTACCAACACGAGAAGCTGCGTGGGCACAGAAGGAAGTCCTCTGTCACTGTGTAGGACAAAGAGTCACTGAAGGGGATAACTGGGAAAGAGAAACTGCTGTTACTGTGCCTCAAACACATTGCATCATGGGCTCAGAGGTCTTCTCCACAACAGAGGCAGAGCTCTATGACAGAACTTGAGTTGGGTAACTCACTCAAGGCCAAGGACTTAGGGGAAATACAGCCAGGATTTTAACCAGGTAGCCCAGGCTGTCCCACAGCTGAGCTCTTTCCCCAGAAAGCACAGTTGCCCCCTGGACCAACTAGTCTAATTTCCCTGATGTCCAACTACAGAAACAGGCTGAGTGGGTGCGGTGTATTCCTAGCAGTTGGGAAGTGGAGGCAGAAGGATGGCCAGCTTGAAGAAGACAATTTGAAAGAGACATTTTTGTTTGAAGGCCAAATGGAAGGAGGGAGAAGGAAGGCGGCAAGGCTGAGAGGGAGGAATAAATGAATGGATGGACTGAAGCTCGGGCCCACAGAACCAGTGAATGTCGTAGGACTAGAACCTGGGTCCCTTCCCGTCACACTCACTTGGCCACCATACCTAAATCCTTGGTTGATTGCCTAGGAACATGGCAGTTCCTACTATCACTCTGTGCATAACCTGGAACAATAAAACAGCAGGCAGAAATACCTCCTGTCCTCTGACTGCCCTGTGAGAAACCCCTTTATACCTAGGTTCTCTGATCTTCTTGGTCCTGTTTTCCCCCAAAGCCACATGTCCTTTGCTGGCTCCAGGAAAGGACTGGGCATCATATTCTGACTGTAGCCTCCCTGCTTGACCCACTAGCAAGGCTCCAGAACACCTAGGACAGTGTGAAAGAGCTCCCCTGCTTTGAGAACATCTGCCCAGATGTTAAGATCTGGTTGAATCCAGGCCAGATGGAAACCTGGCTCCAAGACCTTCTCCTTTCCTGGAGTCCCCTAGGATGACTCACCCAGATGTTGTCAAAAGCCCAAGACAGATGGCACAACTGGGCAAGAAAGAGAGGCTTAGGGTCTGGGCTGGGACTTCCAAACTGGGAGTCTTCCATAGGGTCCTTTCTCCAGGGACCTTCAGTCCGTAAGGAAACGCTGGGGTATACAGCAAGAAGAGGCCAGGCAGGGTCAGGGAGGGTTGCTGAAGTCCTGTGTGTAACTGAGGCACATGTAGGCTTGAACATATAGCTAAGATATAATGCTAAGAACCAGGACTCCCTGCATCGGATGCCGGCCTTGCTGCTTCTGGCCAGTAACCATGTGTAACCTCCAATGAATCTATGTGAAGTCTCGAGTCTCAGTTTCCATACTTGCCAACAGGTCCAGTAACAGTACTGCCTTGAGAGACTGCTGCGAGCCATGAGAAGACCTGGCCCAGCTCAGAACACAAGCTAGGACTCAGTTTCTCCGACACTGCAACCCCTTGTTTCCAATGCCATCTACTCCGGGCCTGAGAAGTGGTAAAGACTCTTCTATAGATGGACTGGGGGCCCAGGCAGGTCTGATGACCCCTGTGAGGCTGGCATGCATCATTGGGAGAGCACTGAGGGCAATCCCAGAGGCAAGGCCATGAAGGAATGGCCGAGTCCAAAGGCCCTGTCATTAAAGGACTCCTGAGGTAAAGAAGGCTGACTTCACACAATCAATTTCAGAGCCAGGGTGAAAGGCCTGGAGTTCAAGTTTATGCTGACAGCCGGGGAGGTGAAGGATGGATAAGGGAATAGCTGTCCTTGTGAGGATGGGCGGGGTGGGGGTGTGTGTGTGGAGGATGGGAAGGCTCCCTGCAGTGAGGGCACTGAGTCAGTGTAAAGAATGCAGGTTGTTCCAGCCTGGAGTGTGGTTTTAAGTCCTGCCATCCCAGTTCCACCCCATTTTACTGTCCTCTGAGCATTTAATGCCCTCTAAGAATTATCACACTCTTTACTATAAAGCACGGGCTGGCATCCCGTGCTACTTATGTACTGAAACACAGTTCCAGAGAGAGCAGTGCTGGGTCACTCCCTGGTCCTTCCTGCAAGCCCCTTACTCTGTGGGGGATGCCCCGCCCCATCTGTCCGTCCTCTTAGGCCTCAGCTTGCAGGCATCACCGGCTCTGAGTGGTCCTGTGCTAGGACCTCCAGCTCTACACAGCCACCTTCCCAGTGCCCTGCCTGCCGCATTTACCTTCCCTCCCAGGAGCACATCTCAGGGCAGCGCACCCCTGCCCACTAGAAGATGGGGGTGGGGGCTTTCTCCAGAAATGTCTAACCATGCACAGACCACTGAGCAAGAAGAGTATGAAGGGGGTTTGAGAACAGCGAGGGGGGGTTGCACTAGGCCCGGTGAGATGGAGAGGGAATTGGGGTGGGGTCTGGGGGGTAGGTGGGAGGTGGCTGAAGAGTCAGATAGCAAAGGGGGCAGGATTTAGGGTCTAGGGACCAGCTAAAGGTCTGGGCTTAACTGACTTAAAGGTCACTGGAAGTCACTGGTGAGTCGAGCCTAGGGCTGGTATGAAGTTGGCTTGACACTTGACTGTGCCCCGGAGAGTATTCCCTGACTCAAAAGCCAATCACTGTCCTTGCACTGCAGTGACTCATCCAGGCCCTCTGGGGTCAAGGCTCCAGCCTGTTTATGTGGTAGCCAGGAGCTAGCACAGGGCAGGAGCCCCACACTCACTGGCTGAGTGAATGGATTCTCCCTCCTTAATCTCCCAGCCTTATCTTCTTAGCCGTATCTATGGGGGGGATGAGGGGCCGCACTCCTGCAGGTCTATAGCCCAACATCTACTATTTCGTGTTCCAGAGGGGATCCAGAGGGGAAACAGAGGCAAGGGACTTTACTAGTCGCACAGCAGTAAGGCCAGCAGTAGAGACTCAGACCTCCCAGCTCTCGGGTCGGGGCTCTGCACCACTCGAGGGATGGATATTCCACTCCTCTCTCTGCGTCTTCCCCACACCGGTCCACCTTTTGTGAGACCCACTGCGTTTCCCACAGTGGGGGCTTCTTGGGTTCAGCTTGGAGGAGGAGGTTCCACAGGAACAAGGAAATGACGGCAGGCAGCTGTGCTGGAAAAACACCCATGACAGGAGACACCCTGTGTGGGCCCTCCAGGCCACTTTCCCGGAGAGGCCCACAGAGTGTTTCCTGCTGGCGGAGGGAGGCCTGACCCTGATGGGTCAAGGCTGGAGCAGCATGGCTTCCCATAGCTGCCTTTCAGACTGGGTGAGGGAAGACGGTAACACACTGCATGGCGGCTTGGGCCACTGCTATCGGGCTCTTTCTTTATTCTCAAATCAAATCAAGCCTCGGCTGACGCCCCCAGACTTAGCCTGGCTTTCCCTGCCCTCAGGCCACAGGCTGCCATCTTTCACACAGATCTGCCGTTCCTCAGTCTCCTCTCCTCACAGAAAGGCTCCCATTACACACACACGCATACTCACACAAACACATGCACACACACTCAAACACGCCACGGCAGCTGAGTGCTCTTCCTCAGCTTCTCCACGATGAAGAGTCAATCCCACACCCTCTACTTCAGCCACATTTCCTTGGTCTCCTGCGTCCCCCTCCCTCTATGACTCTCCTGCTCCACTTTCACACGCAGCAGGCTCTGGCTCATACGCCCTCTCACCCACGGCCTCACCGCTCTCCTCACCAAGGCCCTTCAGCCACACATCTCAGCTCCCCTTACCCTCCCAGGCTCCCAGATCCCAGCTCCTAGCTTTCAGTGCTCTCAGGATGCCCTGCTGTGGTACACGTTCTAGAAGCTTCCTGGGGCATCAGGCAGCTAGGTGCTTGTCTCAGACTCTGCTGCTATCACTTTCCATTACGGAGCAGATGAAAACTGAGGGGACCCAGGGAGCAGAGCTGCCTTTCCACAGTGTGTGTGTGTGTGTGTGTGTGTGTGTGTGTGTGTGTGCGTGCGTGTGTGTCTACATGCATGTATGTGTGGCACAGCCCAGGCCAGAAGCTACTGGCCACTCGCTGCTCCAGGGCCTCCACAAGCAGCAGCTACCCCCACCTCTGCTAACCCCAGCCCCCTTGCTACTGGACAGTTGGGGCTCACCGTCTCTTGGGAATATGCTGTCATCTTGGTCTCCTCATCACCAGACCGCGTGACTCTGGGGCCCAGGCCGGGCCAATCTAAATATTTATTCCTCCGCTCCTGGCTGGGACTGCTTCATGACTAGACAGGGCCCAGCTTCATTAGGGTGGGGCTGGGGACTGGGGAGTTAGAGCGTTCCCTAGCCAGGCTGTCCAACGGTCAGGAGCCCCTCTGTAGCTCTGCCTTACTTTCCCAGGAGTAGGAGTAGATGCGCTCAACCCAGAGGCAGGATGCTACAGGAGACTTAATGCATCCCCCCACTGCATACACAGACCTCATCCAGGCCTGGACAGAGGCTTCTTGTTATAGGGTTAGTATGACTATTAGCCAGTACCAGTAGCCCTCACAGCCAGTCCCCAGACCTCCTAACAGCCCCTCGTGCTCTGTCAGCCAAATCCCAAAGGTCACCACCATCCCAACTGCCCCAGAAGAACAATGTGAGGCTTTATGTGGATCAACTGCTCCCCACAGTCTAGCTGACTCAGGGCTCCTGACACAGGGTGTCATACTTCTCTGGGGAGATGTAGTGGAGGGGCCAGGGGCCTGCTTGGTGGCTTGCATTGGAACTACACTTCTTATGGGTCCCTGGCTCTGCAAGCCCTCCTCCATCACTCTGCCTAGGAAATGGAGTCTAGGCTCAGAGACACTAAGTTACCTGTTGCATCACACAGCTAGGAAATAGCCATCAATCAATCAATCATCAATCAATCAATTAAATTGAATAAAAAATGCAGAGAATAACTGGACGTATTTGGGACCTATTTTCAAAGCTAGCCTGGTCTCTCACCCTCCTGGACCACCCCCGGAACTGCTGAGGAAGCCTGGGTCCCCTAGCAGTTATGAGACTGGGAGACAGGGCCCATACCAACTGCAAATAAGGAAGTGTTTGTAGATTCTTGTGCACCAGGGTTCTTCCGCACTCCTGCCACTCCACCGTGTGTTTCATCTTTTTGGAAGGAACGTACTCAGAGAGCTGGAGTCGCCCAGTTAGCCAGAATGTGGTACAAAGATCTCCGGGAGCTAATCCTGGGTCACCACCAGCCAGCCGTCACAGACCTCGTCACCAAGGTCGCTTTCAAGCTCAGTTTGTGCATCTGCAGGATGAGGCAAATGTATTTCACGGTGCAGCAATGCAGATGACTGAGCCACGGGTGGTTTTGGAGGGACTTCTCAGTGCAGGAAGCCATATTATACCTATGTAGTCTGCATCTCCAGGTTGGGTCCCCTGCCTGCCTGTCTGTGGAGTAAGTGTCTGTGAGCTTACAAATTCCACCTTCTTCTCTTAGCAGTCTCTCCAACAGGCTACACCATTGGCTCCTAGTGGTGGTTTTCACCAAGAATCAGGATAGGACTTCATCTGGACATAGCATCTCGATCAGGGCTAGGAGATGCTAGCCACAGGCCAGGGAGCACACTGAACCATAGGTCAGACTTTGCACCTCAACCCAAGGAGACTTCATCAGATATGGAGGAAGGACTAGAATTGGACCCAAGAGCCCCCCACACACAGCCTGGTCTCCTTACTTCCTGTTAACTCCTGAGAAAACGCCCTGTGCTGCAGAAGTTCTCCTTCCTCAAAAGCACTTCTAGGGGGTTGGGTGATGGTTCAGTTGGCAAATCGCCTGCTATGTATGAGGACCTGAGTTCAGATCCTCAATACCCGTGTAAAGAACATTGCACACGCCTACAATGCTCATGTTGGGCAGAAAGAGAAGCAAGGGAGTTCCTAAAGTTACACTGGTCAGCCAGGCTTGCTGAATCCATAAGGTTCAGTGAGAGACTCTGGCTTAAAACTAATAAGGTTGAAAGTGGTGGGGGAAGACGCCTGATGGCAGCCCTGGCCTCCAACACACGTGTGCAAACGCGAACATGTACCCATGCCCATGTACCCACCAACGTGTGCACATGTGCTCATATGTGTGGGCACACACAGGCATGCACGCAGAGACACACACAGACACACACGTGCACACAGACACACACACACACAGACATACACGTGCATACACACACGAACACACACTCAGGCACACAAGTGCGTGCATGCACATACATACACTTTTATTGCCCTCTGCTCTCCAACCCATTGCATATGTTCCACACCACAAACCATAGGGGGCTCCACACAGACAGGGTAGGACTTAGGGCCTTCAAAGCTTCTCTTGTCCTACACCTGTATGATGTGACAGTCTCTTGCGACAGTGTCCATGTGAATACTGCAGGTCCTCACTGGCTACATCCCACAGGAGCCCTGCCTTTGACCTCGGACAGGGAATCTGATGGTTTTTTTTTGGATGGTTCCTTCCTCTGGCTTCCACTTACTACTGGTACCCAGAAAGGGGAAGCAAAATTCTAATCTCCCTGGATCCTTGTCCCCTTGGAGTAACCCTGAGGTGAGCCATAGCTGAGCTATGTGGCTCTTGATGCTGGCACCCCAGGATCCCTTTCCTCTTCAATCCCCACCCCCCCATATCCCAATCCCCCCAATGCTGTCACACATGACTTTCTTCATATCTAACAATACCACCTTCCCCTTGCGGCCATTCCCAAACCAGGCAGCTTTCCTTGTGACTCATCCCTTCCCCTGCTTTTGGACATTCAGATAGGGGGACAGAGAGCTTTGTCAGAGATACCAGTGTGGGGGAGGGAACTCAGAGGGGCTGTCAGATAAGCAGCCTGAGCAGGGATAGTAGCATGGCTGCTATCACTGTGTTCAATGGCTGTATACACGCAGGTCAGATTACATATGTAGGGCCTGGATGATAAACTGTGTAAAGAATGTTGCTTACTATATTTAT
This sequence comes from Rattus rattus, assembly GCF_011064425.1. Classification (NCBI taxonomy): domain Eukaryota; kingdom Metazoa; phylum Chordata; class Mammalia; order Rodentia; family Muridae; genus Rattus; species Rattus rattus. The sequence goes on from NC_046161.1 coordinate 37,809,661, forward strand.
TTAGGAGTTAGAGTTCCTATTGATTTAGGCCCAGAGAATAATGGCTGCTTATAGTACATTGGGGGCTGGAGAGGGTAGGGTATGAGGCGCAGCAGCAGCGTGCATGAGGCCCTGGGTTCAATACCTCAGCCAACACTGACACATTAGACTGTGTGGGGAAGGGGGAATCTCATGTAGCCCAGGCTGGTCCTAAACTCACTAATTGCTGAGGATGACCTTGAGCAACTCATAGTCCTGCCTCTATTTCCCACGTGCTAGATTACAGACGTGCATGCTCAGTTTATGTGGTGTCAAGAAACCCAGGGTTTCCTGTATGATAGGCAAATACTATATCCACTGAGCCCCATCCACACACACACCTCTTTTAATGGATCTTGAGTAGCCCAGGCTGGCATTCAATTTCCTGTCCCTACCTTCACCTGACATTCCTTAAAGAACCTATTTGCCTGGCTCTCCTGTTCAGATGTCTGATTTAGTGAGGAGGAGTTCAACTGGTGTTGGAAACCTGCAAACTCCCCAGGTGACTCTTCAAAGTCACTGAGCCGTGCCATGCAACCATTCTTTCAGTTAGAGCTCGGGGACCTGGTGAGTATTAGCCTGAGGAAGAGCTCCAGGGGACACAGGACAACCAGGTGACACAGGACATTCTATGCTGCTCATGGGATCTGCTAGCCAGGTCCAGGTTCTAGCGTCCCACAGATGACTGACTGCTTTACCAGCCTCGGGCCAGGATGCAGGCAAGGTAGGGAAGAGTCAGTCCTGGATACTTATCTGGGAAGAAGGCAGGGCTGGGAAGGGGTTGTGTAAAGGTCAAGACCACTCCTGCTCAAGGGTGACACTGAAACCCTAGGTTTGCTCAGTCCAAGATTGACTGCTGTCCTAAAAGGGTGGCTAGCCATTGATTCAGCAGCTTCCAGAAGGTGGTTGTTAGTGGAGGGTCGCACCTACCATCCTATCTCTTGAGACTGTGAGTCAGGTAAGAGGTCTAGCCAGGCTAGACTTGTGTAACAATTTCTTTGGGATATTGAAACATTCTATCCTTCAGGGACGTTCCTGATGCAGGAAGTTAAGCAACTCAACAGAGTTTCCGGAAGTCCCTGAAACTGACCTGATTCACTAGGCCCCTCGTTTCTAAGTAAATAATAAAAGTAAATAATAAAAACTTCGTTTCAAAGAAGATGCTCAGACCAGCCTAGTTACAGGAAAGACAAACGGCCTGAAAGAAGTTTAGAACAATTGAGGCACCTTGAAAGGACACTCTCCAATCTGCTGGGCTGCCTTCAGGCTTCGAGGATGCTTTTGTGAGTGGTCACCGAGCCTGCAGCGGGCCTTGGTGATGCATCTGCCTTGAGTCATTTCTGCTCCTGTAACTAACTCCTCATCCATATGCCTGTAGGTAACCCCAAGAAAACTCACTGGTTTGCCAAGCTGGACTTTGGTGGTATTGGTATGTTCATCTGTTCTAGACTCCCTATTTGGGGTGAATAGACCTGTGTATAGCATCTCCCCAGGAAAAGTTTTTGATCACACTACATAGTGAGATTGTATAAAAAAATTAAAGATAAAACAAAAGTTTCAGACTAACTTGGACCACACAGGAGGTTCAAGGTCAAGGTCAGTCTGGGCTTTATTTGAAGACCTTGCCTCCAAGTCAGGAAAAAGACAAGAAGCAAAGAGAGACTCTAGTCTTCCCTAGGCTCCACGTGGACTTTCTCTGTGATCTCTTGCTTACCCTTCAACCTCTTTAATCCAAACTGACCAGGGAGGAGGCTGGGTGAGAAGTGGGGTGAGCCTCTGAGCTAGCTAGGGGCTTCTTCGTTTCCTGAGGAGCAGAGAGGGCATACCTATATGATTTGCTCTATGTCTGGCTCTGCCCAAGGCCTCAGGCCAGGTGGCAATGTTAACCCATTTTACAGAAGAAGAAATGAAGGCCCAGAGAGATCAACAGCTGGACAGAGGTTGGCCTCCTTGACCAGCTCACAGGTGATTAAGCAGACTTGCCTCATTCAGTCTGTACTGTGTCTCCCAATGGTGATCAGATTGCAAGCATCGATATTCCCGAGAAGATTCAGGATTTTTTTTTCCCCTAAAACATCTCCCTAATGGGGGTGGTGCACAAAAACACAACTTCTGGGCTGTTTTCTACAAGAAAAATCATTAATTACTTCTAGACAGAACGAACCAAGGCTTTGAGGGTAGAGCCCTTGAGAAGTGAGCAAGACGGGCAGCCTGTAGGAAGGGCAGGCACAGAGTGGCTCTGGCCAGTAGAGGCGACATGCTGGCGTAGACTAAACACTGTCCTCCCTAGTCTCTGTGTACCCCACTCCACCCTAGCCGGGGCCAAAGACGTCCTCTGACAGCTGGTTTTCTAATTTCTGTGCCTTCTCCTCTTCCTCTCCACCCCCTGCCCTCCGTGAAATTGAAGATGCCAGGGGCAGGTGGGAAATGCCAGCTCTGGGTCAGAGGTTAACCTGCAAAGCAGACTTCGGAAAACAGGGTGAAGGTTTGAGCTACCATGGGGATTAAAGGGAGCACTTGAATGTTCCCTGCATCTGAGCAGCAAGATGTCCCCCACACCCCATGTCCAATTCCCAGTCTCCCACCTCCGGGGCAGGCCACCAGCCCATCACAATCGCTGGTGCTTCCTTTCCTGGTGTCCTTTAAGAGCAGAGCAATCACAACCTTTTGTAGCCAGAGGCTAGAAAATCTCTACTCCACTCCTAGCCTTCCATGCCCCACCCAGCTTGGCTGTCTGACTTCTGGCCCAGGGACAGATACAAGGCTCCAGGATGGTCACAGCGCAGGGCCACCCGGGCATGTGGGTGGGAAACTAACAGTCCATTCTGTGGCTGGCTTTTAGGTCAGAGGCTTAGAGGGGAGATTAGATACCCACTCCCGATTGATTCTGCCTGGAACACCACAGACAAAATGTTCCTAAAGTTCAGCTGGGCAAGCAGGGGACATGCCGGGCGACCAGCTCCCCTTTCTCCACACACTGGTTCACTGGTTCTGTTTGCATCTAAGAACCCAGTTTGGGCCTGTGTGACAAGCATTGGCTACCATTCTGCTAAGTCCTCTATCAGGACTCCCTGGGCCTGGGCTAGAACATCAGTACAGACTCATCTCTACCCCACCCAACCCTGGATCTCACCCGTACCTCTGATGCCTATGGCAACCTCACAGGATCCCTAGCTGGCAGCCCAAACTCTGCCCCCCCAAAAGGTCTCCAAATATTTCCAGTTTTGGAATGGGAGGGGGGAGAGGAGGAAGCAAAGGGAGGGGTAGCAATTTGGTCCTGGATATTCCTCATTTCTGTTCTTCCCCCAAAGACAGAGGGATGCAGGCCTCCTTTTAGGGGGGGAAGAGTTGAGGGTGGATGAGTAGAAGACTCTCCTCCCCCCAACCATGAGATAAGGTCTCACTCTGTAGCCTGGGATAGTCTTGAATTTGTATTCCTCCTGTCTTAGGCTCCTGGGATGACAGGGGTGGTATTCACCTTCATTTCTTCCAGATTTTTCGGTTGTTGGGTCACTGTCTATCACTCACACACTGGAGTTCCATTTCCTGATAACTCTAGCATCCCTTCTCTCTTTCCATACCACCACACCACACCCACAGAGACAGAGAGAGATAGACGGGAGGGGGGCAGCAAAATTGTGAACTTCACCAGCCCCTGTCAGGCATGGGCTGAGAGACAAGGACAATCCTTTCCCCATGCCCTCCCTTCCCCTCCCCCAACTCTTCCTAGGCCCTCTAGCTGCAAGCATTTCAGCTCTTCAGGTCACAGAGGAGAGAACTGCTACTAGACTTGGGAGGGACCCAGGGCAGACAGCTCTGCAGGGAAAGCGATCCCGGAATGGTGCTCAAGGCTGGAGGTCTTGAAACCGCTTCCTTGCCAAATGCAGCCGAGGAAAGGAAACTAACTCCACACCGCACAGCCACAGGGAGAGCCAAGGTTCTCATGCCACCTGTGGATTTCCCCCTTTAGTCACAGAGGCTGTGGCAAGAAGGGAGGCCTTGTTAACAAGTACTTTTGTCGGTGTGTCAGTTGGGCACAGAAACTGATCAGTGCGTGAGAAGGGCCTTGGTTACTCAGAACCAAGCAACAAAATGCTAGAGGAGCTCACTGACGAGAATAAAGACCTAGATCTGGGTGCTAGAGAGTGGGCAGCGAGTTAGAAAGGTGACCTTGGGCAAGTCACGTCCTCCTTTCAGCACTGAATTTCTCTTCTGCACGCTTGAGGGTGCCTGGGACGCCGGACTGCTAAGATCGCAAGCCTCCCGCCCGGCCCCCTGTGGTGGGTGGGACGGGACCGGTGGTGGTACCTCACCTTCTTGAAATCCGCGATGAAGGAGATGAGAGTGCCGTCGGGTTTGCGCAGATCAAGGCTGATGCTGTCCGCGTCGCTGTCCGCTTGCAGACTCTCCTCAGTCACCTGGCCGTCGGGCAGCCTCACACGAACCCGCAGCTCGGCCGGAGCGCCGCTACTCGCGCCCACGCCGTGCGGCGCCCCAAGCAGCAGCGGCGACAGCAGCAGCAGCAGCAGCGGCAGCGCGGGGCGCGCCGAGGGGACGTCGCGGCGGCCAGGGGGCCGCATCCCCGGGGGCCCCGGCGCGCCGCGTGGGGAGGGGAGACGCGCCTACAAAGTTTGCCCGAAGTTGGGGGTCCGGTTCGGGGATTCCCGGCAGTCCCCACCTCGAGAGGAGAGACTCAATCCGGAGGTTCCCCCACGACGTGCTGCGAATTCACGTGGGTCGCGCACAGCCACGCACCCGGAGTCCCGGACGGCGCCCCCTGTGCGTGTCCCCCAGCCGCCCCGATTCCTGAGCTCCGGACTCCGTTCAGCACTTTTCATTCAATCCCACCCCCCGTCACTTCCTTCAGAAAACAGAAACCACCAGGACCTGCCTTAAAGAGACCGCGCACCTCTTGGCCCTTAAAGGGACCGCAGTGGCCCAGAGAGGGGCGGGGATTGGGGGCCGCGGCTCAGCGGCTTTGTGGCCTAGGCTGGCTTTCTCTGGATCCCTCCCTCCCGCCGCGCCCGGTCACCGACCGGGCCTTGTCCAGAGTTTGCGCTCCCGGCAAATCCCTTCCTCCCATTAAGGGCGGGACGGGTGACTCTTCCCCCCGCCCCCCACACCCCTTCTGGCTTGTTCTGGTGCCACGTGGATGAAATAATCGGGCTTGGATTTTCAGAGGTTTTGCTTAGTCTTTTAGTTTCTCTGACACAGCGAATTTCTCAAATGCGGCTGGAAAAAAAAAATCAAGCCTCACCTAGCATTCTGGTCTTTTCCTAGGTCGGGGAGTACAATTAGGGTTTAAGGGCCCTCTGTGCATCCATCAGGTGTGAGCTGTTTTTGTAAGTGAGGCGGCCAATCTGGATGTCACCATCAAGGAGCCTAACACTGTGAGCCGTTATTCAGTTTTCTCTCCTGTGTTCAGTCAGCCTTTCCCCAGTCCAGCCCACCTCTCAGGGCCCCTGCTCTTTCCAGTAAGGGAAACACCAGATTCCAGGCCACTGTGGGCGTCCAGATAGGAATGAGCACTCTACTTCAACGATCGCTTTGATGTTCATTAAGAAATGGCTTCCAGGATCCTTAAGCCTGTAGGTTCAGACTTTCTGGGAGAGGACAGGGAGCCCTGGCAACAAGGTCCAGAGCGATGGTTGATGATCCAGAGGTTGGGAGACACTTGGTACTTGACAGCATCTTTCTTGGGGAACCACCTGGCCCCTGAGGACCTTTTCCTCACCCGGGGGGAGTTGGGGCAGGCTGGCAGACAATAACCAGACTGTTTCCTTGGGGTCTTAGAGCTTGAACTGGCAGCACTCAGTTGCCTGGGGTCTCAGAGCTGGCTTCTTGCCTGATAGAATGCTAGATCTCAAAGAGGCCTTCAAGCTGGGACTGCCCCCATGAGTCAGTTCCACAGTCATTAGGGGCCTCACCCACATTTCCTAACTTCCTCTGTTGAGTCCTGTCCCATTCATCATTGGTTTTGTCCTTGAAGGTATTCCCAGGCCCTAGACCCTCCTCCTAGTCCAAAGATCCTCCCTGCCCACCCCCACCCCCTACCCCCTAGGTCCCCAACGAGAACCAAGAAGTGGGCAGAGTCTTTCTATCTCGGTTCAGACTTTGTGCCTTGGAAACACAAATGAAGACGGTTTCTATATACCTGTATCTTCCCTGTGAAAAGTCCTCCATTTCAGCTGGATCAGACCTAGTCTGTCTTTTTGTTTGTTTGTTTGTTTGTTTGTTGTTTTGGTTTTTCAAGATAGGTTTCTCTGTGTAGCCCTGGCAGGACTCCTCAAACTGACTGGCCACAGAGATCTATCTGCCTCGGCCTCAAGAGTGCTGGGATTAAAGGTCTGTGACTCCACTGTCCAGCCTGCTCTGTCTTTTAAAATGACAGGGAACAAGGAACCTTTTCCATGAGCCACAACCATGGCCCTAGTCTTTCTGGTGACTGCACCAGGTCTTCAAGATTGGGGGAAAAAAACCCACAGGTTTCCCAGCAAGAATTTCTGAGTCACCTACCAATCTGCGTATGCCCTGTTCTCAGCCTCCGATACCATTCATTGTAGGGGTTTTGTTTTGTTTTTGAGATGAGGTCTCACTGTGTATGTAGCCCAGGCTATAGTATCAGGTCCAGGTCCTGTGTCAAGCATTTTATACGTATCATCTTATTTAATTCCAGGATATCCTTCCTAAGCACATTCTCTTCTTAGCCTCTTTTTATTGGCTAGAAGCCCAGATTTAGAGAGGTACTATACCTCGGGTCACACAGGTAGTCCAGCCAGCAGCGACTGAAGCAAGACTGCCTGACCACAAAAGCGCTTGCTTTTAACCACAGTAGCACCTGCCTGTCTGAAACCTTCACGTTCTTCCAGTCCTGAAAGAGCACACACCCCCCATGCTATCTTTTCCTGTTATCTAACGGTTCAAGTGGGCAAGATGCTGTCAGTTTAAACAAGCCAGCCCCAAACTGGGAACTGCCTGCCTTCCACACGTCACCCAAGTACAGAGATAACCATTCATCTTGGACTCAAAAGTCCTGGAAGGAGAAGTTCTCAGAACCCTAATTACCATGACGACAACCAAACAGCCCTCGTGTGAGGGAGTCCTTTATGTTTTGTCTTTATGTGCCACCCAATGCTCAGATTTCTGTCTTCTACTCAGCACTAGCCTGAGGGAAAGCAAGTTCTGGGTCCCCAACAGTGGCTCTGAAAGGGCATCCGGACTTCAGTGCCATGGTGAGCTGTGTGATGCCCCGAGTCTCTTTCTTCAGCTGGGAAATGGGTACATACATGCTTAGCTCATTTAAAGATTTGCTTTTCTTATTTTTAATTATGTGTATATGTGTGGGTGTGTGCACGCGATGTGAATGCCCTTGTGGAGACAAGGGCACTGATCTCCTTGTAGCTAAAGTTACAGGGAGTTGTGAACCCTCTGACATAAAAGCTCTTAACCACAGAGCCATCTCTCCAGTCCCCCTCTAGGGTTGTTTTAAGAATTAAATGAAATGTCTATTAAAACAGCTCGCAACATGTGATTGGTACAGGATCACGGAAGGGAAGTTATTATAATTTATGATCAATGCATCAAATGCTAAATCTAACTACACACAACTTCCTGCCTTATAACCGTACAGATACATCAGCGCTCAGCAGATGTTTTTGTCTGCAGCTGGATCGAGTCTTTTCGGCTGTAATTGCCTGTAAACCCTGAAAGCAGACCCGGACAGCAAAACTCCACGAAACAATGCTCTTTGCTTGTTGGTCTGAGTGGGTCTTTACCTAGTCTGTCAAGAAGAAGTTTCACCAGGCTTTCTCTGTCTTCGCTCGCTGGTAAACAAGTGTCCACAGGACAGAAGAAAGAGAAAAGCAGCCAATGATCTGTGTGGAGAGAGAGACAAGCTGGCAAGGCAGCTTGCCCATGGGCAGGAGACGGGGAAGGACATTTCTCCTTGCTGTTTCTCCACAGTGGCTGTGGAGTTTAGGTTGCATTACAACCCTGTTCCTGGGCCCTTGCAGACAGGGCAAGCCGTTGAGCCTTGAGTCTGAGGGAGAATCTGGAATGGAGTGGGTCAGTTCTGTCTCAAGACCGCCTACAAAGAAAGTTCCAAGGACCTCGCTGCCTCAGCTGAAGCACAAATTAGGTTTATGGGATTGCCGGATTATACCTCCGTCCACTACGAGTGTGGTGGGAAACGGGCTGGAGCAACAGCAGCCATTGCAGAGAGAGGAAAACAGAAATGACTGGGTGTCAAGGACAGCCATTCATCCTCGGGTGGGAAACCAGACAGAGGGGAGCCAGGCTGATTCAATGACTTTCAGGCCTGAGTGATCTGAGCTACAGAGAAAGGCAGCTCTCTCAGCTCATAGCCGGAAGCCTGAGGACTCCTGAAGGTCCAGCCTCCCCTGCAAGCTAGTTTCTGAGGGGCGTGTACTCCTTCCCTTGGGGCAGGCGAGTAGTGCACAGGCGAGCTAGGCCCCTGTGCTGTGAAGTAGTAGAAACAGGTGATGGGACTCAGTACAGCCGCTCCTTAGCTCAAGTTGGAAGCAGAGCCATCTAAAAAATATTACAGTGGGTAGGTGAGATGGCTTATGGGTAAAGGCACTTGTTGCTAAGCCTGAGTTCTGTCTTGGCCCCTACAAGGAGAGAATAAATTCCTGTAAGCTGTTCTCTGACCTCTACATAAACAGTGTGGGATACACACACACACACACACCCACACACACACACACACACACACACACACACACACACACACACACAGAGCAAAATGTAAAAAAAAATTCTTTTTTCAGCAAACCCAAAACTTCATAATTGTTACAACTGGTACCATAAACCAGAAGAGACTGGCCTGGACCAGAAAGACTGGAAGGTTCTGCGGGATCTTGCTTAGACTTAAAAAACCCATAAATCGGGATTGATAGGCACAGGGGATGTCCCAATCACAAAGTAAGCAATTCAACATACCTACTGGTGCTGAGTCTGGTAGGTTTCCAGACACTTCGCCAAGCAGCTGAGGCGTGACGGGGGTGGGGGGTGGGGGAGGGCAGCTGCCCCAAATCATTCAGTAGGATGTTGCAGGGGCCAAGAAATGCTGGGCCTTGTGGGAAATGCCAGTACCCATGGTTGGTTGGTTTTTTTTTTTCCTTCCTAAGAACAATGGGTGGCCACTGAAAGGTGTTGTTCAAGGGGTGACATGATCAGACTTGTGATTTAGATACCTGGGGGGTGGACTTTAGCCATCTAGTGGGAGGTGATAATAGGCTTGCCATGGTAGTGGCAGTTGGGAGGATTGAAAGAGTCAAGCTTCAGCCTTGGGAGTAGGAAGGGGCAGGGAATAAGAAGGGGTCATGGTCAGTGCCTTCTTCTACTAAAGGCACTTGGGGGACACCATGCAGGGAGAAGCTCCGAGATGACTTTGTTAGGGGCTCTTCAGGCCCACATCACTGTCTCTGCCTCGGTGTCAGAACTGCAGACCATCCAGGGTCTCGGGCCAGCTTCTGATGTCATTCTCAGATAGGAAACCGGGTGTCCCAAAGGTGGGCTGTATTCTTTCCCACACACGGTTCCCGCTTCCTTCTCTACCCTCCAAGTCTCTGTCCTGGATGTGTCTCCTCTGTCTGTCCCCATTCATGTCCAGCATGGTGCCCTGTCCAAAAGGTTCTCAACTGTGAGTGATACCTTCCGTAGCTCTGTGTTTCTGACATCGAACTATGGGGAAGAGAAGCTATAGCCTCATGTCTGCCCTCTGATGGTCACAGGATCCTCAGAGAATAGGCCCCTCCAAGGGCAAGTCGGGCACCTCTTCATAACAGAAGACTTCAGGGTATTTTAGGAGAGCAGTGTCTCTGGTGCCTAAGAATATTCTGTGGACCACTGATGTCACAGGTGTCCCCTGAGGTCATCCTATCCTGTCCTTTGTACCCCAACCGTCCCCACTACCAGGGCAGTTATCAGAGTCCCTATAGAAAGGTCATGTCCTGTGCTCGACACGTTCAGAGCACCAGCAGAGACCTTCGACAAGCCCTCTGGCTGGAGGAGGATCAATCTGGCAAAAGTGTGTGAGCACCTTGTGTGCGGTGATATTCTCAATGTGTAAGTACACTTTATGATGAAGCCCTGAGGAAATTAAAAAAAAAAAAAAGCATGTGGAGTTTTAGCTCAGTTTTTACTGCTCCTACAAAATGAATATACATGTAACAGCTTGGGAGAGAGGACCTGTCTTTTTACCAGAGGGCCCGGCATGAGCGGGCCTGGCCTGGAGAGGAGCCATCAACATGTCTTTGTGCTATTGCTGCTACTGTGGGTCCTTGGGCCTTGGAATCTGCAGCTGTCATCTGGTTGATACTATCCCTAGAGCTCAGGCCGGAGCTGGTAAGGTTTTGACTCAGAGAGGGCGGACTCGGGTCCACTTCCTCCTCTGAAAGGAAAGAAGCGCCCTTTCCCAAATCAGCCATTGCAAAACCACACTTGCTATCTTTATCTCTTCCTCTTCCTCCTTCTTTTTCTGAGAGACAGTGCCTCAGGCATCCCAGGCTGGCCCTCAGTTTGCAACAGTGTCCTCCTGACTCAGTTTCCCAGGTGCTCTGATTACAAGTATGTGCTACCAAGCCTGGTTTCCCTCCCTCTTCTTCCCCCTCTCTTTCCTTTCTTCCTTCTTCCCTCTCTCTCTTTTCCTCCACTCCTGATGAGGTTCCTCAGCTTCCTAAATGCCACCAAAAAACCAGAACTTTTTAAAAATTGACTTTATATATTTTTTAAAGAGCATGTTTTAGACTGTATATTACATGTTTTAGCATGTAAAGTCTATGTTTTAGACTTAGAGCAGAACTGCAGGGATAGTTTTCACAAAGCCCTTCTGCATCCACATAGATGGAGTCCCCCCGCCCACCGCCCCACATGCTCTCCCTGCATGCGCAAACCCCCGCCTGAGCCCCGCTCGTGAATGAGCCTGTGTTGACATGCCCTTATCTCTCCAAGTCCATGGCTTCCATTACGCTCTCCCAGCATACATTTTGTGGGTTTTGAAGAACGCATCATTACACTGTTACATGCTTTTACTCCCCAAGCCCTCTGTGTTCTGCCTATTCAGCCCCTCAGAGAACCGGACGTCATCGAGGAGGCTCATCAGGTAAATGGGTGTGCTGCACAAGCCAGACAACCTGAGTGGTCTAAAGTGAGAACTGACTCCTGAAAGTTGTCATTGGGTCCCCACGCCCTGGCCACGCCTTTCATGCAAAAGCCCCACCCCAACACTAACAACGATAAAAAATTTAGGGGTTGGGGATTTAGCTCAGTGGTAGAGTGCTTGCCTAACAAGCAAGGCCCTGGGTTCGGTCCCCAGCTCTGAAAAAAAAAAAAAAATTTAAACGCACGTAATGATTTTAGGTCATTTGAGAGAAAATAATGCCTAGATAATATTTACTTCAAATTATCTTCTGAATTTTGTAGCTTTAATGAAATTTTTTGCTAGCTCTTCTCTACTTTCTGTCCTGCTTTTCTCAACATCCTTTCTCTTTTCAATTCTTTCTTCTTCCCTCCCTCCCTCCCTCTTTCCTTCCTTCCTTCCCTTCCTTTCTTTTTTTTTCTTTTTTCTTTTTTTTTTTGGAGCTGGGGACCGAACCCAGGGCCTTGCGCTTGCTAGGCAATTGCTCTACCACTGAGCTAAATCCCCACCCCCTTCCTTCCTTCCTTCCTTTCTTTCTTTCTTTCTTTCTTTCTTTCTTTCTTTCTTTCTTTCTTCCTTTCTTCCTTTCTTCCTTTCTTCCTTTCTTCCTTTCTTCCTTTTTTTTCTTTCCTTCTTTCTGGACAGGATCTCACTCTAAGTTCCTCCTCCTTCGGTCTTCCAAACACTGGGATTACAGGTATGAGCCACCATGCTTGACTTTAATATTAATTCAAACCCGGATGACCAGGCATTAACTGTGAGCTTTTCTTTTGACACAGGGTCTGACTCTATAGTCTGGGCTGTCCTTGCCTTGTCCCTCCCACTTCTGCTTCTTGGAAGCTGGGTTTGTGGCTTCACCCCGGGGTTCCTCTTATCTTGCATCAGGCTTGTTTTGAATTTACCTTGCAGCCGATAATGACTTTGAACTTATGATACCCCCTATCTCTATCTCCCAAGTGCTAGAATGACAGTTGTGTGCCACCCTGCTGAACTCCAGCTGTGTGTGTTTGTGTGCCTGTGTGTGTGCCTGTGTGTGTGTGTGTGTTTGTGTGTATGTGAGTGTGTGTGTGTGTGTGTGCCTGTGTGCCTGTGTGTGTATGTGTGTGTGTATGTGTGTGTGTATGTGAGTGTGTGTGTGTGTGTGTGTGTGTGTGTGTACATGCTCACACATACCACAGTAGGAGCACAGAGGTCAGAGAACAAGCACTGGGAGTTGGTCCTCTCCTACTCTGTGTGTCCTAGAGATCAAACTCAGGTCTCCAGGAGTGGTGACAAATGCCTTTACCCACTGAGCCATCTTGCCAACCTTTGTATCCTTTCTCCACTCCCGTAAAGCCTCAGGTGCAGGTAGAATTGCTCATCTGATAGGTAAGGATGTAGAAGTTCGAAGAACTGAAGGCGTGTGCCCAAGGTCGCACTATGAAATGTGTGTGTATGGGGCACTCGACCTTAAGCCCAAATCTGACTCCTCTCCATCCTTGAAACTGATCGGCACAGCTTTCAAACTCAAGACCTCAGGTTGGGCCAGCCTTGGCTCCCTGCCCCCAGCAGAGCCCAGGCAGCCTTCCCTAGTGCACAGACCCTCCCTCCCCTGAGCCTCATTTACCTTCTCCCAGTTTGTGTCGGTAACCATGACTCACAGATCAAAGAGTGCGCTGGCAGAGGATGCTGGAAATCAGACCCAAGCCTTTGGGCGGACTGGCATTTTCCTGCAAAGAGACATTTTGGGGATCTCTGAGCTTCTATAGATGTGGGGTTAGAAGCCATATTCTGGGGTTTCTTCTGTGTGGGCTGGAACTTCTAGAATCTAGACAGTCATTTGCAACATCATTAGTGAATGTTTAGTGCCAAAGGGAATGCACCAGAGATGAAGGGTCCATGTTGTCCAAGAGCTGAGATGACAGGATAGGTCTGAGCTGTCACACCCAGCTGCCACTTACTCTCTTCCCCCCCCTCACTCTTTCCACCCGTTAACATTCTTTGAATACTTTCATGGCTGTGCACTGACAGTGGACAGACATCATTCCCATGTAACTGATTTACTCTTCCTGTATTTGGGCAGGTGTAAGTGAGTGTGTTTGCTCCAGTGGGCACACCCGCTCGGAGACCAGAGGTCAACATCGGGCATCTTCCTCTGCATTACATTTTATATTTATGTGTCGTTTGTGGGTGTGTGTGTGGGTGTGGGTGTGTGTGTACGAGCGCGCGCATGCACGGCCTATGTGTGTAGGTCAGGGGACAACTGGCAGGAGTTGATTCTTTTCTTCCACTTGGTGGGTTCCAGGGATTAAATCAGGTCATCAGGTTTAGTGGCAAATACCTTTATCTGCTGAGTCATCTTGATGATCCCTCCACCTAGGGTTTGAGCCGAGCTTGCTGTTTTAGATAGTCTGGCTGGCCGGCGAGCACTGGGAATTCTGCCGATCTCTACCTCAAACGAGTTGAAGTTATAGGTGCAAGTTGCTGTGCCTAGTTTTAGGGTTCGTTTTGTTTTTCTAGCTTTTGGGAGGGGGTGGTTATTTTGAGATATGGTCTCACCATGAAACTCCAGCTGGACAGAATCTTGGTATGTAGATTAGGCTGGCCTTGACCTCTGCCTACTGAGTGCTAGGATTAAAGATGTGTGCACCACGGACACCTAGGTCGTGCTTAGTTATTATGAGGATGATGGAGATCAGGGCCTCTTCTTTGCCCAGCCAGCACCTTACACACTGACCAACCCTGTGTCATTTAAAGTACAGTTCTGCAGACTCTGGTCACGCGGGACACTGAGGCAGGAGGATCTGAAGTTCAAGAGCAGTTTTGTCTGCTTATGAAGATGCTGTTTCAAAACAAAGCAGGATATGGTGGCTGGCCCCTGAAATCCCAGCACTGCAGAAGCTGTGGCAGGAGGGATGCGATGCCAAGAGTTCAAGGACAGCCTGGGCTACAGGGGAGACCCAGTCTCCAAAACCGAACCAAACTATACTAAACCAAACCTGGACAAAATAACAACAAAAGAAAACAAAACCTATAAAACACGTTGCTGGTGGTCAAGAGTGGAAACGGGCAGTTGGACATGTGCTTAGCATGTGTAGGGCCCTGGGTTTAATACTTAGAACCAATTAAAAAAATTAAAAAGGTTTCTGGACCTCAACTATGGAGGTCATTGCTTATGGCTGGGCATTTTAATCAGGTCCCCTGGGATCATTAAATTATTCTGAGAGCCACTGTAAAGCTGATATCTCCTCTCAAGCACTGTCTCTGGTATTGGGACTTAGCAGAGTGTCCGTAGCATGGTCGTACTTGAGAATAAGAAGACAATGCTAACCCTTTCATACACAATGGCATCCATCCTCCCTCAGTCTCCACTGCCCTCCCTTCTCACACCCTGGCCCTATGAGAGGTGAGAAAGGGAAGAGGGTCCCTTGTCTGTCCACCTCACCTCAGCCACACTGGAAGAGCAGTCCTGGGCAGATTGTGAACCCCCAGGGCAGAGAGTCTGACCCAGCATGCAATGCTTCATCCTGACCAGGCAAAGATCTGATGGTAACAATTAATGTTAACGAGGCTCCTTCTTCGTCTGGGCCTGTCTGGAGGTTTTGCTAATTAATACTTCTATGGTCTCTTGGGTCCCTAGAATGAGAGGTCTGGGAGACCTGGGAGAATTGTATGGTTTCATCCAAAAGAATCTGTAAGAAGACTGAGGCCTTGAGTGGGAAATGATAGACACAGCTGACGTTTCTGGAGCAATCCCTCCATGGCTGGTACCAGCTTGAACATTGTACATGAGCACGCATTCATTTCCACCTTATCCAGGAAGTAAGGCTGCTGTTTGTCATCCTCTATGGGGGGGAAGGGGAGACGTGGGCACAGGTGTTAGGCCAAAGGCCACACCTCGGCCATCTTACCACCAGGGTTTGGTTCCCACTCTCCAAAGCCTGCTGGACACATGCCAATCACCCTTAGTTCTCAGAGCCGCTGGCCGTCTTGAGGTTGGCACAGGCTCCTCTTGCCGTGCCCTTTGGTCTGAATGTGGACTTTCTGTTTCAGGGACCTTAATGCAGGTGAGGCAGGGCAGGGACAGGCCCTTCCTTCTCCAGTGTGGGTGTTCACAGCTTATGAGAGAGCCTTCCGCCTGGGCCCTCCTGGCTGCACCTCCTCTCCTTGTTCATCATGAACTGCTCCCACCTCCAAGGCCATGGTGTGGAAGGGAACTCAGCCACTATGAACACTCAGCCAAGGTCTCACTCTCAGGGACTTGTCTCCATCATGACTGTGGGACCCGAGGAGACAACTTTCAGATCTCTGAAAGCTGGGCGTGACGGCTCCCCTGTAACCCAGCACTCGGGAGGCTGAGGCATGGAGGAATGTAGATTGAAGGCCAGCTTGGGCTATGTAGATATGTCTCAAAAACAAACAAAACCAGGTGTGGGGCTCTACACCTGTAACCCCAGGGTTGGGGGGGGGGCTGAGGCAAGAGGATTGTATGAATCAGGAGACCAGGCCAGGGCGTTTCTGATATCAAGTGGGCCTTTAAATGATGAACAAGCCTTGAAAGTTCAAAATGGACATATGCCAAGGGCTGGGGAGTCGCACAGGACAAAGTTGAGAAGAGACTGCCGCGGTCTAGTTAGGTGGTTTTGGAGTAGTGACTTAACTAACAGCCAATTTCTAGCACCAATACAACGTTTAATTTGTGATTTAAAAAAAACTCGATCGGGGTTGGGGATTTAGCTCAGTGGGAGAGCGCTTGCCTAGGAAGCGCAAGGCCCTGGGTTTGGTCCCCAGCTCCGAAAAAAAGAACCAAAAAAAAAAAAAAAAAAACCTCGATCAAATCTATTACTAGTATGTACATGTACGTGCAAGAAGGCATGGCCTATGAGAGCCACGGGTGTGAAGGTCAGAGGCCTTTCCTTCCACCTTGCAGAAGCAGGGTCTCTCTTGTACTGTGCACTCCAGGCTAGCTGCCCCATGAGCCTCTAGATGATTCTCCAGCCTCAGTCTCTTGCTGTAAAGGTGCTGGGTCTGTGCATTTGCTCCACCGCTTTGCACATTTTCATGTGGGCTCTCCCCAGGATTGAACTCTAGTCACCAGCCTTGCGTGACAGCACTTTTACCTGTTGAGCCATCTCTTTGGCCCTGTTGTCTTCGGGATTGGCTCTTATGTAACTAACCTAGGTTGACCTCAAAATCTTTATGGTTCGGAGGATAACCTTAGCCGATGATCCTGCCTCTGTGCCTCCCAAATGCTGGAATTATAGGTATGCACACGCACCCCAACATGGAACTAATGATCTCTAGTCTTTGGACTGTAGGGGGGATTAAATAAAGCACTGCACGTAATGCCCCGGATCCCTCAGCCAGCAGCTTTGCCTCTTGACCACGGGTCCACGATGCCTCAGGCCTTGACCGTACAGAGACGTGTCTGATACATGATCTACAGAGGGCTCTGCTTTCCACACAGCTTGACCCACAGGCAACGGTGCCTGAGATTTTATGAGCAAGAGACAATAGAGGCTGATTTTCCGTACAACTCGGTGTGTTTTCAAGGGGAGCTTGGGAGAGAAGGGGTCTGTAGCCGCTCAGGCTCCTGAGGGGAATTCTGTTTCCCCAGTTCCCCTCCTCCCCTCCCCACCTCTCTTGAGCCCCCCTCCCTCACACCCTCCTCCAACCACCACATCTGGATCCAACTATGGAACAACGGGCTTTCTGTGAACACCCCCACCTCCTCTGCCCTCAGCCCACCGTTTCAGAACTTTGGTTCTCACAGGGTGGGGGTGGGTTGGGGGAGTCAAGAAAGCTCCGAGCTGTCTTTCCGAAAACCTGTAAGGTTAAGTCAGTCTCTCTCTCTCTCTCTCTCTCTCCTTTCTTCTTTCCCTCCCTCCCTCCTTCCCTCCCTCCTTTCCTCCCTCCCTCCTTCTCTCCCTCTTTCCTCTTTCTCTGCATCAACCAAGAGGCCAGCCAGGGCTCCAGGTCAGAGTTGATGAGCAGCCTCTCTTCCTGTCCAGTAGAAGCCTGATGAGCTCCAGAGCCCGGCCGCACACTGGAATGCAGTCACAGTGGAAGGCAGCTGTAACTCTCATTAAAGTGACATCAGCCCCACAGCGAGAGGTTGCTGTAAGTCCAGGGAGAACCGCAAATGCAAAGAAAAAGCTCCCTTAACTAAAAGAGCTCTGGTGTCTGGAACTAATAGTGGGGCCTCCCTACCCAAGGTCCTGTTGGAGAGGTGGGAGGGAGCTAGAGCCTGTGAAGACTCCCTCTCAGCCAGGCCCAGTGCTCTGAAGGGATGTAGCTGGAGTCCTCCCTGTCACTCTTTCTGAGGCTGGCAAGGTACGAAGTTGGCTTGTGTCTTGAGGGCTGGCTGGGAACGTCTGTTCATTGACTTTTTAGGGACTGGAAGAGCTGTTGGCTTTGGTCATAAGGATTTTGTGAGCTTTGCTGGGGGAAAAGTCATCTATGGTCTGAAGGCTAGGACTCACTGATGGCTCCTCTGGGTTTTGTTTGATTGGTTCTATATATGATAGGTGATGTGTGATATGATATATGATATATCATAGGTATATGATATGTGCGTGTGGTGTGTGGTTTAGGCATACATGGCACATGCATGAGAATGTGTGGGTAAACATACCCACAGAGGCCAGCGCAGGACATTAGGCACCCCCCCCCACACACACACTTTATTACCTTGAGACAGGCTATCTCACTGAACTGGAAGCATGCCATTTTACCTAGACTGGCTGGCCAACCAGTGAGCTCTCAGAATCTGCCTGGCTTCATGCAGAATTCTGCTTGGCTGTCCTTGGGTTACAGGCCCACTCCCTAATCTAGGGTACAGGGATTTCCGGCCATCTGTAGATTTTTAGGTGTTGGAGATTTGAACTTAAGTCCTCATGCTTTCCAAACACTCTTACCTACGGAGCCTTCTCCCCAAGCCCCATGGTTTGGTTGTTGTTGTTGTTGTTGTTGTTGTTGTTGTTGTTGTTGTTGTTGTTGTTGATTCAGGCTTGCCCCAAATTTCATATACAGCAGAGGATGACCTTGAACTCCTGATCTCCCTGCCCCCACCTCCTGAGGGCTAGGATGACAGGCCAACCTGCATTTCTGAGTCCCAGGACGATGACGATGCTGTTGGCTCCAGGCAGCACTCAGACCTGCTTTCTTCCTCTGCCTCAGACCTGCACTGTAGCAGCAAAGTGCTGGCTCAGTCAGACTGCAGGACTTGCATGGGACTTCAACAGGGACCCCCAGGGCCTGGCTGTCCACAGCTGTGCTGAGCTGAGAGAGCAGTGTTTGGTGAAATATGCATTCTCCCGCGTAGTCTTCTGTATGTTCACACAGCTCCCCGGGTGGGTGTCTTCACTGTCCCATTTGGCAATCTGCGCTGGCATTAAAACCCAGTTTCTAGGCTGTGGATATAGTTTAGTTCGCAGAATGCTTGCCTAGTGTATTAGTCACTTTTCTATTGTTATGACAAGACATTGAGATGACCAGACCAACTTGGGGAGGAGAGGGTTTATTTCATCTTACAAGTCAACAGTCCCCCATAAAGGAAAGGCAGGGTGGGACCTCAAGGCAGAAACTTGGAGACAGGAACTGAAGGCCTGGGGGACCACTCTCATTGCATTGTTTTCATGGCTCGCTTGGCTTGCCCCGACCACCTGCCCAGGGTGATGCTGCCCCCAGTGGGCTGGGCCTTCACCCATCAATCTTGAATCAAGAAGATGCACCACAGGCTTGCCTACAGGACAGTCTGATGGAGGCATTGCCTCACGTGACGCTCCCTCTTCTCAGAAGACCCAACATTGTGTCTGGACAGAAATGCTAACCAGCACACCCCGGATGCACAAAGCCCCGGGTCAGTCTCTAATTTCAGTGCTCAGGGGGTGAAGGGTAGAGGCAAGAGAAAGAAACTTGCTTAAGCCACACCACAAGTTCGAGGATAGCCTGGCCTACATAAGACATTGTCTCAAGAAACAAGAACAAGTTGAGTCCCCCACCCCCCCCAACCTCCAGGGTCCATCTTCCTCTTCACTGCCAAAGAGGCTTAGGGAGAGCAGGGATGCAGAGAAAGGCAGTTACCAGCCTGAGTCACATGGTCCAGGCTGAAGGGTCGAGCACCATCAACATAAAGTGAGCGATTTGACGTTGTGGGTAGACAAACAGATACACCTGATGCTGGAGGAGGCCCCGCTAACTCAAGGGATGCTTCTGGGACTCTCATGGATGAATGTGGCAGCTGAGGCGTCCTGGGGGCAGGAGCTTGGGTAGGAGGAGAGCAGAAGACCTCCTGCTTCCCCATCAGGCCAAGTGGGCCAACCCATAAGACTCAAATGGATCACCCAGGGTGTGGTGTCGCCACCTGTCCTGAGACCCAAGGGTCTCCAGGAGCTCTTGTGAAGGTCAGGCCTGGGTTCAGCTTCCCTCAAGTGGAACATTTTTGTGGGATTTGGGCCTTTGTTACCTGCATACCTGCCACCCCTCTTTCAAGTCCTTGGGGTGCAGGGCTCCATGTGTGGGTTCCCTGTTGTGATAACCCCACAGGTTTCCTTCAAACTCAGGGCCTTTCCTCCTCTCCTCTGCCTCGGAAGGAATAGATCCTAAATAAAAACGGGAAAGCTAAGCTGAGGGTGACAGCAATGTCTGTCATCCCTCCACCGGAACAGTGGAAGCAGGAGGTGGCCATGAGTTCAAGCCTAGCATAGGCTTCAAAGAACGGCCCCATCTCAGAGTCCAAACCAGACCAAACAGGCAAAAACAAACAGAACCAAAAACCAAACCAAACCAAAACACCAAAACACCAGTAACAGCAACAACAACATCATCATCAACAACAACAATGCCAGTCCAGATCTACTCTAAGTATGAGTTGGAGCTCTCAGAAGATGTCACCTTTGACTTCCAGCTGACCTCTCTAATGCAAGTGTATAGTTCACGTTTTGAAAACTAGCATTAGGCCTGGAGTTGAAAGGAAGAGATTGTGGCAGGGTTGTAATGGGAATCTGTGTGCCTGCTGCAGCCTGCCATCCAGGTGGAGGTAACCACTGCTTCAGATGCTCTGTAATGTCTAGAGGGCCCTGGGGTTGCCATGTTCCTATCTCAGAGTGACCGAGGTCGTGCTCCCTGTGAAAGCGGGACCACTTATTTCCAGAGATTGATTTGGAAAGAGTCCTGGCCTCTCTGCTTTAATATGAGCTATCTATATAGGATACTCTATGTAGGATCTATCTGTCTGCCTGTCCGTCTGCCTGCCCGCCCACCCATCGATCCATCGATCCATCGATCCATCGATCCATCCATCCATCCATCCGCCCGCCCACCCACCCACCCACCCCCACCCACCCACCCACCACCCACCCATCCATCCATCCATCCATCCATCCATCCATCCATCCATCCATCCATCCATCCATCCATCCATCCATCCATCCATCTATCTATCTATCTATCTATCTATCTATCTATCTATCTATCTATCTATCTATTCTGTATAGGATCCATATGGAGCTCTCTCCACGGAGCTAGCAAGGCCTTTTATGACGCTATAGAGCAGTCCCCTTAGTCCAAGCCTGCTTCTTCCCTTGTAAGCACATTCAAAGCTCTGCTTCCCAGGAGCCCCATCTAAGACAGAAAGGAGCAACAGAATGCAGTGGGGGCGTGTGTGTGTGTGTGTGTGTGTGTGTGTGTGTGTGTGTGTGTGTGTGTGTGTGTATGTTGGGAGGATGTGGTTCTTTATTTTATGTATATGAGTACACTGTAGCTGTCTTCAGACACACCAGAAGAGGGCATCAGATCCCATTACAGATGGTTGTGAGCCACCATGCAGTTGCTGGGAATTGAACTCAGGACCTCTGGAAGAGCAGTCAGTGCTCTTAACCATTAAGCCCTCTCTCTAATCCCAAGAGTGTGGTTCTTTTTTTTTTCTTTTAAGATTTATTTATTTTATTAATATAAGTATACTGTTGCTCTCTTCAAAAACACCAGAAGAGAACATGGGATTCCATTGCAGGCGGTTGTGAACCATCATGTGGTTGCTGGGAATTGAACTCAGGACCTCTGGAAGAGCAGTCAGTGCTCTTAACCACTGAGCTATCTCTCCAGCCCAAGGGCGTGGGTTTTGAGACAGAGTCTCAGTAGACATCCCAAGCTGGCCTCATATTCACTATATGATCCAGACTGACCTCAAATGCATATAAAATTCCCAGCAATCCTCTTGTATAGGCCAGAATGCTGTTACTTTGTGTGTGTGTGTGTGTGTGTGTGTGTGTGTGTGTGTGTGTGTGTGTGGTGTGCACTGGGGAAGGGGTGCATGTGCTATGGCACACATGTGGTGATCAGAGAGTAACTTTCCAATCAGTAGGTTGCCAGGCTGTGTAGTGTAACAAACAC
Source organism: Rattus rattus (assembly GCF_011064425.1). Taxonomy (NCBI): domain Eukaryota; kingdom Metazoa; phylum Chordata; class Mammalia; order Rodentia; family Muridae; genus Rattus; species Rattus rattus. The sequence goes on from NC_046161.1 coordinate 37,831,211, forward strand.
CTCTACCCACGGAGTCATCTTGCCAGCCACTGTCTGTTCCTCTCCCCACAGATGTCACATGGTTGGGACTTCAGCTTTCAGTATCTCTGGGTACCAAAGAGGGGTCACCTACACCCAACCTAGTTGACAAGACCCAGGCTTAGTCCTGCCCTAATGACAGATGAGGACACCACTGATTTTTTGATTAATTAGTGTTCTCTATCTGGTCTCCACGCAACTAAGGAACATTCTTCTGGTCCGGTAATAGTCAAGGCAAATTTAGAAGTAGCAGCCTACTGACTGCCAGAGTCCCAAGCTTCTCCCTCAGGTCTAGCTCCAGAGCACTGTGAAGACCACCGTGTAAAGAGGACTCCCCCTAAACTTTGTCTTTGTACACCGCAATGCAATTCTACCCTTGACATATTCTCTATTAGAAGAAGCCCAATGCTAGACCCCTTCTGCTGAGGAATGGCGGACCTGGAAGGCCATCTGGAAGGGTTTGGGGAGCAAAATTAGGCTGGTATCACTTTGGTTCTGGTGGACCTACTAAGTGCTCCCTTGATACATTCTCAGGTCTCTGTGAATGATGGCGTGCTTTGGATATATTGGATATTTGGCCACCTGGAATGAATGAATATATATATATATATATGATATATGATATATATATATATATATATATATATATACAGTTCTCTTGAATTATAGTCAAGGATGACCCAAACATCTGATTCGCCCGCCGTACCTCTCTAGATGTGGGATTACAGGTGTGCTCCAGCCAAGCCTGTTTTATAATGGGATTCTGGGGAAACCATCAGAGATTCATGATGGTAGGCAAGCACTGTCCTGACTGAGCTATATCCCCAGCTAATATTAACCCCTTCACCTATTCTTAGCTTGGAGCTTCTAAATGGGGATCTGAGTTGGAGATCTGCCGCCTTCTCTGGGAATATAAGACTCTGGGGGAGGAGACAGGTGTCTACAAGTGACACCTATCTACTAAATGGATAGTTGAGAATCTCTTGCTTTGTAGCTAGTGCTATGAAGTAGGGTGGCTCAGTGGTGGGGTGGTGGGGTGGCTTGGTGACTATAGTGGTTTAAATGAAAATGACCCCTTAGATTTTAGGGAGTGGTATTATTCGAAAAGATTAGGTGTTGTGGCCTTGTGGGATTGGTGTGGACTTCTTGGAGAAAGTGTGTCTCTGTGGATGGGCTTTGGGCCTCAAATGCTCAAACCAGGTCCAGTGTCTGCAGCCCTCTCTTCCTTCTGCCTGCAGATGCAGATGTAGAACTCTTGGCTACTTCTCCAGCACTCTGTGTCTGCCTGCATGCTGCCACGATGACAATGGACTAACCCTAAGCCAGCCCCAACTAAATGTTTTCCTTTATAAGAGTTGCCATGGCCGGGTTGGAGAGATGGCTCAGTGGTTAAGAGCACTGACTGCTCTTCCAGAGGTCCTGAGTTGAAATCCCAGCAACCACATGGTGGCTCACAACCATCTGTAATGGTATCTGATGCCGTTTTCTGGGGTGTCTGAGGACAGCTACAGTGTACTCATAATCAATCAATCAATCAATCAATCAATCAATCAATCTTAAAAAAAAGAGTTGCCATGGCATCTATTCATAGCAATAAAACCCGAACTAAGACACCTAGCGTCTCTCTCTCTCTCTCTCTCTCTCTCTCTCTCTCTCTCTCTCTCTCTCTCCCCCTCTCTCTCTCTCTCTCTCTCTCTCTCCCCCTCCCTCCCTCCATTCTTTTTAATTTCTGTGGGAAGAATCCCAGCTTGTTTCCTCTGAGCTTTGTGTGTGTGCACGCACGTGAGCATCACACACTTGTATTTTTCTACTTAGCAAAATATTAATTATCCCACCCTGGAACCTTTTTGTCAGGTGTATTTTGTTTGCGCTACCCTCTAAGCTGTGCGGCACAAAGAAGCTGTGTTTTGTTTTGTTTTGTTTTGTTTTTTTTCATCTCAGCCAAGTGTCTTGTAGTGTCTAAGGGGAGACCTGTTCCACCTTGCTGGGTGCAGGCTGTCCTCTGCGCCTCACAGTGGCGCCCAGTGCTCCTGCTGTCTCAGCATGTCTCCCACAGTGTGGGAACCTGTCATTTTCTTCCAGGAGGCTGTGAACATACCTGCACCTGTATTCCCAATACCTAGTACAGTGTCTGGCATAGAGCCGTGGCTCTATGGGTATTTCCAAGGAAGCAGGTAAATGAATGAAAATAAAGAACAGAGTGAAGGAGGCGTAGCTTCCTGTCAGCACCACAGCATGACCTCTTGCCCATTCACATATGGAGCTGCTGTGAGTGCAACTTATGACTTGAGCTCTTCCTGCTCCAGGTGTCCGTCCGGTGAGTCCCAGCCTCTGTCCCTGCCTACTAGGATTGGGGAGAAGCTCCTGGGAGCAAGTGCAGCTGAACACAGAGTTTGAAAGGGCTTAGCGAACAAGCGATTGATGGTCACCTAGATCCATCAAGGTAGAATTGGGCTCCGTCCCTGGGAGCTGATAAGGAAGAGCCTCCGAATCCTCAACACTGGCCTCTCTGGTTCCACTCCCCACTGCACTGCATCACAGTGGGCAGCAAGTGGCTTGGTTTTTCTCCATTTCACAGATGAGGACATTGTGGTGTGGAAAGTGGAACTGAACTTTTACCCAAGGGGACGGATCTCCTCAGGGACCAAGTTCAGGGTGAAGGGTTATTCTTTTTTTTAATGAAAAATTTAAATTTAAATGTGTGTGTGTGTGTGTGTGTGTGTGTGTGTGTGTGTGTGTGTGTGAGAGAGAGAGAGAGAGAGAGAGAGAGAGAGAGAGCGACAGCACAACATTCAGGAGTCTCCTCTTCCATCACGTGGGTTCCAGGAATTGAACTCAGGTCATCAGGCTTGGTGACAAGTCCTTGACCCACGGAACCATCTGGCTAGCTGCAATTTGTGTGGTCTGTGAGCATGGACAACACGTGTAGCAATCGAACAACATGTGTAGCAATAATAAAATGTTGGGCATGTCTGGGAGCGTGCGTTTGGTGGCTGTGATGGCTCTGAACCAAGATGAGAAAGAAAATGGTGGTGTGTGCAGTGTGTGTGTGTGTGTGTGTGTGTGTGTGTGTGTGTGTGTGTGTGTCGGGTAGGAGGTAGTATGTGCAGTTGGGGCGGGGCTCAGACCACATCCCAGAGGCCTGATGCCTTCCAGCCTGCTCTGTGGAGAACAGAGAAGGTGGGTGGGTCCGGGAGTGGGGGTAGGAAGGATGGGGGATGAGGGGTTGGGGGGTGGGAGTGGGGGAGGTCCCTAGCTGCTGTCTCTTATCTCACGGTGGGCTGAGGCTCCAGTGGGACAGTAGAGCTGGAAGCCATCAGAGCCTTCTCTGTTCTGGTTCTTGGGGCCGCCTTAATACTGTTACCTCCTCAGCCCTCAGGTTGGAAGCCTCATTCTTGAGCCCCATCCCCACTCTTCCCTGCTGCCCAGATCAGACACCAAAATATTTCCACATTTCCTTTGGAAAAATCCTGGGAGGTCTGTTTATGGCTGTAGCAGAGAGCCACACATCTGTGCACAGTTTGGCTGGGACATCTGGAAAGCCAGGAACTGGAGTCCGTGGGAATTTGGAGTCCATGGTACCTACCCCTACCCCCAGAGAGCTATCTCTTCAGGATCGTCATATCGGTTGGGTCATGTTCTGTAAATAGCCCCTCGGGGTTGGGGATTTAGCTCAGTGGTAGAGCGCTTGCCTAGCAAGCGCAAGGCCCTGGGTTCCGTCCCCAGCTCCGAAAAAAAGAAAAAAGAAAAAGAAAAAAAAATAGCCCCTCAGTGTCTTTACCTGCATACATCCACGCTCACAGACTACTCTCACGAACACTTGGTTCCAGTAGGGTGAATGGCACAAGATGGCATCCCTGACTTCGAACAGCACGTTTATTCATAGTGAATGCCCAGACTGTGGTATTGGAGAGCATCGCCCTTGAGCCAGTCACACCAGCCTTAGCCGGGTGGGACAATCCGTGCTGACTCAGCAAACCCACGCAGAACCGTGCGGCACACAAGAAGGTGTGACTCACTGCCTGCCACCCACAGAAACCCACCCCAAACTGGTCAAGGGCCTGCTCACCCAATCTCAGGAAAGACCTGCCCTCCCCTGGGAGACTTGGGTACTTCCAGCTTGGGGATGCTCCTGCCTCGCTCGCTCTTTCTCTAACAGAGTCTACTCCTTAAGGCTGCCTCTGCAGGACAGGGACCCATAGAGGACTCGAGGGACCCCACTCCTGATTTACACCCAACGTTTTTCCCAGAAGACTTGAATGTTCCTGGGGCCATTCGGCTGGCCAGTCTCACCCTTCCCATGGCCAGAGACTGCTTGTTGACGCCTTTGATCCCCACTGTGAAGCCTCCTTCTGTCTCCCTCATTCTTTGGTTTCCTTCTTTCTCTGTCTGGAGCCTCCCGGATTCCAACAATCTTCTTGGTCAGGCTAGGAATGTATTCTTTAGGGGAAGTGGGGGAGGGGTGGCAGAGGCAGCAGAAGGGAAAGAGAAGAGGGGAGGGGTAGGTGGAAGGAGAGGAAACTGGGGGACAGTGGACAGGAAGGGCCGAGGGAAGCGGGTGGTGGAGGGACAGAGACAGAACCAGATTCCTAGACACTCACTTGACTCTGCAGGGAACCCATTTTAAGACCCAGCTAGGGCTGGAGAGATGGCTCAGTGGTTAAGAGCACTGATTGCTCTTCCAGAGGTCCTGAGTTCAATTCCCAGCAACCACATGGTGGCTCACAACCATCTGTAATGGGATCTGATGCCCTCTTCTGGTGTGTCTGAAGACAGCGACAGTGTTCTCAAAATAAATAAATAAATCTTTAAAAAAAAAAAAAATAGACCCAGCTAAGCCCACGTGAGACTGAATTTCCTGGCCTCTCCGGCAGTATATACCAGACTCCTCTTCCCTGTCCACACCAGGATTGCCCAAGGCTCTGGAGCAGTTTCGAGCCTCTTCTTCAATGCTTTCCCACTCCTCCTCTGTGGACAGGCTAGTCTCTGTGGAGGCCTAAAGGCCAAAGGAGTTCTGATTTCTCAAGCCGACCCGGCCCTCCTGGAGTGCCTCCTCTGGCAAAAAGCCTGGGCCACTGCAGACCCTCCGTGACTTGGCTTCCCCAGGCTGGACCACTGAAGTTTCTGTTCATAGCCTATGGATAGTCTGGGAGTCTTCTAATCCAACCGTGAGTTAGAAACACCTTCAAATTCCACTGGAAACCTCAGAGCCTTTCATTTTAGCTTTTGTTTTATGCGTATGGGTGTTTTGGCTGCACGCCTGTCTGAACGTCCTGTGTGTGCGCCTGGCGTCTGTGAAGGCCAGAAAACGTGGAACTTCCTGAAGTGGTGAACCTTCATGTGTTTGTTCATCCACTGAACCATTTCTCCCTCAGAGCTTTTTTTTTTTTTAATTGATTTTTTTTTAAAATTACAGTGTGTGTGTGTGTGTGTGTGTATGTGTGTGTGTGTGTGTGTGTGTGTGTGTGTGTGTGTGTGTGTAAGCCACAGCCTACATGTGGAGATCAGAGGACAACGTGAAAAGGCCATATGGGCTCCGGCATTGAACTTAGGCCCTCAGGTTCCGGGACAAGCACCTTTACTTACTAAACAATGTTACTGGACTTCGCTCAGCTTTTTGTTTTGCTATGAGACAGAGTTTGGCACCGTGCAGGCTGGCCTCAAACTCACTGTGTGGTTAGAGCATGACCTTGAACTTCTGCTCCTCTTGCCTCTCCTTCCCCAGTGCTGGGATTACAGTTATGTGCAACCACCCCCCATTTTATGGTGTGCCGGGTATCCAGGCCAGAGCTTTGTACAAGTTAGGCAAGCCCTCGCTATTAACTGAGCTGTTACCCCTAAGCCTCAACACTTAACTCAGACGGAGTTCCTACACGTGAGGCAAGAAACCCATTTCTCCCAAGTTTTGTGCCTTGGTCTCCTAAATGCAAAATGGAGACTTCACTGAGTGGGACAGCTTAGAAGCCACTGTCTTTAAAGCACCCAGCCACTCAGCAGTCCCCTGATGGGTGATGCCAAGTCCGTTTTTCTCCCCTTACTTTCCCCTTTTACTCTCCTGAAAGCAGATGTGAGTCAGGGAAGAGCTAGCTGACCTCACTGCCCCAGGGACAAAGGAATGATGGCCTCAGTTCAAGAGCAAAGTACAGGAGTTTTTGATTAACTCGGAAACACCACAGACTTCCAGGGGACCAGCTGCTGCAGGGCGGGGCATGGGGGCAGGGCTCTTGAAGACTGTGAAAGAAATTGGTTGATGTAGCCCATGAAGCCATGAAGGCAGGCAAAGGCTGAGGCCAAGGCCTAGCTTTTTCTCCACAGCTGGAGAGGCAGAGCCTGGACCGTGTCCTTCACTCTCTGTGACAAGGCTGCACTGTGTGTGCCTGGGACTGCAAGGCCATGGGATCTCCCCTCTGTCCCTGCTTCACCTCTTAGCCCCCTGTTCTAAGTGCAAGTGCGTCAGAGGCATGTTTCTTCTGGACCCAGCTGGGAGAAGGTCATCTGAGGGGAAGCTCTGTGTGCACAAGGTCAGTGCTCCTGGACCTGGAACTTGGCCAGAGGGCACAGGGTAAAAGTGAGGGGGGAGGAGAAAGAGAGAGATAGAGGGGGGAGGAGAGGGGGGAGGGAGGAGGGAGAGAGAGAGAGGAGAGAGAGAGAGAGAGAGAGAGAGAGAGAGAGAAACCCTGTCTGCTTCCAGCACAAGTTGCCTCCAGCTTCCTCAGAAAACCTTTGGTGTTCCCATCCAGGGGTCCCCCCCCAGGCAACCAGTGCTGTCTAAGCGACATCCCAAGATGTTTTAGCAAGAAGGCCAAGCTACCATGTTTATTTTGTTTTATTTTATTTTACTTTGCCTGCATTTATTTTATGCTGAATTTTTCCCGTGCCATGAGTTTCTGTTTCTTCAGTTTCTTCTGGGATCTTTTTCTTGCATGCAGCCTCCTCTTCTGGCTTTGGAACGGTCTGTTCCTTCTCAGTGAGGACCATCTCAATGGGGCCGGGGGAGCTCATGGATGGGTTAATCCGGCCGTGAACCCTGTAGGTTCATCTGAGCTTCTTAGGTGCCGTGTTCACCTGGATGTGTTCAGTGACAGAGAATCTCCGTCTAAACCCTTCAGTCCAGCATCACTCTGCATTTTTAAGCATGTGCAGCAGAAATTCAGCACTCTATTTTGGCCACCGTCCCTGTGTCCAGCCCCAATGTTTGGCCTGGGCACACTGCCTCCACCATTATACCTCAGGAATGGCATGCATTGCTTCTTTAAAGTGACATCCTTCAGATGCTTGGTGGCTTTGTGGATATGCATACCCTTGATGGCCTGGGCAGTTTCCCAGGGGTTCTTAAAGTGAACAGGAAGGATTGAACCTCTAGAGTTACATGATTTTGTGGGGTTCTCTGGGTCGAGAGAGTGGCAAACCATCTTCACAGATCACCTCTGGCCACTTTTAGGAAGAGCTTATTTTATTTAGACAGGATCTCATGTAGCCCAGGCTGACCTTGAACTTGCCCTATTGTCAACCATGATCTTGAGCTTCTGATCTTCCTGAGCGCTGGGATTCCAGGCTTTCTCTAGTATCCACAGTCATTTATTTGGTACTGGGGATTGAACTTGGGATTCGAAGCACGCTAAGGAAACACTTAACCAGCTGAGCTACATCCCCACCGCTCTTTATGTTTTTGAGACCCATCCTCGAGCTTGGCGGCTGCCCCGAGGGTCTATACAGCTTCCCTGATTCTGGTTTGAATCTCTCCCAGATATCTGACAGAATTCATTAGGTGCCAAAGAATTAGCACAGGCAGTTTGTTTCTCCTCCTGTGGATGAGCCAAAATTTGGGGAAGATCCCTAAGCTGCTTGTTTCTCCCACTCACGCAGCTCACTCAGCCCCTAGCTCCCTTCCCACCCAGACACATGGGAAAATGTCCCGTTAGCTCTTCCAGTCATGCGAATGAGGCCACGACTCAAAGGCAGTGGGCAAGGAGGAGGCCGCGTGGAGCAGTGAGAAAGAACCAGCCCTTTGTGCCGGAGCGGGGTCCTTGGGGTGAGTACATTTTTGGCGTGTTTAGAAAGATTTCTCTTTTAGAACAGCAGCCGAGGAGGAAAAGGGAGAGAGAGACGGATGGAGATGGTGCAAGTCTGTCCTGATATAAAGAATAGAAAGAAAGCCAAGGACTCTGCTCAGTGGTGGAGGACTTGCCTGACATGCTCGAGGCCCTAGGTTCAAGTCCTCAGCATGGAAACTAAATGAACCCGTAAGTAAAATGGAGGTGCCAAGAGTGGGTTTGACTTCCACTCATTTTTTTTCTATGTGCTAGCAAGTCTCACTAAGTTGCTTACACTGGATTTGAACTCACTCTGTTGCCCCGGAGGTCTTGAACCTGTGATGCCTCCTACCTCAGCTTCCTGAGAAGCTGGGATCACAGGCCTATACTACCAGGCCTGGCCAGACTGTGTGTGTTTGTGTGTGTGTGTGTGTGTGTGTGTGTGTGTGTGAAAGGGAGTACACGTGCATAGATTCATGTGTATACATGTATATGTGTGTGTACACACAGATGTATATGCACACACAGATAAAAGGCTGACATTGAACATCTCTCTTAGTTACTCCTACCTTATTTTTCTGACGCAGGGTCCCTCACTGAATCTGGAACCCACTGATTCATCGAGATGATTCATCGAGATGCCCCCAACATTCCCGTTTCCACTCCCCTAGCCCCAAGGTTACCTGTACACACTGTTTGCACTCAACTTTTGACCTGGGAGCTGGTCAAAAGGTTTCATGCTTGCACGGTTAAGTTGCTTACTGGTCTAGCCATCTCCCTAGAGCCTTTGCTTCCATTTTACGTGTGGGAAAACCAAGGCCGTATAGAGCGTAGTGACAGCGAGTGCAGGTAACTCTTGCTGTCCTGGACATACTAAGTCTCTACAAGGATGATTCTATGTAACCCTATTTATTCCTCACAGCCAGATGAGGCAAGTTCTATCATTATCCCCCCTTCAAAGATCAGAGTGCAAAGACTTGCAGATTCCCAACTGGAGGGCATTTACCAAAAGTTGAGAAATATGGGCTGGGGGTGAGACCTGCTCTCAGAGGACTGAGTCTTAGAACAGGGAGATCCATCTTGCATCAAATTCTGGTAGTTTCCCATGTTCTATTCTTCTTCCTTGACTTTTACATTTACATTTAGGGGAAATAAGCATCATTCATTCATTCATTCATTCATTACCCTGAAAAAACAACTCACTGACCGTGCTGTACATGCCAGTCATTGTGCTAGTGTTTGGGGATCCCACAATGATTCTGCTACCTTCTTGAGGCTCTCAGTTGAGTGAGCGAGGCCATAAGCAGACAAGCGGTGACCTCACAGAGACCAGGTGGAGTCTGTCTCAAGGGTCCCTGAGCATATGGTGTCCTATCTCCTTCCGACTGGGGAGGAAGCACCAGCTCTGGTATATTTTATGAGAATAATGGCTTGCCTGAGGTGAGAGGACAAGTTGACAGGGGTTCAAGACACTTCCTCAGTCTTAGAATCCCGGCCCCGTTCCCTGATTCTTGCAGAAGGAAAGGGGTTGCAACCTGAGTGCTGGTCAATCAGGTAAGAGCTAGAAATAAAAGGTGTCCAGCCCGGAAAGGAAGAAGGGCGTGGCCACTGCTGATGCCAAAGTCTTACATATGGGAGTTCCTAAGGGATTTACAGAACTGTTTTGAGTAACAACAACAACAACAACAACAACTACTACTACTACTACTACTACTACAACCAAAAGACAGCGAAGTTCAGGAAACAAAAACTATACACAGGGGTTCAGTGGTTAAGAGCACCCGACTACTCTTCCAGAGGTCCTGAGTTCAATTCCCAGCAACCACATGGTGGCTCACAACCATCTGTAAAGAGATCTGATGCCCTTTTCTGGTGTATCTGAAGACAGCTACAGTGTACTCATACATAATAAATGAATAAATCTTAAAAACAAACAAACAAACTATACACAAAAAGCAGTAGCAGCTGGATATGGTAGCATGTGCCTGCGACCATAGCACTTGAGAGACCGAGGCAGGAGAATGACATGTTTAGACAAGCCTGAACTCCACCACGGGATTCTGTCTCTAAATGCCAAGGGCTGAGGGTGTAGCTCAGTGGTAGAACTCAGCATGCACTTGGTTCTGAGTTTGATCTCTAGCGCCCCCTGGCCACTCCCGCGCACATGTGCAAGCCCAAGAATTGGTGACACAGCTCTATGTTTATCATGAGTCATGCGGGGCTGGTGAAGCCCATTAGCAGGTAAAGGCACCTGTTGCCGAGCTTGACTATCTGGGTTAGATGCCTAGGATCCACATAGTGGAACAAGAGAGCTGACTCTTGAGGGTGTCCTCTGATCACCCCATGATTGCCCTGACATATATGCTACCCACATACATACAAGTCCACCCACATACATCCTTGCACAAAATATATTAAGTAAGGCCAGGGCATGGTAGCACAGGCCTTTGATCCCAGCATTTGGAGGGCAGAGGTATGTGGATCTCTGAGTTCAAGGCCAGTCTTGTCTACAGAGTGAGTTCCGTTCCAGGATAGCCAGGGCTACAGTGAGAAAAGCTTGTTTCGAAAACAAACAAACATGGGCTGGAGAGATGGCTCAGCGGTTAAGAGCACTGACTGCTCTTCCAGAGGTCCTGAGTTCAATTCCCAGCAACCACATGGTGGCTCACAACCATCCGTCATGAGATCGGATTTCCTCTTCTGGTGTCTGAGACAGCGACAGTGTACTCACATTAAAAATAAATAAATCTTAAAGAAAAAACAAACAAGGAAAAAGGAAAAAGAAGTCAACTAAATGAATTTATTTGTAATACATTAAAAATGAATAATTATGTGGGGTTGGGGATTTAGCTCAGTGGTAGAGCACTTGCCTAGCAAGCACAAGGCCCTGGGTTTGGTCCTCAGCTCTAAAAAAAAAAAAAAAAAAAAAAAGACAAAATAAAAAATGAATTATGTGAAAAGAAATGCAGGAATACTAAGAGAATTATACTAATATGTTATTTCTCCTTGAATCGAAATGAGTCAATTCAAGACATATTAGATTATATTAATGGTGAGTTTGTTGGGAGGCTGCTCTTGGGCCCAGTTCACTGGTCCCAAGGATTGAAGTTAGGGGAAGTTCGCCATGGGAAAAAAGGAGTGAGGGAGGGGGAAGAGAAAGAGAGAAAGGGAGCTCAGAGAGAGAGGAGGAGGAGGAAGAAGAGGAGGATGAAGAGGAGGAGGAAGAGGAAGAGGAGGAAGAAGAAAGGGAAGGAAAGGGGGAGGGAGAGGGAGAGGAGGAGGGGAGGGAGGGGAGGGGAGGGAGGGAAGGAGAAGGGAAGGAGAAGGAGAAGGAGAAGGAGAAGGAAGAAGAAGAAGAAGAAGAAGAAGAAGAAGAAGAAGAAGAAGAAGAAGAAGAAGAAGAAGAAGAAGAAGAAGAAGAAGAAGAAGAAGAAATCAAAATGGCTGGATTACATAAGGAAGAGCCTCTTGTGGGGAAGGGTAGCCCAGCCCCTGGGCTGCAAAATTCAGGATTGGGGTCAGAATATGCCAGGTAGGGACTGAGGGATGCTGGGAGAACCTGGAGGTCAGATCTGCTTTGATGAGTAAATTATGCACCTCAGTCCCTTGTCCCTGGGTCAGAAACTAAACACAAACCATTTACAGTAACTTCAGAAACAGTGAGGATTAAATTTAACCAGGGAATTGAAAGATTTGAATACAGAAAACTATAAAATATGAATAAAAAGTGCAAGACACCCAAATAATTGGTAAGCTATACCATATTCATGGAGTGGAAAAATTAATGTTGTTAACTATCCACAGGTGTTCTCTGAACACAAGTCACAGGCACACGAGCCTGCACACACACACACACACACACACACACACACACACACACACACACAAAGAGAGAGAGAGAGCAAATAAATACAAATTTAAAACGAAAGAGTCCAATGTCTATGTTTGGGATTTTTGTAGAAACAGAAACAGTATGTTCTGCGGACAGACCAAATGTCTCATTCTCTTGCTTTTTTTCCCCTTCTCTCGGCAGAGGGGGCCATCAGAAGGGTTGGGAAGGGAAAGGCCAGGGGTACCCTAGGCTGTTTAATCTGCAGGGTTGGGTGGAGTAATCATTCTCCCCCCCATCTTCCCTGCCCCCTGCCTTCTCACATTCCAACCTCCATTTTTCTCATCCTCTACCCCATTATTTTTCTAACTCCTCCCCGCTCCTTTTCCTCCCCTCTTATTTTCTCCCCCTACCTTTTACGGACCCATCCCCCTCCTCCCTATTTTCTCTGCCACCTTTTACACCCCCCACCCTCCTTCTACTTACTTCCTCCCCACCCCGCCCTCCCCAATCCTCCTCCTTTTCTTCTTCGAACTAATTGCTTAAGAGGTGAAGACCAGGTCGACTTGTGAAAACCCTGATCCATCACCATGGTGATGCTAATTCAAGCTGAGTTCAAAGGAAATTGCTCCAGTTAAACCTAACAAGCTGGAGCCGGGCGCCCCAGCAAGGACCAGTGCCAGGAGGAGGGAGCCCACTTCCATTCCTGTGCCCAGAAAAATAGGAAAAACAGCTCACGGGTGCTCACACTTCTACTCTGGTACCCTCTTGGTATCTGAGATCTGCCCAAATGACTTGAAAGTCATTACAGTGAGCCCCCTGCCTCCAGACCGGATTCTACCTAAGCCATGTCAAACAGTCGGACAGCCAGCAACATTGCCATTTTAAAGATGCTCCAGCCCACGTTCTGAGGTTTTAGCCACCCCTGCTGGGGAGAGCTCTTTATGGGTCACGCACCAGCTCTCCCCTTGCTTTCTAGTAAGCATAGATTTGGGAATACCACCAGTAAAGAAACTGGTACTTCAAAGAAAGCTTCTATTCACTTCTCCCACTGGTGGTCCCCAAGTTGCCAGTGTGTGGGGATAAGGAAGCTTTTAGTGGGAAGACTGGCTCAGTCTGGCTAGTTTGGAATGGCACGGTAAGCCCAGAGCTGGGGGTAACTACTTTAACATCATTAAGTGGAGAGCCTGGTAGACGTGGGTGGGGGTGCTTGCCACCAAGTCTGACAACCTGAGTTCGATCCCCAGGACCCATGTGGAAAGAGAACCAGTTTTCACAAGTTGTCCTGTGACCTTCAAATGTTTGTCATGGTGGTATCACACACACACGCACACACACACACACACACACACACACACACACACACACAAATACAATTTAAAAAAAAAAAACAGAGAAAGGGTCTCTACTGCATAGTACAAGTGAGCAGCCATACTGGTCGTTCTCTAAATAACCAGTCCCCACACTGTTCTTGTCCCCAACCGCACGGGCTCCTCCAGCCCCACAGCCTGCTTGCTGCCTGTCCTGATTTCCACACTGGTCAGCCACAATGTGAACCAATGCTTCCTCTCTACTGAGGAAGGGACCCTGGCTTCTTTGTCTACAGCCTGGTTCTTTCCCAAAGCAGGCACTAATTATTCATTTCATGTCTGAATGCAGAATGGGAACCCCAGTGTGGTGGGAGATCTGTGACCACCTCAGAACAAGATACCCCAAAGAGCATGGTTTGGAGAACTAAAGCTGACCTGGTCAGCTTCATCTTTAATAACTGTCCCGTCTCCACCTCCTGGAAGAACTCATTTCCACCTTCAACCTCCCAAAATATCAGTGATCCTCAGAGGCACTAAAGAGATAACTGTCTAGAAGATATAGTTGGAAGGCCAAGACTACCATGCCTCTGCTGAATACTTCTTGTAGCCAAGACATCTCATTTAAATAAGCAAGCCGTCTGAGGCTGCCCTGGCAGTGGGTTGGAAGGGGTAAACCTGCTCCTCAGATGTTTCCAGTGACCTCGAAAAAGGAAGCCTCCTCACCTTTATATCCCTCTCCTCAGCTTCTTAAAAAGTAACACGGACTCTCAGTGCTCAGCTTCCGCTGTCCGGGAAAGGACTTCAGGAAGCTGGAAATGCAATACTGTCCCTACCTGCACGGAGCTGAGGAACACACAGCACTGAGGTTGGCCTGTGCACTACACTACACCACAAGGCCTTAAAGGGAGAGCTGATGTGTGTTGATTACAGAGGTGACAAGCGGCTAAGAGGGAGGAAGTGACTCAGCAGGGGGTTAGGGAAGGCCAGCCTCCGCTCCAGGACAACTTGTTCTGTGCTTTATACTAGCCTGGTTTCTTTTATCCCAGCATCTCAAAGCCCCTTTTAAGCTTGAAGCGGCCCTGGCCCAGGGAGTTGGGTCATTATCTCAATTAACTGGAGAAAGCTGGGGTGGAGGCTGGTGGGTGGGGGTGTAACTTTTCTCGGAATTCTGCCTGGAGGCTGGTACCCAGGGCTGCCAGGGTTTCCTTGTCCCAGACCTCAGCGTTAAGCACCAGGATGCTGAAGGACTGTGGGGCAGAAAGGAGAGTGGAAATCACTTTCCGGCATGGTTAAAGTCCTCATGTGAATTTGCAGGGCTGAGTCTTCCCAGGGAACAGTTCCATGGCTACAGTTAGGAACTATGGTCAACTGCAGAGAAAGGTAACAGGGGGAGGCCTGGAGCCAACCTTCCAGCAAGGATTGGGACACGACAAGGCCCAGCTTTGCTAGCCTGTACTGGCTATGCCAGCCAGTAAACTGCATTCCATTTCTCTTATCTCTACTGCCAGCGCATCTTCTATCTGTAACCCAGCAACCAATCACCACTGGGCTCCTCGTACCCTACCTGAGACAATACAGTGCTGGCTTGGAAACTGCCTCACTGAGCAGTCTTGAGTTATTCTTCTAACTTGTCTGAATTCCAGTTGCATCAAAAGGTCCACTCAGAGTCTAGAAGACAGGAGAGCCGGCTCCTACTGGCACTGCTTGTGGGGGAGTGGCAGAGCGTTTGGGATGCTGCCTTGGGTTTTCACTGGGAACAGGACACAGAGGGCATGTAGCTAGTGCTCATGGGTCGCATGGGCAGGCATAGAACTTAGGCTATCGCCGGAAACCTTCAAAGGGAGCGCGTCCCAGCCTTCCTTGGCTTGGTGAGGCAGCCTCCTTCTGCTGAGTCAAGGCACAAAAGGTGTCTGAGTGCTTGATCTCAGCTCGCTGGATAAGAGGGGCAGAGTGCAGGGGTGTCCTGGGAAAGTAGGGCCAGATGTTGCACAAGGATGAGCAGGGGGTGGAGAAGGTCCGATTTAATGGTGATGATGAGAAGGTGACTGAAGAGTCCAGGGCTGGCTTCCTTGACCCAAGATAGCCACCCACCCTTGTGCTGCTCCACACTGCAGGATCAAAGTCACCCTGTTCTCCTGTGCCCTAGGAGCAGGTAACAGTGCTGGGCTCACCAACACCCTAGCTTCTCACGGGGGCCCGCTTGATGTAGCTGCCTTGGTTTTTCTGAAGCCCAGCTCACCGCCCCCGCTTGTTTCTGAAGAGGCTGGTTCCAGCCCTTCTCTGGTTCCGCCTCCAGCTTGGGTCGCTGACTCAGTCTGCCGCATTGATGTCCAGGACGCCTCTGCCTGTAGACTGTCCACCTCATTAATGCCAGGCTTCTTGCTGGCCCATGGGGCTCTTCCATCTCAGCCCCCCTTTCTGTTCTCTCTGGCTCTCCACTAAGTTGGGCCGATCTATTCAAGGACCTCAGTGTCTGACTTTCGATTTGCCCTTGGCCTTCACATGGGTCAGCAAAATGTGTACCACAGGCCTGGTCCTGTCTATATCCTAGCCCTTCCTATTTATTTTGTTTATTTACTTATCTATTTACCTATTTTTTTTAGTGGGTGCATAGGTGTGTGTGTGTGTATATGTGTGTGTGTGTGCACGCACGTGCACCTATGTGTACAGGTGCATGCAGAGGTCACAGATTGACACTTGGTGTATTCCTCAGTTGCTTTCTACCCTACTTCTTTAGTTTTATTGTGTATGTGTGTGTACATATGTGTGTGCATGTGTATGTGCTTGTGTGTCCATGTGTACACATATCTGTATGCTGTGTATGTGTGTACATGTGTGTATGTGTATGTGCACGTGTATGTATGTGTGTTTGTGGGCATGTGTACATGTGTGTATGTGTGTATGTGAGTTCATGAGTGTGTATGTGTGTGCATGAGTGTGTGTGTATATGTGTATGTGTGCACATGTGTACCTGTGTGTGCCTGTGTGTACATGTGTATATGTGTGTATGTGCGTGTACATGTGTGTGTATGTGTGTGTATGCATGTGTCTGTGTGCCCATGTGCCCGTGTGTGTGTGTGTGTGTGTGTGTGTGTGTGTGGTGTGTGTGTCTGTGTCTGTGTGTGTGTCTGTCCATGTGTGTCTGTGTATATACATCTTTGTGAATGGAGACAAGAAGACAACTTACAGGAGTCAGTTCTTTCCTTTGACTATGTGGGTCCCTGGGATCAACCTCAGGTTGTACGGCTTGGCAGCAAGCATCTTTACCTGCTGAGTGAGCTTGCCAGATCCATCGTAATTTCTGAGACAGCATCTCTTACTGAATATGGAGCTCACTGAGTTGGCTCGACTGTCTGGTCAGCAAGCATCTGGTCTCCTTATGTCCCCAGCACCGGGAGCGGATGCAGGTGTGTACCACTGAGCTGGCTTTTTACTTGGTCCTGAGGATGGAACTCAGTTTCCCATATGTGTGCACCAAGCATTCCACCAACTGGGCCACTCCCCAGCCCTGTTTATTTCCTTTTCGAGGCTAGGTCTCGTGTATCCCGGTCACGCCTCATAGCCATGACAATCCTCTCAGCTCTACTTCCCAAGTCCTGCAGGTATTATATGCACCCCCACCACAACTTGTTTATGGTGCTACTAGGGATAGAACCCAGGGTCCTGTGCATTCTAGGTAAGCACTCTACCAACTGAGGTATCCCGCAGTCCCCCCTGGACCCTTTACAATTTAATTTCCCTTCTCCTCCTTTGGCTTGGCCAGTCCTCTCTCCTAGAGGCCATATTGTGCTGACCTCTCAAGGCCTGGTTCACTCCAAAGGCCTCGGTCCGTCTTGGATCTGTGTGTCTGTGGGTAGCTGCTTGCTCCTGGCCTGGAGGAACTAGGAAGCTTGGCAAAGCAGAGGCAGCTGGGAGCATCTTCTCACTGCGTCTGGAAGACACATTAGGGTGGAGATGCATGGGAAGATTCTTAAGTGGGGAGAGAAGCGGGCTGGACATCCAAATCGTAAGGAGATAAGAATGCGAGCTTCGGGGGTTTGGGAGTTCTAGAGAATGCCTTCTTCAGTCTGACCTCTTAGATCATCACCGACGTTCCCAAGTCTCCCACCCAGCTTCCTTGGATGCCTACATCTTTTTCTTATCATCTCCTTCAGATGCTGGCTCAGTGAGTTTCCTGAGGTCTCTGCTGAACAGATTCCCTCATTTTGCAGATGACAGAGACTTAGAAAGATGTGGTGATTGGTTTATACCCACATAGCCAAAAGGTTCTTTCTGGGAAACCAACCAGAGGTCCTCCTGTTGGCGGCGAACTCATCCCAATACGGTCTCACCTCTGTGAGGTGTGTGCACATGGGCGCCCGTATGGTTTGTGAATCTCTGTGTAATTTCTCCAGAACCCCTTACAGGACTTTTTAACCAGCCCTCTGGTTTCCTTCCTCCCCTTCTATTTCTCTCTATCCCTAGATACTGTTCTGGGCTGTCTTGTCTCACGATTCAGTTTCTTGACAGAGGATAAGCAGCAGTGGTGCTGTCCGCACCGCTTCAGGACCCAGTGCTTCTGAAAACCCAGTGGCTGTTTACAGTGAGCCCTGCCCGGGAAGGAGGGACATGGGTCTGCGGCCCACACAAGGCACAGTGCAGTCCTGGTATAAACATGACTTCCTGGTGAGCCTAGAAAATGTTCTCTACAGGCAAAAGGGAAGAGAACAGGTGGGTGGGGGAACCTGTGTTCTGACTCTGACTTGTTCTTTCGGCAGTTATGTGACCTTGGGCATGTTTGTCTAGATTCCAGTTTTCTTAGTGGGATAACAGTGCTATTAGCCTCCTGGGAGTTGGGTCAGAAGACATAATGGTCAGGGACACACTTGGAAGATGCCAAAGGTCATCTCTCTCTGTTTCTCTCTCTGCCTCTGTCTGTCTGTCTCTGTCTCTCTCTGTCTCTCTCTGTCTCTCTCTGTCTCTGTCTTTCTGTCTCTGTCTCCCTGTCTGTCTCTCTCTGTCTCTCTCTGCCTCTGTCTGTCTCTCTCTGTCTCTCTCTGTCTCTGTCTTTCTGTCTGTCTGTCTGTCTCTCTCTCTCTCTCTCTCACACACACACACACACACACACACACACACACACACACACACACGTCCACTGGAGGAGTACAAAGGTTTGAACACATGCTCTGGTAGCTTGCTTGCGTCTTCCTCTCCCTCTCCCTCTTCCTCTTCCTCTCCCTCTTCCTCTCCCTCTTCCTCTTCCTCCTTCTTCAAACAGGATCTAGCTATGTAACCCCTGTTGGCCTGGAACTTACTATGGAGACCAAGCTAGCTGTCCTTGAACTCACAGAGTTCTGCCCCCCACGTGTTAGGATTAAAGATGTGGGCCACCATGCCTGACCCCTGCCAGCTCCCCCACTTTTTTTAAAATTGAAAACAGTTTTTTTTCATACAATGTATTCTAATTATGGTTTCCCCATTGCCAATTCCTCTAACAATCTGTCTACCTCCCTTTCTGTCTTTCCTTAGAAAACAAGCAGACATGTAAAGAATAATAAAAAATACAATGAGAAAACAATACCCCCCCAAAAAAACTTAGAAGAGTAAAGAAGCAACTGAACAAGAAAAAAAGCCAAAGAGAAAGCAGAAGAAGCACACACACACACACACACACACACACACACACACACACACACACACACACGTGCACACACAGAGAAATCCCATAAAGCCACAAAACTGGAAGCATAATTATATAAGCAAAGGACCCATAAGGTTAAAAAAAAAAGTCGTGACAAAACATTCTTAGACAAAGAACCTCATCCACTGATGCCCCTGAACTCACTTTCTGTTGGCCATCTTCGGTGCCTGCCCTTAAGAGTGGTTTGTTTCCCCAGCAAGACTCTGTTGGAGGAAACTACATTCTCATCTGCAAGTACTTCCGGGTTAGGAATGGGGGCGTGAATGCACTTCTCCTTTCAGCTCTAGAACTCCATCAGACCCGGACCTATGTAGGCCCTGTGCATGCTGCCTCAGTCTCTTTGAGTTTGGTGTTTGCCTGTCCTGCTGTTAGAGAGCCTTGCTTCCTGGTGTCCTCCACCCTCTGTCTCCTCTTCTGCAGGATTCTCTGAGCCCTGAGGAAAGGAGAGGAGGATTTGATGAAGACGTCCATTTAGGACAGAATGTTCCAAAGTTCCTCACACTCTGCACACCGTGGGCCTCTGTATTTGTTCCCGTCTACTGCAGAGAGGAAGCATCTCTGATGATGGCTGCACAAGGCACTGATCTCTGAGTATAGCAGGGTATTGATAGGAGTCGTTTTGTTACTACGTTCCTTCAACAGTAACATTTGGTTTTCCCCTAGGTTCCTGGCCTATGTTGTCTCAGGTTCTTGGCCCCCCAAGTAGTCTGGGATAGATTCTATCCATCATGCACTGGGCCTTAAAGCTGATCAGACATTGGTTAGTTACGCCTACAAGCTTTGTGCTACCACAGAACTAGCGCATCTCGTAGGTAGGCCACCCTTGTAGATCAAGGAATTTGTAGCTGATTGGTGTTTACCTTTCCCTTTGGGAATTCTGCAGAGGACCTTCCAGTATCCTGAACTGGTACCAGAAGGGGTAAAAGCTCTAGGTAGGCACCAGGTCAACGTCTCCATGTTCGATAAACCCTGTGGGTAACCGTGTTTTTGGCCAAATTTCAGTTCGTAAAGAGTGACCAATAGCCTTGACAATAGCCCGGTGTGATGGCTATTCTTGGTTGTCAACTTGACTACATCTGGAACTAACCGAAACACCAAAATACAGAGCACATCTGGGAGGAATTTCTGCTTAATTTGAAGTGGGAAGGTCTGTTTCTGATCTGGATCTTTAGAGTAGGAAGACGCACCTTTATTCATTTTTTAATTAATTAATTTTTTAAGATGAGTTGGTGTTTGGTCTGCCTGTATGTCTGTGTGAGGGTGTCAGATTTTGAAGTTACGGTCAGTCGTAAGCTGTCATGTGGGTTCTGGGAATTGAACCTGGGTCCTCTGGAAGAACGGTCGATGCTCTCAACCACCGAACCATTTCTTCAACTCCAAAGACACACCTTTAATCTAGATCTTTAATCCAGATCTAATCTGAGCCACACCTTTGGCTGGAGACCCTTACAAGGACATGGAAGAAGGAGACTTTTGCTGTTTGCCTTCTCGTTCTTCTTGCTAGTACGTCCGTCCCTTCACGGGCACTAGGGCCTACTTGTTTGGGATTCCAGGATCTCCTGAAGACCAGCTGAGACATCCACTTTGTAGACTGAACAACTTCTGGATTCTTGGACTTTTCGTTCATAGGCAGCCATTGCTAGACTAGCTGGACTTCAGCCTATAGGTCATTCTAATAAATCCCCCTTTAAACATATAAAGAGATTCATTCTGTACACTCCATTACTCTAGAGACCCCTCACTAATACACCTGGGTTGTTTGGGGGTTCCCATGGGACCCCTTTGGCCAACAACTCAACCAGATATAACCCGGTCCTAGTACTAGAAGCTTCGTTTGATGATAAGAGATGTCCAGTTGGAGCTCCATCTCCCAACCCCCGCACTAGCTTTTGATGAGACAGCTCGAGAACACATATGCCTCTCCCTCCTCTTTCATAGAGGACGGTTTGATCACACAGCCCATTTTCAAACATACTTTTCATAAAAGAAACAAACCCCTTCCTTTTAATAGGGGTGTCACAGAAGCCCGATTAATCACTGGAGATGCTGAGAACACTGCAGGATGACTGTGGTGATGCTTCTGCTGTAATCGAAGCTCAGGGATGGGTGGTGCTCCTGGAGTGAACTCAGCTGGGGTCACTGTTTTATAAGAGGCAGACGCAAAGCAAAGTAAAGAAAGTTCATGTCAGAACCAGGTTGTTAACACACGGAGGAAAAAACACAAAAAATACTTGTCATGGGTGGACCCGTGCTCGTTTCTAGGCTGGTGAAGGGACATTGCCCATTGGCCACTGCTCTCCTGAGCCGGCATGTACTACCAAGTGGATGGTATCTATGACGATGGCATCAACTGGCCAAATTCTAGGCTCTCAAGAAGCTACTGTCTTTGGAAAGGGTAGGTAGGTGTTCTGTTGCAGACTTCAGGAGAAGGATGGGAATGAGGAATAGGACAGAGAAGTCTGGGAAGGAATGGGATGGAATGTCCTCAAGACTGATGGGCTCTCTTAGTTGGTATCTGGAAGGCAACACGTGACCCTTCTCCAGATGCCGTGTAACTGGCAAGCTCTACCTGATCCTGAGTAAGAAGAACCGATAGGCCTCACTGTCTCCAGCCCGGTTCCCTACAGCTGAATTAGACCACGTTCTCCTGAATAACGTACTCAGACAGGACAGTGCTCCTTCTGCATTTTCATATGGGAACATGTGTTGAGGTGTTATGGAGGGGCTCTGGGTCCTGGTAAATGACAGTCTGGGGTTACCATGGTTACTGGCAGATGAAGAGAGATCTGTCGGTGGCCAGCAGTGGTGGAGATGGTGGCCTGTACACAAGAGGCTGACTGTCTTGATGGCTGTCACAACGAGCAAACTCATTCCGGCTGCTGATGCTCAGGCAGGAGAAGGAGCCAAAAGGTCATTTTGTGCATCCTCCTGCTTCAGGCAGGACTAACTTTTGATGTACAGCCGTCATATTATAACCCTGTGTTCCAAGGGTTTATGGCGCTATCCATAGAGTCCTCTGATCCTCTATCCGTCCATCATTTATTGAAAGAGGATTAAGGCATGGGTCCTTTTCCTTAAGGACTTATAGTTCAAAGCTGGGTATGATGGTGCATAGCTGTAATCCCAACATTAAGGATGCAGAGTCAGGAATGGAGAGAAAGAGGTGGGTTGGAGCCCAGCCTGGAGTGGACTCTGTCTTCAAAACAAAACAAAAGCAAGACAACAAAACTCAGAGCAGGGGGTGGTACTCAGAGGTAGAGGAAGGCCCTGGGTTCCAACCTAGGCATTGGTAGGAAGGGAGAGAAGGCCGTTACAGCTTGGTGTTTCTGAATATCCCAGGACCCCATGAAGGAATAATTTCTAGTGTCCAATCTACAGGCTTTTTTAAAAAAATTATTTTTTAATTAAATCTATTTCTTTACTTACATTTCAAATGTTATTCCCTTTCCCAGTTTTCCTGTCCATAAGCTCCCATCCCCTCCCCCATACAGGTGTGCCCCCCATGCACCCCCCTTACCGCCCCCCCCCACATTCCCCTGCACTGGGGGTTCCAACCTTGGCAGGACCAAGGGCTTCCCATTCCACTGGTGCCCCAATAAGGCTATTCTCTGCTACATACGCAGTTGGAGCCATGGGTCAGTCCATGTATAGTCTTTCGGTAGTGGTTTAATCCCTGGAAGCTCTGGTTGTTTGGCATTGTTGTTCTTATGGGGTTGCAAGCTCCTTCAGCTCTTTCGATCCTTCCTCTAATTCCCCCCAAGGGGTCCTGTTCTCAGTTCAGTGGTTTGCTGCTAGCATTGACCTCTGTATTGGACATGCTCTGGATGTGTCTCTCAGGAGAGAACTATATCCGGTCCCTCAATCTACAGGCTTAAACACATCTGGTATTAATAACTAATATCCTCACTTTATAAATAAAGGTGGTTAAAGTAAGGTCACGCATGTAGTCATTTGTGCAAACTTGAAGCATATATTCTTGTTGTACATATTTCTGAGAATAGTGTCTATTCCAGATCAACCGGATAATGCTATTCTGCGCTGGACATCCAGCTTACATTTCAAGATCAATTGGAATATTCTAACCTGGGACATGGACCAACATTAACCCTAGGGTAAAGCACCACAACTGGAAGGCTGAGCTCTTGTTACTGCCCAGTTCACTACCCGTCGTAGTGTGGCAAATAAACCTGTCTTCTTTCTATCCAGCTCTAAAGGGTAAATTCATTTGCTG
The DNA here is from genome assembly GCF_011064425.1 of Rattus rattus. Taxonomy (NCBI): domain Eukaryota; kingdom Metazoa; phylum Chordata; class Mammalia; order Rodentia; family Muridae; genus Rattus; species Rattus rattus. The sequence goes on from NC_046161.1 coordinate 37,854,312, forward strand.
CCTGCTAACCCCTTCCTCCTACCGTCATCAGCATCAACATCAGGACCACTATCCCCAACACGACCATCATTACCATCAAAACCCAAAGAACTTCTCATTTAAGTTTTGCATGGGGGCTAAGGCTGGAAGATTACAAATTCAAGGCAACATTGAAATGTGATACTAAGAGCCTACCTCAAAATAAAACCAAGACAATAAAATTAATTCTTTTTTTGAGACTTGAACAGAACCGAGGCTGGCCCAGCTCACTGTGTAGATCACATTGTCCTCTAACCGATGATTAGATCCTCCTTCCCCAGCCTTCTATGTGCTGGGGTTGGTTACATGCACTCAATCCAATTCCTGGCATAACAAATTCCCTCATTTGTAATGATGGATTCGTATAATGTGGGGCCGCTCCTGCTTCTGCTCAAGGGTCCGAGAATACTTAGGAACAGGATCATTGTCCCCAAGAGCATCAGTATGGAGGGTGTCAGCCTCAGTGGCATAAGGCAGGCCCAAGACTTGCTAATTCATTGAGGTGAAATCCTGCACAGAGATGCAGGCAGCAGGGCTGACCCCTTTGCCCTGTCTGAACCTGTTTGGAGCCCTGCCCTTGGCTTCCCCCTACCTCCCTGGGGTCCTCTCAGCTTCTAAAGCAAGAAAGGAGGAGCTGGCCTGAGGAGGAGAAAGGATCATCCCTTGAACTCCCCCACCTCTCTTGACTCATCAAAGTAGGGGTATATGGCTGCTGGAGTAAGTGGGGGCGGAGAGGGAGAGAGCCACTCTGTAGGCTGGGAAAGATGCAGAGCCCTCATTAGCGTCTGACACCTCTAATAAAAGCTGCATATTCCCCAAAAGCGATTTTTGAAAATCCTCTACTCTTTGAAGCTTGGTCTTAAATAGCCACTCCTTCATGAATCTAATGGGAAACCAAGCCCCTGGGCGAGCTCACAAAGGCTCTACCTGGGGCACCTCCTCTGTCCGAGCATCTGAGGTTCTCCGATGGGGACCCTTGATGCCTCTTGTGGCTGGGCATGAAAGGGAGTTGTTGGTCCTAACAGAATGAAGGAGAGCTGCCTCCAGGCGGGTATGGCTGGAGTGGAAACAGACAGGCTGGAGTGCGTCAGAGCTGGGAGAAGATTTGGAACTTGGAAAGTGGATGGGGCTAAGGCATGTGGTTAAACCCCCCAAATCATTTTTTTATGGTTATTCTCTTTTCCTTTCTCCTCTCTCCTTCCTTTGTTTGGCTTAAAGAAGTAGGATGTATAAGAATATAATAAAAAAAATAAGCCCTCTTTACTTCAGGCTACCCATCTCCCAAGCATAGGCTATAGTATATCTGAATCAGTCACGCTTTTGTTTGTTTCCAAGCCAGGTTTGGTGGTGCACATCTATAATCTCAGAACTAAGAGAGCTCAGGTATGAGGATCGTTATGAGTTTGAGGCTAGCCTGGACTATTTAGCGAAGAGTCCTTGCCTCAAACAAATAAGCAGGCAAACACAAAGCTAGGCACGGTTGGCATATTTCTGTCACCCTGACACTTGGGAGGTGGAGGCAGCAGGGCCAGAAGTTCAGGGACATCCATGGCTTAGGTGGTCAAGCCTTGGCTAGTAGCTTTCGACAATACATATTAGAGATCTTTGTAGAAACCTACTTTATTTATACATACATTTTACTATTTTTATATGATCATCTGATATTTTCATTTTTTTTTTTTTTTTGGGCCATGGTGGTTTTTTTTTTTTTTTTTTTTTGACATCTCAAAGAAAAGTCATTCCAGTTGATTTTACGGATGAAGTTGAGGCTGGCCAGCTTTATCCACAGTCATCTGTGTAATGTCTAGAAACAGAATTGCTGCCCTAGGGCTATGCATCCCGAGACTGATAGACTTTGATTACATTGTCTTCCAACCAGCATGGACTCATCAAAGTGGTGACAGCATTGGGTGCCAACCTCGAAACTCTGCTCCCTCTGCCCTCCAGCCCCCAGCAGGAAGTCATACAGTGCATCGAGGTGGCTGACTGCCTTGTGGAGTACTTGAGACTCACTTGTGTGGCGGTTTGGGATGGAGAGGACCATCCATCCTCCTAACAACGCAGAGATGTTTGCTCAGCGATGCTTGGATGTTTGCTTTGGCTGAGTCCTGCTTACATCTCTGAGCCAAGCTACCAGCCCACCCCAGGGAGCTCCGTGGAGATCCTCCTCGTGTACAGCCATATTTTGATCATTCGAAGCAACACAATTTTAATCTTTCAAAGCCTTTGCAATCCACATTTCGTTCCGTGTCGGCTGCGAGGAAGGTGGAACAAATAGCCCTCGTTGATGAAGAAACCAAGATCCAGGAAGCTGTGTGATGATGGGCTGGGGTGATAGGAAGGGTCTGGTTCAAGAGTAAGGAGTCTAGAGTTCAAATCCAGCACTGACTTCAGTTAGCCACGTGATCTTGGGCTTGTGGGAAGTGTGTAGTTAGGAGGATCACCAAACCTTCATCATAAAGAACACAATTTAGGGGTTGGGGATTTAGCTCAGCGGTAGAGCGCTTGCCTAGCGAGTGCAAGGCCCTGGGTTCAGTCCCCAGCTCCGAAAAAAAGAAAAAAAAAAAAAAAAAGAACACAATTTAATGTCTGTCCCAGATGCTGCAGTTAGGTTGGTGACCAGGCGGGACATACCATGTTCAACTGGCTGGCTGCTTATGATTTGATGACCAGATGTGGGTTGGCTAGCCCTAAGCTTGTTTCTGTTATCCTGACATGGCTCCTGGGAGGGAAAAAGGGGGGGAAGGAGGAGGAGGGGGGGGAGGGAGGAAGAGAAAGGGGAGGAGGGAGGGGGAGGGAGAGGAAGGAGGAGGAGAAGGGGGAGAGGGAGAGAGAATAGAGGCTTCTCTCCTTGGGGTGATAGTACATCCTCAGAGGTGGCTTTGGTGGTGGAGTGGATCCTGTACTGCAGGCAAGGAGGCAGGGCGGTGGCTGGGGCTGATGGGGTTGGTCAGATTGCTAAGGGAAGGGTGTCCTACTCTGGCCCTTGCAGAGGCACTGTAGGAAGCACCCTTCTCTCCTCTAAGATGGCTCCATACAACCAGCCAATCTCTCCAGTCAGGTCTTCTCCGCATGGCCTCCGGAGCCTAACTGAAGCCAGGCTTCCATGGCCTCCTGCTCCAATCCTGATCTGTTAGTAGCCAGTCTTCACCTATCCTGGCTTCCCATCTCCTCAACTGCGGAATCCCTGACTCTTTCTTCTCTTCTAGCATCCCGGACTAGGTCACACCAAGCAAGCCATCCCAACGTCAAGTGTGGCTTTCCGGGAGAATGGCTGTGATTATGTGGCCGCTGCTGACTTCTGCGTGGCTTTGGAAATCAGCCACACTTCGGAGTCCCTGCCTTGGCCATCAACATTTCTACTGGAACAAAGAACTTCCAGAATGCTTCCCACTTACACAGGCTCTCAGAATCTCTCATTATACCTCCTCTGATGACCATCACAGAGGGGCGTTCAAGAACATGGGGTGTCAAGAACGAGAAACCGGCAGTCACTATACCAGACTGACAGGGGTCCTGGAGCAAGGCCTGAGCTTGTCTCCAAGCTGACAAAGGCTCACAGAGGACCCAGCATCTCCTCAAGCTCTTTTCTTTCTTCTTCCTTTCCCATCCCCTCCTCATCTAGACACAAGGTCTCACGTAGCCTAGACCGATCTCCATCTCTTGCTGCTCTTGTCTCCCTCCCACATTTAGAATTACAGGTCTGCACCTCGGCTTTAAGCTCTTTCTTTCTCTGCTGTTTGTTTTTCCTTTCCTATTTTTATGAAACAGGGTCTCCCTATGTAGTTACGGCTGGCCTCGAACTCAGCAATCCACCTGTTTCAGCCTCCCATGTACCGGGATTATAGATCTGAACTGTCATACCTAGTTGCTTCTTCTCTTTCTTTTCCCTTTCCTTTCTTCTTTCTATGCCCCTTGCTCCTCTTCTTTACTATTATTTTTCCCCCTCTATGTTTTGGCTTAGGGTCTTGCTCTGTAGCCCAGGCTGATCCTGAGCTAACTATGTAGCCCCAAACCAATGGCATTCTTCTTGCCTCCCCCGTCCTAGTGCCAGCATTTCAGTAGTGAAGCACTTCACCTTGCTCTTTAGGCTCCTTGTCCATGGCTCTTAGGAACTTTGATGCTACCAGAGGCTTTCAATAGAACACAAAGATGGTGGGATTGAGGAAGGTCGGAGAGGAAGCCACCTAGGGGCTTTAGACTAGGGGCCTATATGGGAAGCAAGACTTCTGTTCCGGGCCACCCAGCTGTCCTCAGACTTGGCCGGAGTCAGAGCCTGACAAAGCAGGCAGGACACAGGTTAGAGTAGTAGGAATCAGACCCAGGGCAGAGAGGAGTTGACTGAGCCTGCCCTGGGAGGCTGGTTGAGCGGTGGTGTGGCGACACCCTGTGGTGAAAATGGGAACTACATCTTGGTTCACTGAAGGGTCTGGGAGGTGTTTTAGGCAGCAGCTCCTACTATGAGAAGCAATGACACAAGCTCAGCTACTGCCCACCTTCTAGTTGCACTTACTAGAAGCCTTACATTACCCCGCAAGGCCTCAGTTTCTTCACCTGTGAAATGGGATGTACCAGCAGGTTGTGCTAGTCAAGAGGACAGATGCTTAGCCCAAGGTCTAGCATGGAAAACCAGCCAAAGAAAGGCTGGCCATCGCTGGAAAGAGGACCTCTTTCCCAATGTCACATAGTTAGAAGGGAACCTACTGTGTTTTACTGGAAGCAGAGTTTGGACCCCGAGCAGGTAATGATTCTTAGAGTGGAGAGAGTTACATATCATCTCAGGTGGGGCAGAAGAAAGTCGATTGGCCACATCTGGTTATTATATTTTTCAGCAAGCCTGCTCTGCAAACAAGAGAACTGGATCTGTGGCCCCTGAGGTGATTTGGAATGATCTGTCACCCTTCTACTCTTAAAGAGGAGACCACGGACTGTAGGGATCCCACTGGCCTGGGAGACATGAGTTAGGGCCATGGAACTGGATGCTACCTCAATTCTCTATTTCCAGACTTGGTCAGGAGTGGGTAACAGTTGTGAGTGTCTCTTTTGAGTCCCTTTGCCACCTACCTAGCTCTTATAGGAGTCTCCTAAGAGACCTGGGCCTGAACACCTTTCCTTCCCCTCCCCTGTGCATGCTTCTCCAAGGAGGACAGTCAGGAAATTGTTGGAGAAAGAAGTCGGGTGTGGCCTTATGTATCTGTGACTCTGATCATGTGCCCTAACTGTTTTCTGGAGAGCTGGCCCCACACCAGCCCTTGTTTTCTTCCTTCATCCTGAAGAGGAACAGCCCGAGCCAAGAATGAGCTGGGTGAATCAAGCAGCCACTGGCTGAGTGATTCAGGGCCCTGGGGGTGGGGTGGCCTCCTGTGCTGGGATCCTGCCCAGAAGCAGGGTGGGACCTCTCCTTGTAACATGCTAGAGCTGGCCCAAGGAGACGGGGCTCTTGGAGCTCAGGTGTCAATGGTCTCCCTGCGCCACCTGCTCTCAGTCCTGGGACCTTTGGCAGGGCTTGTCCATTGTCTGTACACCTCTGTGATGGGTAAGGGGTCTGAGGTGTGGCCACGGTATGCCAGGCAGTCCACTCTGCTGCATCACACCTGGCACTGGCCAGCTCAAGCTGTGAGGCAGCAATCTGGATCCTAGGGTCCTGGCGTCTGTGCTCCTAAGAACGGCATAGAGAGCGGGGCTATGGGCTGGGTTGAGGGAGAGCTGGGGCAGAGAAAGGAGTTGCAAGTCTGGGTGGTAATAGGGACTTAGGGAAATGGGCAAGGTTAGGAAGTGGGGAACCAGTATGGTTGACGATTTCTGTGGGAGACCAGAATTCTTAGCCAGAGGTTAGAGGATATAAGTCCTACCTCCAGAGAGCAGAGTCCTGTGGGTCACATACTGCGCACATGACCACAGCACAGTCATGAATGTACACATGGTCAAGACAGACCTATGCTCAGGCCTAAATGTGGTCTTACCCTTCTTGCTGGCTGAGGGCAGTACACCACCTTGTTCAGAGTGTCACGGATGCTGTATTTTTTTACCCTGACAAGGGTCAAGAAGATCTTCCTTAGGGCACTCTGGGAATCAGGGGTTGAGGGGGGCAGTACCTAAATCCTGCCAGCCACAGAAGCTGCGCATTAGCAGTTGTCCCTGCAGCCGCTAGCCCCAGGCTCCAGGCAGAGGCCCGCTGTTGCTTCCTTCATTGCTCTGGTGCTCTGTGGTGGGCGAGGCTTGTCTGTCAGGGTGGTCTCTGCCCTGTAGCTAGTTATTTAAAGTCCCTCTAGCTCAGGGAATTGTCAGTGTCTAGCACCCTTGTTCCTGCTCCTCACAAGCTGAGTGATCCTGGGAAGTTAGTCTCCTGGGCCCCTGGTTCTTCACCAGATTGATGACAACAGAAGCCTGCTTCAGAAGACACTTGGGAGCAGAACGTGTGCCACTGTGCCCGGTTAACAAACTCTTGCCGATTGCCTGCTCGGTGCTCACTGTGAGTTTACAGAAACGTAGGAATTCAGCCTGATGCCTACCCCAGGGAGGGGCCACCCTTCTAGAGATAGAAACACTGACCCTGATAGAAACCGTAACCTGGGCGAAGAAGCCCTACCCCCAATACATGCAACAGAGGAACCTGGTTTAAAACAGGAACCTTGCTGGAATATGTGTTTGAGAGCAGCCCTCTCCCTGCTACAGGGAATCCGAGGGCGATCATAAAACACATCCCGGCGCTGGCCAAAAAACAGGTCTATGTGGGGGAGGGGGGCGGTCATCAAAGCCTAGCGAGCCTAGGCAGGTCGGTCAGCGCTGGGAGCCAGAGAGGCCCAGGCTTCCCACCGCTCCCACGGACCGATAGCCACGCTGCAGTGCCTCACCTCACCGCACCGGGGCGCACGTCTGCCCACCTCTCGGTCCCTCTTCAAGCCCCCTGTGTCGGCCCTTTGTCTCAGAGGTTCTTTCTACATTTCACTTAAGAAAAAGAAAAAGATGCCTACCGCTTGACTAGCGTTTGGAGACGACCTCCCTTGGACTGAGTAATTTGATTTGCTTCCCCAGGCCAGTGGCCATGAAGGTGACATTTAGAGTCAAGTCACTGGTGGAAGACGGCCATCCATTCATTAAGCGCCTACTCATAAGCTCAGCTATGAGTGATAGCCTGTGAGACTTTGCTCAGCTATTGGTCATCTTAGCGACTTGGGACTGCCTCCTGAAAGCAGTGGGAGGTCGGCAGGGTGTAACAGAGGGAGGTGGCGGGCAAGGCAGGTTTGTTTAAGAGTGATCTCTGTGGCTGCTGAGAATGGATTCAAGTCAGGGTGCTCTGAGACAGCAGCCAGGGTCACTAGAGACGTTAGAGATGTCCCAGTGGTCATGGTGTCAGGGCTACAGTCTTACTGAGTTTATCTGGGTGTGTTAGCACACCCCTGGAATCCCAGCATTCTGGAGGCAGAGGCAGGTAGGTTGGTGCAAACTCCAGCTCAGCCTGGGCTACACAGCAAGACCCTGACAACAAACAAACAAACAAACAAACAAACAAACCCACAGAAAGCCAACCAACCATCAACAACAAAACAAAACAAACCCCCCAAACACCACCTGGGCATGCTGGTGTATACCTATAAATCTTAGCACTTGGGAGGCTGAGGCAGGAGGATTGCTGCAAGTTCAAGACCAGCTGGGGCTTTAGAATGAGACCCTGTCTCAAAATCAGGACTCATCTCCCGAGTAACAGCAACATTTAAAACAGCTCAACATTGCGGCTCCTGCTTGTAATTCTATCATTTGAGAGGTTGAGGCAGGAGGATTGCTTCAAGTTCAAGGCCAGCCCTGGCCCCAGTGGGACACTCCACAATTCAGAACACTAAACCAGACAAAGAATACCAGCTGACTGACTAAGCAAGAACCCAGCGGTGTGCACTTATGGGGGGGAGACAGGCAGTGTAGCCTCTCCTCAAGCTTGGAAGCACTTCATTCACTGCGTCCTGGACCTACTTTCCTTTCCAGAGGATCTTTTCCCACTCTAGGATGTGTTTTCCTGAGGCTTCGCTCAAATCGGCCACACCACCTCTAAGCTGTGACCACAGACACATTCCCCATGTCTGTAGCCGAGTTCTTGGGCAGCCCCCATGCCAGGCCCAAAGGCTTTTACATTGAAAGTGTGCACACGCGCGTGTGTGTGTATAAGGTCACAATTTATAGATTGTCTTTCTTGTTCTCTGATCTCAAGGCACAATCAAAGGCAACCCATCCCCAGGGAACTGACTCATGATAAACGTCTAGAAGCTCAAATAAGAAAGCATAAT